>NC_064926.1:130647591-131272591 GCF_023897955.1 Schistocerca gregaria
ATGATTAAAAAATTTCCAAAAGAATTGTATTACTTTTAATGGGAGAACAATAGTCCACATTAAAGAGCCATTAAGTGGCTACAATACTGATACTAAACAATATTTAGGAAAACATAAGATCTTATCACAAAGGCCGAATACACACATATTCTCACATAATTCAATAATTATATTACCAAAGAAGAATTAGAGTCACATAAAGGAGACTTTACATCAGCTATCAGTGACTTCAGTCGGCAACTTGGTCTGTCAGTAAATACCTACTTTTCAATCAAGGAATAGAAAAAGCATTAACAGACTATTTACTACTGAAAAATTTAGTTTCAAATACTAAATCAATTAAGTGCTATAAAATCCATGATAAACAAACCAGCAGAAGAAAAAATAGTTTTATATGGCTAAACGTTTTTAGAATCAAATGAAGGTGATTATATACATAAAGAGAGAGAGAGAGAGAGACATTCCACATGGGAAAAATATTTCTAAAAACCAAGATGGTGTGACTTACAAAACGAAAGCATTGGTATGTTGATAGACACACAAATATACACAAACACACATACAAAATTCAAGCTTTTGCAACCCATGATTGCTTCATCAGGAAAGAGGGAAGGAGAGGGAAAGACGAAAGGAGGTGGGGTTTAAGGGAGAGGGTAAGGAGTCATTCCAGTCCCAGGAGCAGAAAGACTTACCTTAGGGGGGAAAAGGGACAGTTATACACTTGCACACACACACACACATACATATCCATCTGCACATATACAGACACAAGCAGACATATATACTGACTACCTATGTCCAGTGTCTGCCCCAACACAAACATCAATTCACATCTGCAGTTCATTTTCCCCTTTTTTAGATTGTCAGTATTTTTGAGGCTCTACAGTATTGGAATATATATATATATATAGTGCTGCAGTGGTGTAATGGCTAGCATTCCAGCCTAGCAAGGAAGGAGACCTAGATTCAAGTCCTGGCCATACCCCAAATTCAAATTCATCTCTTCAGCTTCCATCATTATCGTACATAAAGATGAGGCAAACATCTCAAGGAAAATGAGTTTAAGATCTATAGATTACCTACAGGTTCAGGATTTCTCCATTATGTCCAATGGTGGGGTGCTATTTCAGTGCTAGCGTAGCTCAGCAATAGTGACCATCTAAGAGGGGGAAAATAATCTGAAGATTTGAACTGAAGTTTCTGTTGGGAGTGCATTTACTTTGGGTATTCCATGCTGCTATAGTGCTGTGGTGATGTAATGACTATTTTTCCTTTCTATTAATCCAGAAAATCTGAGTTAAAATCCTGGTTGTGGTATAAATTTTAATTCATTTCTTCAGCTACCATGCTTCCATGGAAAAAAAACATTAGAATTTTTGTTTTTAATGACAATTTTTTGGTAAGAAAAAGATGAGATTTTGGAGGATATATTTTTCATCGATTTGTACTTGAACTGAAATTTTTTCATTTGTGTTTTTATAATCCGTTAAAATATGTAATTCTTCTGATATTTTCTTTTCAGGCTTTAGAGTTGGTTAAAGACACTGAATACATTAGATTAGAGAATGACGCTGGAGCCTGTGACAGAATCAGCAATATAAATCTGCTTGTGGACAGTGGTAGTGCTATCATTATTTTAAATAAGTGAGATTATAATCAGAAGATGCAGTGTTTACCATCAGAGTCATCGTATCACAGAATCTATGCTGACCCCCAAAAGTGATGAGAGAAAGACAGCTTCCCAACGAAAATTTCCTTATCACAGGAGACCATCAATAGTCTCTGTTCTTATAGTACAGTTTCCCCTTAGATTATAAGGTCTGCGTAATGTCCACAAGAAAGGGGCTCCTTTTCATCCAATTGTGATTAACATCGTGTTCTGACAGATCATGTAGCGAAACCACATTTCTACGCAGTTGAGTCCTATAGAAAGTTGCTGTAACCACCATATTAAGAACTCGGAATTCTTACATCAAAGAGAGAGTATTCAGTTGAATGAGTTGGATATGCTATTAAGTTTTGATGCGGTCTCTCTCTTCATTTGTGTACCTATCTCCGATTTGTTATGATTGATTGAGGTTATACTTTGTGCTGATTTAACGAACCATATTTTGACATGTGTTGACTTCCACTTTCTTTTCATTCAATGACCAGTACTACGAGCAGACGGGTGGAGTTGCGATAGGAGGCCTGTTGTCACTGATTATTGTCAATTTTGTTCATGGAATACTTCCAGGAGTATGCCTTGGTGTTGGCGGTTTTCGAAACCTGTGTGTTTTTACAGATATGTAGACAATACTTTCGTTTTTTGTCCTTGTGACACTGAGAATTTGAACGAATTTTTGGAACATTTGAATTCCACCTAACAGAATATTCTTTTCACGATGGAGGTGGAAGAGGGTGGCTGTAAAAATTCCACTTGAAACAATCGGTGTTTTTCATCGACACTGGGCGTTGCATGAAAGACATGATGAGCACTGTTTTTCTGGTGGACTCAAGCTAAAAACTGCAGAAAAGAAAATGCAACTACTGTATTTGCCGAAACACCACTGGCACTGGCAATTCTTAGGAAGGACACGCTGTTCATCTTTATTATCACTTTGTTATTTATTTACTTACTAATTTTACATGTTGTTGATGTGATAAAGGTTTAAAGAACAAGTTTTCAATAAATTAACAGTGTTTTCCAAGAACCCAAGAAGCCATTCTACATGTGTTTAGTACAACATTTTGTAGTTATTGTTCATAAAAATTTCCTTCAGTACCTTTAGTTGGCATGTGACTGGATTAGAATGAATAATAGAATAAATCTCAAATTTTCTGTCGACCAGTTCGCTGTGTATCCTTGCGATAGCTGAGGTGAGAGTTTCTGGCGACAGTGATTTAAGTTGAACAATGCTAGTTTGATACAAATATCTTGATATTTCAAAGCAAACCCGCAGTATTGAATTTACACTGTTTGCTTTTACTTCTGAACGTACCCAGAGCATTAGATATAGGAAAGATTCTTTGTTTTTTAAGACTGGTCTAAAGTTATCCTGAATGACAATGTAGGTTTGTAGCAGCATTAAAACATAAATTTTATTCCAATAGCGCATAGTTAGTACACATTTTCTTTTTTCCAAACACTCAGTAACTATAAATATAAAATGTTACACTGTCTGTTGGTATGTGTAATTTATTTTGGGGCCAGTACTTTCAAAAAATGCTACAAAGTTAACCCGATTGACTAGCATTCTTGGCAGAGGATACTGTGGCACTAAGTAGCTCAGTGTTTCTTCCCGCAGATCGCGGATGACGCCGTTACGTGACATATGTAGAGCTCATGGAGTGCAAAGGAACCCTCGTCTCAAAATAGTTTGATACTGTGAAAACGAGGAATGGGACTCGTTGGCGTAAACGGTTGTCGCTATGAACTTCTCCCATACTTTGGAAGTGCACCAAGTACACTGGAGCCAAGTTATGTGGAAGACGGATATCCCGTGAACATTGTAGTGCTGACAGCATTCGCTAGTGGTCAGCTTTAATCTGTCTGCCCTGTCGCTAGTGGAGGGAAAAAACTAAGGAATAGCGTTATTTCGAATATTACTGGCCATTAAAAGCGAAATAAATGTTACCCAAAGGTAAACTACGGAGACGGGATGAAACGAAGAATATTAATTAGAGAATTGAGGGGAAAAACCGGCAATTAAGAGTTACCACAGATCTTTCACTTTTATTTGAGATGGCTCAAGGCCACGGTTATCAGTGGTATGTCAATGAGAAGCTACAGTGAGTTAACTGTAAGAGGTCTGAGTTGTGAGGGGAGTGCGGGGAGAGGAGGAAGCAAGCATTCGTTGGCCTGTGGAGGGGAGCTGTTGGGGGGGGGGGGGGGGAGGCAAGGCACGCCAACCAGTTGCAGTGCTGGCACTACAAATCGCGCGTCATGCTTACACGAAAGCAGACGAAAGGCTTGGAATTAAAACTCGCTTTAAATGTTGTTCGTAAACGAAACTGAAATCGTCATGTACATTATAATCTATATATATAAAAATGAATGTATGCAATGCAATGAAACTTTGGTGAGTTGTTCTCTGTAGACCTACCGGTAGGGGTTGTTGGTGACTCCCGAGATGGGCCAGCAACTGCCTCTTCACTCATTTTGATAATCTTTAGCACAACTGCACAATAAAAACACGCAGAACAGTACAGCGCAAAACAATAACGAAGCAGACGACAATGGCTACCTTGTACAACACAGTCAGCTACGTAATGTTGGCAGCAGTCGAAATTGCGTGCCTACCGAAGCCTCCCGACGTTTACCGACTTCTACCGATTCAGGACTAGGGAGAGGTCTGCAATCTAAAAGTTTACACACTGTACATTTATTGTCCTGTACGACGTTTCGTCTAAACTTTAGTCTAGAATGGCACTAACCAATATGAATAGCACTATGAAATTGTTAGGGTTGAAACGCTTGGAAAATAAACATTGTCTGTCTTTACGCACTTTGTTTCTTATTACTCAATAAACAAAAACCATATGGATAGTACAATCTGTTAAACTACAATGGACAATAATCTAATTGAACTAAAATGGACACGCACCCACAGTTCTTAACTACCTTGTTTATCTGTGTGTGTGTTTTCTCCCTCTCCCCCTAAATTAAATAAATTCCATTTGTCTTTAATTGTATATGCGACTCCAAACAATATTTGAAGAAGACTGGCAATGGAACCTTACGTACTAAGTACTTGCTTGATCAGACAATGATTTTTAGTGTTTCAATCATTTCTTAGCATTTGGTTTACTAACAAACTACTGAAAAGAAGGCATTATATGCCTCTGTTTGTAAAAACTTTATATCAACCGACACCGACTGATACGTCATTTCCAAACAAGCATGAAAATAAGGTTGTCACAGGACCTTAGAAGAGATACTGCAGTCAACCCAGCCAGTCCCACTTTGCAATAAAGAATCCACATCTAGAGGCAGGTAATGAGTTCTGTCTGAACTGAGGTGTCTAGGAAGCAAACTGACAAGAATTCAACCTGCAGCCACCCATTGTGAACTGTTGCTCAGTAAAGGTACAGAGTACAGGCTCAAGAACTACAAAAAAGTACCAAGAAGTTTAAACCATTTTCTTTACAAATTCTGTCATTTTTGTACAATTTTTAACCATATGTAACGGTCTCTATCTAATTTTGCATTGTATAAGACGTCTACACCAACAAGCACGTAAACAGATATCACTTTACAGAGCTTTCTCGATCGAGACTGTATAGCACAAGAGAGATGCGAGGTGCGGTGCGGGGGGAGGAGGGACTGCTGCATTCTGCTCGGTACTTAGGAACCGAGCGTTATACTTCAGGTATTGCTGACAGCGATTAACTTACAGACAAATTTATAATGCGTTTTCAGCTTTTTGAAAGACTGCTCATTTTTCTGTTAGTCAGAAGCCGCTGAAAGGACATACAAATATTTTATTATTGACAGTGATTCTCAGTCCTTGGTAATATGAAACACAAGTTGGTGATTTCGTCAAGCTACGGTACTCTTAAAATCTATAAAGAATGCCTAAGTAAGTGGTAAACGGTGTGTATTTGCGCGATGGTAAAATGTCATCCGGCCGTGTCATCTGGAAGCACCTGAAATATGAAGCAGAATTAAGATGTACGTGTGAAATTGGTAAGTACTAGGAAAAATGAGCAGCGCGAACCTTCACCCAAGAACGGATATGTTAGTGGTATACACTATCTGGTCAAAAATATGCGATACATGATAGTGGACATTACTATGAGTTGTGGCTACCCTACGCCTTTACGATGACCTGAACTCTCCTGCGAGCACTTTCAGTGAGGTGTCTGAATGTCTGTGGAGGAATGTCAGCGTTTTCTGCCTCAAGAGCATGGGACCTGGAGCTAAGACGACGTTCTAATTCATCCCAAAGGTGTTCCATTGGGTTCAGGTCGCTACTCTGAACAGTCCAATCCATTTTAGGAATATTACTGGCGGCAAACCAGTGACTCGCATATGCTACTTTATACCGGGGTGGATTGTCAGGCTAATACAATCGTCGTCTCCGAACTGTTCCTCAAGTGTACGCAGTATACAATACTGTAAAATGTCTTCATATCCTTCAGCATTTATTGTTTTCGTAGAGTAATAAGAGGGCCACACCCTACGATAAACGGTCCCATACCGTATCAAGACCATCTCCTTCGTACTACACTGTTGGCGCTATACATGATTGCACGTAACGTTGCCCATGCTTTCGCCTAATCCAAACACCTCCATCGGATTAGCACAGGATACAGCGTGATTCACCACTGAAAACGACTCCTTGCCAGTCATCCACAGTCCTGTGACGTCGCTCTTTACATCACCTCAAATAGTTATGTACCCCTGACTATAGAAACTTCTGGCTTACGAGATGCTGCTGGACTATTACACCCCAGTCTTCCAAACTCAACACGGGCAGTCATTGTGCTAGCTGGACTGCTGGTAGTATTTTGGAGCTCAGGATTACTTCCTTCCGCTAATTTCACGTCCTTTTTTACCATCACCCTCCGTTATGCTCGACAGTCGATATCCATCAGTACACTAGGGTCTGGATGGTCTTGATTCGGCTGTGGTTGTTCCTTAACGTTTCCACTTCACAGTCACATCATCAACAGTCGACTTAGACAGCTTTAAAAGGATTGAAATGTCTCTGATGTATTTGTTGCTCAGTTGACACCCAGTGACTTTTTTATGTTCGAAGTCACAAAGCTTTCCCGCCTGACACATTGTGCTGTTGTCAATACAAAACTCCCCACCTCATTTTGTACTAGCGGGCTAGCCTTTTGTGACATCTAGTGGTCAATGAAACAGTATAAAGAGATGTCCGGATACTTTTCAGCGGATAATGTGTATTTAAGGCCATCCAGCAATAGCACTGTAGTCATATTGATGCTGAAAGATGCAGTGGACAGAAATACTGATAGAGATGGATAACTTTTGTAACACGTGAGACACAGAAATACTTGTAGAGATGGACGAATTTTGTTACACGTGAGACAGATTATCTTGCTGTGTGCGTTGTGTACGGAAATGAAAATCAACTGAAACGAAGAAAAAGAATCAGACCAACAGAAAGGCAACTACAAGAATGGTAGCAAAAGGAAAGAAAAAATCATTAAGTGATTATCAATAGTATTTTTATTCGTAAATGACTACCACGCTTACAAAATAATTCGTTGTACTATATAGCTACTAACAACAACGAGTGATTACGATTCATTTGTAACAATATATTGATGATTATCGCGTAATTACAAATTTCATAGGAAATGCAAGATTTTTTTCATAATTAACCTGAGATTATTCACTTTTGTGAGAACGTCTACCGCTTTCTTCCAAATAAGAAGTTTCTCATATAGTTTACTGCTGTTCTTCGGTTACAAACTACGTGAAACTTACGTCAACAGGGAAAGGTGATTTGTTTTCATTCATCACTGAAGTCATAAAGGAAAAATTAAATTAAATTAAATGTTCTACTTTTAGATGAGTTCTGGTGCTTTTAGTTAAGTTAACCTGCTTTCAGCTCTCCTGGATACAAATCCAAACGAAGCCTCTAAAATTATTGGAAAGACGCTATAGTTGGACAACAACAATCATATTCGAATAAATGAAATGATAAAACCGCCGATACTATCAAAGAATGATGCACAACTTCAAACAAAATGAGTCTCTTGCGCTAGTGCGGCCAACTTCTAACTTCAAAGAGTATTATGACATTTTTCATATAGTGATAGTGCCTGCCACGGATACAGTCTGTGCTCCATCACAGTTCCGTTTCGTATGCTCGATTATGAGTTCCAGTAGTCAGTCAGGGCTGTTGGTGGGACAACCAAGAGCGTCATATCTCAGATACATGTGCGGTAGAGACACACAAAAGTACACTGCACAGACATGCAGTGTTTCTAATTTCCGCTCTCTTCCTTCTTGGCCAGTTCCCTCAAGATCCTCTTGCACACTTTTCCTGTCGATGTCCTTGGGAGTTTCTCCAGAAAGACGACACCGCCGCGAAGTTTCTTGTGGTCGGAAACTTCAGCTGTAGCAAGCGAAAAACATTACGTGATTTCTGAGGCTAATGTCACAACTAGATGAAACATACAAAAAGCAAGACACTGACATACGCACAGTAGTGTTGGTGGTATAGACTTTCTAAATAAGAGGAACACCTGTCTCCTGCAACACAGAATTTTCATTCGGATGTTTCTGTGTCAGTCTGAGTCCCTCGAGAGAACGTACACACAACTTTGCAAACAGGTATCAGTGTCAATGCTAACAGTTACGAAAAACACGTCATTACTGGTGACACTGCTCTCTAAAGCGTAATTTAGTGCCAAATCATCCTTCTCCTACTTCGGAAGATACCCTCCGAAGCCATGGAGATGTAGTTATTTGACTGTTCAAGCAAATTGAAGCTGCCAGACTATTTATCTGCCACCGTGACGTCACCCATCCTTGCCAAATCCTACTGCAGATGAACTAATGAGCTCTTCATAGACTCTGGATGATGTCTCCCGCAAATGAAGACGGAACGTTAGGCACTAAAATATGCCCTAGAGCATGGCCGAACTCCCAGAAAACGTATGACACCAAGGATGTAAAAAGCGGTCGTGGAAGACAATGATCTCAAGATCATCCTCCTTGACCGCGAGTACAGAAAGTTAAAGAGAAACTACAAGGAGAAAGTTGTCTTTATCCTATACAAGTTAGTCAATTTGGCTATCACCACGTGCAATGAACATCCACGACAAAGAACCATCCCGAAAAATCTTACCTCTGCCAAGGAATATTAACACGCAAGTGGAGAAAGGACTAGAAAGCATGATCTGACGAATAGTTTTGAGAAAGAGATGTTGTCGAACGGCAGTTACATAGAGAGGCGAAAGAAAAACAGCAGCATTCGTGAAACTTCCTGGCAAATTAAAACTGTGTGCCCGACCGAGACTCGAACTCGGGACCTTTGCCTTTCGCGGGCAAGCGCTTGCCCGCGAAAGGCAAAGGTCCCGAGTTCGAGTCTCGGTCGGGCACACATTTTAATCTGCCAGGAAGTTTCATATCAGCGCACACTCCGCTGCAGAGTGAAAATTTCATTCTAGCAGCATTCATAACAGACCAGAGCTACTACTAAAACTGTCAAATGAAACCATTTCCATTTCAGGTCAGAAATAAAACTCTTAGGGTTATATATGACGTTAAAGTTAGAAAATTACCTAGTTCTTCTAACGAAAGATAGTGAAGACTGAAGTTTTAAAACACTCCCGAACGAAACCTATGGGTGTCGCGGCACAAAATTTGGCTTACAGATGAAACAGAGTGCAACAAGAAGCAAAGAAGATACACAGAAACGAGAATAGTTATGAGTCAAGGGATGAAGTTGAATAACGTTTAGCAGAATTGACGGAACTCTGCTATTAAGGAAGGCAGTGGCAGGCCACTCAATTCGGCGAAGCAATACAGTCAGATAGAGGTAAAGAGCCGATTACAACAGGAGTAGAGGACGCAACAAAAGATCTCTACTAGAGAAACATACTAACATGGACTTTCCAGTTTATGCATCTTATAAGGAATGTTCTAAGGAGATCGACTGTCTTGTAAATTTATTAATTAATTTCTACTGCTTCAGTCACTCATTTACTAATATTTAATTAGCATGAAGCGTTTAGCACAGTATGTCGAAATCATCAGATTCATTCCACTCACATATATATTGCATTAGTCTAAAGCGTGATTGGGTTCACCCACTGTGTGTGCGAGTGACTTTATATATAATTCTGTACAGAAAGAAACAGGTATTTTAGTGTGTACATTAAGTGACTTACGTGCTTAAAAATCATTTCATTAGTGTATTTACTCATATTTTTATTGGAAGTTTAGTTGTCTGGCACACAAAGCACAGTGACAAACACGTCACTGCTTAATACTTTCGCATACAGGTTTTCGTGTTATTCGAAAGACTCTTAACTGCTAAGATAAATAAGTTTCAATTGCTGAGGTAGTGACACAGAGTATATTTTTAACGACTTATGTGTAGCTCAATTTATGTCACTGCACAAACCTCCTCATTACTTATCTTACCCTTAAATCTACTTTTCAAAATCCTTCTAAAGCACCACAACTCAGTCTCTTCCTTTCTTTTCTGATTTTTCCACCGTCACTGATCCACTACCTGCTGTCCTCTAAGCCACCATTCTCAAAAATTTCTTCCTCAAATTAAGGCCGATGTTTCACATAAGTAGATTTATTTTGGCTACTGATGTCGCCTTTGCCTGTGCTAATCTGTTTTTTATGCCCTCTTTGCTTCGTAGCGATGTGTTATTTTGCTTCCGAAGTTGATGTTACATTTATCGCTAACCTCATTTCTGCTACTCCTCGTTACTTTCGCCCTTCTTCGGTTTCCTCTCAATCCAAATTCTGTACTCATTAGACTGCAGATTTCATTCAACACGTCCCGCAGTTTTCTTCACTTGCACTGAAGACAGCAGTGTCATTAGTGAATCTTATCCTTTATATCCTTTCACCCTGAATATTAATACAACCTTTTTTTCCTTTATTTCTGTCATTGCTTCTTCGATGTATAGTTTGAACAGTACAGGAGAAAGATTACATCCTTGTCTTACACCCTTTTTCGTCCAAGCACTTCGGGATTTTGGTGATTATATCTTTCCGTAAGTCTAATAGCTTATCGCCAGGTTCATAGATTCGATGGTTCCTTTGAAAGGCACAGCCAGTTTCCTTCCCAATTCTTCTCTAATCCGAACTTGTGCCCCATCCCTAATGACTCTACCGCTGGAAGAAAGTTACTTTCTAATCTACATTCTTTTCTTTTCAGAGATTCGACAGATCAGCGTGAATAGATTGTCACTTCCCCCAACGATTTCACAAACTGCGAACCCGTATGTGTTCCGAGTCGCCGTCCTGTTCTTCCTTAAGCACGATATCAGGCCACTTCTGGCTCTAGTAGATGTCTCCAGTGCACTCTTTCCTCCTATGCGCTCTCTCCTTTCTGCCAACAGTGAGAAAAAGCTTACGGCACGCAATTAGTCAAGCTATCCAAAAGATAGTATCGATACAGAAACAATGTCAGATGAAGATAAGATGGAATGCAATCGCCATCCATAATTGTATAACTCAGGCGTGATGGACAACAAAGCGGACGCAACAACATTATAGCGACGGTGAGCCTACCCACCGTTGACAAAGTTTGCCAGTTCCTCCGCAGAGACCTGCTCCCCTGACTTCAGGGCGACGTAGGCCCTGGGCAGCTCTGCAGCCAGAGGGTCCGGGACGCCGACAACCGCAGCCTCCAGTACGGCCGGGTGCTTGTACAGCAGACCCTCCAGAAGCACCGACGACACCTAGAAGAACGCATACACAATCACTGGCGCTCAATACTTGTCATAAGATTTGCTAAGCTTTTTCTTTAATCTGGGCTCCACACTGTACAACTGTCCAGTACGAGAACAGGCACTTAAGCTGACTGCAGAACAATTCTACTTCCGCAGACGTACCCTTTGCAATAAGACCGCGAAGATTAGATGACAGAAATTAGGGTTCGTACTGAGGCATACAGACAGTTGTTTCTTTCCTGCTAGTGTAATAAGTAAGGAAATGGCTGGCGGTACCTGAAACCCTCTGCCATATATGATACAGTGGTTTGAGAGGAATACACGTAGATGCAAATGTGATTGTAATAAGTAATTGCAGTTAATTATAGGGAAGAAGCGAAGGTGGGTACGAAGGTTGGAACTTTAATAGTGGCAACTATTTATTTACAGTTCGTTCAAAATAAATACGTATTTCAAAGTTTTACTGACCTTCGGAGTAGCCAGCAGCATTGTGTATAACCCGTTGCCAGCGATGTGGAAGTCGTAGGGTACTCTTAGCAGTGCCAGTTGTGTTGACAGTTCGAGCGGCGCAGTCTTTTGCCCGACGAATTTGAAATAGTTCTGAAGCGAATGCCGTAAAGTGGTACCTTCAGTTTACAAATCGAGTTGAACTTACGAGGGCTTAATTCAGGGCAGTACAGTAGGTTGTATAGCACTTTACAGCCCAATTAGTGAAACAAATCAGATTAGAAACACGTATCTATTTTGTAGGAGCTGTAAGTAAATTGTTGCCACTATTGAAGTTGCAACTCTCGTATTCGTCGGCTAAGACCTTCACGCACCGGGGAAAGAAGTACCTGGATGACGGGTGTGAGGAAGGGGGAGGCTCAGAACTACGGACAGCGACATGGAAACCACAACTCGCTGCTGTCGGGAAAAAAAAAGGCTTGAAGATTATAACTAACAAATCAGCCGGTTTTATTGTGTTCATTTCTGACTGACGCCTTTTTATAGAGTCGGTGCATAAAGTTCGTGGCCTTTTTCCATAACTTTAATAAGCACCACAGACACACATAACAGCGACTTTAGCCATCAATAATACATACACTACAGGCTATTAAAATTGCTACACCATGAAGATGATGTGATACAGACGCGAAATTTAACCGACAGGAAAAAGATGCTGTGATACGCAAATCATTAGCTTTTCAGAGCATTCACACAAATTTGGTACCGGTGTCGACACCTACAACGTGCTGACATGAGGAAAGTTTCCAACCGATTTCTCATACACAAACAGCGGTTGACCTGCGTTGCATGGTGAAACGTAGTTGTGATGCCTCGTGTAAGTAAATGCGTACCATCACGTTACCGACTTTGATGAAGGTTCGATTGCAGACTACCACGATTGCGATTTATCGTATCGCGACATTGCTGCTCGCGTTGGTCGAGATCGAATGACAATATGGAATCTGTGGGTTCAGGAGGGTAATACGGAAAGCCGTGCTGGATCCTAACGGCCTCGTATCACTAGCAGTCGGGATGACAGGCATCTTATCCGGATGGCTGTAACGGATCGTGCAGCCACGTCTCGATCCCTGAGTAAACAGATGGGGACGTTTACAAGACAACAACCATCTGCACGAACAGTTCGACGACGTTTGCAGCAGCATGGTCTACCAGCTCAGAGACCATGGCTGCGGTCACCCTTGACGCTGCATCACAGACAGGAACGCCTGTGATGGTGTACTCAACGACGAGCCTGGGAGCACGAATGGCAAAACGTCATTTTGTCGGATGAATCCAGGTTCTGTTTACAGCATCATGATGGTCGCATCCGTGTTTGGCGACATCGCGGAGAACGCACATTGGAAGCACGTATTCGTCATCGCCATACTGGCGTATCTCCGGGCGTGATGGTATGGGGTGCCATTGGTTACACGTCTCGGTCTGCTCAAGTTAGCATTGACGGCACCCGTGGCTCTACCCTTCATTCGATTCCTGCAAAACCGTACATTTGAGCAGGCTAATGCACGACCGCATGTTGCAGGTCCTATATGGGCCTTTCTGGATACAGAAAATGTTCGACTGCTGCCCTGGCCAGCACATTCTCCAGATCTCTCACCAACTGAAAACGTCTGGTCAATGGTGTTCGAGCAACTGGTTCGTCACAATACGCCAGTCACTACTCTTGATGAACTGTGGTATCTTGTTGAAGCTGCATGGGCAGCTGTACCTGCACACGCCATCCAAGCTCTGTTTGACTTAATGCCCAGGAGTATGAAGGTAGTTATTAGGGCCAGACATGGTTGTTCTCGGTACTGATTTCTCAGGATCTATGCACCCAAATTGTGTGAAAATGTAATCACATGTCAGTTCTAGTATAATGTATTTGTCCAATGAATACCTGCTTACCATCTGCATATCTTCTTGGTGTAGCAATTTTAATGCCCGGTAGTGTATATTCTCCTTCACACACTGCTAACGCTGGAGTAACTTTTCGACTCCGCAACTGTAGATATCGCGTGCTTTTGAGGCGAAGATGTCATCGAGCCATGTTGGGAGCGCATTTTGATGCGGAAAGAAGTTCCTTGAAGGTTGTTTGATAGAAAGCTGAAAAGCAGAAAATCTGAGTACGCAAGAACTGGTGAACAAAGTGAGTGCGGAATGACTTCCCAACCCAGCTCCAGCACAGTGTTTTTTTGAGTATATCAGAATGCGTGTGGGCGTCATCGTGGAGTAGCATCACTTCACGCAGTCTTCCTGGTCATTGTTCCTGGACTGCCTCTGCAGTACGTCTCAGTTGTTGACAATAAATGTCAGCAGTGATGGTTGTAATGGTTCATTATTTACGTGACCATTACGGCACTCCAACCCCAGTTCTCGATACCAATAATATCGTACTTCTTTTCTGCGAAGTAACAGACACACTTTTGTGACAATTTCGCCATTGGTTTTATTAATGTATAGGTACTCCGATGTATCGATATATTACAGGGATATGGTTCTTGTGTG
This sequence comes from Schistocerca gregaria, assembly GCF_023897955.1. Classification (NCBI taxonomy): domain Eukaryota; kingdom Metazoa; phylum Arthropoda; class Insecta; order Orthoptera; family Acrididae; genus Schistocerca; species Schistocerca gregaria. Next base: position 130,661,968 of record NC_064926.1, read on the forward strand.
TATTCATTTCTGTGAGGCTGTCATAATCTTTGACTTACTTGTAACCGTTTTGGCGCGAATACGCACAGAGAAGGATTTGCTTAACTTTGTAAAAGAACAGTCAAGTCTTGTGTTTAGTTAAAGTGGAAATTAAATATATGAAGATTGATAAAAAACTGTTTTCCTGATGATGTGACAATTAAGAAAAAGTATATGTGAATTTACAAGAAGTTTCATAAAAATGTGGATCGTGAACACCAAGTCAAAAATTATTTCTGCCATACCATTGTTCAGATCTAGGATTGTTTGATTATTAAGAATTTTTTCAAAAACGCATTTGTTAGGTCTTCAAATATTGCTAAAATACAGATCTGGACCTTCTAGCAGTCCAAAGTGGAATCACCCTAGAATCAACAATATGAGCCATAACAACTTCGACGAAATCTACGTGGGAAACCATTCAAAATAAGTGCCAAAATTATGACTTTTTTACAGTGACTTTATTATTTCCATTCTGACGGTACCATCCACATTCAATAACTTTTTTGTTGCGTGAGCAACATCATTAATCTTATTTCTAACCTACTTTGCAAGTGGTGGTACTGTTAGATGGTTATACCTCGGACAAGCACTTAGTAGTACACCACACCATTGCAGTTCCGCCAGGTGGTTAACACAATCTTTCGTCGATGCGCGCTTATCTCTGTGCGTGGAGTTGCTTCTTTGTTTGGGCGCAGTCGTTGCTTTCGTTTCCTTGTGTTGACATAAAGACACCATTTCTCGTCACCAGTAACGATACAGAGTAGGAATGGTCGGTTTTTTTCACGAGCCAATAAAATGACGGGCAAGCAGAGATACCGCTGATTCATCTGATTTCCACTTAGAGCATGTAGTACCCGTACACCCGATTTTTGAACCTTCCACATTGGATGCAAACGTCGCAAGATGATGGAATGATCATATGCCAGTTCTAGTACACACTGACGTGGTTTATTGTGGATTAATGCGCTTAATCGATTTTCATCAAATCCCCAAGGTCTTCCTGAACTTGAAGGGTTACCTGTGTCAAAATGATACTCCTCAAAACGAGATACCAATTTTTCGTGCCGTCCGGTGGCACTATCCTCATACACGGCAGAAATGTTTCTGACTGCCTCCGCTACTTTCACCCCTTTATTAAAATCATACAAAAGGATACGTCGTAAATATTCCGATTTCTCCACTGGGGACTCCATTTTCTAATATTTATAGCTCCACTATTTCCAAATGGCAAAATGACAACGTTTTATTCCAAATGGCAACAGTTAACTACAAATAGAAATGGGAATCAGTAAATAAACCAGTAACAACCGAAATACCAGAATACAAAACGCTACGAATTTATGCACCAGCCTTGTGCCAGGCCAGGATTATTGCCTTTAATACTGACTGATTTCCTTTTAATGATATTAACCAGCAAATAGTGTAAGGCACAGTTTTTGCATTTTTCTCTTTGAAGAATATATTATTATATTAGTGCTGTGCACTATATCGTTTCTTTCTTCATACTGAGACGATACGTGTGATCGTGTGACATTGTGTTTGAAATTAACTACAGTGTGTGAAGTTTCTTTTTATTGGTGATTGCTGCATGAAGCTAGGGCCGGTTTTTATTCTTATTTTGGTTTGGACTACTATTTGATTTCCTTGACTCGCACCGTGAGCGGTGGAACTTGCTTTTCGTAGCGAGTTAAACTTTTCATACGATGTCAGATGTTAAATTCAGAGCCCCAGGCGTCAATAACGTGCCGCAACATTAACATTTTCACGCGATTTTTATGCAAGACTCATAAAGGAGCTGGTTCACTCGAAAGAAAAAACTTTTAAATTTTTTAGGATACACTCGGGAAATGAAGGATGAATTCCCTCTGTTAAACTCATTCAGTGCAGTAGTAGAAGCGCCACAAGCACAATGTGTGACTCACGTATTTGCGAAATCACTTGTTCAGATTTTGATATGAGCATTTGTTTTTACTTTTACTTGCACATTAATCATCAAATATTAATTAACAAAATATTGATTATATTTTGTATTAATTGAGACATATAAATGTTAATTAACAAGTATTGTATCATATATTTTGATAAGAAGGATAACTTTTTATTTGTTATCCCTAAATTCAAGAAAAATTCAAGCTTTAAAATGAATTAGAATTGGGCACAAAAATGCGAAAAACAAAATAGGAAATAAATACTTCTTCATTTCGAGAAACTCAGCAGTAATATTGATGAATACAATTTTTTCTTTTAATAACAAGGTGTTCTATACCAAATTTTGATTTAATTTTAAGCAATGAGTTATAAAATTAAAAAAATCTGTTTATCAAAAATATGATTCAGTGTTTGTCAATTAATATTTTTATTTCATAACAAATAAAGAATTTAAATAAAATCAAAAACAAGTTGCTTCCAGCAAGAGTCTAGCCATCAACTTAGCACATACACACAACTCAGCTAGTTACCAGCCACTCTGTCAATGTATTTGAAATGTTTTACACTTGATCTTGCTTGCAAATCTCAAAAATTTTACAGATAGTTTTCTCTAGGTTTTTTTCTGTGTTTAGAATTGCGTCGTTCTGCTTCAGTATACTAATGTCTAGGCGTGGATCTCTAAAGATTACAAGTATGACGAAAATCAATGAGAGCCTACAAGTCAAATGCCCTGCAAGATGCAGTCATAGGGATAAGACTTGGAACTTCCTCACGCAAATTACCGACGTCTCCTACGAGGGTATTCTTTTACTTTACTTTCATATTGTTGGTGGGCTGGCAGCAGCCTAATTTCCACTCTTTTAAATTAAAAATATATAAACCAGACTTCATTTACGCAATACAATGGTGGTGACATGCGTGACATGACGCTAATATTTTCCTTGGTTGTTCGTTTTGGAGAGGACTCTGAATGGAGTAGAAGACTGGAGAACATTTTATATTTAGAACAGTGAATAATCGTAAAGAGATATTGAATGAGATGTAGGTGTTAGAAAATACGAGGGTCAGTCAAAAAGTAATGCCTCCTATTTTTTTTTCTACGTTTAATTGTCAGGAAATTTAAATGCAATTACATATGTTGAAAACCACAACATTGAGGATCATTTTGTCATTTTTCAATGTAATCTCCGCCCATCTCTACAGTTTTGGTCCATCTTTGAACAAGGGCATGTATCCCAGCACGGTAAAAATCACAGCTCTGCTTCCTAAGCCATTGACGCACGGATGTTTTGACGGCCTCCTCATCTTCAAAATGAATCCCACGATGAGCTTCTTTTAGTGGCCCGAACAGATGGAAGTCTGATGGTGCCAGGTCAGGGCTGTATGGGGGATGAGGCAAAACTTCCCATCCAATTTTGACAATCTCGTCAGAGGTGTGACGACTGGTGCGTGGTCTTGCATTGTCAAGCAAAAGAAGAACATCTGCCATTGATTTTGTTGGGCGAACTCGCTGAAGACGTGCTTTAAGTTTTTTGAGGGTTGTGACGTATTGAACAGAATTTATTGTGCATCCCTGCTCCAAAAAATCAACCAGAATCACACCCTCTGTATCCCAGAAAACTGTTGCCATAACTTTCCCTGCCTATCGCACAGTTTTGAATTTTTTCTTCCTCGGCGAGCTTGTGTGACACCACTCCATTGACTGCCTCTTTGATTCGGGTTCAAAAAAATGCACCCATGTTTCGTCCCCGGTCACAATTTTTTTCAGAAATCATCTCCCTCCAAACGGAAGCGCTGCAAGTGTTGGGAGGCTATTGTTTTCCTTGCCTCTTTATTCTGATCGGTTAACATTCTTGGAACCCACCGTGCACAAACTTTTGAGTACCCCAATTGTTTAATAATCGTGATCACACTGCCTTTACTAAGAGAAATAATGCGACACACTTCATCTGCAGTCACCCGACGGTCACCACGAATGATGTCATCAACTTGCTGAATGTTGTGTGGAGTCACTGCACTCACCGGCCTGCCGCTCCGCTTTTCGTCAGTCAACGGTGTTTGCCCTTCAGCTTCCTTACAACGACGAACCCATCGTCTAACAGTGCTGACATCCACTGTCACAACACCATACACCTTCTTCAGTCTTTCATGAATGCGTATGGGCGTTTCACCTTCTGCATTCAAGAATTCAATCACACAACGCTGTCTCAAACGAACATCGATGTCGGCCATCTTACAAACTTCTGCTGTGCTGCCACCTGTTGACACAGAAAGTTACTACTGCAGTGGATTGCAGAAGAAGGTTTGAGGAATGGCGCCAAATTCAAATATTTCACTTAACTTAATTTTTTTAAGTAGAAAAAAAATGGGAGGCATTACATTTTGACCGACCCTCGTAGATAATACTGCAACGCGGCACTCAAGAGGAGCGGTAATGTTCCTTTGCGACAGAAAGTGAGGACAGATAACTGTTGAAATGATGGGCACATTTCTTAAGTTACTACACAGTGTGGAAGCTGGAGGTGATCAAAACTGTCACGGAAAATGCTGTGGAGTGTTTGGAGATGGAAATCAGGTGATATGTGGTCTTATAGACAATGCGGAAAGATAGGATTTTAAATGAGGGTGATACTATAAGATTACAAACGAAACGCACAAAATAGTGAATATTATACAAGATGACTTAATTTTGCGTTCCAAACACTGTTTGTAAAACCACATGTGTAACTGTGCTTATTGTTTCAGTAATCTACTGTAAAACATGGATAAATGTGTTTTGGTGGTACATTGTGTCGTGTTCACACAACACATTGAAATGTTAGGATTGTCTTTACAGGAGGCGTAGTTCAGATGACGGTTTTTGAAGTGTGTGAACGGGTGTGGGAACTTATGAGCTGGTATGAGAGGCTTTAATTATATACGAAAGCCGAGAGGAGTGCGTGTGACTTTGGCGTGTATCTCTAAAAGAAATGATGAGCTCTCCTCACCAATCACCAATTTTATATCTCCGTCATCTGTAATTAAATACAGCATATGTGTCACAAATCTCTTTCTCTTCCACTAAATATTCCTCGCTGTAACTAATACACGTGAAACATTACTTAAAGCAAAGAGACTTTTTTCCACTTCCTCGATAATGTTTAACTGCCCACAATATGAGAACCCCATTCTACTTTCTGAGAAACTGAGTGAACTACGTTCGCTTATCAGAAATAGTGAATGATATCATACTTCCTGGACCTACTAACTGCGTTAATAGCTGTGCTGTAAAATAATTTTGAAAATGGTAAATGTAATGTGCATCTTTATACCGCACGTCAACGTACTATGTGGCGGTGGGTGTATTATGTACTTCCTATACTGCTAGTGGATAGTATAATGGGAGAAGCCTAGATTTCTTTAACTGTACACTCTTGGTCATTATGTAAGTTGAAGGAAGTAATTGTTTCTTGGCTCGATTTGGAGTGTGAGCTTTCGGAATTTTGTAATCTTTTTTCATCTTTTTTGTTGTTCATGTGTCTGTCTTTCTGTAACATCTACATCGTTTCCCCGCAAGTCGTACAAAGCCAAAGAACAGTTCGTATACCTCTGCAGATTACAACTTTTTCTTTCCCATTCACTAATGCTGGGCATAGAACGTCCGGATATGAACGAATGTTTCTGACTTTTTCGCGGAATGATTGTGGAAGAAGCAATACATTGCTTGATTATTCTTGGAGCGTATGTTCTTGAGGTTTTGATAGTGAATCTCCTTATCATGCCCTACGCCTCCCTTGCAGTGTCTGAAACTGACGTCACTTGAAAGTCTCCAGGTCGCTATTGCTCTTACTAAAGAACCTGTGGCTCATCACGAGGCTCTCCCTTCCATCTTTTCTATCTCCTCTATCGGTACTAACTGGTAAGTAGCCCAGATACCTGAGGCATAATCAAGGAACGGTTGAACTTCCTTCGCCAGGAAGTTTCATAACTTTGAGATTTTTTAAATGAATCTCGGTCTGACATCGGCCTTTTTGCAACTAGTTCTATGCGACCGTTCCCCTATAAACTGCTCTAGATCTTAAACAGTTGCAAATTTTCCAGTAATTGATTGTCAGTCGCGTAATAAATTCCAAGCTCAAACTTCTAAACAGAACAAAAACTCTTTTCCCATACAGCGCGTTCAGATATCTCACGGGTAAACGTGTACTGACTTTAGCTAAATATCATCAAGACTAGAAGAAATGTCACCTTCTGTCGCAAAATCCATAAAAACCGACGGTCGAAGTTTCAGTTCTTAATCAGCAGTTCTTAATCTCTTAGGTTGTTCGCAGATGATGCTGTAATTTACCGTCTAGTAAGGTCATCCGAAGACCAGTATCAGCTGCAAAGCGATTTAGAAAAGATTGCTGTATGGTGTGTCAGGTGGCAGTTGACGCTAAATAACGAAAAGTGTGAGATGATCCACATGAGTTCCAAAAGAAATCCGTTGGAATTCGATTACTCGATAAATAGTACAATTCTCAAGGCTGTCAATTCAACTAAGTACCTGGGTGTTAAAATTACAAACAACTTTAGTTGGAAGGACCACATAGATAATATTGTCGGGAAGGCGAGCCAAAGGTTGCGTTTCATTGGCAGGACACTTAGAAGATGCAACAAGTCCACTAAAGAGACAGCTTACACTACACTCGTTCGTCCTCTGTTAGAATATTGCTGCGCGGTGTGGGATCCTTACCAGGTGGGATTGACGGAGGACATCGAGAGGGTGCAAAGAAGGGCAGCTCGTTTTGTATTATCGCGTTATAGGGGAGAGAGTGTGGCAGATATGATACACGAGTTGGGATGGAAGTCATTACAGCATAGACGTTTTTCGTCGCGGCGAGACCTTTTTACGAAATTTCAGTCACCAACTTTCTCTTCCGAATGCGAAAATATTTTGTTGAGCCCAACCTACATAGGTAGGAATGATCATCAAAATAAAATAAGAGAAATCAGAGCTCGAACAGAAAGGTTTAGGTGTTCGTTTTTCCCACTCGCTGTTCGGGAGTGGAATAGTAGAGAGATAGTATGATTGTGGTTCGATGAACCCTCTGCCAAGCACTTAAATGTGAATTGCAGAGTAGTCATGTAGATGTACTATCTCTAACGCAAAAGATTTCATACGGATATTTTTGTGCTCGTCTGGAGTCAAATTTTGGAATCGTGTAGAAAAGAAATAAACTGAAAGGGCTTCCTTCCTTTGAATTTTTGTTGTTGTTTATTGTGGCAGTAAGTTAGGATGAGAGATTTTCATTTCTACGATTTGTAAATAGAGGGCGTCGATGGTTAAAAGAAACCAGTTTGAAAACAGACGCAGAGTGTCTTCATCATGAGAGCTTGGGTTGTGTGTACAGATTATCAGTTGCGTAAATGATAAGAATTTCATTTATCAATTGTTCCGTGAGCGACCTTTTGTCCTGAGCCAGTGGTAGTCTAACTGGTGCCTACCACCCAACTAGTAAGCGTTGCACCTTTCGTGGTGGGCGGTAGGCTGTAGGGGTATTAAAGACTTTTCGTTAGGTTTTCATACAATTTTAACATAAAGTATTTAGTAAGTTGTTATTGTTATGTGATTTAACTTGCTGTAATTCTGCTTTATATATTTTATAAAGTAAAATTACTTCCCTGATTTATAGATGACCATTATTGTGGAACCGGTGGGTTGTTAGAAAATGTCGTTCGTAACAGATATACGTATGTGGAAGGTAGGTAAAATAATGCTGGCTGACCCTGTCCTAAGCGAATAGTGTAGCACCTCATTTCGTAATACGCTCGCTACGCTTCACGGCAATCATTAGTGCCGGTATCTCAAGACGTTCCTTCAACTACCTGTCTAGGAAGTGCCCTCAATAAGCCACGCCCAGATTTACTGTACACCTTTTTCTGTGAGGGTCATAAAAATATCCAGCTCCTTGCCGGCTAAATGAAGGATAGTTTGGCCGGAAGTCCAGAACCTCGACGTCAAGTGCTCTGCGACGTATGGCAGTCGGTATGCACACGACACCTTGAGTCATTTAAGAAGGGGCAAAGTGGCGTTTCTTCTGACCACAATGCAAGTTTTCAATCAGCTTCTGTCCAATTTGTGTGTTAAGGGAGCCACCGAAGACGTGCAGCTCCATATACCCCTATGATTAGCAGCCTTCTGCGAGGTACGAGATGTCAGATGTCCATTTCATACCATTTGGTTAGTGAGTTTCAATCGGAAGCTTGTTGAAATGGACTTGCATGTACCCGCAGCAGCAGTTCCTTTCAGGTTTAATACCGAATGTCATTGACGAGCCGTTACACTAGTTTCTGTCCGTGTTAGGACTGATGTTCGTACACCCCGCTACATGGATATCAGTAGTGGACACAATGATAGTCAACGCTGATACACCAACAAGACGGGCAACTACATTCAGCGAGTGTTGCTGGAAACTTCCAGAAAGGCAGCTGCCTTCCGCCATTCTGTCACATCTCCATGTCGAGACGTCTCAGTGCACTGATTTCATACAACCAGTTGGCGCAGGCATTAGTTATACACCCCCTACAGCTCTCCAAAGGACTCTTTTTAAGGTAGTGACACATACACTACTGGCCATTAAAATTGCTACACCACGAAGATGACGTGCTACAGACGCGAAATTTAGCCGACAGGAAGAAGATGCTGTGACATGCAAATGATTAGCTTTTCAGAGAATTCACACAAGGTTGGCACCGGTGGCGACACCTACAACGTGCTGACATGAGGAAAATTTTCCAACCGATTTCTCATACACAAACAGCAGTTGACCGGCGTTGCCTGGTGAAACGTTGTTGTGATGCCTCGTGTAAGGAGGAGAAATGCGTACCATCATGTTACCGACTTTGATAAAGGTCGGATTGTAGCCTATCACGATGGCAGTTTATCTTATCGCGATATTGCTGCTCGCGTTGGTCGAGATCCAATGACTGTTAGCAGAATATGGAATCGGTGGATTCAGGAGGGTAATACGAAACGCCGTACTGGATCCCAACGGCCTCTTATCACTAGCAGTAGGGATGACAGGCATCTTATCCGCATGGCTGTAACGGATCGTGCAGCCACGTCTCGATCCCTGATTCAACAGGGACGTTTGAAAGAAAACAACCATCTGCACGAACAGTTCGACGACGTTTGCAACAGCATGGACTATCATCTCGGAGACCATGGCTGCGGTTTCCCCTGACGCTGCGTCAGAGACAGAAGCGCCTGCGATGGTGTACTCAACGACTTACCTGGGTGCACGTATGGCAAAACGTCATATTTTCGGACGAATCCAGGTTCTGTGTATAGCATCATGATGGTCGCACGCGTGTTTGGCGACATCGCGGTGAACGCACATTGGAAGCGTGCATTCGTCATCGATATACTGGCGTATCACCCGGCGTGATGGTATGGGGTGCCATTGGTTACACGTCTCGGTCACCTCTTGTTCGCACTGACGGCACTTTGAACAGTGGACGTTACATTTCATATGTGTTACGACCCGTAGCTCTACCCTTCATTCGATCCCTGAGAAACCCTACATTTCAGCCGGATAATGCACGACAGCATGTTGCAGGTTCTCTACGGGCCTTTCTGGATACAGAAAATGTTCGACTGCTGCGCTGGACAGCACATTCTCCAGATCTCTCACCAATTGAAGACATCTGGCCATGGTGGCCGAGCATCTGGCTCGTCATAATACGCCAGTCACTACTCTTGATGATCTGTGGTATCGTGTGAAGGTGCATGGGCAGCTGCACCTGTACACGCCATTCAAGCTCTGTTTGACTCATTGCCTAGGCGTATCAAGGCCGCTATTACGGCCAGAGGTGGTTGTTCTGGGTACTGATTTCTCAGGATTTATGCACCCAAATTGCGTGATTAAATGTCAGTTCTAGTATAAAATATTTGTCGATTGAATACCTGTTTATCATCTGCATTTTTTCTTGGTGTAGCAATTTTAAAGGCCTGTAGTGTATTTTGTTGGGTGAGTTATTTACCGTCTGTACCATTGAGCATTTGGAAAAAGAGCTTAATGTAGAGAAGGCCTGGGTTAGTTCGCGTAAGGGGCTACTTGACACACAGCTTCTACTTCCTGCCATCGTGGAATTAGGGTGCTGCCACCCTGCTAGTGGAGAGCGTATGTAAAGGTGCAACAGCCACCGTAAGTTCAGTCTTCTTGGAAGCGCCATGACGGAAGGACCCGTGCTGAATCGTTTTTCTCACTGGTGAATAAATTGTTCATCGTAAATTATCTTGTTCTGATTGGATTGAGGAGCTCCTGACAACGATTTTCAAAAGAGAGGCTAACTGTTGTTGCATGCATGCATCATAATCTTCCGTTTGTGTTGTTTCGGACTGTATAGTATCCATTTCGTTTTTGATATCGCCGTGTGGCTAGTTGGCATATATAGGTATGAGGTCGGTTGGAATACGTATAACTAGTCCCACACATATGCCAACTAAACACTACATTACTGTTCATTGAAAAAGAAATATTTTATATAAAAATGAATAAATAATACATATCACCACAATTCGTCTTTTCCTAAATCCAGGCCACGACAGCAATCCAACCATGGCTAGAGAGAAACAAACTTCCCAGAAAACATTGATCTGAATGATGACGGCGAGGCATATAATAACTATGCCGGTGATGACGACAGCTTGGCCTTCTTTAATGACAGTTCAGAGGCAGAAGAACCGCTGAATGGCGGAGAGCTTTCAATGTCAGCCTCCTGCCTAAAGGAAGGTGAAGGTTCTTATTCAACAGTTCCCATCAATGAGATTCCAACAGGTCACATCGAACAAGACAAGCAACGAATTCTCCGTAGCCTCAAGGGCTTCCTTGTCACCCTGAATTAGGTAAATGATTTTGTTTGGGTGAAGTACCATCCCCGCCAGTACCTGGAAAGAGAGTCTAAACGACATCGAGATTCGTGTATCTACCAAGGTCAAAGAGGGCAAAACTGGAGACAGCAGACGATGATAATACAGTCAGATACTACCAAAGAAAAACTGTGCAGAAGTTCAACCCATCTGCTCAAATATACAAGTGCCATACTCCTGCGATTTTGGTTGATCTACAACATTCATCTACTCTATTTCAACAAATATAGGTAGTTATAATAATAATCAGAATTTATTTTTCTTGGCGAATTAATTGTTAGTTCTCATATTTGCGTTCATACTGTCACTTACACATTGAAGCAGAATTAATTTTTGTTCAAATGCTATTTCTTCACGAGGAATTTATTTTTGCATAATTTATTTTTTTTATAAAGAAATTACCTTAAGTGGTGATAAAATAAAATATTTTTCGTCGAAAATTTCTGTGTTCTTTCTAAATATCCCCTTGGTTGGTTGAGATGGAGGGGCTAGGGGACCAAACAGCGAGGTCATAGGTTCCATCGCTTTAGGGAAGGAAATCCGCCGTGCCCTGTCAAAGGAACCATAGTGGTATTTGCCTCAACCGACGAAGAGACATCACGAAAACTATATTCCCCCAGAAAGCAAGGCCAGTGTGCTAACCACTTCGTCACCGCGCTCGGTAAATTATCCCTATGTGTACCAGATTATGTCAATCCGCTTCCTTGAGGTATGGTAGCTAACCCAGCACTTCGGGTTAATTGGCATGGATGCAAAATTGTACGTAAAGTATTTTTGAGGTTACCTAGACTCGTATTTATTGGGTCCATTGTGAATTTTTAGGCGAAAGGTTAAGCTATCCGCCACATACACCAGAATCTCCCCTAGTATTGCACGAAGCAATGGAAAAGTCAGCCAACTGACCCCAGTCTTCTCTACGGTTTCCTGTAGGGGTACTCACGTGGTGCCCCTTGGTTTTGACGAAGTCCTTGATGCGGTCCGTGACGTAGAAGTGGCCCGCGTCGTCGTAGTAGCCGACGTCACCCGTGTGGAACCAGCCGTCGGCGCCGATGGCTGCCGCCGTTGCGGTGGCGTCGTTGTAGTAGCCGCGCGTAACCGTTGGGGCCCTGAAGCAGAGTTCTCCGTCCTGATTCGGACCGAGGGCGTCGCCAGACTCTGTGTCCACCACCTGCAAAGGGTACGCACGATTTATGAGTCGTGCTATCGAGGGTAACGTCTCGTGTGTCACGGGGGAGGAATGCGGCGGGACAATTTTCAGTCGTGTTAACATTTACAACTTGGCGAATAATTCCTCCTTGCGAGAAAGCATTACTCACAAATAATTAAGAAGATAAATGTGCACGTATGGCAAGACAGATATTAAGAAGAAATCAACCTCGATGAAAGACTAATAACTGGCTCTAAATGTATCGTAATATAAGCATGTGCATTCGAGCCGTCAGAACACGAGGCGTGTTTTTTTAAGTACCGTTTTCAAATTTAAAAAAAGACGTGCTAAGATACCTCAATAATTTGATTTTTACATGAAAGTCTGTACCTTAATCTACGCACTGACGCCATTAGAGTCTGATTCTTCCTCGTTTACGTTGCGCACTGAGTGTTTAAGATGCCTCCGATAATCGTGAGTAATGCCGACTGTGAAGTACGGGCTGTTATAAGATTTCTTAGTGCTAAAGACCTAAAAGCGATCGATATTCATCGTGATATCTGAGCAGTTTACGGAAAAAAACATTACGATTGATGGAATGGTAATAAAGTGGCTGAGAGCATTTAAAGATGGCCGCACAAATGTGCATCATGAACAACGGAATGGGCGTCCTTCGGTCGTTAATTTAAGTTTGGTGCAGGAAGTGGACAATCATGTGAGAGAAAACAGACGCATTACGATTTCCTCCTTGCGGGATGACTTTCCTAATGTTTCTCGTAGTGTTTTGTATGCCATTGTGACCGAACACTTGAATTACCGAAAACTGTGCGCACGTTGGGTACCGAAAATGTTGACGGATGTGCACAAAACCAAAAGTTTAGACAGTGCATTGACTTTCCTTGACCGATACCACAACGACAGTGATGCTTTCCTAAACCAAATTGTTACGGGCAATGAAACATGGGTGGCCTACGTCACACTAGAATCAAATCAACAGTCCATGGAAGTTGAGCAAGGGCATCGTTTTGCTGCAAGACAATGCCCGTCCGTATGTGGCGAATCAGATCAAAGATCTCATCACATATTTCCGATGGGAAACTCTAGATCATCCTCCGTACAGCCCCGATCTTGCGCCCAGTGACTACCATCTGTTCCTGCACTTGAAGAAACACCTGGGCGGTCAGCGTCTTCAAGACAATGACGAAGTCAAAACAGTGGTGATGCAGTGCTTAACAAGTCAGGCGGCAGACTTCCATCAGGAGGGTATTCAAAAACTGGTATAACGTTATGACAAGCGCCTCAATATTGGCGGAAATTATGTAGAAAAGTAGACTAAGGTTCAGGCTTTCATGTAAATACAAAATGATTGAGATGTCTTAGCACGTCTTTTTTTTTTAAATTTCAAAACGGTACTTACTTAAAAAACACGCCTCGTATGTTGTACAAATGACACACACTCGGAGGATCAGTTTTCAGTATCTTCGGACACATCTTGTACATGACAAAGGTTGCCACTCAGTCCGCCGACACAGCAGGGGAAGTGTTGCATGTGTGGCGCGTCGGTGCACGGATCCTTGGGTGGCTAAGCGCCTTGGTCGACAGCTCGGAGTATCAATATGACCCCGAGCTAACGGAACAGAGCAGTCGCTGGAGGCATTGGAATTCACGAACACGGAAAAAGCGAAGACCCAATCTTTGTCGGGAAAAGTATCTGACGTGGCGTGCTGCTGACAGCCTACGAGGGGCGTTTGAAAAGTCTGTGCAAAAATAAAAACTACTTACGTGTTTGGGGTAAACCTTTCTTCGTTTTTCGACATATTTTCTTCTTAGACGTAAACACTTCGTCTAAGACTGTTCTAATTTGTTGATCCCTTCCGAATAATAGGAGTTGTCCAAGTCTGAAAAATAGCTATTAGTTGCTGCAGTCACCTCCTCGTTTGAATAAAATCTTTGTCCCTCCAGCCATTTCTTCAAACTAACAGTAGTCCGAGGGAGCCAAGTCTGGAAAACAGGGAGGACGTGAAACGAGTTCAAATCCTATTTCCATAAATTTTGCCACCACAACTGCTGAGGTGTGTGTTGGTGCATTGTCGTGCTGGAAAAGGACTTTTTTGCGGTCCAATCGCCGGAGTTTTACCTCCAGCTCGTTTTCCAAACGGTCCACAGATAGTCGATGAGCAATCGCGGAACCCATCTTGCGGATAGCTTTCTCATGTCCAAATGTTTTTGCACAATATTATGTACCCATTCATTCGAAATGCCCACAGGACTAGCAATCTCACTCACCTTAACTCTTTTGTCATCCATCAACATATCACGGATTTTTGTCAATGATTTCAGGAGTCGTAACCTCCAGAGGGCATCCAGAACGTTCAACATCACTTGTGTCCATATGGCCACTCCGAAAATTTTGAAAGCACTTACAAACTGTTCTAATTGAAGGTGCAGAGTCACCGTAAATTTTATCAATCTTCTCTTTAGTCTCCTGAGGCGTTTTGCCTTTCATAAAGTAATGTTTAATCACCACACCAACTTCTTTTTCCTCCATTTTCTTGACACGAATGCCAAACACAAAGAAATAGACTATATGGCTGAAACTCGATGTGCGTTCTTTCCAAAGAAACTACTAACTAAACATTACCTCGCTCCGCGGGTCGTGCCATCTCTCGGACTTTGCATGGACTTTTCAAATGCCTCTCGTATTCTCGTAACGAAAAAACCGTCAACGTATCAAATAACCAAAATCCTCTGACGAGGTTGGCCGGCCGGAGTGGCCGAGCGGTTCTAGGCGCTACAGTCTGGAACCGCGCGACCGCTACAGTTGCAGATTCGAATCCTGCCTCGGGCATGGCTGTGTGTGATGTTCTTAGGTTAGTTAGGTTTATGTAGTTCTAAGTTCTAGGGAATTGATAACCTCAGAAGTTAAGTCCAATAGTGCTCAGAGCCATTTGAACCATTTTGAACCTCTGACCAGGTTACGGAAGGCTGTCAAGAAGAAGCGCTACAAAAAGCTGGAGAAAGGTGTGGTTTTTCTCCAGAAAAGTCTCCAGTTCATTCTGGACAATACATTGTCACACATGCTGCTTCATTGGAGGAGTATTTCCCGAACAGCCAAAACACAGACTTTTAAAACCAAGGTTTCCAGCACTCCACCCAATGTCAGCAAAAGTCAGTAAACCCACCCCGAATCTAAATACTTTAAAGAATCCAACACCCATGTATAAAACAGCACCATAGTTTTCACTCATCTCAAATTTATGACCTCATATATCTTGATCTATGAGTCGTACAATGACATAATTTAGAATTCTTCCCACTCCATGACGTACCTGATGCAGCGACCGCGGATAGTATTCCGAAAGAAAAACAGTCTTCGGTGCAGGGAAGCAACACGTTCATTGGCGCGCTTAACTCTTCTGGGGCATCATCAGAAAATTTCCAGTATATTGAAAATTACAGCATATTAAAATTTTGTGATGACATCCCAGAAGGCCAAAACGTGTCAACAAACGTATTCATTCCCCTGTCACCGATTTGTTTATCTTTCACCGTGATATAACTTTGCAGTTTCACTTAACAGTATTGGTGGACCCTGTATGTACAATGTGTTGCGAACACAGTTAGTAGTCAAGAAACAATAAATTAAAAGGTCATGCGTGACGCTGAAGTTATACTGCATGGACAGCGAAATTGTAATAAAGAATAACTTTTTTCCTTTCATTACTTGACGAAGGATAACGTGAGAAAAGGTTTCGAAAAGGTTCGCAATTATGTGTAAAGTTAAAATTGCTACACCAAGAAGAAATGTAGATGATGAACGGGTATTCATTGGACAAATATATTATACTAGAACTAACATAAGATTACATTTTCACGCAGTTTGGGTGCATAGATCCTGAGAAATCAGTACCCAGAACAACCACCATTGGCCGTAATAACGGCTTTGATACGCCTGGTCATTGCGTCAAACAGAGCTTGGATGGCGTGAACAGGTACAGCTGCCCACGCAGCTTCAACACGATACCACAGTTCATCAAGAGTAGTGACTGGCGTATTGTGACGAGCCAGTTGCTCGGCCACCTTTGACCAGACGTTTTCAGTTGGTGAGAGATCTGGAGAATGTGCTAGCCAGGGCAGCTGTCAAACATTTTCTGTATCGAGAAAGGCCCGTAGAGAACCTGCAAAAGCGGCCATGCATTATCCTGCTGAAATGTAGGGTTTCGCAGGGATCGAATGAAAGGTAGAGCCACTGGTTGTAACACATCTGAAATGTAACGTCCACTGTTCAAAGTGCCGTCATTGCGAACAAGTGGTAACTGAGATGTGTAAACAATGGCATCCTGTACCATCACGCCGGGTGATACGCCAGTATGGCGATGACGAATACACGTTTCCAATGTGAGTTCACCCTGATGTCGCCAAACACGGATGCGACCATCATGATGCTGTAAACAGAACTTGGATTCGTCCGAAAAAATGGCGATTGCCATTCGTGCAACCAGGTTCGTCGTTTAGTGCAACACCAACGCATGCCCTCCTGTCTGTGACGTAGCGTCAAGGGTAACCGCAGCCGTGGTCTCCGAGCTGATAGTCCATACTGCTGATAACGTCGTCGAACTGTTCGTGCAGATGGTTGTTGTCTTGCAAACGTCCCCATCTGTTGACTCACCCGATCGCGACGTGGCTGCACGATCCGTTACAGCCATGCGGATAAGATGCCTGTCATCTCGACTGCTAGTGATAGGAGGCCGCTAGGATCCAGTAAGGCGTACCGTATTACCCTCCCGAACCCACCGATTCCATATTCTGCGAACAGTCATTGGATCTCGACCAACACGAGCAGCAATGTCGCGATACGAAAACCGCAATCACGATAGCATACAATCCGCCCTTTATCAAAGTCGGAAACGTGATGGTATGCATTTCTTCTCCTTGCACTAGGCATCACAACAACGTTTCACCAGGTAACGCCGGTCAGCTGCTGTTTGTATGTGAGAAATCGGTTGGATACCTTCCTCATATTAGCACGTTGTAGGTGTCGCCACCGGTGCCAACCTTGTGTGAATGCTCTGAAAAGCTGATCATTGCATATCATAGCATATTCTTCCTGTCGCGTCTGTAGCGCGTCATCTTCGTGGTGTAGCAATTTTAATGGGCAGAAGTCCAGTCCGTGTAATTTGCGTGCCGGGAGTTACGCTTCCTTGCGTCATATACACTGTTTTTAACTTTAATGCTCGACTTATCCTGTTAAGCCTTTTACGTAAGATAATTTTAAATTTATTTAATTACTCAATACAGGTTTCCGTTGTTCTTGGAAGCCGGGAGATAGACGGCCTGCAACTGGGACCAGATGGTGTGGAGACCGTTTTTGTCAGGCATGTGTCAGTGGAAGGTTCGTATGAAGAAAAGAGTTAACACCGTCATCAAGTTCACCGTCGCAACTTGATATGTTCAAGGTGGTCATTCAAACTTAATAACTCCCTCCCGCATGCATATTCGCATGCTTGCCACAGACTGACAAATCTAAGTAGTGTACAGTTCGACCGTTTCTTTCTTACCTTGACCTCGACGTTGGGTTGCGGGAGGCCTACGGAGCCGAAAGGTGAGGGCTTGGTGCTTTCGGAGGAGAGGGTCATGAGCTGCTCCGTCATGCCGTACATCTGGGTGGCCGCCAATTTGAACTTAGCCTGCAGCTGGGCCTGCGTGACGCGGTCCAGCGCCGAGCCGCCGAAGACGATGAGGCGCAGGGGCGTCAGGTCCGGCTGCGGGATCATCCTCAGCAGCTTCACGCCCAGGAAGGGCGCCATTAGGGTGCCCACCACCTGCAGCCAATGTTCCGTGAAATACAACGTAACTGTCGCGTCTTTCTGAAAAATAATACTCACTTTATCTCTCCACCCGCACAGGCCATGAAGGCCCAAAAGTACCCACCGGCCGCCGTGTCATTCTCGGCCTACAGGCGTCACTGGATGTGGATATGGAGGGACATGTGGTCAGCACACCGCTCTCCTGGCCGTATGTCAGTTTCCGAGACCGGAGACGCTACTTCTCAACCAAGTAGCTCCTCAGTTTTGCTCACAAGGGCTGAGTGCACCCCGCTTGCCACCAGCTCTCGGCAGACCGGATGGTCACCCATCCAAGTGCTAGTCGAGCCCGACAGCGCTTAACTTCGGTGATCTGACGGGAAGCGGTGTTACCACTGCGGCAAGGCCGTTGGCCCCTCACTTTATCTCACCGGACAAAATATTGATCATTCCCTCTAAACAACTTACTGCTCGCTTTGGAGTCCTCTACTTGGCATAAAGAGATACCACTGAATCGAATTGTGGAAAAAGAAATTTATGGCACAACCCAAGGAAAAGATCAGTTCAAAGGACACACCCAGACGCATCAAGGAATTATGAATTTGGTAGTGGAGGGACTTGCGGCGGACAAAATTGTAGAGACGGAATGAGTAAACAATTTCAAATGGAAGTAAACTGCAGTTGAAGAGACTTTCACAACATAGATTAAAAGGGAGATCTCTACCAGATCAGTCTTCGTACTGAAGGCTTAGCCGGGAAAAATTTACAGCTTTGAAGAGCGCGCCGCAGTGCGTAGTGTGAAGCAGTCGCCCTCCGTTTCTGGCGGTGGCGCCGCTGTGGCAATCACAGCTTCGCTGTCTCCCTCTGGTGGGGAAGGGGAAAGGTAGCCTGTTCACGTGCATTTAAGGGGGCGTTAGTGGCGAGTCTGGTCAGTTGGTCAGCCGGGTCAGTATGGGGTCTGCCCGTCGTCCGGAGTGCTAGTATGTGTTAAGCCGCCAGTCTGCTCGAGTTTGTTCATGCTATGGTCATTTGCAGTTGGATCGATCGGTTGGTCGGTCGCGCCCCGGGACACAAGATGACTTCTCCGTCTTGAGCGTTGGCGCATGTGAGGTCGCCACGCCAGTCCAGTGGGCCGTGCCATATAGAGAGGGGAGTGGCTTCGCGGCCGACTCGAGAGCAACAGGAGTCAACCCACGACGTCGGTCTGGCCGGTGCGAGCTGCGACGCCGTGGGACGGAAGATCTGCGCGCCTTCCTGCGTCCGTTAAGCGGCTGACAGCGGACGGTTCGGGAGAGCGTTTTGGGCGTGCTGCGCCAGAAATCGCACTTATTACAAGTTAAGTGATTCGTCATGTGTTGTATCATTTACTTGTTAAATTCTACTTGTTTTCTTGGACAGTCCCTTGACCCCAGCTTGCTCGTTTGTCTCTCGTCCGCATTTGTTAGGCAGTTAGTGTCTCTCTGTCGGTCTGCCGTACTTCGGTGTTAACGAATTTATTGCTTGAATTGTAACGGCCGAATTCCTGAAATATGTTTTTATCTTGCCTATCATCTTGAGAGGAGGTATATGTGTAATGTAGAGCATGTTTGTATACTTTATGTAAGACTGCATTTCATGGGTTTTTTATTTAAATGGTCATTTTAGTATATAAAGTTGCCACCCTTCCACCATAAGTGTTTTTTTTGTTTTTTTACTCAAGTTGCACCTTCGGTGGCAAGTTAATTTCTTTTAATGTTAGTGTTTTGTACCATTTCCATCCCTCCTACAGGGCGCATAGTTTATGTGCTTGTATGACTTGTTAAAATTTTTAGTTTAAAGTAATCTAGTGTGTTGCACATTTGCACCAGTGTAGTCTTTCAGAGGTTGTTGTGAGCGGTCGTGACTACGGCCGTGTCAAAAGGCATCGGCAAGGTTCTCAGCCCAAAAGCTCATACTGTCAATATTTGTTCTTTCTGACTCTGAATAAAATTGAAACTTGATATTTTGAGGGTGCTTTCTGAGTATAATTTTAAATCTGTTTAAAAAAAAGGGCGTGTGGGGCTTTTAGGAATAAAATTTCCATTTGTTGAAAGAAATTTTTTTTTTCTCATTAGTTACCCACTGGCAACTACTTCCACTCTCACATAGTACGATTAAATGTGTTAATGTTCTTGATGAATCGCTAGTAAATAAAGTAAATTTTTAAGAAAAGGTTTTGAAAGTAAATTCACGGTTGAAAAGCCAGGAGAAAAACAGTAAAGAACTGGTACCAACGCTGGGTAAGTGGCTTTCCACTACTGACGTAAGTCATGGCAGTGAAGTGGAGAAATGGTGCGTCCGTTTATCAAATCAGTGGTCTAAGACAGGTCCTTGAGTAGACGTGGCAGAATGACAGAAAGGAACTATCGTGTTTGAACATTCCAGTTGTGTCGGCGCATTTAGTGGGACTACGGGTTGGAAATAAAACTCAGCCTCGATATCGGTCATGCCTTAATAAATGGCAACGGGTGGGAAACTTGCTGCTTCGGACGCGAGGTGAGTGGCTGGCTGGATAGTGGTTTCCTGCGTTGGAGAAGGTGACGAAAGCCCTGTGAAGGCTCGACATAGAGAGTTTGTCCCGGTCTCGGAAATGTTTGTCAAGACGCCTTGCGACCCCTGGAGTCGTTATGGTACATAGCGACTCTGGGAACACAGACACTGTTTTGCAAAAATAGAACGGAGGTCTCTCGGGAGCATCTAAAAGACTAACGCGGCCAGGTTGGGCTGTTCCCAGAAGAGTCGCTGTGGAACCAAGGCGAGTCTGGGAACACCGAGGCTGTTTTGCCAACCCTGGATGGATGTGTCTAGCCGACTGCCGAATGTTGCTTTCCCGTGGACAGTAAAAGCTGTGGCTCCCAGGCCACTGTTATACTGGAAAATGCGTCTGGATACAGCAAGATAGGCAGTGGGCTTAGCAGGGAACAGAATGACCAATGACAGCCCTTCAGGGTTGCTTATGAGACAGCCAATCATAAGAGGGCAGAGGCCAGGGGTGGTGTAGAGAAACACAAGAGTGAAAAGGGTAGTAAAGGCAATGAGTGTTGGTCCGGAGTCCGAGCCGGTAGCGGAACTGAGGCGTTGTCTGAAACAAGGACAATTGCAATACATGATAATCGAGATATAGAGCATCAAATATTTGAGGTCGTCGTTTCATTCATTGCAATCCCTCGTACATGGACGAAATTTCAGTCAAACAGGAACGACGTATGGTTGTTTCAGAATAAATTACGCTATAGTGTATTATTTACGACTTATATACTGATTTGAGCTGATAATACAGTACCACACGTAAGTTGTTTTTCCACAGATCACTGTATAACACGAACAAGAAACCATCATTTTCCATATTTAACTATTAAACAATCAGTAAATCTAAAAGTAGTGTCCTCAGACTGTAAAGTAACAAAAAATATTTTTATTCGACAAACTTTATTAGTTTTCAAAGCAACACTAGATTGTAAAGGTATTCCTGAAGCCATGATATACACCAACGAACATAACACATGCAGGGTGACTATTATTGAAATATATAAAGTAAAACTGTCATAACTTCTGAACGGTTGCGTTAGGACGTTGAAATGGCGTAGTTGACTGCGGGATATGACGGGAATTAGTATGGTATATATGGTTTGGTTTACCAACGAAGCCCACTTTCATTTGGATGCGTTCGTCAGTAAGCAAAATTGGCGCATTTTGGGGCACTGCGAATCGGCATTTCGCAATCGAGAAGTCTCTTCCCCTCAACGGGATACTGTATGGCGTGCAATGTCCAGTTACGGAATAATCGGTGCGATTTTCCTTGATGACACGGTGACTAGCGAACGGTACGTGAAGGTTTCGGAAGATGATTTCATCCAAATTATCGAAAGTGACCCCGATTTCGGTAAGATGTTGTTCATGCAATATGGAGCTCGACGTCATCGAAGCAGGAGAGTGTTTGATGTCCTGGAAGAGCAGTTTGGGGACCGCATTCTGGCTCTTGGGTACCCAGAGGCCACTGAATTGGGCTTCGATTGGCCGCCATATTCTCCCGATCTTAACGCATGCGGCTCTTTTTCGTGGGGCTGTATTAAAGAAAATATGTTAGCAATAACCCCAAAGCCAATGCTGAGCTGAAAACAGCCATTCAGGAGGTCATCGACTGCATCGATGTTCCGACACTTCAGCGAGTCATGCAGAATTTCGCTATCCATCTGCGCCACATCATCGCCAAATGGCAGGCGTATCGAACATGTCATCAAGTAATCCGAATATCTGTAGTAACGCTAAAATGTTGAATAAAGTGTGAAAGTGTTTGCACGTCGTAGTTCGTAACTAATTTACGTTGTTTTTTTTTCATGTAGTTCAATATTTGTCACTCTGTAATAATCCTCTATAAAAACCTAGTAGCAACGTAATCATCCAATAAATGAAAGAAATGCATTTATTCAATTACAAACATAAACTCCTGGAAATTGAAATAAGAACACCGTGAATTCATTGTCCCAGGAAGGGGAAACTTTATTGACACATTCCTGGGGTCAGATACATCACATGATCACACTGATAGAACCACAGGCACATAGACACAGGCAACAGAGCATGCACAATGTCGGCACTAGTACAGTGTATATCCACCTTTCGCAGCAATGCAGGCTGCTATTCTCCCATGGAGACGATCGTAGAGATGCTGGATGTAGTGCTGTGGAACGGCTTGCCATGCCATTTCCACCTGGCGTCTCAGTTGGACCAGCGTTCGTGCTGGACGTGCAGACCGCATGAGACGTCGCTTCATCCAGTCCCAAACATGCTCAATGGGGGACAGATCCGGAGATCTTTCTGGCCAGGGTAGTTGACTTACACCTTCAAGAGCACGTTGGGTGGCACGGGATACATGCGGACGTGCATTGTCCTGTTGGAACAGCAAGTTCCCTTGCCGGTCTAGGAATGGTAGAACGATGGGTTCGATGACTGTTTGGATGTACCGTGCACTATTCAGTGTCCCCTCGACGAACACCAGAGGTGTACGGCCAGTGTAGGAGATCGCTCCCCACACCATGATGCCGGGTGTTGGCCCTGTGTGCCTCGGTCGTATGCAGTCCTGATTGTGGCACTCACCTGCACGGCACCAAACACGCATACGACCATCATTGGCACCAAGGCAGAAGCGACTTTCATCGCTGAAGACGACACGTCTCCATTCGTCCCTCCATTCACGCCTGTCGCAACACCACTGGAGGCGGGCTGCACGATGTTGGGGCGTGAGCGGAAGACGGCCTAACGGTGTGGGGGACCGTAGCCCAGCTTCATGGAGACGGTTGCGAATGGTCCTTGCCGATACCCCAGGAGCAACAGTGTCCCTAATTTTCTGGGAAGTGGCGGTGCGGTCCCCTACGGCACTGCGTAGGATCCTACGGTCTTGGCGTGCATCCGTGCGTCGCTGCGGTCCGGTCCCAGGTCGACGGGCACGTGCACCTTCCACCGACCACTGGCGACAACATCGATGTACTGTGGAGACCTCACGCCCCACGTGTTGAGCAATTCGGCGGTACGTCCACCCGGCCTCCCGCATGCCCACTATACGCCCTCGCTCAAAGTCCGTCAACTGCACATACGGTTCATGTCCACGCTGTCGCGGCATGCTACCAGTGTTAAAGACTGCGATGGAGTTCCGTATGCCACGGCAAACTGGCTGACACTGACGGCGGCGGTGCACAAATGCTGCGCAGCTAGCGCCATTCGACGGCCAACACCGCGGTTCCTGGTGTGTCCGCTGTGCCGTGCGTGTGATCATTGCTTGTACAGCCCTCTCGCAGTGTCCGGAGCAAGTATGGTGGGTCTGACACACCGGTGTCAATGTGTTCTTTTTTTTCAATTCCAGGAGTGTATATAGGACGCACCACTGATCAACAATGACCTGCAACAGTCTATGCGTGGTTACTACTGATCATATTTCTCTTTCGCACCCTCAGCTGTCATTGTCTGTCAACAGTATTCTTCAGCATCGCTGCATTGTCGTCTCGAAGTAACTTGAGTAGTGTGTCCGTAACCCCAGAACAAGACGTCTTCGGCATCACCATGTCTGTCTTCCGCAATGGCAATGTATATCCTCGTTTCTTTATTTGATAAGGGCTGAATGTTCATGCAACGGACAATGAATAATACAAAATGACATATTCTTGCATTCCAAATAGTGTATTTCCTACGGGTTTTGTGACGTAGCATAATGACAAAGCTGATGCCGAGTTCTTAATAATATCCACTCCTTCCACCACCTCAAAGGGTGCTGGATTCTTTCTGCAGCTCTGAAGCACTGAAGTATATTGGCGCACATTCTCAATGTTTTCAATAATCCTTAGCATTTTTCCATATAGACCGAAGTTGCGATCCGCATTTACTGTATGAATATCCCCGAACTGGAAATACGTGTTGCATGGTTACGTCGTTTGATTCTGAAAGTGAAGAACAAAATCGTAACTCGATCATGTTTTTGTTTTCTCCTCCACACGAATCCGATAGAAGTATAAGAGTCTTAATATTTTTTGGCCGCTGGAGGTTCTTACTTATGACGTCATATAAAGAGAAACAAAGAGAATTTGAAGCTTTTTTGGTGTACCTCTGAGAAACCAATAAAATGTACTTGATTGGTCATTGTGTCAGTGAACATTAAATACATAGATCCACAGCAGCAGTAATTCTCAGTTTAGGCAGAGTCAGGTTCTGTGCATAATCAAACTCGAGCGCTAAGGTATCTATGTTGTCAAGTTTTGCCAACTTCAGATACTTGTACTTGAGTTTACTGTACTCCGCAACCTTAAGTTTGGGTTCTTCATATAGCTTTTTGTGAAGTTCATTTGGACTGACACTCAATATAACTTCACACTCCCGGGTGAAATCACAGTTATCAGTTCTTGGTTTTCGAAACGAATACGGACTATTTTCCCTAAAGAACTTATGATAAGTCTTATACTTTATCTTGAGTGCCGTATTCGTTTCATGGAGAAAATGTTGCTGTGTTTCCCTCTTCTATTGTAAGAGCTGTAGCTTCCAACGCCTTTAAAACTGGTTTCAAACGACTATCGGTAACTTGCAAGATACTTCGGAATAGGTATTTACAAAATGGTTCAAATGGCTCTGAGTACTATGGGACTTAACTTCTGAGGTCATCAGTCCCCTAGAACTACTTAAACCTAACTAACCTAAGGACGTCACACACATCCATGCCCGAGGCAGGATTCGAACCGGCGACCGTAGCGCTCGGGCGGTTCCAGATTGTAGCGCCTAGAGCCGCTCGGTCACTCCGGCCGGCAGGGATTTACAAACTAATGTCATATAATTGTTGCGTTTTATATGGAATGTATAGATGGAGCAACCATTCCGACCAGACTTGGGTGCATTAGATGTTCTAGATGGTGTTTTCTTTTCAATTAAACTTCATCAGTGTATCATGTGTGTTCTTCTCACCTAAATCTCAAAATCATTCATGCATCTGTTCTTGGTCTGTTGGGCATACTTTAAGATAGCATTCCTTTGTACTACATTTCTCACTGACTGCAAATTCTTTGATTTTCTTACCGGTTTTAGGCGTAATTGTGCTGAATTTCTCTTCTTCTTCGCGACCTCTTTCTTCCACTTCTCTTTCTGAATTGAACGTTTCCTTCCAATAGGTAGTTCTCATAATCACTCTCCATATTCGATATACTACCACAATCACTTTTCATATTTTGTTTGCACTCACTATGTACTTTCTATGCGATGTTGCCAAACGTAAATTCCACCCTACGAACATCCTGTCACTGACAAATATGTCTCCACTGGTACGAGCGGCGTGGAAGTAGTCTACTTTCTACGGCGGTCGGTAGAAAAACGACTTTGTGCAGCACGGCCGTCAAATGTTTCCAGAGGGCGTTGCGTCTGTCGGAGAGTAATAATAATTTGTGTGCACAAAGATTGGTTCCCACAGATCAAATTACTGTAGGAAACGGAGAAACGACTTAATGGACCTTAAGTCGTTTTCCCATGGAACATCTCAGTTGTGAAGGAGGAGGCGTGAGGAGTCGGAAGCAGCTCGGAGGACGAGAGGGCAGTTCACCAAGGACCGGTGGAGAACGGAGAGGCGTATTGCTCACTGTCAAAGGTAAAGCGCTGTAGTAAACTTATTGTAGTTTCATTTATTGGTGGTAGCAAATAATTTTGATCGGTCGAAGGCTACAGGACTGGTAGTTTGTGGGTGTTACTAAATTTCAGGAGGACTGATGGTATCTAAAGGTATAAAAGAAGATAATTTAAACTTTATTTGAAATAGTGTAAAGAAAGGGCGTTTATTAGACCATATAAATGCAGAAACTAAAGGATATCTTACTTGTCAAAGTGTAAAACCATGGAAATGGATATAAAGGATGTCAACAGATACCCTTTCCACTTTTTATTATATTGCTATGTCCCTTTAACAGTTAGTCTCTCCGCATGTAAGTGATAAATGTGCCATCATTCCTTTTTCAGCGTCAATTGTAATCTTTGTGTGATGATAGGCTGGACTTGCGTGTCGTGTCTATATTTCTGCGTTGGTTTCCCTACGGTTCAACGGACGCTGAGTCTTGGGGATTGTCAGAGAGGTCACTCATTGCGGATTAGAACAATTCCCCTTGTCTCACGGGGTGAACCTTTCATAGCGAGGCTGGTGACCCAAAATAATAAAAGTTATAAAAGCTGGCTTGAGACATTGATTTGATTAAGTAGAACATTTAAGGGAGGGAACATTGCACAGTGGCCACTGGTTTATCAATGCAGACTATCCAGCGTTTCTACTAGTAATTGTATATAACTCCCAGTCCCACTGCATATGAACAGTGGTCGTACAAAGCGCCTAGCCGACAGAAACTGGTGAAGAAGTGTCACGTTTTATCTACTACAACCGATTTCAAACTCGATAGGAATTGACTTCTGTAGGTGAATGCAAGTCCATCTCAACCACGTTCCGAAAAAACATTACGTGGGGCATTGCTTGCTATGGACATTTGGGGTCGGGTACCTCGCGAAAGCCCATTCATTACTCACAGTGGCACACAGAGATGGACGCCTTCAGTGGGTCAAACAATACAGAAATTAGGCAGTGACTGACTGGTGGCTCGTTGTGTGGCCCTACGAATCGCCAGTTCGTTTCTTTTCGAACAATGCGAGGGGTAGATTCAAGTGCGGACCAATTATGGTTTACTCCGTAGTGTGTGGACTGTGTTGTTCAAAGTAGAAGAACTTCTGTGATGTTTGGGCCCGATGATTTGAACATATTCATTCACATTACCTTGAACACGAATCAGGATGTTTATTTCAACATTCTAGGTGACTATGTTTTGCCTTAATTCCACATATGAATATATCGTTGACGTAAAACCACAAAGACAGTCGAGTTCACAGTTTTCTAGGTTTCACAAACACATAATCGAAGAGAATGAGTTTCGCAGGAGAGCTTCTGTAAAGTTTGGAAGCTGGAGGCGAGGTACTGGCAGAAGTAAAGCTGTGAGGACGGATCGTGAGTCGTGCTTGGGTAGCTCAGATGGTAGAGCAATTGCCCGCGAAAGGCAAAGGTCCCGAGTTCGAAACTCTGTGCGGTACACAGTTTTAATCTGCCAGGAAGTTTCACATTGTCGACTACTTTCCATGTGCCCCTGAAAACCTGAAAACTGTGGACTGTGAGATTACACATTATCGCGCTTGCCTGCTACACAGCTGAGAATTTTATATATATATATATATATATATATATATATATATATATATATATATATATATATATATATATATATATATATATTTGTCTTAAGTGGTGAACAGATCAACTAACGAAAGAAATCATTTGGATATACTGTTAAGCCAATAGCAATTCTTCTGAGCCAAGATGCAGTCTTAGACATCCACAGATGGCAGATCCCTTAGAGCAGCACTTAGAATAGTTGTGTTGTTAAATACACTGAACAACAGAATTAAAGGGTTACTTTTCTTTTTTTGAAAATTCGTAATTATTTCCCACTGCAACATGTAAGTGTGAAATTTGGCTCAAAGGTGCCTAAACATTCCTCTGCAGCGGTGCAAAAATGTGGCCCACTTCGACATCACCCTCGTCTACACGACGCTTCAAACTGTAAGATGTCGCCACATGCTGAAAATAAAACCTAGCTCAGAAGTTCATGTGAGCTTTAACGTCGGTTAATGATGTCACATTGGCACAGAATTTCAGCAAAATTCTGCCCAATGGCACGGTGGACATGTCACCGGATGGGAAGACCGACACAGCCTATCTTAATCACATTTTACCCTTTTTTAACGCCTCTGCGACTGAGATCAGAACCGAAAAGCTCAGCGTTCAAATCATGCTGTTTTCAGAACCGCAAAGCTCAGCGTTTAAATCACGATGTTTTCTGACTTGCAGCCGAGGATTTCGTTTCAACACACCATCTGTCATAATTGACACCAAAAGCTATCAGGGTGCGGCATATGGGGCGTCAGTGGAACCCCTTCCCTTGAGGCGTTGATTCCCACACGTGGTCGTAAACGACAGTTCACAGAGCGATGAGCCACAGTACGACGTTCTTGACGATCTTTGACACAGATAACACCCCACGGACGCTATAGCTGTTCCCTAAGAACATCGTGGCCTAGCAACCCCACTGAAGGTGTTCACAACCCTTTGGATTGCAATGTCTGCTATGTTTGCTGTTGTGTGGACTATGAAACCACAAGGGACCACTCAAAACCATTCGACGTGATACGAAGGAGCAAAGACTGATTATGCTTTTTCAGCCCTCCTGTTTTGAGCCCTCCTTTGGAGTGGTCACAGAGGAGAGTGGCAAAGACACATGTGTGAATAAAATGGCAAAGGGGCTTTCCAAGAACCCCCAGTTCGGCAACACAATTGCACCTGTCAACGTTTCTTGAGCACTATAAAAATATATAGAGAAAACCTGTTGCAAGAGTCCTTGGCGCCTGCAGGTAGGCACCCACTTGACACATCTACTGCTTACTAGCAGATGGGCAGGACTCTCTCATGGATTTTTTTTGTAGAGGTACTTTTTCAAAGTGCTCAACAAATGTGGGCAGATGGCATAGACAGTAGCGCCGATATGGGAGTCCTTAGAGGGACTACTTGTTTAAGCATGTGTCAATGTTGTACACTTCCGTGATCACGCCACAATAGGACGCAAAGCGGGAGGGTTGAGTGGTTTTGAACGGTGCCTTTTGGTTCCAAAGTGAACAACATGGCAAAAATTGTGGTAGCACTGCACTTCAAAGGAGTACGATCACCTTCAATTGAGCGACTATCCCACGATGTCCTTAGAGAAGAGCTGAAGCATCTGTAGGATGTCAGCAGTGTCAAAGATTGTCAAGAACGTCTTTCTATTGCTCCTCGCAAAATGTGTGGGAATCAGTGCCGTAAGCGAAGGTCTGCTTCATTGGCGCTCTTTATCCCTCCTCTTGAGGCCTTCTTGTGTATCGGAAATGCTTTCCTCGGCTACTCGTAAAAAATTTCTGGGCATCTGGCTTTGACCTCCACCAGGGAGACATCCAGAGAATGGGTAAATGTGAGAGAGGCAGAGACGACCTTCCCATCGGGCGACACGTCCACTGTGGCACTGGGCTGAATTGTGGTAAAATTGGGTGCCAATGTGACACCATTAACTCAAGTTAAAGCCCACATGCACTTCTGAGCTCTGGCCTTTTTTTTCGTATATGTCTACATCTTGCAGTTTAAAGCATCTCGTAGCTCCACGATGACATCACAAGGCGCCATGCAATTGTACCATTGCAGGAGAAGGTTTTAGGCACCTCTAAGCCCAATTTGAAACTTACAACTCGCAGTGGGAAATAATTACAAATAATGACGTTAGTAGCCTTCAGTACCTTAATTTATCAATTGTCAGTAGTATAAGACACAAATTTTCCAATGAAGATCTACAGTACTGAGATTTTTTCCCCTCTAAAACAGTATTACGCATCAGTTTAACATTTGTGTATTCAGTGTATTGTGTTACCGTTCCACACCCCACTTTCTAAAGCTGCCTGAAAACGGATATTACTTGCGAATAACCAACGTAGACACCAAATATGGTCGTCCGCGTTCATCTAAGGTGGGCAAAATAAATTTAGTGCAGTAAATATTTCACGCACCTTAAGATATACAACCCAACTTACATGATCTCTCCTCGGTGGAGGTGATGTAAGCTAGGTTGGCTGTCTAAGGCTGCATGAAATTTTTACCAGATCTGTTTTATTTTGCCCACGTCAGTGGGGCACAATACGTGTATTTATGTATGTTGTTGACCTGTATTCCCAGTATCTCAAAGTGGATGTATCAGAGGTGAGGTATAATGGCGTTTACCTGGATGTCTTAGCATAGTAATGTCATTCACATTATGTGACTCACATTTTTTCTTCTGCAGTTAAGGCACTTGGAAATGGACGCAGTGGCTGGAGTACTTCCGGTACTTCGAAGTAAAATAAGTAAGTGGCAATGAAGGAACAACGAAGGTGTTATCCAATAAGTGCGAGTAATGGGTCACTAGGAGGTATGTAACGTGCAAGCATACAGCAACTGACCTTGTGCTCGCGCAGAGTCTTCAAGAAAAGTGATTCCTTGAACTGAGCCATGGCGACTATCCTGCTGCCGGCGTTGATGGACAGCAGTAGAAGTGCCACAGCGGATATCCAGAAGGCAGGAGACAGCACCAAGAATGATCCATCACCCAGCATCATCATCAGCTTCTTCTCTCTATCAGTAGGAAACAAGGAAGGAGCATTCGAAATATTGAACTGTCAAGATATGGCCACAGAGACTGACAAAAATTAAGCAGGTTTCACATATTCGTTAAGTACTGGAAACTTTTTCTCTGAAAACAACTCACACAGGTAACTAGATCAGAGAAAAGCAACTCTTACGAGATCTAATTAATTTAATGAAAATATCGTCATTTGCATTAAATCATAAACACAGGAGTACTTCATGGACTGGACAGTGCTGCCTCAAGTAACGAATCGTACTTTGCTTACTCTTAAACCGATTGACACCTGTGAAACTCGAGATGGTTCTACCAAAAGAAGAATATTCAGGAGTTTTATTGTACAATGACCGGGAAAATAGTCCCTGCACCTTGCGATAAGCAACACATTCTACGCATCAGGGACGGATCATGTAAATTCGGTTGACTATCCTAAGGTGTATGGATTTTTTTTTGGACCAGTTTTTATTTTCCCACCCCTTAGTTGACAAGTATCAACTGTTTCGACCAATGCAATCGAGGATCAGTTTAAAGCAATGATTTCAGTCATATTTACCCTGACATCAACTAGTATTTGTTGACATACTGAATTAAATGTATTTATTTATTGCTTATTTACGCTGATCGGATGACTGCTTAAGGCTCTCTTTTACATTTGATCAGGACCAACGCAAGATATTATAAACATATTCAGAAGAATAATAATATTAGTAATAATAATGATTGAGACAAATAACTATAATAAATGACATTAAGAATGGCATTGATTATTTTAGCACATTTGAAGTGAAAGTAGTCTACTGAGGTACACTTGCATGTGGCACCCGAATATGATAATAATACTAATGTAAACTAAAATGAAACTATTATATTATAAACGATGTATGTCTCTGATAGGCTTTATAAAGCGGATCATTGACTATGCACGACCGCAATACAAAAGATACTGCTTCCGATGTGAGATTGTAGTGTTGGAGTACGAGATCGCTTGTCGCACAGTCGTGGGTAGCTGTCTGTTAGTGAAAGAGGACGGCGTAGGCGATTTTTATGGGGTGCTCTGTGAAACTTAAAATGAAATGTAGGAATTAGGAGTACTTGTATTGTTGGAGGTATGAATGTGGAAGAAGTGCTCTTGCAAGCAAGGTAAAGAGGTGAAATATTTATGAATCTCGTTTTGTCAGCGCGTTAGTGTAGAACTGTTGACTATAATTGGAAATCGTTGAGTAACTCCAGAATATACGTAAATAGGTTTGATGTAAAGGCTAGTTATATATTTCCCTTTCGTAATGTTTCTAAGACTTGTTAACACAGGTATATGTAATTCGATGATTTGTATTTATGCATTTTTGTGAGGGCCGGCCAGGGTGGCCGAGCAGTTCTAGGCGCTTCAGTCTGGAACCGCGCGACCGCTACGGTCGCAGGTTCGAATCCTTCCTCGGGCATGGATGTGTGTGATGTCCTTAGGTTAGTTAGGTTTAAGTATTTGTAAGTTCTAGGGGACTGATGACCTCAGAAGTTAAGTCCCATAGTGCTCAGAGCCATTTGAACCTTTTTTTGTGAAGTTAGATAATTCTTGCTGTGTACATCTCATTGTTGTGTCTCAATTATTAAAAAGGATGTAATTGTTCTGAGTAATGTAATTTCAACTGTCAGATGTTTTGGAAATCCAAACTTAACTTCGAATACAGTGTTAGTAATTCGCCCTAATCAATACCGACTCCCTGCCCAGGTCATATGTTTTTCAAAGACATTGAATTTTTCATAAATGTTTTCTTTTATCAGCCAAAAGAATTTCATGTACATTTCAATGTGTTAGGGCCACCGCTGAGCCTGTAGCTAGTATATTTTATTCTTCTTCATGAGAGACCAGAATATATCCCGTTCCACCGTTGCTGCTTTAGAGATAAGACCATTTTATTTTTTTGTTATGTGCACAGGGACAAAAACTATCAGTTTTGAACAGGGTCAGAAAATTCAGTGCCTAAGGGGCTGAATATATTATGCAGTGATTGCATTTCTGTATTGGTATTGGGAGTCGCATTGCCCAGTCGGCCAGTATGAATTTTTGCTAACAGTAACACAGAGTAAGTACACCACTTGCAGTTACAACACGCTACACGATAACGCCAGTTTTGTATCCGTTCCTCAGTCACGAATTCATTCAATAAATATTTAAAGAACGTTACACTTTCATTCAACGTAATCTAAAGTGGAATTTATAAAAGACGTTGCAAAACTTATGGTTAGTATTATCAGAACCGGGAGAGATAAAGAAGGAGGAAAAGAATGATACGACATTGACAAGGGTAGGTTGGAGTCCAGGTCTCCACACAGCTCTAATCTGCCATGAGGGTTTTTATTTCCGTTATTTAGAGGAAAGAACGGAATTGTAAGAAAGAAGTCGGCCAACATGGCGGGGGTGGGGGGGGGGGGGGGATTGTTGGGGATGGGTAACTGATGAGAATGAGCTACAGACTAGTATGTGGGAGAAATGGCTATAGTGATAGTGAGCCATTAGCTGTCTCTGGAAGCTTAAAAGGAATATAAAATATATACCTGAATGAGATTTTCACTCTGCAGCGGAGTGTGCGCTGATATGAAACTTCCTGGCAGATTAAAACTGTGTGCCCAACCGAGACTCGAACTCGGGACCTTTGCCTTCCGCGGGCAAGTGCTCTACCATCTGAGCTACCGAAGCACGAATCACGCCCGGTTCGCAGGAGAGCTTCTGTAAAGTTTGGAAGATAGGAGACGATATACTGGCAGAAGTAAAGCTGTGAGTACCGGGCGTGAGTCGTGCTTCGGTAGCTCAGATAGTAGAGCACTTGCTGACGAAAGGCAAAGGTCCCGAGTTCGAGTCTCGGTCGGGCACATAGTTTTAATCTGCCAGGAAGTTTCATAAAATATATATCTAGTGAATATGCATAATACTATAGCGAAGACTTCGAGGCAGATGTCTTGGTTTTATGAACACAAAATCGCTAAAGAAACTGGCTTACTTCCAAGCGAACCTGGGATCTTTGCCTTTCCCGGGCACGCGCTCTGCTACTTCACGTGTCTACGCACGTGTCATCACCTTGCCTCACAGTTTTGTTCCCACTAGTGCCTCAACCCCTACTTTACAACTTCACAGTTCTCCTCCGTGGTACTAACACTGCTGGAAGAAGGAAGTGTTACTCCACCTAAGTGTAAACGACAACTTCTGTTGTGTTCGGAAGATAGGAGATGAGGTACTAGTGGAAGTGGCTTGAGTTGTGGTTGGACAGCCAGTCGGTAGAGTACTTAACCACGAAAAGCAAAGATACCAGGTTCGAATCCAGGTGTGCACCCAGTTTTAATCTACTATGTAGTTTTTCATTCACGCCATTTACAGCCATACCTCCAATTTTGTAAGGAATTATGCACAGAAAATAGGTAATACAATATTGCAACCCTAGCTACAACTACACTACTGACAATTAAAATTGCTACACCACGAAGATGACGTGCTACACAAGCGAAATTTAACCGACAGGAAGAGGATGCTGTGATATGTAAATGATTAGCTTTTCAGAGCATTCACACAAGGTTAGCGCCGGTGGCGACACCTACAACGTGCTGACAAGAGGAAAGTTTCCAACCGATTTCTCATACACAAACAGCAGTTAACCGGCGTTGCCTGGTGAAACGTTGTTGTGATGCCTCGTGTAAGGAGGAGAAATGCATACCCTCACGTTTTCGACTTTGGTAAAGATTGGATTGTAGCCTATCGCGATTGCGGTTTATCGTATAGCGACATTGCTGCTCGCGTTGGTCGATATCCAATGACTGTTAGCAGAATATGGAATTGATGGGTAATAAGGGTAATACGGAACGCCGTGCTGGATCGAAACGGCCTCGTATCACTAATTGTCAAGATGACAGGCATCTTATCAGCATGGCTGTAACGGATCCATGAGTCAACAGATGGGGACGTTTGCAAGACAACAACAACCTGCACGAACAGTTCGAAGACGACGTTTGCAGCAGCATGGACTATCTGCTCGGAGACCATGGCTGCGACTACCATTGACGCTGTATCACAAACAGCAGCGCCTGCGATGGTGTACTCAACGATGAACCTGTGTGCATGAATGGCAAAAGTCATTTTTTCGGATGAATCCAGATTCATACTCCGCTGCAGAGTGAAAATCTCATTCTGTAAACATCCCCCAGGCTGGAGCTAAGCCATA
The DNA here is from genome assembly GCF_023897955.1 of Schistocerca gregaria. Taxonomy (NCBI): domain Eukaryota; kingdom Metazoa; phylum Arthropoda; class Insecta; order Orthoptera; family Acrididae; genus Schistocerca; species Schistocerca gregaria. Next base: position 130,696,740 of record NC_064926.1, read on the forward strand.
TCACCCCAATATCCTTTCTTTCAGGAGTGCTAGTTCTGCAAGGTTCGAGGAGAGCTTCTGTAAAGTTTGGAAGGTAGGAGACGGATACTGGCAGAAGTAAAGCTGTGAGTATCGGGCGTGAGTCGTGCTTCGGTAGCTCAGATGGTAGAGCACTTGCCCGCGAAAGGCAAAGGTCCCGAGTTCGAGTCTCGGTCGGGCACACAGTTTTAATCTGCCAGGAAGTTTCATATCAGCGCACACTCCGCTGCAGAGTGAAAATCTCATTCTGGAGAATCCAGACTCAGTTTACAGCATCATTATGGTTAGCATCCGTGTTTGGCGATATCGCGGTGAACGCCATACTGGCGTATCACCCGGCGTGATGGTATGGGGTGCCATTGGTTACCTGTCTCTATCACCTCTTGTTCGCATTGGCGGCCCTTTTAACGGTGGACGTTCCATTTCAGACGTATTATGACACGTGTCATTTGATCCCTGCGAAACCCTACATTTCAGCAGGATAATGCATGTTGCAGTTACTCTATGGACCTTTCTGGGTATAGAAAATATTCGACTGCTGCCCTAGCCAGCACGTTCTCCAGATCTCTCACCAACTGAAAAGGTCTGGTCAATGGTGGCTGAGCAACTGGCCCGTAACAATACGCCAGTCACCTTGTAGATGAACTATGGTATCGTGTTGAAGCTGCATGGGCAGCTGTACCTGTACATGCCATCCAAGCTCTGTTTGACTCAATGCCCAGGAGTATATAGGCCGTTATTACGGACAGAGGTGGTTGTTCTGGGTACTGATTTCTCAGGATCTATGCACCCAAATTACGTCAAAATGTAATCACACGTCAGTTCTAGTATAATACACTCCTGGAAATGGAAAAAAGAATACATTGACACCGGTGTGTCAGACCCACCATACTTGCTCCGGACACTGCGAGAGGGCTGTACAACCAATGATCACACGCACGGCACAGCGGACACACCAGGAACCGCGGTGTTGGCCGTCGAATGGCGCTAGCTGCGCAGCATTTGTGCACCGCCGCCGTCAGTGTCAGCCAGTTTGCCGTGGCATACGGAGCTCCATCGCAGTCTTTAACACTGGTAGCATGCCGCGACAGCGTGGACGTGAACCGTATGTGCAGTTGACGGACTTTGAGCGAGGGCGTATAGTGGGCATGCGGGAGGCCGGGTGGACGTACCGCCGAATTGCTCAACACGTGGGGCGTGAGGTCTCCAAAGTACATCGATGTTGTCGCCAGTGGTCGGCGGAAGGTGCACGTGCCCGTAGACCTGGGACCGGACCGCAGCAACGCACCGATGCACGCCAAGACCGTAGGATCCTACGCAGTACCGTAGGGGACCGCACTTCCCAGCAAATTAGGGACACTGTTGCTCCTGGGGTGTCGGCGAGGACCATTCGCAACCGTCTCCATGAAGCTGGGCTACGGTCCCGCACACCGTTAGGCCGTCTTCCGCTCACGCCCCAACATCGTGCAGCCCACCTCCAGTGGTGTCGCGACAGGCGTGAATGGAGGGACGAATGGAGACGTGTCGTCTTCAGCAATGAGAGTCGCTTCTGCCTTGGTGCCAACGATGGTCGTATGCGTGTTTGGTGCCGTGCAGGGGAGTGCCACAATCAGGACTGCATACGACCGAGGCACACAGGGCCAACACCCGGCATCATGGTGTGGGGAGTGATCTCCTACACTGGCCGTACACCTCTGGTGATCGTCGAGGGGACACTGAATACTGCACGGTACATCCAAACGTCATCGAACCCATCGTTCTACCATTCCTAGACCGGCAAGGGAACTTGCTGTTCCAACAGGACAATGCACGTCCGCATGTATCCTGTGCCACCCGACGTGCTCTAGAAGGTGTAAGTCAACTACCCTGGCCAGCAAGATCTCCGGATCTGTCCCCCATTGAGCATGTTTGGGACTGGATGAAGCGTCGTCTCACGCGGTCTGCACGTCCAGCACGAACTCTGGTCCAACTGAGGCGCCAGGTGGAAATGGCATGGCAAGCCGTTCCACAGGACTACATCCAGCATCTCTACGATCGTCTCCATGGGAGAATAGCAGCCTGCATTGCTGCGAAAGGTGGATATACACTGTACTAGTGCCGACATTGTGCATGCTCTGTTGCCTGTGTCTATGTGCCTGTGGTTCTGTCAGTGTGATCATGTGATGTATCTGACCCCAGGAATGTGTCAATAAAGTTTCCCCTTCCTGGGACAATGAATTCAAGGTGTTCTTATTTCAATTTCCAGGTGTGTATGTTTGTCCAATGTACACCCGTTTATCATCTGCATTTCTTCTTGGTGTAGCAATTTTAATGGCCAGTAGTGTATATAATACCAAATATTTTGACAGTTAAGTATTGAAATGGTGCGAAAGTTCCGTGAAATTTGCCAGTTTCCTCGGCGATTTTGAGGCAGCAGTACCCACATGGACAGTCACCACTTGACAATGGTCAAGGAGTACTCTCCTCCGAAAGGTTGTCTGTTTTAAAACACTTGACATTGCTGTCACTAGAGAGAATTGTATCACTATTTCGGCAGTGTAGTGAAGACAACACTGGGTCGTATTAGCACCTCAGTTGACTTGGGTGCAGTTACGGAAGGAGAGGTGTGCAGGCGTACTCACGTGCCGTTGGCGAGCAGCTGCAGCAGCCCCCGGTGCGAGACCTCGACGCCTTTGGGGTAGCCAGTGGTGCCGGACGAGCAGAGCACCACGGCTGGAGAGTCCAGCGGCCGCTCCTCCACCTCCAGCTCCGCCTCTGCCTGGGGCTCGGCGACGTCGCTCGCCTCCCCCTCGAACCACTTGAAGACGTCCTCCCTGCTGAGCACAGTGGCTGCCGACTGCTCGTACAGGGCGTTCGGCTTGTCGGCTATCACCACCCGTGGACGGAGGATGGCCAGTACGTGGCGCATCTCGTCTGTTGACGCAAAGTAGGGATTTTCATAACGAAAGTCAATTTAGGAACAGTTACACTGTCGCACTATATCGTAAAATCTCCTGATGAGTGCGGCACAAATGCCTTTACAAATTTGTTTTGTTAACGAAATCTCGTTATACACTACTGGCAAATAAAATTGCTGCACCAAGATGAAGTGCAGATGATAAACGGGTATTCATTGGATAAATATATTACACTAGAACTGACATGTGAGTACATTTTCACGGAATTTGGGTGCATAGATCCTGAAACATCAGTATCTAGAAGAACCACCTCTGGACGTAATAACTGCCTTGATACGCCTGGAAGAACCCTGGAGATACCAAAAGGTATCAGATAGATTATATAATGGTAAGACAGAGATTAGGAACCAGGCTTTAAATTGCAAGACATTTCCAGCGGCAGATGTGGACTCTGACCACAATCTATTGGTTATGACCTGTAGATTAAAACTGAAGAAACTGCAAAAATGTGGGAAATTAAGGAGATGGGACCTGGACAAACTGAAAGAACCAGAGGTTGTACAGAGTTTCAGGGAGAGCATAAGGGAACAATTGACAGGAATGGGGAAGAGAAATACAGTAGAAGAAGAATGGGTAGCTTTGAGGGATAAAGTAGTGAAGGCAGCAGAGGGTCAAGTAGGTAAAAAGACGAGGGCTAGTAGAAATCCTTGGGTAACAGAAGAAATATTGAATTTCATTGATGAAAGGAGAAAATATAAAAATGCAGTAAATGAAGCAGGCAAAAAGGAATACAAACGTCTCAAAAATGAGATCGACAGGAAGTGCACAATGGCTAAGCAGGGGTGGCTAGAGAACAAATGTAAGGATGTAGAGGCTTATCTCACTAGGGGTAAGATAGATACTGCCTACAGGAAAATTAAAGAGACCTTTGGAGAGAAGAGAACCACGTGTATGAATATCAAGAGCTCAGATGGCAACCCAGTTCTAAGCAAAGAAGGGAAGGCAGAAAGGTGGAAGGAGTATATAGAAGGTTTAAACAAGGGCGATGTAATTGAGGACAATATTATGGAAATGGAAGAGGATGTAGATGAAGACGAAATGGGAGGTAAGATACTGCGTGAAGAGTTTGACAGAGCACTGAAAGACCTGAGTCGAAACAAGGCCCCCGGAGTAGACAACATTCCATTAGAACTACTGACGGTCTTGGGAGAGCCAGTCATGACAAAAGTCTACCAGCTGGTGAGCAAGATGTATGAAACAGGCGAAATACCCTCAGACTTCAAGAAGAATATAATAATTCCAATCCCAAAGAAAGCAGGTGTTGACAGATGTGAAAATTACCGAACTATCAGTTTAATAAGCCACAGCTGCAAAATACTAACACGAATTCTCTACAGACGAATGGAAAAAATAGTAGAAGCCGACCTTGGGGAAGATCAGTTTGGATTCCGTAGAAACACTGGAACACGTGAGGCAATACTGACCCTACGACTTATCTTAGAAGAAAGATTAAGGAAAGGCAAACCTACGTTTCTAGCATTTGTAGACTTAGAAAAAGCTTTTGACAATGTTGACTCTCTTTCAAATTCTAAAGGTGGCAGGGGTAAAATACAGGGAGCGAAAGGCTATTTACAATTTGTACAGAAACCAGCTGGCAGTCATAAGAGTCGAGGGGCATGAAAGGGAAGCAGTGGTTGGGAAAGTAGTGAGACAGGGTTGTAGCCTTTCCCCGATGTTATTCAATCTGTATATTGAGCAAGCAGTAAAGGAAACAAAAGAAAAATTCGGTGTAGGTATTAAAATCCATGGAGAAGAAATAAAAACTCTGAGGTTTGCTGATGACATTGTAATTCTGTCAGAGACAGCAAAGGACTTGGAAGAACAGTTGAATGGAATGGACAGTGTCTTGAAAGGAGGATATAAGATGAACATCAACAAAAGCAAAACGAGGATAATGGAATGTATTCGAATTAAGTCGGGTGATGCTGAGGGAATTAGATTATGAAATGAGACACTTAAAGTAGTAAAGGAGTTTTGCTATTTGGGGAGCAAAATAACTGATGATGGTCGAAGTAGAGAGGATATAAAATGTAGACTGGCAATGGCAAGGAAAGCGTTTATGAAGAAGAGAAATTTGTTAACATCGAGTATAGATTTAAGTGTCAGGAAGTCATTTCTGAAAGTATTTGTATGGAGTGTAGCCATGTATGGAAGTGAAACATGGACGATAACTAGTTTGGACAAGAAGAGAATAGAAGCTTTCGAAATGTGGTGCTACAGAAGAATGCTGAAGGTTAGATGGGTAGATCACATAACTAATGAGGAAGTATTGAATAGGATTGGGGAGAAGTTTGTGGCACAACTTGACCAGAAGAAGGGATCGGTTGGTAGGACATGTTCTGAGGCATCAAGGGATCACCAATTTGGTATTGGAGGGCAGCGTGGAGGGTAATAATCGTAGAGGGAGACCAAGAGATGAATACACTAAGCAGATTCAGAAGGATGAAGGTGGCAGTGGATACTGGGAGATGAAGAAGTTTGCACAGGATAGAGTAGCATGGAGAGCTGCATCAAACCAGTCTCAGGACTGAAGACCGCAACAACAACAACAACGCCTGGGCGTTGACTCAAACAGAGCTTCGATACCACAGTTCATCAAGGGTAGTGACTGGCGTATTGTGACGAGCCAGTTGCTCGGCCACCATTGACCAGACGTTTTCAATTGGTGAGAGATCTGGAGAATGTGCTGGCCAGGGCAGCAGTCGAACATTTTCTGTATCCAGAAAGGCCCGTACAGGACCTGCAACATGCGATCGTGCATTATCCTGCTGAAATGTAGGGTTTCGCAGGAATCGAATGAGAGGTAGAGCCAGGGGTAACACATCTGAAACGTAACGTCTACTGTTCAAAGTGCCGTCAGTGCGAACAAGAGGTGACCGACACGTGTAACCAATGGCACCCCATACTATCACGCCGGGAGATACGCCAGTATGGCGATTACGAATACATGCTTCCATTGTGCGTTCACCGCGATGTCGCCAAACACCGATGAGACCATCATGATATGGTAAACAGAACTTGGATTCGTCTGAAAAAATGACGTGTTGCCATTCGTGCACACAGGTTCGTGGTTGAGTACACCATCGCAGGCGCTCCTGTCTGTGATGCAGTGTCAAGGGTAGCCGCAGCCATGGTCTCCGAGCTGATTGTACATGCTGCTGCAAATGTCGTCGCACTGTTCGTGCACACGGTTCTTGTCTTGCAAACGTCCTGATCTGTTGACTCAGGGATCGAGACGTGGCTGCACGATCCGTTGCAGCCATGCGGATAAGATGCCTGTCATCTCGACTGCTAGTGATACGAGGCCGTTCGGATCCAGCACGCCGTTCCGTATTACCCTCCTGAACCCACCGATTCCATATTCTGCTAGCAGTCATTGGATCTAGACCAACGCGAGCAGTAATGTCGCGATACGATAAACCACAATCGCGATAGGCTACAATCCGCCCGTGATCAAAGTCGGAAATGAGATGGTACACATTTCTCCTCCTTACACGAGGCATCACAATAACGTTTCACCAGGCAACGCTGGTCAACTGCTGTTAGTGTATGAGAAATCGATTGGAAAGTTTCCTCAGGTCAGCACGTTGTAGGTGTCGCTACCGGCTCCAACCTTTTGTGAATGCTCTGAAAAGCTAATCATCTGCGTATCACAGCATCTTCTTCCTGTCGGTTAAATTTCGCGTGTGTAGCACGTCATCTTCGTGGTGTAGCAATTTTAATGGCCAGTAGTGTACTATGGGTATTCGGAACGTAAGGAACGATCGGTCGCGAAATGGAAACCACAGTGAAAATCTTTACTATGCCCGTCGATCGCGTTATGTCGTTCTTTTTAGTTCTGAGCACACAGGAACCACATAAAGATACCTCGAACAATAGTGTCTCCCACCATGTACGAGGGCCTGGTGAGAAATTTCGCCTGAAGCTACGCAGCCAACGTTACATAACTGTCATGCGTTTTCTTCTTCAATACAATTCTAAGCCGCATTCTGCTGGGACAATGAGGATGCTCCTGCATCGTTTTCAGTTCGAAATGTTTGATTACCCACAATACAGCCTGTAATTGTCTCCCTCTAACTTTCATCTCTGCTCACATGAACTGCTGGCTATGAAGACAACATTTTCACACAGACAACGAGCTGTAGGTCAGCGTAGAGAATTGGCGGAAAGCACTGGCGACTGCCTTCTATAACGAGGGTATTGGAAAGTTGGTACAACGCTACGACAAATGTCTAAGTCGGGTCGGCGACTATGGAGATAAGTAGCTGGAAGTTTAGCCAACTGTTGCAAATAAAACAGTTTTGATTTTCACTGTGGTTTCAATTTCGCGACCTATCGTTCCTTACTGTCCGAATAGCCCTCGTAATAGTGAATAGTGAAGCTGTAAAAGGTGTGAAACATAGTGTATATAATAATTACATTCAACTAAAGCTGCGAACGATGCACAAAAGACAAAGTATCAAACACTCTGTCAGGTCATAAAATGTGTGGCGACACCCATACAAGATGACACCCAGGTGAACATACCTCTGCGGGTAAATAATAATAATTAAATGAAAATATTATCGGTGACTTGTGCTTTACAGGCATTAGACCGTGGTGTAAGTGATGTGTCACTGTACAGCAGGGGAAGCAAGCAAAATTCTGCTGGTAACGTACCTGTGGGAATTGGGAGAGGTGTACAAGCACTTCTACCAGTCAAGGAGACCTGCAAGGCATACGCAGTGACACAATGTACTACTCCCCTGCACGCCACCGCTCCCTATTGCGTCACAGATCCTCGCAATTATGGGAGGAGGAGCGACTGACAGTGAGGGACAGTAAGCTACGTTCGGTGGCTGTGGCGTTCATCCTGCTGGTCACTAAGGTGATACGAAATTACTCTGACCCACCTCTGAACTGGGTGATGGCACTTCACGCATGGCTTCTTACTCTGGCGAAAGGATCTACTCCCCCCCCCCCTCTTCCATCCCCTCCCTCTCCAATCTGTGTAGTTCTAATCACGTGCCACACATTGTATTGTTCTGAGAGGACAGAAATGAATTTCGGTGGAGATCTGCCCTCTGTTTCAGCTGAGGACGTGACAAGTGTGGTAAAGATTTTAAAGTTTTGTGGCGTGACTGTCCTCAGGCCTAAGCTTTCAGGCTGGGTATTTTAGCGTGTTGCGGAATGACTAGGTCATTCTTGTTGTTCCAGTGATGACCCTGCCACAGCTCTCTATTGTATTATTCGAATCCTTTCATCTGTTTCTTTCTTTTTCCTGTCAGTTCATAGTCTGCCGCAGCACACATATTTGTTATGCGTGTACATGCATGCATGCATGCACGTACGTTTTAAGGCGTTATTTGTCTTTTCTTTGTAGTTCCAGATCGTAGTACTTTTGCGCCCATTAACCATACTCGTCTCATCCTATCAGGGTACAAGCGCTAAAAACCGAGCTACACCCACACCCACACTAACGATATCATCATCATGAATAACTGATGTTTCGACGATGTTGCGGTATGGACGGAAATAGGAAACACAGCGTTCAGTGAGGACATTACAGGCTTACAGAGGTGACGGAGAAGAATATTGATAAATGTAAGGGACACTGGTCCGGAAATGAACAAGTCGAAAGTTACAAGCGAAAATCGTTCTGTAATCTCCAATAGTGGAGAACATGTACCAGTACTGTTATTGCCAAGACTGTCGGGTAGCATACTTTCAAAGGTGGCTGCGTGGACGAAAACAACAAAAAATTCTAATAAAGATGTGGTCTAAAATGTGTACCTGTAGCGCTATGAGCACTTGTCTATCTTCGCTACTGTGAAACACGTCGCCGTTATATTAAACAAGTGCTCAAAGCTCTTAAGCTACGCATTTTAGAACCCATCTACATATACTACCACCTCTGAAAATTGCCTACCCTGTAATATTAATATGTATTCCACTGTCAGAGGTATCAGAACTATTTTCGTTTCCGGACCAGGGTCCCTTGCCTCAAATGGTTACATTTATCCTCCTCCATCCTCCCTAAAAGCTTGTAGCACCATCAAGAAATGAAAAAAAATGGAAATGAGCGTTTGGCGTCATTGTCCGCGAGGTCCTTGCGGATCATGTCCAGCCGCGTAGGTGCAGGCCTTATTACGCCACATTGGGCGAAGTGTATGCCAGGTAGGGATGAAATGATGATGAAGACAGCACAATACCCAGTTCCTGGGCGGAGTCCCTGAGCGGAAAAAAAATCTCCGACCCAGCTGGGAATCGAACCTGGGCCCATAGGATGGCAAGTCATCACGCTGGCCACTCAGCTATAGGGGCGGACATCACCGAGTGCATATATACACATGCAGGCTATATGATTATAACTTCGACTCTCCATAGCGTCTTTGTTTCCGGACGCGAATTACCATTCTTGTTTTGTAGTTCAAGACACCTTCTACAGCTCCTCGAAGTTTGTCAGTGTAATTTTGAGACAACTTTTTCATGCGCCGATAATGCCACCTCGTGTGCTCTGCCTTACGGCCGCAATCAGACGGCCCCCATACTGCTTGAGCCTTCAGCCATCATCAGCTCCCCAGCCGTATACCGGAGCTCGGAGCTTGTGGCACCGCGTCGTACTATCCCCGCACTGCTGTCTGCAATGGCCGCCACCGGCCACATCCCTCGGGGTCCGAGGTTTGACGCCAAAGTTTTACACATAAGAAAGCGGTCCTTAAAGCGGATATGGCACTGTAGGTCAATCAGCTCTAGTTGAAGCACTTGTGAGACGTCCTCTGCCCGAAAGGAAAACGGGCGAACAAATATATCTATCGGCTGGCGTTCGGGCGGTTCGCACGGCCAGATAAGCGGCACGGCTCGGCCGCTGCAGCAACACACGAATTCGCCCGAGCGCTGGCCGCGGGCGATCGCGGGCGCTAGCGCCCCAGGGGCTCACTTTGGACGAGCCTGCCTTAGACCATAGCACAATGAGGCCATCAATGATATAAACATCGGCTATAGAGTATGGTAAAAACATCGTGTTTTAGAGAAGATAAAGTTTTTACAAACTAGAGTTACGCTGCTCAGTTGTCATCCGACCACGGTTTTAGCTGAAACGTCGCGGACTGCTTTGCCAGAGTGCTCACCTTGATCGAAGTCTGGGTTGAAGGGCGCAATGACGACGCCGGCGATCAGGGAGCCCACGAAGAGCGGCGTGAAGTGCGGGCCTCCGGCGGTGCCCACGGCCAGCACCTCCCCGGGCCGCAGCCCCAGTCGCCGCAGCTGCGCCGCCGCCGTCGCTGACCGCCGCCGCAGCTGGTCGTACGTCAGCTGCAGCCCGCCCAGCTCCGGGTACACCTGCGCAAAGAGAAAGTCCGACCGTCTTAGCAGTGCAAGCTTACAAGTAGTGTGCCCATGGAGGGCTCAAATCTTCTCAATTTATCATCTCAGTATGTACCGGGTGATCAAAAAGTCAGTATAAATTTGAAAACTGAATAAATCAAGGAATAATGTAGATAGGGAGGTACAAATTGGCACACAAGTTTGGAATAACTAGGGTTTTATTAGAATTAAAAAACACAAAAGTTCAAAAAATGTCCGACAGATGGCGCTTCCTCTGATCACACAACCAATAATTGGCATAACAAAGTAAGACAAAGCAAAAATGATGATCTTTACAGGAATTACTCAATTTGTCCACCATAATTCCTCAACAATAGCTGTAGTCGAGGAATAATGTTGTGAACAGGATTGTAAAGCATGTCTGGAGTTATGGTGAGGCATTGGCGTCGGATGTTGTCTTTCAGCATCCCTAGAGATGTCGGTCGATCACGATACACTTGCGACTTCAGGTAACCCCAAAGCTAATAATCGCACGGACTGAGGTCTCGGGACCTGGCAGGCCAAGCATGACAAAAGTGGTGGCTGAGCTCACGATCATCACCAAACGACGGGCTCAAGTGATCTTTCACGCGTCTAGCAATATGGGGTGGAGCGCCATCCTGTACGAGGTGCATTCAAGTTCTAAGGCCTCCGATTTTTTTTTCTAATTAACTACTCACCCGAAATCGATGAAACTGGCGTTACTTCTCGACGTAATCGCCCTGCAGACGTACACATTTTTCACAACGCTGACGCCATGATTCCATGGCAGCGGCGAAGGCTTCTTTAGGAGTCTGTTTTGACCACTGGAAAATCGCTGAGGCAATAGCAGCACGGCTGGTGAATGTGCGGCCACGGAGAGTATCTTTCATTGTTGGAAACAGCCAAAAGTCACTAGGAGCCAGGTCAGGTGAGAGCGAGCATGAGGCATCACTTCAAAGTTGTTATCACGAAGGAACTGTTGCGTAACGTTAGCTCGACGTGCGGGTGCGTTGTCTTGCTGAAACAGCACACGCGCAGCCCGTCCCGGACGTTTTTGTTGCAGTGCAGGAAGGAATTTGTTCTTCATAACATTTTCGTAGGATCCACCTGTTACCGTAGTGCCCTTTGGAACGCAATGGGTAAGAATTACGCCTTCGCTGTCCCAGAACATGCACACCATCATTTTTTCAGCACTGGCGGTTACCCGAAATTTGTTCGGTGGCGGTGAATCTGTGTGCTTCCATTGAGCTGACTGGCGCTTTGTTTCTGGATTGAAAAATGGCATCCACGTCTCATCCATTGTCACAAACGACGAAAAGAAACTCCCATTCATGCTGTCGTTGCGCGTCAACATTGCTTGGCAACATGCCACACGGGCAGCCATGTGGTCGTCCATCAGCATTCGTGGCACCCACCTGGATCACACTTTTCGCATTTTCAGCTCGTCATGCAGGATTGTGTGCATAGGACCCACAGAGTTGCCAACTCTGGAGGCGATCTGTTCAACAGTCATTCGGCGATCCCCCAAAACAATTCTCTCCACTTTCCCGATGATGTCGTCAGACCGGCTTGTGCGAGCCAGAGGTTGTTTCAGTTTGTTGTCACACGATATTCTGCCTTCATTAAACTGTCGCACCCACGAACGCACTTTCGACACATCCATAACTCCATCACCACATGTCTCCTTCAACTGTCGATGAATTTCAATTGGTTTCACACCACGCAAATTCAGAAAACGAATGATTGCATGCTGTTCAAGTAAGGAAAACGTCGCCAATTTAAGTATTTAAAATAGTTTTCATTCCCGCCGCTGGCGGTAAAATTCCATCTGCCGTACGGTGCTGCCATCTCTGGGACGTATTGACAATGATCGCGGCCTCATTTTAAAACAATGCGCATGTTTCTATCACTTTCCAGTCCAGAGAAAAAAAATCGGAAGCCTTAGAACTTGAATGCACCTCGTATAAACAACGTACGTTCCAGCAGGTGCTTTTCAGCCAGGCTGGGGATGACGCGATTCTGTAACATATCGGCGTACCTCTCACCCGTCACGGTAGCAGTTTTGCTGTCCAGCGCCATCTGTCGGACATTTGGTAAACTTTAGTTCTAATAAAAACTCCTGTCATTCCAAGCATGTGTGTCAATTTGTACCTGTCTATCTACATTATTTCGTGGTTTATTAAATTTTCAAATTTATACTGACTTTTTGATCACCCGGCACTTTTAATTGTGCTTACTACCCAGTAGCCTCGTAGTCTACATCTATACCTATACTAATGATAAAATAGAAAACCTGTCGTGTCTTTCCACTGAAAATATTTGCCAAAAACTGACTGCTAGTGACGTAGGTAGTGCAACAGAATACGATAAAACTAGTGAAAAATTCACAAGGGCTGATCAACATAGACTGAAACTTCTTTCTTTCACAGTTGTTTATTACGCCATTTCAAAGTTTAAATGATGTTTTTTTTTTTCAAAGTGTTCCCCTCTTATTTGAATGCACGTTTTGTATCGTCTTTGCCAATTTTGCAACACATAATGCACGGGGACCGATGACCTCAGCAGTTTGGTCCAATAGAAACTTACTACCACATTGGTGCAGGCCATTCTTTGTCATGTTCTTCAGTATCGCCTCACTTTTCCTGAGCATTGCTTAAGAGTGCAAATCCCGTGCCATGAAGCTATGCCTTTAGCGATGCGAATTTAAAAAAAAATCGTACGTTACTGGATGGTAGGTGAACTGAGCCCAAAACTGCGTGACTCGATTTGCGACGTGAAGCCACGCATTGTCATGATGAAATCTGCATCTGATCCGAGAAAGTTCTGATGGTTTCCTTACATTCTTCTTCCTCAGTTCGGCCGATATTGACGTATAGTATGCTCCTGCAACAGCAGTGTCAGGAGGAACTGCATGTTCGTAAATTATTCCATGACAGTCAAAAGCCGGCCGATGTGGCCGAGCAGTTCTAGGCACTTCAGTCTGGAACCGAGCGACCGCTATGGTCCCAGGTTCGAATCCTGCCTCGGGCATGGATGTGTGTGATGTCCTTAGATTTAAGTAGTTCTAAATTCTAGGGGACTGACGACCTCATCTGTTAAGTCCCATAGTGCTCAGAGCCATTTGAACCATTTTTGACAGTCAAAACATGTGATCACTATTTCCCCTGCAGATGGAACAAAAAAAAAGGTTCAAATGGCTCTGAGCACTATGGGACTTAACTTCTGAGGTCATCAGTGCCCTAGAACTTAGAACTACTTAACCCTAACTAACCTAAGGACATCACACACATCCATGCCCGAGGCAGGATTCGAACCTGCGACCGTAGCGGTAGCGCGGTTCCAGACTGAAGCGCCTAGAACCGCTCTGCTACCAGCGGCCGGCCAGGTGGAACAGCTTTCGCATTTATTTATTTATTTTTTTTTATCCTGGCGAATTTCGCAGTGTCGTGGCTGTGGCTCGTTTCCCTTCAGGATCGTAATGATGCATCCATGGCTGATCTTAGGTGATAATCGATTCCCCTCCATTAACAAAGAGACGCAACACCTCTCAGCCTGTCTCCATTCGCACAGGCTTGTGTTTGGAAGTCAACAGACGTGGCACCCAACGGCCACAAACACGAATAATATGGAAATGGTCACGTATAATTATAAAGACACAGTCGTACGAAATTCTCAACACTTCACTGAAATTATGTAATTTTAGTCGCCAATACTCACGAACAATCACAGCAGCTGTGTTGATGTTGACTTCAGTCACACCAAAAGCTGAACACCACCCCCACTTTCCTTAACACAGACGAGTCGGCCTTATTCGAAGTCACTGAACGACCTAAACACTGTTGCACGAGGTAGTGTGTCTTCACTGTAAATTTGCTGCAGCTCGTCGTAAGTTCCAGTGGCTGAATGGCTTAAGCGAACATAAAATTTTATTGCGCGGTGCTGCTCCTTTAAGGTCACCTCCATTCTTTGATATTTGAATTGCAAAGATCGTATACATAACAGAATATTGCCACCAACCTAATGATACGTGGGTTCTGCCGCCTACGAAAATTATACTGTGGTCTTTTCAGATATTCATGGAACAGATGGCGAACTGTCATGAAAGCTACAGTAAATAGTCTCACTTTGTAGCTCAGCCCACGTTTTTTTAAAACTTTCGTCTGGCTCTATGTCTCTCTGTTTGTGTCTTTGAACATGTTAGTCTTCAAATCATTCATAAATTTTTTCAAGGGGACGTTTCACTGTGAACAGCGGGCGTTATTTGAGCATGCTTCGCTATAGCTGCATTCCACAGCTTCTTGCTACTGCCTTGCCTTCAGCACGCAATGGTTCATGCACGATGGAGCAAGGCCACATACTGCAAACAATGTGTTGGAGTTTATACACGAGCATTTCGACATGCGGATCATTTCACTCATGTTTCCAGGTCGCTTCAATGACGGACAAAATTGCCCCCCCCCCCCGCCCCCCCCCCAATAGTCCAGATCTCAATTGATGTGACTTTTTTCTTTGGGGGTACCTAAAGGAAAAAATTTTCCCGAAACGTCCACGTGATTTAATGGAACTCAGAAGACTTATTCTTCAAGCTTGCAGTGAAACTACGGAAGACATGTGCCGTACGGTAATCACTAACTTCAGTGTTCGTTTGAAGGAAGTTAGGAAACAAAATAGTGGACATATTGAGCATGTGCTGAGTTAGAACAAATCTACATGGACGGCTCTTCATTGTAGTATATGTTCCTTTCAGATTGTGTTGACAATGAAGTTTATATTCAAAAACAAAATAGTAACACATTTCGTGCCCCACCCAGTAAATAATGTTACATAGGATTTCAGGTGCATTATAACAGATGAAAAAATTTAGACAAAATAGAAAGAGGGAGATTTAGTCGTCAAACCAATCGAATCGGTAATCATCAGGTTGTTCTGATCAGGCCCACAATCTACAATTTTCAAACATGCAAGTTCAACAGAAATCTCGCAGACAAGTGTTCATCAAAAATGGAACACAGTAGTTGTCATCAGTAATTATTCCGTACGCTACCAGAAGCGACCCACCTGTGCGACCTTGTCGCCATGCTGCAGCATCTTGCCCAACAGGTAGCGGGCCAGCCCGTCTGGAAGCGGTACGCTGCCCTCGGGCCCACGTACAATTTTGTCCTCTGTCGAGAATGTCATTCTTGCTTTCGATTTGGAGAACAGAGCGTCAGCGGTGGCTGCCAAATAGCTGTGGCGAAACGCTGCAGGAACGCCCTTTATACTAAAAAGGCGATGGCCAGAAATAGAGAGTGTCACAATATCTACATACCAGATAGTGATGGTATCTCGCCAGCTGGAAATGTAACGCGGCAGTCGCTGTCGAGAGCTGGGTCAATTGGCTCTACAGATAGGTGGCTCGTGCCGGCACTCCAGTCGGCGCCGTTATCATCTCAAGTGCGGTCACGTGATCTGTCACGTCTGACATCGCAGGTGCTGCGCACAACGGATCAGGTCCAGCACTCTGATTCCACACATCCACATCTTTGTGAAATCAAGGTTACTAAATGACAAAAGTCCCTTGCATCACAGAACAGGCCAGAAACCGGTTGGAAGATATTATCTCGAAATATTGGTTACACTGATTACAATACATAACCAGGTACAGCATGCCGTGGTGTTATGAGGTTTTTGCTCCATTCAATGGTACATGTTGCTCTCGTTGTACTGTCCGCGCTGTTGATGAGGATGATAAAGAAGGGACACGGTTCACCCCACTGTCGCCACATAGTCTATAAAATGACTTTTATCTTAATAATATGAATATTTATATATGTGTTTGGAGCCAGGGAGAGATTGATTTTTGATTGAGATTTTTACTTTAAGTCG
The DNA here is from genome assembly GCF_023897955.1 of Schistocerca gregaria. NCBI lineage: Eukaryota > Metazoa > Arthropoda > Insecta > Orthoptera > Acrididae > Schistocerca > Schistocerca gregaria. Next base: position 130,712,906 of record NC_064926.1, read on the forward strand.
TTATTGGTACCTGAATTTTGGTCGCTGCCTCCTTGAATGATCAGCTTCTGTGCCAGTTGATGACGTATTATAATTTGGAGGGAGTTATTGTTCTTAAAGGTTTAAAATACGACTCTGTTAGTTACTTGGCCGTGTTGCGGATAGCTTTGAGTCCAGGTCTTCGTAGCTTTTTATACCTAACGGACCACTGTTGTAAGTAAATAAGATCAAACAGCAATCTGCTTTTCGTGGGAAAAGGAGATTGCTTGGCACACAAACTTCCTTCAAACTACACGTTCTGCTACATCAAAATTGGTCAGTGTAGTTCAGAACCATACTATTGCACAAGAACATAATCCAATTACTGCAATTAAGAAATTATGAGAGGTTATTACTTACTGAATGAAAACTATAGAGAAAGCATTTCTTTTCCTGTATTTTAGTGAACTTTGTACACTTACAATTTGTCGATTGATAGACGGCGACGACAATGAAATTCACCTCCTTTTCCAAAAACAAGATATTTCTATTCTTCACTTCCATAAAATTTTCTATACATAAATGTTAGGCAACTCTTACACATACTTTACTCGGTTTCATCACTAAAATATCAATTTTCATTACATGTAGCAATACGTTCTCAGCGACGGCCTAGCAACACGCCCTTTTTCCACGAGACACAAATTAAAAGTCCACTTTTTTAATAAATCAGTTGTCTTTTTTTTAGAGTCCATACTCAAAGATTCACAACTACTGTCGTGGTGCGTATTGCGAGCTAAAGAGTTTCTTGCTGTCCAGATGAGCTTCACTTCACTTCAAGTACTTTTTTGATCACATTTGCAATTACATTACTGCGCTTCTCAGAATACTATCAGGCGCAAATTAGTTTTAAAAAAAGGGCAGAGAGGGTCACATAAAATTACAAGTCTTCTCCTCTAAAGTACCACCGTGGTGCAAGGCTGTACAAAGGTCACAGAAGGTCATCAGCATTCTGTTGTCTCAACACGAGGTAGCATCGAGGTGTGCAGTAGTGCAGTGTCGTCTTGATGATACTGGCACGACAAAAGGTCATTTACAACTTTACAGAAACCAGTTTACAGTAATAAGCGCCGAAAGACATCAAGGAAAAGCTGTCGTTCAGAAGGGAACGAGGCATCACCAATGTTATTCAGTCAGTAAAATGAGTAAGCAGAAACTGAAAGTAAGAAGGAATTGAGAGAAGGAATTAAATTTCAAGGCCAAAAAAACAAAAACTTTCAAGTTTTGCGATAACCTTTTAATCTCGTCAGAGAGCGTAAAGGACTTGGAAGAGCAGCTGAACGCAATGGATAATGACTTGAAAGCTGGTAATAAAACACACATCAACAAAAGTGAAATAAGGGTGATCAAATGTTGTCGAATCATGTCGAGGACTGATGAGGAAATTAGCAAATTATACATCAAAAGTATTTTACTAGTTCTGCTGTTTGGGAGCAAAAAACTCATAAGGGCTGAAGCAGAAAGAATGTAAAATACAAACTGTCCCTAAGAAAAATATATTTATGGAAAAGGGGTATTTTGTAACATCTAATGTAAATTGAATTCACAAAAGAATTACGGGCATTTTCTGCGACTGGCCATTCATGTAAGTCAATGGAGAAAGTCGAAATCTGTGCCAGACCTGGATTCGAACGCAGTTCTCTTTGCTAAGAAGTTGCTCTGCCCACTCTTTTTTTCTTTTTTTGTTCTTTGCAGTTGGTCTGGACGGACGTCATATGAAACCTGTTCTACATCATCACTGAATATTTCTCACAATTTTTATTATTATTACAGAAGACAACCAGTCCTCTAACCAAACACACTGAGCTACCGTGCCGACATCGAGTAAGCCATCCGGACACAGTGGTCATCGCAACTGCACGGACTACCCTACCACGCGTTCCGTCACACCCCATGTCTCATCCACACACAACAAATGTAGTGCCCCTTGCCAGGTATCCTCATCACTCGAGCTAGAGTGCGAACCTGGTTTGCATCCTCACTGAGGAGATCATTGACCATCTTCATCTCTCTCTCTCTAGGGAAGTCCATTGGTAGTGACCGGTTCACATATCTTACGAAATACGCATCAAACGAAAAAACTACAAAGAACGAAACTCGTCTAGCTTGAAGGGGGCGAAACCAGTTGGCGCTATGGTTAGCTCGCTAGATGGCGCTGTCATAGGTCAACTGCGTTTTTTTTTTTTTTTAATAGCAACCCCCATTTTTATTACATACTCGTGTAGTACATAAACAAATATGAATGTTTTAGTTGGACCACTTTTTCCGCTTTGTGACAGATGGCGCTGTAATAGTCACAAACGTATAAGTACGTGGTATCACGTAACATACGCCAGTGCGGACGGTATTTGCTTTGTGATACATTACCCGTGTTAAAACGGACCGTTTACCAATTGCGGAGAAGGTCGATATCGTGTTAATGTATGGCTATTTTGATCAAAATGGCCAACCGGCGTGTGCTGTGTATGCTGCTCGGTATCCTGGACGACATCATCCAAGTGCCCAGACCGTTCGCCGGATAGTTACGTTATTTAGGGAAACAGAAAGTTTTCAGCCACATGTGAAACGTCAACCACGACCTGCAACAAATGATGATGACCAAGTAGGTGTTTTAGCTGCTATCGCGGCTAATCTGCACATCAGTAGCAGACAAACAGAGCGAGAATCGGGAATCTCAAAAACGTCGGTGTTGAGGATGCTACATCAACATCCATTGTACCCGTACCATATTTCTACGCACCAGTAATTGCATCGCGACGACTTTGAACGTCGTGTAAAATTCTGCCACTGGGTACAAGAGAAATTACTGGACGATGACAGATTTTTTGCACGAGTTCAATTTACGACGAAGCGTCATTCATCAACAGCTCTAACGTAAACCGGCATAATATGCACTATTGGGCAACGGAAAATCCACGATGGCTGCGACAGGTGGAACATCAGCGACCTTGGAGGGTTCATGTATGGTGGGGCATTATGAGAGCAAGGATAATTTGTCTCTATTTTATCGATGGCAATCTAAATTGTGCAGTGTATGCTGATTTCCTACGTAATGTTCTACCGATATTACTACAAGATGTTCCACTGCATGACAGAACGGCAATGTACTTCCAACATAATGGATGTGCGGCACATACACTACTGGCCATTAAAATTGCTACACCACGATGGTGACATGCTACACACGCGAAATTTAACCAACAGGAAAAAGATGCTGTGATATGCAAATCATTAGCTTTTCAGAGCACTCACACAAGGTGCTGACATGAGGAAAGTTTCCAACCGACTTCTCATACACAAACAGCAGTTGACCGGCGTTGCCTGGTGAACCGTTGTTGTGATGCCACGTGTAAGGAGGAGAAATGCGTACCATTACGTTTCCAAGTTTAATAAAGGTCGGATTGTAGCCTACCGCGATTGCGGTTTATCGTATCGCAACATTGCTGCTCGCGTTGGTCGAGATCCAATGACTGTTAGCAGAATATGGAATCGATGGGTTCAGGAGGGTAATACGGAACGCCGTGCTGGATCCTTAAACGCCTCGTGTCACTAGTAGTGGAGATGACAGGCATTTTAACCGCACGGCTGTAACCGATCGCTGCAGCCACGTCTCGATCCCTGAGTCAGTAGATTGGGACGTTTGCAAGACAACAACCATCTGCACGAACAGTTCGAAGACGTTTGCAGCACCATGGTCTACCAACTCGGAGACCATGGCTGCAGTTACACTTGACGCTGCATCACAGACAGGAGCGCCTGCGGTGTACTCAACAACTTACCTGGGTGCACGAATGGCAAAACGTCATTTTTTCGGATGAATGCAGGTTCTGTTTACAGCATCATGATGGTCGCATCCGTGTTTGGCGACATCGCAGTGACGGCATATTGGAAGCGTGTATTCGTCATCGCCATACTGGGGCATCAGCCGGCATGATGGTATGGGGTGCCATTGGTTACACGTCTCGGTCACCTCTTGATCGCATTGTCGGCACTTTGAACAGTGGACGTTACATTTCAGATGTGTTACAACCTGTGACTCTACCCTTCATTCGATCCCTGCGAAACCCTACATTTCAGTAGGATAATCCACGACCGCATGTTGCAGGTCCTATACAGGCCTTTCTGGATACAGAAATTGTTCGACTACTGCCCTTGTCAGCACATTCTCCAGATCTCTCACCAACTGAAAACGTGTGGTCAATGGTGGCCGAGAAACTGGCTCGTCACAATATGCTAGTCACTACTCTTGATGAACTGTGGTATCGTGTTGAAGCTGCTTGGGGAGCTTTACATGTACACGCCATCCAAGCTCTGTTTGACTCAGTGCCCAGGTGTATCAACGCCGTTGCTGCGGCCAGAGGTGGTTGTTCTGGGTACAGATTTTTCAGGATCTATGCACCCAAACTGTGTGAAAATGTAATCACATGTCAGTTCTAGTATAATATATTTGTCCAATGAATACCTGTGTATCATGTGTATTTCTTCTTGGTGAAGCAATTTTAATGGCCAATACTGTAGATGTCCAAAAAACAGTCTCCACTTTTCTTGAAATTGGACGCCAAAAAAATTTTTTTGAAAACATTTATTCTAGACATAAGCCAGTTTCTCCACGGGAGAGAGTTGAGGATGCGCCACTAAACCGTTCAAAACTATATTAAATAGAAAATGGGGGGTGCAGCACAACTAAAAAACGTGAAAAACTAAGCGGAAGGCCAGCGCCAAATTGCTGAAACACAACCAGCAGCAGGTAATGGAGGCAAGTCTCTGGATAACAAATAAATGATGCTCACCGTAAACGCAAGGAAGCGGAACCAGGCACTTGCCTCCACTAAGGAACCCGAGGAAGACGTAGAGTCCTTGGTCGGTAGTATCATGTGGTGACGGCGTTTCGGTCGTCTAGTGCAGAAGGGTTGACGATCGGTGATCTTTACCCAATCGCGCAAAATTCCCCTGGAGAAACCCGGATACTGCGCGAACAGTTACAGCCAGCGCAAGAGTAGGATGGCGCAGCATGGCACCGCCCCGCACGTAGAAAGCCGACCGCCAACGCTCACACCAGAAAAGCGACGCGGCAGCAGTGCTTACACATTGCTCTACAGAAATCCCCTACGTTCCACAGGACACACCGCTCTCCATAAGCGCCCAGTCCCCATTGCCACCTCGAGTTTTCACATAATCCATCTCCTCTCTTTCACCAGAGATAAAATCAAATGCCGGCCGTGGTGGCCGTGCGGTTCTGGCGCTGCAGTCTGGAACCGCGGGACTGCTACAGTCGCCGGTTCGAATCCTGCCTCGGGCATGGGTGTGTGTGATGTGCTTAGGCTAGTTAGGTTTAAGTAGTTCTAAGTTCTAGGGGACTTATGACCTAAGATGTTGAGTCCCATAGTGCTCAGAGCCATTTGAACCATAAAATCAAATACCCTCTAACCGGCAAAGAGCGTCCTCAACTTTGAGCGTGCCTGCTGTCATACTCGGCGCACGACTCACCATACATCCCTAAAATTCTCTGAATCAACTGACGTTGACCATTCGCATTACCTACTGCAACCTGAAGTACTTCTTCCATTTCAGATCCTTTTGCAACGCAAAGCCTAGATTTTTAAACGAACTGCAGCACACCTACTAAAGCTGTATTTGACATTGTGCGATTGATTTTCCTATCGAATGCATTACCTTCAAATTTTATGTACAGTGTGGTCCATTGATAGTGACCGGGCCAAATATCTCACGCCAGTGCGGACGGTAATTGCTTCGTGATACATTACCCGTGTTAAAATGGACCGTTTACCAATTGCGGAAAAGGTCGATATCGTTTGATGTATGGCTATTGTGATCAAAATGCCCAACCGGCGTGTGCTATGTATGCTGCTCGTTATCCTGGACGACATTATCCAAGTTTCCGGACCCTTTGCCAGATAGTTACGTTATTTAAGGAAACTGGAAGTGTTCAGCCACATGTGAAACGTCAACCGTGACCCGCAACAGATGATGATGCCCAAGTAGGTGTTTTAGCTGCTGTCGCGGCTATTCTGCACATCAGTAGCAGACAAATTGCGCGAGAATTGGGAATTTCAAAAACGTCGGTGTTGAGAATGCTACATCAACATCGACTGCACCCGTACCATATTTCTAGGCACCCGGAATTCAATCGCTACGACTCTGAACGTCGTGTACTGTTCTGCCACTGGGCACAAGAGAAATTACGGGACGATGACAGATTTTTTGCACGCGTTCTATTTAGCGACAAAGCGTCATTCACCAACAGCGGTAAGGTAAACGGGCATAATATGAGCTACTGGACAACGGAAAATCCACGATGGCTGCGACAAGTGTAACGTCAGCGACCTTGGCGGGTTAATGTACGGTGCGGTATTATGGGAGGAAGGATAATTGGCGTTCATTTTATCGATGGCAATCTAAATGGTGCAATGTATGCTGATTTCCCACGTAATGTTCTACCGATGTTACTAAGAGATGTTTCACTGCATGACAGGTTGGCGATGTACTTCCAACATGATGGATGTCCGGCACATAGCTCGCGTGTGGTTGAAGCAGTATTGAATAGCATATTTCATGACAGGTGGATTGATCTTCGAAGCGCCATACCATGGCCCGCACGTTCACCGGATCTGACGTCCCCGGATTTCTTTTTGTGGGGAAAGTTGGAGGATATTTGATATCCTGATCCACCGACAACGCCTGACAACATGCGCAAGCGTATTATCAATGCATGTGCGAACATTAAGGAAGGCGAGCTACCCGCTGTTGAGGGGAATGTGTTACACGTATAGCCAAATGCACTGAGGTTGACGGTCATTTTGAGCACTTATTGCATTAATGTCGAATTTACACGTAATCACGCTGTAAGAGCATACGTTCTCAGAAATGATTAATTCACAAAGGTACATGTATCACATTGGAACAACCGAAATAAAATGTTCATAGGTACCTACGTTCTGTATTTTAATTCAAAAAACCTACCTGTTACCAACTGTTCGTCTGAAATTGTGAGCCATATGTTTGTGACTATTACAGCGCCATCTATCACAAACCGAAAAAAGTGGTCCGACTAAAACATTCATATTTCTTTGCGTATTACACGAATATGTGAAAAAAAATGGGGGTTCCTATTTTTAAAAAACGCAGTTGATATCCGTTTGACCTACGGCAGCGCCATCTAGAGGGACAACCATCGCACCATCTGGTTTCCCTCTTGAAGCTAGACGAGTTTCGTTCTTTGTAGTTTTTTCGTTTGATTCTTATTTCGTGAGATATTTGACAGGGTCACGATCTATGGACCACTCTGTATACTGAGAGATGCTACCATCCATCACACCAACTCGAAATTTTGGCTAAGTTATCCACCATCATCCTATAGTCGCCCCTCAACGACACCTTCCCATATACGACAGTACCATCAGCAAACTGCCTCAGATTGCTGTTTATCCCCTCCGCCAGATCATTTACGCTTTGGTGACAAAATCGTGGGATAGTCATGTACACATATACAGATGGCAGTAGTATCTCGTACACAGAGTATAAAATGGCAGTACATTGGCAGAACTGTCGTTTGTATGCGGGTGATTTACGTAAAGAGGTGTCCCGCTGCATGACGGTAATTGACAGAGTTTGAAAGCGGAATAGTAGTTGGTGCTAGGTGCATGGGAACATTCGATTCCGAGATCCAGGATGTCAAGAGTGTGCCTACAATACCACATTTCAGGCATTACCTCTCACCACGAGCAACGCAATAGCCAACAGCCTTCACATAATAACAGAGAGGAGCGACGATTGAGTGGAATTGTCAGTCATAACAGGGAAGCAACGTTACGTGAAATAACCCCAGAAATCAATGTAAGACATACGACGAACGTATACGTTGTGACAGTGCAGCGAAATTTGCCGTCAATGGGCCATGGCAGCAGACGGTTGACGCGAGTGCCTTGGTTAACAGTACGATAGCGCCTCTCCTGGGCCCGTGACTATATCGGTTGAACTGTAGGCGACTGGAAACCGTAGGCTGGTCAAATGAGTCCCGATTTCAGTTGGTAAGACCTGATGGTAGGGTTCAAGTGGGACCATGGACCACGGACCTAAGTTGTCGACAAGGCACTGTGCAAGCTGATGGTGGCTCCAAAATGGTGAGCGCTCTGTTATCATGGGATGGTCTGGTCCACTGGTCCAACTGAACCGATTTTTTATTGTAAATGTTTATGATGAGATACATGGAGTCCATTTGCAGCCATTCATGGACCAAGTTCCCAAACAAAAATGGAATATTTACGGATGGTAATGTGTTCGTCAACAAGCAACAATCGTTCGCGACTGGTTTCAAGAAAATTCTGGATAATTCGAGCGTATGATTTGGCCATCAGCTCGCCCGACATGAATCCCATAGAACATTTATGAGACATAACCGAGAGGTCAGTATTTGCACAGAATCTGGCACTGCAACAGTTTCGGAATTATGGTCTGTTAGAGAGGCAGCATCGCTCGACGTATTTGCAGTGACTTCCAACGACTTGCTGAGTCATACCGCCTCGAGTTGCTGCACTACGCCGGGCAAAAGAAGGTCCGATACGATATTAGAAAGTATACAGTGATGTTGGCTCCAGTGTATGTATATAGAGAATAATACGATATTAGAAAGTATACAGTAATGGTTGCCCCAGTGTATGTATATAGAGAATAATACGATATTAGAAAGTATACAGTGATGTTCGCCCCAGTGTATGTATATAAACAATAATACGATATTAGAAAGTATACAGTGATGTTTGCCCCGTGTATGTATATAGAGAATAATACGATATTAGAAGGTATACAGTGATGTTTGCCCCGGTGTACGTATATAGAGAATAATACTATATTAGAAGGTATACAGAGATGTTTGCCCCAGTGTACGTATATAGAGAATAATACCATATTAGAAGGTATACTTTGTTGTTTGCCCCAGTGTACGTATATAGAGAATAATACGATATTAGAAGGTATACAGTGATGTTCGCCCCAGTGTATGTATATACATAATAAGAGCGGTCCTATCACTCTACCCTGGGGCGCTCCTGACGATTCCTTTTGTCTCTGACGGACACTTGCTGACGAGGACAACGTTTTATATCATATTAATTAAAAAGTGTTCGAGCCACTCAGTTATCTGGAACCGAAACAGTATACAGTGGGGAACTGTGTCAATCGCTTTGCGTAAATCTAGGAATAATAACACTGCTTACTTCCCTTCAAACCTGGTTCGCAAGGTAGCATGTGAGAAAAGGGCGAGATGAATCTTACACGAGTCATGTTCTACACCAGCACTGATTTGTGGGCAGAAGCTGTTCCTTCTCAAGGAAAATTTAATATAATTAACTCAGAATATGTCTAAGAATTTTGCAGCAGGATATTGGTCTGTAATTTTTCGTGTCCGTTCTATTACCATCCTCACATCTAGGAGTCACCTGCGCTTTTATCCAGTGCTTGGGACTTTGTGCTGGGCGGAAGATTCTCGATAAATGCAAGCGAAGTAAGGAGTCAGTGCGGTAGAGTACTCAGTGTTAAACCGAACTGAGATTCCATCCGGACCTGGCGGCTTACTCGTTTTTAACTCTTTCAGTTGCTTCTCCGCGCAAGGCGCGCTTATTACTATGTTCTCTACACGAGAGTTTGTGCGGCGATCAAAAGACGGTATGCTTGTACGACCTTCTGCGTGAAACATTTTTGAACGTGACATTTAACACTTCAGTTTACCTTTTGCTGCCTTCCGTTGCCACAACAGACTGGTCTCCGACCGACTAGGTAGAAACTTTCGACACGCTTAGCGATTTTAAGTACAACCACAGTTATCCCGAGTTCTAGACAGTATATCTCGTTAAAGTATCACGTTGTAAGTTGGTCGATGCTTCACTCATCGATCTTCGGGCCTTCAGAAATACCCATCCGCATTTATGTTATTATTCGTCCAATCACTTGAAACTAATGCTTCCAGAGACCTTTTCATTTCTCATTCATTTATGATCTAAATATTTAGACTGAAGCGACGAATGAAAATTATACCAGTTTGAATCCGAAACAGGGTACAAAATTTTCATTCGTCCCTTCAGTCTGCATATATATGAGGGTCACTCCATAAGAAATGAACACAATTTTTTTAAATTCATCGTTTACTCTACATGTTTGAAAGTTTTACAGTGTGTAGATACAACGTTTAGGAACAATATTTTCATTTCTCCACAGAATTTCCGTCCCTCTCAACTGCCTTACGCCATCTTGGAACCAGCGCCTGTACACCCGCATGGCAAAATTCTGGACCAACCTCTCGGAGCCACTGTTTGGCAGCGTGCACAAGGGAGTCATCATCTTCAAACCTTGTTCCACGACGAGAGTCTTTCAGTTTACCAAAGAGATGATACTCACATAGAGCCAGGTCAGGACTGTAAGGCGGGTGTTTCAGTGTTGTCCATCCGAGTTTTGTGATCGCTTCCATGGTTTTTTGACTGACATACAGCAGTGCATTTCTAGGCAACAGCAAAACATCCTGCTTTTGCCGACGTGGTCGAACACGACTCAGTCGAGCTTGAAGTTTCTTCAGTTTCGTCACACATGCATCAGAATTTATGGTGGTTCCACTTGGCATGAAGTCCATAAGCAAGAGTCGGAATCGAAAAATACCGTAGCCATAACTTTTCCAGCAGAAGGTGTGGTTTTCATTTTTTTTTCCTTGGATGAATTTGCATGATGCCACTCCATTGATTGCCTCTTGGTCTCTGGTGAAAAATAATGGAGCCATGTTTCATCACCTGTCACAATTCTTCCAAGAAATTCATCTCCACCATTCTCGTACTGTTCCAAAAGTTCGCTGTATGCCGTTTTTCTTATTTCTTTGTGAGCCACTGTCAACATCCTGGGAACCTACCTGACACAAACCTTTTTTTAACGCGAACACGCTCAGTATTCTGCAAACACTTCCTTCCCCTATCCCATCGTAGCGTGACAATTCGTTCACTGTGATGCATGTGTCAGCAGTCACCAATTCGTTAACTCTCTTCATATTGTCTGGAGTGTGTGCAGTACGAGGCCTGCGCTGCGAGGACAATCCTATATATTGCCGTGTCCGATTTCATCACGTTACCTGATTGCCCACCGACTAACTGTACTGCGAGGGACAGCAGCATCTCCACACACACCTTTTTCAACCTGTTGTGGATGTTTCCCACTGTCTCGTTTTCACAGCACAGGAATTCTATGACAGCAAGTTGCTTCTGACGTACGTCAAGTGTAGCAACCAAATGGTTCAAATGGCTCTGAGCACTATGCGACTTAACTCTTGAGGTCATCAGTCGCCTAGAACTTAGAACTAATTAAACCTAACTAGCCTAAGGACATCACACACACCCATGCCCGAGGCAGGATTCGTACCTGCTAACGTAGCGGTCGCTCGAGTCCAGACTGTAGCGCCTAGAACCGGACGGTCACTCCGGCCGGCTGTAGCAGCCTTCTTGAAGACATGCTGTGACGGCGTCACTCACGGGAACAGGTTCAACTAAGTTTGAAAACAAGCAGGAATGATGTATCTACACACTGTATAACTTTCACATATGTAGAATGAAAACTGTATTTTTACAAAAATAATCCGCATTTCTTTTGGAGTGACCCTCGTACATTATATTACCATATCTATTGCCGATAAACCTTCAGTTCTATATTTTACGCCGGCCGTTGTGGCCGAGGGGTTCTAGGCTCTTCAGTCCGGAACCGCGCTGCTGCTGCGGTCGCAGGTTCGAATCCTGCATCGGGCAAAAAGGTGTGTGATGTCCTTAGGTTAGCTAGGTTTAAGTGGTTTCTAAGTCTAGGAGACTTATGACCTCAGATTTTAAGTCCTATAGTGCTTAGAGCCAATTGAACCATTTTTTCTGTATTTTACGTATGGCGCTCAATACACACTGACCAGCCAATACATTATGACCACCGAGCTACTATCGATATAAACCCGTCCAGGTGACGGCAGCGTCACCCAGCGAGGAGTGGTTGCTAGTCAGACACACTCATGGTGAATACAGAATCAGTGAGCATGCTGTCCCTGTGCAGAAAGGGGAAGGCGCGCGATCTATCTGAGTTTGACCGAGGGCAGATTTTGGCACTAGCGTTTCGGAAATTTTACGACTTGTAGGGTCTTCAATGAATGCTGTGATGAGAGTCTTCAACACGTGACGAAAACAAGGTGAAACCACATCCAGATGTCGTGGGGTTGGGTGACCATGCCTCATTATAGATGTCTGGCGTCGTAGGCTGGGCAGACTGATAAATCAGACCAGACGCCAAAATGAGGCGAAACTAATAGCAGACTTTAATACTGGGTAGAGAAAAAGTATGTATGAAAATACACTGCACCGAACACTACTAACGATGGGCCTTCGCAGCCGATGACCCATGCATCACCACAACATCGGCAACTATGACTGAAATGTAGTAGTAGTAGTAGTAGTAGTAGTAGTAGAGGGGTTTTTAGGCGCACGAGAGCAAGGTCTTCAGCGCCCTTTCAGTAACGTAGTGAGACGGGTGTAAAGAAAAATCCCAAAACAAGAATATAAAAACAGAAAACACGGGTAACAATCGTTGTAAGATATGTGCTCACCCACACCGAAGCGTGGGATGAAGCAGGGTGTCAGCAGTAAAACATGGACAACACAGGAAGAAAATGATAGAGGGAGCTAAAACAATGTAGCAGATGGAAGTGGCTGGCTGACCGCAAGGAAAAAAGGCGAGGAGTCAGCCACTCTGCAATACACTAAAACCTCCAGCCTAAAAGTTTAGGCCAGAGTCCAGACACATCACAAAACTTAAAAACCCTAGACACACACGTCTCATCATTACCTAAAACAGAAAGCAAATCCCCATCAACTTGTGCTTCTGCCCTTGCATTACGGTATAAAATCAGTCTGTTAAAATGTGCCGGGCAGAGATGTGCACACCACAAGCATCACAAAAGGGAGGATCCTCCCGCCTTAATAAAAAGCTATGTGTGAGAGGACAGTGCCCGGTCCGAAGACGTGTGAGGGCCACCTCTTCCCGCCTGAGCAATCGGAAAGGAGGAACGCCACGGCCGAGTGGTTGACTTTACCAACCGCAGTTTATTGGCCGTCACCGCCAGCCATTCGTCCTCCCACAACTCCATGGAACTCCATGCAATTGAATCTCAATGTAGACAAGTGTAATGTGCTGGAAATACATAGCTACAATATAGAAGCTCAGCAACTGGAAGCAGTTAATGCCATAAATCATCTATGGCAGGCTGAGATTCATTGGAAGAATCCTAAGGAAATGCAGTCCGAAAACAAAGGAAGTAGGTTACAGTACACTTGTTCGCCTACTGCTTGAATACTGCTCACCTGTGTGGGATCCGTACCAGATAGGGTTGATAGAAGGGATAGAGAAGATCCAAAGGAGAGCAGCGCGCTTCGTTACAGGATCATTTAGTAATCGCGAAAGCGTTACGAAGATGATACATAAACATCAGTGGAAGACTCTGCAAGAGAGACGCTCAGTGTCTCGGAACGGTCTGTTGTTGAAGTTTCGAGAACATACCTTCACCAAGGAGTCAAGCAGTATATTGCTCCCTCCTACGTATATCTCGCCAAGAGACCATGAGGATAAAATCAGAGAGATTAGAGCCCACACAGAGGCATACCGACAATCTTTCTTTCCACGAACAATACGAGACTGGAATAGAAGGGAGAACCGATAGAGGTACTCAAGGTACCCTCCGCCACACACCGTCAGGTGGCTTGCAGAGTATGGATGTAGATGTAGATGTAGATGTAGAACGAGACATCAGAGCTCATAGCCCTCCGCCCCAGAGTTAATGGGAATTACGAGACTTCTGTATGTAGATCTGGTACCAACTCAATCGAGCGACCTACCAAGGCCTTATTACTTCGATACCACGACGCGTCATCACCGTTATCCGTGCCAAAGGTAGACATACCGGCTATTAGGTAGGTGGTCATCATGATCTGGCTAACCAGTGTATATGTTGTCGAAATCAAACAACGTATGTCCATCACGTGGCTAATAAATCCCTTTCTTAATTCGTTGGTTCAAATGTCTCATGATATAACAACCAATTTACGCTTTCCGAGGTAGGTCAACTACTGTAAGTTATCTTCTCACAGCTGGCTAAATGGAAATTTTGTTTAACTTGCAATTTTCGCACTCTGTGTATAATCTGAAACAATGAATCTACAATTCACACAGAAAAGTTGCTAACTTTTAGGGAGGCCAATAAAGGGAAAGTAAGTACTGACAGTTCAAGCATATTTCAGAGAACTTTGTGCGGCAAGTGAAGCAGACGTTCGTGCTGTTATTACCTTGTTGCTTCTACAGTGCTGGAAAATGAGGAAGTCAGCTGTTTAATGTATTACTATGGTTCTAATGGTTCTGAGCATTATGGGACTTAACTTCTGAGGTCATCAGTGCCCTAGAAATTAGAAATACTTAAACCTAACTAACCTAAGGACATCACACACATCAATGCCCGAGGCTGGATTCGAACCGGCGACCGTAGCGGTCACGTGGTTCCAGACTGTAGCGCCTAGAACCACTCGGCCACACCGGACGGCTATTACTATGGAGAATAAAAAGTCCACAAAGCTGTGTTTACTAGTTTTTATTTATTCACTATCAGCTTCAAAGCAACTACGACTTGGGTCTTACGGTCTCCACACCTAGGACGCTGTGTACGTCAACTGGATATACTTGCGATGGCATACCTCATCGGCTACTAAGGCAGCCGAAGATGAAGTCGAAGTTGCTTTGAAATTTATATCAAATAAATAAAATTTCGCACATAGCTGGGTGGAAAAAAGTTAGTAGAAGAAATCCTATGTTCTGCGTTAAATGATGTATTTCTTCCTCGCGTTAAAAAGAAAATTTAGGTTGATCAGGGTGAAACTTTTCCAAGTAGTGTACACCATAGGAGATCCAAAATGGTACGGAAATATAAACATTTGTCGATAGAGCGAAGCCTCTTTCTCCCACCTGATGCCTTTGCACGAGAAGGTGACCTTGTAGAAGGCACAGAACCCTCTCATCGCGTCGAGGACATCAACATTTCGCTGTCGCGTAGCTCTGGAGATAAGGTAAATGTCGGAGTGACACCTGTTACGTTATCATTATTAAACTGGCTACAGATACAAACGATTTTTTTTTTAAATCTTGAGTGTATAGCGTGCACGATGGCCTGACAGTTCATGACCTATCATCTTCGGTTGACATTTGCCACACTGTTTTCGCAACTCACATTTTACGATGCCTGTCCGGAAAATAGAAATTAATTCTACTGAAAATATTTTGCAGCGCTGTCTGTTTGTATTAACTTCATGTATGATTTGTAATTATTTTTCCATATACTTACCACAACATCGATACACAATGAAAATGTGGATGGGAGTTTCTTTAATCATCCATAGTAGAAGTATTACGACCGCTCTCTCAGCTAAACTACTTAACAGACAAGGACTGACGCTACCGTATGCAAAGAATAAATCCATGAACTTATTACATCTAAACAACATTAACTGAAATGACAGCCTTTAATTAAAAATATTCAGTGAACTTGCAGCGTCATATTTAACAATCCTGCTGTGATTATAAGCTCCAGTTGTTGTTTCTTAAAGTATGTGAATCGAAAGTCACCTTCTGCTAAAACGCAACGATTTTCTTTTTTTATGTACACGTGTATTTTTGAAGCAGCATTAATTTAAACTACACTGTCGGGATGGAGGTACATGCGGTGAATCAAAACCACACCTACAAAGTTTTACATGTTGTTCAGGGATATGAATGTTATGATTTATTCAGAGTGTTACGCCAGTTACTTTTGTCCCTGAGAAATGAATTTTTGTCAACCGTGAAAAAGCCTGTAATACCGTGTGTAACTGCCAAAACATACAACAAGAACCACAGGATTTGGATTGCCGTATGTGTCTACGTAAAGTTTGCGTGCTTTGCGTCGCTGCGGGAACAGATCGACTTTGCGTCGTTGTGCTTTCTTCCACACCATTCAGTGAACCGATACACGACGTGCATATTGGCGAAATCTCCATCAGTAAACCTATCCATAGTTCTGCTGTGTTAGCACAGTTATCGCACAACAAACACTGCCGGCAAACAAAACACTACACGGAAGCGAGCAGTGCTGTCATTGCTGTCGCCGGCAGCCATAGTCGTGAATGAATGGAAACAAGACATGCGACGCATACCGCCGACATTAGCACTGTTGTGCACTACTTTCGCTGCAATTCAGACGAAACGCTAACTGGATCAATAAATCAAACCAAATGCAACAACTCTGTATAAACAGCGGGGAGACCGTGGATCACTTATACCAAAAATACGCAGAAGGTATCCGTGACCAACCTCTGAAAGCTTGTTAGTGGAGTTCTGGTTTACCCTGTATATCCAATGAGAATAAAACAGCCTCGACAGTTGTTCGGCAGCAGTGGCAACGTTTTTGACAGTTTCATACGATATCTTTCTTTTCATCATTCAATCAGTCGACGGTTTTCTAACATACAATCGGAAATACGATTCATCGAAATCTTCCAGCAGAACTGTGCGGAATAATCTGGTGTCCTTGGTTCTGGTTAACGCGAGCGTTTGCATATGAAGGGTGATAACTGCTTTCTTCCAGATCTTAACTGCACCTGTTCAAAGTCTGAAAGCGCAGGAGATATCTCAGTAAGGGATTCCCCAAGGCCATTTCGTAGGAGGAGTGACTGACACTTGATAGTTGAGTGTAATTACTGCAGAGAACATCCTTTGAGGCTCAAATGGTTCAAATGGCTCTGAGCTCTACGGAACTTAACATCTGAGGCCATCAGTCACCTAGAACTTAGAACTACTTAAATCTAACTAACCTAAGGACATTACACACATCCATGCCCGAGGCAGGATTCAAACCTTAGACCGTAGCGGTCGCGCGGTTCCAGACTGAAGCGCTTAGAAACGCTCGGTCACCGCGGTCGGCATCCTTTGAGACAAATTACTGTTTTGTGTAGAGAAACTGAACGCACAGTACTTATCGAAGCCTTCCATAGCAATCAGGAAGGCTCGTATTAATGTAGAGAAAAAAGAAATCAAAGAAAAAATTCCTGAAGAAAGGGATGACAGACTGGAATACTGTATAGCTTTTGTATCAAAAATACAAATAAACATGCAAAATAAAAATCCAGAAGAGGACAAAATTTGCCACTATTGGGCGGCTGATACCAATGAGAATATTTGAAGATGTAATACGCCATACTGCTTCCGGTAAAAACAGAAGCATCGTGTTAAATATTAAGCAGAAATCAATCCTGTATTCGGTGATATAGCGTTGGACGCCATATTATCACTTGGTGTCATACCTATTTTCTGTTCGGCTACTTTTTCAATTAATCTTGCAGTTATCACTCAGTTAAAAGGTTTGCAACTTATCAAGAAATGCTAATCATTGCTTCAGTTATTGGAAATGTCAACTGAAATGCTGTTTCCCCCTCGCGACATGCATAGGTAACGAAGTAACAGTATGAGTTGAATAACAGTAGGATTGATACACTTCCTGACAAAAAAGTGAATGGTCGAGAAGTCACTATCGGATGTCAGTGAGACTTCGGTCACGTACATTACATCGGCGGGTATAAAGGGTGTTCGAATATTCCCTTTACAAACTTACAGGACTTGTACAGCGGAGTGAGTAGATAATATTTTGACTACGAACGCAACGGGTTCAATTCCGATGTTTAACTCATCCACTTCTGCTTGAGGAATTGAGTTACGCGTGACGCAGTACAATCAATAGGTACAGGAAACATAACAAAACATTCATTTACCACTTAAGCACATTTGTTTCTATTACCACCTACGCATAGAATACTGGGTTCTTTTTTGTTTTGGAATAATGGACCGCGCGGTTCTAGGCGCTACAGTCTGGAACCGCGCGACCGCTGAGGTCGCAGGTTCGAATCCTGCCTCGGGTATGGATGTCCTTAGGGCAGTTAGGTTTAAGTAGTTTTAAGTTCTAGGGGACTGATGACCTCAGATGTTAAGTCCCATAGTGCTCAGAGCCATTTTAACCATTTGAATTTGAAGTTAAACATGTGAACGGATAAGGTATGTTTCCGGACATGGGTTCGTATTCAAAGTATTATGTACTCACTCCAGTCTACAAGTCCTAGAAATTTGTAACAGGAATTTCCGAGCAACCTGTATAAATCATTAGGAGTTGCAATTATCTGTGACAGATAGATTGACCAACAGAGCGCATTAGTGTTTTTGTGTCCACGACTGATTGCGTATACAAGAGGCGTGAAAAGTGTCAGATGTTAACTGATAACTCAGCTATGGGGAAGACTCGCAGTCGTGTGGGAGACGACCTTCTTTGTGGGTCTCTTTTCGCCAGCTTATCGAATTGAACAATATTCAGGTTTGTTGGGCATTCTAATGTGACAATGGGCCCATGTAGGAATGCATGGGAACGTTGTAACAGATCGCCATTTAAGATTTCGTTTTGATTCCTATGTACGTGGCCAGATTAGCAGAATTTTAACCATACAGCAGGCGCACCTATGTATAACGTGCGCCAACTACATATAAGATTGTCTTGTACCGTTCCATCGCCGTTTCAAAATTTTGAGCCCATACCTATTCCTCCATTGTTGTTTCAGCTAAGACAGTGTTAAGTGGTGTCGCCATGCAGTAATACAAAATGAACAGTGAACTTCGTGTGAAAAAAATTATGATCTGTGCAAGGAAATGAACCAGTTTACGAGGTAGCAGCACAACCCCAGAATGAAGCATTAGACTACAAGATAATTAGTAATCGAATAAGCGATTGGCTGGGATCTGATGCAACTGAGCTGTTTAATGCTTCACGTGGCTCATTACTCTGGGGTAACATTTCTACGTTCCAGTAGACCGATGTAGTGAAAGTTTGCTCCTTTCTTGTTTGATTAAGTAGTGTTTTAACTGATATAACGTAGGTTTTATCATTTTCAAACCATGTTGTTGCTGTTGTGGTCATCAGTCCTGAGACTGGTTTGATGCAGCTCTCCATGCTACACTAACCTGTGCACGCTTCTTCATCTTCCAGTACCTACTGCAGCATACACACTTCTCAATCTGCTTAGTGTATTCATCTCGTGGTCTCCCTCTACGATTTTTACTCTCCACGCTGCTCTCCAGTACTAAATTGGTGATCCATTGATGCCTCAGAACATGTCCTACCAACGGATCCCTTCATCTAGTCAAGTTGTGCCACAAACTCCTCTTCTGCCAAATCCTATTCAGTACCTCCTCATTACTTATGTGATGTACCCATCTAATCTTCAGCGTTCTTCTGTAGCACCACATTTCGAAAGCATCTGTTCTCTTCTTGTCCAAACTATTTATCGTCCATGTTTCACTTCCATACATAGCTACACTCCATACAAATACTTTCAGAAACGACTTCCTGACACATCTTCAGAGGCGCTTTCCTTGCCATTGCCAGTCTACATTTTATATCCTCTCTACTTCGAACATCATCAGTTATTTTGCTCCCCGAATAGCAAAACTCCTTTACTAAATCAAGTGTCTCATTTCCTAATCTAATTCCCTCAGCATCACCCGACTTATTTCGACTACATTCCATTATCCTCGTTTTGCTTTTGTTGATGTTCATCTTATATCCACCTTTCAAGACACTGTCCATTCCGTTCAACTGCTGTTCCAAGTTCTTTGCTGTCTCTGACAGAATTACAATGTCATCGGCGAACCTTAAAGTTTTTATTTCTTCTACATGGATTTTAATACCTATTCCGAATTTTTCTTTTGTTTCCTTTACTGCTTGCTCAATTTACAGATTGAACAACATCGGGGATAGGCTACAACTCTGTCTCACTCCCTTCCTAACCACTGTGTCCCTTTCATGTCCCTCGACTCTTATAACTGCCATCTGGTTTCTGTGCAAATTGCAAATAGCCTTTCGCTCCCTGTATTTTACCCCTGCCACCTGTAGAATTTGAAAGAGAGTACTCCAGTCAACATTGCCTAGCTTCTAAAATAAGTCGTAGGGTCAGTATTGCCTCATGTGTTTCATCATTTCTACGGAATCCAAACTGATCTTCCCGAGGTCCGCTTCTACCAGTTTTTCCATTTGTCTGTAAAGAATTCGTGTTAGTATTTTGCTACTGTGACTTATTAAACTGATGGTTCAGTAATTTTCACATCTGTCAACGCCTGCTTTCTTTGAGAGTGGAATTATTATATTATTCTTGAAGTTCGAGAGTATTTCGCCTATATCATACATCTTGCTCACCAGATGGTAGGGTTTTGTCAGGACTGGCTCTCAGGCTGTCAGTAGTTCCAATGGAGTGTTGTCTACTCCCGGCGCTTTGTTTTGACTCAGGTCTTTCAGTGCTCTGTCAAACTCTTCACGCAGTATCGTATCTCCCATTTCATCTTCATCTACATCCTCTTCCCTTTCTATAACATTGCCCTCAGGTACATCGCCCTTGTATAGACCCTCTATATACTCCTTCCACCTTTCTGCTTCCCCCCCCCCCCATGAACCATGGACCTTGCCGTTGGTGGGGAGGCTTGCGTGCCTCAGCGACACAGATGGCCATACCGTAGGTGCTACCACAACGGAGGGGTATCTGTTGAGAGGCCAGACAAACGTGTGGTTCCTGAAGAGGGGCAGCAGCCTTTTCTGTAGTTGCAGGGGCAATAGTCTGGATGATTGAGTGATCTGGCCTTGTAACATTAACCAAAACAGCCTTGCTGTGCTGGTACTGCGAACAGCTCAAGGCAAGGGGAAACTACAGCCGTAATTTTTCCCGAGGTCATGCAGCTTTACTGTATGAATGAATGATGATGGCGTCCTCTTGGGTAAAATATTCCGGAGGTAAAATAGTCCCCCATTCGGATCTCCGGGCGAGGACTATTCAAGAGGATGTCGTTATCAGGAGAAAGAAAACTGGCATTCTATGGATCGGAGTGTGGAATGTCAGATCCCTTAATCTGGTAGGTAGATTGGAAAATTTAAAATGGGAAATGGATAGGTTAACGTTAGATATAGTGGGAATTAGTGAAGTTCGGTGGCAGGAGGAACAAGATTTCTGGTCAGGTGACTACAGGGTTATAAACACAAAATCAAATAGGGGTAATGCAAGAGTAGGTTTAATAATGAATAGGAAAATTGGACTGCGGGTAAGCTACTACAAACAGCATAGTGAGCGCATTATTGTGGCCAAGATAGATACGAAGCCCACACCTACTACAGTAGTACAAGTTTATATGCCAACTAGCTCTGCAGATGATGAAGAAATTGATGAAATGTGTGATGAGATAAAAGAAATTATTCAGGTAGTGAAGGGAGACGAAAATTTAATAGTCATGGGTGACTGGAATTCGTCAGTAGGAAAAGGGAGAGAAGGAAACATAGTAGGTGGATATGGATTGGGGCTAAGAAATGAAAGAGGAAGCCGCCTGGTAGAATTTTGCACAGAGCGTAACTTAATCATAGCTAATACTTGGTTCAAGAATCATAATAGAAGGTTGTATACATAGAAGAATCCTGGAGATACTAAAAGATATCAGATAGATTACGTAATGGTAAGACAGAGGTTTGGGAATCAAGTTTTAAATTGTAAGACATTTCCAGGGGCAGATGTGGACTCTGACCACAATCTATTGGTTATGAACTTGTAAGAGGTCCATGATTAAGGAATTTCTTGTTAGCGCATTCGAGCAGATGTAATTTTGATGGATTGCTCATGCGCTGCCTGCAATATGTAAGCTATAAGAGAATCTCAGACCAAAGAGCAGTGTTGACTGCAGTAGGAACTGTGTGGCAGTAGCAGTAAGTAGTTGCTGGCATTCGTATGTACGGAGGTGGCTGGGCCGGTGCTGGGGAGCGATGGCAGAGCCTGAGCGTTGTAGTATAAGGTAAAAGCAGCCTAGCGCATATGTAGTATTGTTATACAAAGTCCCATGTAAATGTTTTTAAAAAAAATTGCTTAATACGAATCTTTCTCATAAAAAGTAACTTTTGACAATCATTCATTTCAATTTAAAGAATTTACTAATTTCTCCGATTCTTGGTCATCCCAATTATTGAAAAGAAAAATCAGTTCTTTCCTTTCATATAAGACAAATCTATCGGCCAGCACTGCACTTAGCTGCGCCAGAAAAATTTCTTGTAGGATCAGATATATATGCGTTATCCGGCGACCTGATTAAGGTAAGATTTTTCAGTTTATTCAGAATGATGTAGCAGGGCCATGACGCAGCACTGCTGACGTCCAAAATTTACCAGGTTAAATTGACTATCAATTATTGAAAGGTTATAAGTGAGTTGCAATTTTATTGAGAGATTAGTCGCATTGTATTATTGGTAGGTTAAGCAAATTATTTTGTGGCGAGGTTGAAACATCCCCTTAGAAATAGTTATACACGACTGTGCTTAAACTGACACACAGTATTTTTGGCGCAACGCAATCTGACTTTCAATAATTCCTACAGGAGAATGGCCCTGACTAAATTAACCTATACGTTTCACAAATCACTTACCTCACAATAATCTTCGTTACTCAAACTACTGCAATACAGCGAGCGCCACTACTGCCAGCTAAATAAAAGATTCAAACTACGGAAGGCACTAACTACTGATAGGCATCGTTAGCGAATGAAAGATTTCAATACAGACAAACAATGTATTTACCTTAAGAATCATAATATATATATCAGTTCATGACATCCAGTCTTACAAGTTTCAAAACTCCGCCATCTCTCTCCCCACGTCCACCACTGCTGGCAGCTTACCTCCAACTGCACAGCTGCCGCTGCCCAACATTACAATGGCAGACAACAATACAAACCAGCCACAGACTGCACACGGCACAGGCAGTGATTTTCATACAGAGCGCTACGTGGCGTTATAAATAAAAAAAAACCTAAACAGCCTACTTACATAGCCCACACGCTCCCCACAAAAAATTTTAGAAATTGTTTTGGGCAGTGGCCAATAATGATTTGATAAAATTTTTCATAATTACTATAACAAAGATATTAAATGCACACACTTATCGATACAATGTTGGTCAATAGCTAAAATTTTCTCACAATCCATAAAGACAGTCCTGAGCGTTCATCACAGTAAAATAGCAGTGTTTTTCTCAAAGACTGAGCAATAAAAGAAAATGCACACGGACGTAGTGGACTTCTATGCAGTCTTGAAGAAGTAGTGTTGTCCTTCCAACGGAAAGACAGTGCTGACTCTAGACGTGCAGACAGGTAATGGGCCACAACAGAGCAAATCCTCAGCAGAGTCAGTCGAAGTTTTGAAGAATATTGGTAGGTAGGTCAACACAGAGTAGACCCATTGTAGTCCTGGTACAGAGTGTGGTATTGGTGGGCCACCAGAGGTGCTGACCCACTGCAGTCCTTGTAGAATTAATGGTATTGGTGAGTCATCAATGGTGTAGCTCCACTGTAGTCCTTGTAGAGATGGCTAGCAGCCAACTGTTGCGACTGTGCAGAAGCACAATCCCCATTGAAAAGTCTTGCGGAGAATATAGCAAGTCAATAAACCACCCCTTGTGCACATACAAAGTTTTTGGAATTGTCCTTAGAACCAGTAATGCTGTTATCCAGTCCCTTGCTGAATTATTAACACACATGCAAACACTATCAGTCCCTACTTCTCACATATTGTCCATATACTATGACCAACAGAAACGTGTGCAGTGAAATGTAATTTACAAGTTACTTAATTCGATGAACTAGTGTCAATTACAATTTTATAACATGAGAATACAACAACAAAGGTACAAAATATATCATTAAAGAACATAATAGTACAGATAACATTTGAAGTAATACAGGCTTTACAAAAGAATCGAAATAACAAATACATCAGTGTTACAAAAATTACGACATAAATACATACATAAAAGATCAGAATAACTTTTGAAACATCAACTTCACACATGAGCATTAGAACAAAACAGAATAAATAATGTGTAAACATGCTTACAAAGTAAATAACATGTTATTAATGCAAATTATATTTGAGGCTAACAGTATTCCTCATCATGGTGAATGTAGCTTAGTATTAGAAGAGAAGAAATTCAATGAAACAGTACACAGATACAGGAAGAAAACAAATACACAAGGGTACACAAACAACTAGTGGGATAACACAAAAGGAAAGGACAGGGTTTGTTTTCAGTGTAACATTTGGTACTGCAGTCCAACCCAAAACTTCATTCCTTAGATCGTCCCTCTTATTTCAACATTTGCTTCAGCCAAACAAAATCCTATCCAAGCATGCTTTCTGTATTCTGTTCACATCCTCTCTCAAAAATAGTTTTTCTTCACTGTACACTACTTTTTTGGCCAAACCATTTTCTTATAGCTTCTCAATGCTTTTCTTCCAATTCATCATAGTTAGTTTCTTATATAGTCTACCCCCTCTTAAGCTAACTTAAACCTACTGAGCTCAGATGTTAAACTAAGGGACGACGCAATGCAGGAGCACAAAACAATTAACCTAAACAGCAATGACAAAAAAATGGAAATTGGCAAAGCAAGCTACAGTAAATCTAAATTACCAAGCAATGCAACATTACAACTAATATCAGCCAATGTCCAGCAACAAGAAAAATAAACCAGTAGTAAAACTGTCTCAACAGAGTAATACAAAGTGAAATTTAGTAACACTATGCCTGGCAAACAGCAGCAGCACATGCAATAACTTATATCTAAACATGACAAAGCTCAAACAGAAATAATATTACAGTTAAGACAACAATGCAGAAAAGGGAAATGTCTATTCACATATTAATATCTGTGTCATTAAAGTGGTGCACCACAAAACTAATTCTACAACAGATATTACCAAGTAGTTGAAAAGAAAATTAAGTATGCAGTTACTGTTATTAATCCCTTCTTATTGTTCTTTCCTTTCCAAGTGCTCCTTTTTCGAAGAATGTGGGTCATAAAATGATTATTTAATAGATCTGTTGACAGAAAGTGTTTACATTAGCAAATGCATTTAATTTTATTTTATAAAACCAATGCTGCAACACAATGGAAACCAGATATCAAATGAAATAAGCAACTATGAAAAGCAAAGTATAAAAATATCATTCAATAGTCATGTGACATTTCATAAGTTAGTACAAATTCTCTCAACTCTCGTAGAAAGACGCTTGTCATTATCAGAAGTGCAGATGTAAGAAAGAATCTTTCCAAATAGTGAGCGTGTCGTTTTTGCGATGCTTTCGACAAAGGAATGTCAATAGCGAGGATAATGGCCTCTTTATTTTTTTCTCCACCTGTGCCTCTGAAAGGCACACACTAATGGCTTCTTTCCAGGTGGCTGTCTCCCAGCTGGGTGCCCACGACGCATTACGTGCAGGTGGTCACTTAACTTTCTTACCGAAATATTTACGACACCAGTTTCCGCTACAGTGGCAGTCTCATATAAAAAATTTCACAGGTCAAGAATTTGCGTTACACATCTGTAGAAACAAAATCCTATTGATATAACAGTATCCAAAAAATTTTCGTCGGCATTGTAATACATTCAGGCATTTACATACATTTCATAACTCTTAAAGTACGATTCTTGGTTTCCAACAATCTTTTTCACAAACCAGAGTCCCTAACCACTACTCATTATTCCTTACTTTATTACACATATACATATTCGTCGATATTTCTTCAATATTTCATCATAACAGATACATAGCATAACCAAATAACTCATATAGCATCAGCTTATTGATCATAAACATACCGCAACAGCATAATACACATAGTCATCGTAATAATAACATCATAACACCTCAGTCAACTCTCAAAATCGTCGTAGCTTCCTCCAATAATTTCAAAACCTAAAAACATTCTCTGCTCATGTCAAAAGTGTCATCTGCCTCAAACGTACTTTAAAAATCATGATCCCATACCAAATACATCATTCAAAGCTCTCATAGCATCACAATGGTTCCGAAAAAATATGAAGCGTTCACACAGTACAGACAAAATACAATTTCATAAGTGTGAAGTTATCCAACTGTGTAATTACGAAAACATCTGTCACTGATATAGTAAAATAAATGTTTGTCTCTCCCAGTTAAATGATCAGATAGCTGTGTAAATAATGTGTTAGAGAAATATGGTACTGATGTTTAAAGTTGTATAAGCAAATACCATATTAGCTAGGGCTCCTTGTACAAAATTAATCACTCAAATACGTGTACTGTAGCGCTAAACTGTGCGTCTTGTTGTAAGATAATCTCTGTGGAAGTGTCGTAGTTATCGTCCCCTGAAAGCTATGTTCTGCACAAGTCAATGTACTTACCTCATGATAAACAAAAGTGAAATGCTTTGCGTATAGATATCGTAGTTACTAACCTTATTGCCGTGATGAAGTAAGTACTGTACTGTAACGTATTGTTGTGCTACAGAAAAGGCTGTCTCATTGTAGCTATACAACAAAGTTACTACTAAAACATGTTTTCCTTTCCAGAAGAACTCAGAAAAACTTTGCAGATATATAACAGATACACCGCAAAAGCACAATGTAAATTGTGTCACACATTAGTTGTGTCGTGATATAATCGTGTAGCTGTCAAAGAAACCAAATACTAAGTCATCTTTAATCTCACAGAAACTACTTCAAATAAGGAATGTCTCTTCAAGTAAACCAAAATATTGCATTAAAATCTCATTAGCAGAACTGGTAAATTTTCTAAGTATATAAGCCTTATAGTCGTTACGTAATCGTGCCACTGACAAGCAAGAATGTACACACACATTTTAACACTGTGTCGTCTGTTCACAATAACAATGCATTCGTAATTTCTGTTTAAAAATGTTCCCTAGGTTCTAGACTAGATAGTTAACTTCAAATCATTGTTGCATGTTAACAGTTTCTCAGTGTGACAAATCGTACTAGTGCCATGAAGTGAAAAGTTTTATGGCAAAGACTAAGTTAAAAAGCAGATTATCTTTCAATAAACGGTTTTACATGTGAATTGTGGTGTAAACCTTTACTCTTCCCAGTATGCAGAGTTTCAACTTGAACGCAATTATCATGCGGTATACTTCGGTAAAGAATGCTAAAATTTTTCTCAAGGTTAGCGTCTATGTTATTTTTCGCGGAGCCAGCCGGCGCACGTGGCTGCCTGCCGTGCAAGTCATTGTCTGTCTCTTTGTTGGCGCGCCTCGTTATTGGGATTAGGAGACCTAGCTTCTACAAATTCACCTTGACGAGGAGGCCCTGCCACGTTTGAAGCTCGCCAGTTCTGATGCAATTCAGGTCTGTCGTTACTATCATATCGTCTGTCGTCATGTCGGTAGATTCCATAGTATCTTTCTTGTCGGCCACGTGGTGGAGAATTTCTCCCTGAATCGTAACTGTGCGCTGGACCGTTGCGTCTGAAGTTATTCTGTCTTCCGTGATAATAATAGTTCTGGTTGCCATATTGTCTGTTTCTATGATTGTCACTATCATGTTCATTACTACGGAAATACGGTCTTTCTCTGTAACTATTACTCTGCCAGTGGTTGTCATACGGGTGGTGTCTGTTTTGGTCACGATTTGTGTTGTGAGAATAGCCTTGTCGTGTCCAGTTGTTATTTCTTTCATCGCGGAATTGCGACGGATATGACCTGTAATTGTTGTGCTTCTGTTTTTGCGTTCCGCGATTGTCAGTGTCAATTTCCAGCTCTTGTAAGAGTCGCTGAAAAGCTTCAGTGTCGTCTTTGCAACGTCCTACCAAAATAATGTGTCGTAAATGTTCAGGCAATTTGATTAAGCGCATGCGGATGAGTTCTGAGGGGCTGTATGGGTCTGAAAGGTACTGATTCTTATGCAACATGTCTTCAAAATATTTCACAAGACTGGAAAATTCAGATTGTTCGAAATGTTTCATCATAATGATGCTATGTTTTACTTGGTCCTGTGTAGTTTGAGACCAATATGCTGAGAGAAAGGCATGATAAAATTCTCCTTCACTGTGACAATCGTGAATGACCGATCGCATTCTTACAGCTGGTTCATTCTCTAAGTAGCCACACATAAATTGTAATCTGTGCTCCAGTTATGAAGAAAACAATGAGAGAATTGATGGAGCCACGCTTGTGGATGAATGTCGTTGCCAGTATTCTTAAATGTTTTGAATTTACGTGCTGTAATGAACAGCTTATAGTCAAAATCATCGTGTTGGCGGGTAGCATATCGGTCATTGTTACGTCGTGTCGGCGGTTCCATCTCAAAATTCGGTGCACCTTGCCAATTTCTTAATAACTTCCGACATGCCCTGTGTTATTATTTTGTGGCTTTTCCGTATTTCTAAGTCCCTCTTCCCGTGTTGGAGCGCGAGTGTCCTCTGAAATACGTAATTCTTGTATTATCTGTGTCAGCTGATCTTGTACTTCCCGGATTTCTCTTTTGTGTTCCGTATTAATTTGATTCTGATTTTGTTTGAATTTCCTAATTTGTTCGCACTCTTCTGTATCATTCAGATCATCATCTACCTTTGCAGATAAGTTAATGAACTGAACCGAAAGTTCGGCTACTTTCTCCGATAGTGTACTTATTTCCTCAGTGTGTTTTTCTGAACCAAATTTAAGAGTGTCCATTTGTGTTGAAATCGTATCTACTGTGTCCTTTAAGTTTTCCTGAGCTTTTGCAAATTGTGTAACCGAATCGGTAGATGCAACTGAGTCAATGTTAGCTTGCAACATCTCATGATTTTCATGAACAATAGTTTGCAGTTCTTTTATGGCTGATTCGTGATTCTGTAATGTATTTTCATGCTGCGAAAAAATAGGTTGGAAATGCTCACAAATTTATGTTTTTACTTCATTACAGACTTTTTGACATTTCGATTCGATTTTATTCAAATCAGTAGTTAAATCTTGACGTGTTTGTTCAAGCGTATGTTCCACTAAGTCTAACTTTTGAAGCTTTTGTTCCATTGTGTCTAACTTTTGAAGATTTTGCTCCATTGTGTCTAACTGTTGCTGTGTTTGTCTCTGGTGTTGTTCCATTGTGTCTAACTTTTGAAGCTTCTGCTGTGTTTGTCTCTGATTTTGTTCCATTTGTTGCATTAATTGCAATAATAATGTATTAGTGTCTGGAATCTGTTCCTCTATGCTTTTCGGCAGTGCATTTGCACCGGCAACATTCACGTTTTGACCAGCAGAAAATGTGTCTTGACTTATTTGAGAAAACGGTGAGGACGCAAAACCTGAATGTACAGTATTTGCAAGATTGTGTCCTATCATTTCGGATTCCTGACGCGAGTTGTTGCCGACCGATTGATCGATAATGCTTCCCTGTTCACTAATTGTTTCACTGCCTACACCATTATTTGCAGCCCGCTCCATTTCCCTATGCACAATTACCAAATTACTACTTTGAACATTGTTAATTCATTACACGGTGGCGCTAACACACTGCTTTCGTCTTCACTGTCATTTCTCAGTTTACTTTGTAGCCTGGTATTACGGTTTTCACACGCCATTATTGTCACAATATTTCACACGGCAACACAGAAAAACACAATTTGAAGAGCAAAAATAAGAGAACACATTGACATAGCACTGAAATAATATCTAGATAATTGCAAGTGTAGCTGCGAAATACTTGGTGCAAATCTACATGCATGCCACAACTGTTTACTGTACAACAATGAAAAACTACAACTACAGAGGAAATTCTCTCTACAATTATGCGCTAGCAATAAACAAAGGCTACACTAACTACACAAACTACAAGAAAAAAATCAGAAGATTCCAGTGAGGTATCCTCGGCTAAGGGTCGACATATGAAATATACCCTTAGAAATAATTATACACGACTGTGCTTAAACTGACACACAATATTTTTGGCGCAACGCAATCTCACTTTCAATAATCCCTACAAGAGAATGGTCCTGACTAAATTAACCTATACGTTTCACAAATCACTTACCTCACAATAATCTTCGTTACTCAAACTACTGCAATATAGCGAGCGCCACTACTGCCAGCTAAATAAAAGATTCAAACTACGGAAGGCACTAACTACTGATAGGCATAGTTAGCGAATGAAAGATTTCCATACAGAACAAACAATGTATTTACCTTAAGAGTCACATATATATATATATATATATATATATATATATATATATATATATATATATATCAGTTCATGACACCCAGTCTTACAAATTTCAAAACTCCGCCATCTCTCTCCCCACGTCCATCACTGCTGGCGGCTCACCTCCAACTGCGCAACGCTACGCGCTGTTAACATCCAGCCGCCCAACACTACAATGGCGAGTAATACAACAATGCCAACCAGCCACTGACTGCACACAGCACACCCAGTGATTTTCATACAGAGCGCTACGTGGCGTTGCAAATAAAAATACCTAAACAGCCTACTTACAAGGTTACACTAAATATGAATATTATTTATATTATTTATTTTGTGGGGAGGTTACACTTGTCGACAACTTGCCAGGATCGTATATTTGTGAATTTCCGAGAAGTAGTCAGTTATATATCTGCTCTTATTTACTTAATATTAAAAGTAGTTTGCATCTGCCGCAACGCATTTACTAATTTGTCACTCTTTCTTTCACAGATCATCTGCAGTTTATTGCTCTTTGTTGTTATTGTATTTGTTCCATTTTTTGCTTTGTTTTTGTTTGGTTTTGTGCTTAGATTTGATTTGTGAAAATGCCGCGAAAAACTGCTAACAGTACATCGCGATGTGCAATGAGTGAAAAAGCCGACTCGAATAATTTGGCCGATAAGACTAGCGACACTCAGTGTAATAGTGATAATCCTCTAATTACATATAATCAGTGAGTACCGACCACTAGTAATGATTTTAATCGTAATGATGAGCAAACAGATTCAATTGTGTCCTCTGAAAATTTAACGAGGCAGCACGTTCCGTTACAGTGAACGCTGCCCATTTTGATACACCTGACTTGCAAAATTTACACAGTGAACAGACAAATGTAAAGAAGGTGAAAAATGTACGCAAGTACGTCAGATTCATTTGATTCCGATGTAGTGACCAACAGTACACACACAAGTAGAAAACATTTTCGTGAATCAGACAATGACCAAATGGTTACTCAAAACGTGACACATGCAGATACACCATCACACAGTACAGTGAATAGAGTCGCTAATTTTGGCTGGGGTCAAGTTATCGCATCATTACTACAACTCAATGAAAATTTCGACAACCATTTCAAACAACTTACTAAATCGTGCAAACAACTTAAAAAAAGTTTCAAACAGTCGAATGAAAAACACGACAACCTTAACGAACAGAATAAACAACTTAGTGAACAGATTACAGCCGTTACCGTGCAACTTCATGATACTAAAGATCAATTACGTGAGGAAATTAAGGCTTGTGCTAGGAACCGTAGTGAAGAAATTAGATCTGTTGCACAAGAATTAAGTAATACACATGTAGCCACAACGAAATTACTTAGAGATGAAAGTAGTGCAGTCGCTATACAATGTTCTGAAAACGCAACACAGTTACGCGATGAGTTTAAACTAATGTCAGCAGAACTTTCACGCTCACTGGATGCGAAAGTCCATAAGAAATTTGAACAACAGAAGAGCCAAATTGACGAACGTTTGAAAGTGACAGAGATGAAAAATGTTGCAGTCTCTAACACGACACAGCATACGCCACATTCCGAACTTTGCCACACTCACACAGCCAGTAAAATTTATGTAGTTTACAGAAAGTACGTGACTTGGATTCCGGGCAGACAAAGACAAACGGATTATCATACAATCCTTAACCAGTTCACATATTCAGAGACGATAACGTTGATTATAAGCAATTTTTGTCCGTGAAAAAATCTAAGGTATTTAAAAACGACAGAACACAAATACATGTTTTGGACTGGATACGACAATTTGCTTTTGTATTTTCATCAGCTTGGCGTGCAACGCAGAAACTAGAATTGGCCTGGATACAACAATTTGTTTTTGAATTTTCACCGGGATTGCCTGTAACGCAGAAACTAAAATTTATTTGCAGCGCGTAGGAGACCTCAGGGGATTCATTACACTTCGATGAATATGTGCCGTAGCGTGCACAGGGCCCCGAGCCGTAGTAGTGCTATTTCATCTTTAGTTTTCGGCACTGCTGCCTTCTCTTTTACTATCCTTTATATCAATCAAAACAGCTCTTCAACTATCGACCTACCTAGGGTTATGAATGAGTAAAGAGATATGACAAGTTTTACCGAAAGTGACAGTTTTCTTTAGACACTCCCGAAGCGACAAGAACTACCAGCGTAATTTTAATAACAGACAACATTTTAATCATCAGTACGTGTAAAATTATCAGCAATCGCAAACACATTTTAGTAACAATATTGGCTTTTCCCCACAACATCTACAAAACCAGTCGGTTAGCATACCTAACCAACAATGTAGTCTGCAAGGTCAACCAAGCTTTAATGTTTCACCGCCTTCACGTATAGCGTCGGCTTCACCAAACAGCAACGCACAGCAACAAGGAAATCACAACGTACAGAGAACACACCATTTCAACTCATATCGCAATGCGCCGTATAGCAACGATTATTATGACAGACGTAAAAGTAATGAGCACAGTTTTCTGCGTAACAGTCGGTCTTACCAGCAGCAGAATCAACCACAACAACAGATTATCATGAATGAACCTGACAGTCGGTATCATCCCGAACCTAATACGCCAGGAAGAAATAACAGAACAGTACAAATAGTCGAAATATCACAGCATCCTCCCGCAAATAACGGTACGTCAGAAAGAATTTGACTACATACAGTACAGGTTGCATCTTCCAGCAACGTAAGCCATACTTTTGACACACAGAATCTTGTTCACGAAAATGTTATCAGTTTTGACGACATCCGATACACACTTTTGCATGGAAGACAGAATCACAACGTATGTGGACGACATCGTTATCGCATAAGCTAATTGGTCTAAACATAATCTGATTCTGGAACAACTGTTGCAAACTTTTCGTGCACAAGGACTCACAGTTAATCTTAACAAATCGCACTTTGGCAGAACTTCCATAAAATTTCTTGGACATGTGATTTCAGCAGAAGGCATAGCGCCTGACCCGGAAAAACTTCAAGCTTTACGCGACATTACTGTTCCGACGACGAAGAAACAACTACACAGCTTTTTGGGTTTAATTAACTTTTTCCGTAAATTTTTCGTTACTCTGCTTTAGACACCCCTAGATTGTGCCAACTGACGGGTAAAAACACTATTTGGTCCTGGTATAGCCAAGCGCAGTCTGAATTTGTCAATCTGAAACAAGCTTTGTTGAACGCAACACTTTTATCTCACCCAGATCTCACTAGAAATTTTTCCATTGCCACCGACAGTTCTAACACAGCTTTAGGCGTACATATTTTTCAGGAAATTGAAGAAAACGGTACTACAGTAATTAAAAACATCGCCTATGCAAGTCGCATTCTGTCACCTGCTGAACGCAATTATTCTGTCACAGAACTTGAAACATTATGTGTTGTATGGGCATTTACGAGATTTAGGCATTTTCTTTATGGAAGACATACTACCGTTTACACAGATCATAGAGCTATACAGTTTTTACTTTCCGATAAATTTACACATGACAGATTAAGCAGATGGAAACTTTATTTACAGGAACTTAATTTTACAATTATTCACATTCCCGGCACACAAAATATTGTAGCAGACGCACTATCCCGTTCTCTCTGCAACAATCAGCAAGACATCGCAACTGACTTCTGCCAAGCAAATTCTAGCATCATGTATATTCAACAAGTCGCATTTGAAAATTTCATTTCATCGTCATTACGAGACATAGCACAAGAGCAGAGCAAAGACAACGTGTGGAAAGAAATTAAACGCCTTTGACAAGATAAGAATAATGTTACCATTACAAACCATTATACTGTACGCAATAATATTCTGTTTCGCCGTTCTCACCCTGACGGCAACAACTGGTTATTATGCATTCCTGACGAATTAGTGTGGTATACTCATTTGAGTTACGCATATTATGGAGCCAGAAAATGTTTTCTTATACTGAGATAGAACTGTTATTTTGCGAAAATGGAGAAACGTATTCAACGAGTTTTAACGTCATGTAAAATCTGCCAGAAATCTAAATCAGACACGACTTCACATATTCCTCCGTTACATCCCATTGTGCCTGTTAAATTGAGACACATGGCCGCTGTAGACATTTTTGGACCGATTCCCAGAACTAATAGAGGTTTTTGCTACATCTTTGTCGCTGTTGAACTCACTTCGAAATTTGTTACTTCACTCCATTGCGCAAAGCTACTGCTAAATCTATTTCGAAAGCATTTGTAAAACATTTTTTATTTCATGTAGGGCATGTATTGAAAGTAATTTCCGACAATGGACCACAATTTCGATCTGCGATATGGACACGTATGTTACGAGCTAGAAACATTTCTCCGATCTATATATCCAAGTATCACCCTTCTTCGAACCCTTGTGAACGACTGACGAAAGAAATTGGTAAACTGTGTAGAATGTACTGCCATAACAGACATATTGATTGGGATACACACATACTCTCATTCCAGGATGTAACTAACTCCATACCAAATGAATCTACTATGCTATCTCCGACTGTTATATTGAAAAATGTTGAACCACGTCACAAAATTAAGGAATTAGTATCCTTTCCTACATCTCGTCGACTACGTCACCATGAAATAATTGACATTGCGCTCAACAACATCAAACGCGCCGCAGAGCGCCGGAGAAGACAGCAAAAACAGGTTTGCACACGCCGTGACTTTCACATTGGACAGAGGATATTAGTACGCACACATTATTTATCCAACAGAGGAAAGAGTAGATGCAGTAAATTTGAACTTCCTTACGCAGGTCCATACAGAATTCGCAGCATTCCTCACCCCAATGTAGTACATGTTGAAACTTTGATAACGAGAAAAAGCAAAGGCAATCACCATGTCTCCAATATTAAACCCTTTATTGAATGAACATACTTTATGATTTATCACATTGTAATGCCTTTTCCGGTTATTGATATGAACACTTACTGATGATTATCATATTTTTTCCTGGCAAGTGCCCGGCGAGGTAAGGTTAGCAGGTCGCTTTTCTTGTCGTTATATATCAGACCGTACACATTTTCGATTTTTTGTGTATGTATGATTGTTTTCCTATCGAAAGTAGAATTTTTGTCTGTATGCACTATGAAATGTTTAAGATGTAACAAACACCAGTGGACATTGACATTTTGCATTAGGATATCTCAACATCTTGACTATTCTACATTTTTTTCTACTACATTATGATACTGTGTGTATATTTTATGCGCTTAAAAACTGTCTATGTTTTTGACCTAATATGTTTTCTGTCATGCTATGCTGTATGCTTAATTATATCACTAAAAACAAGTTTTCAATTAACGAGTATGTGATTAAATGCAAGATATTAATCCTTCTTCATCATTTCTCAGAAAGCAATACCGTGTAAAAGAAATGAATTAAACAACCACAGTGGTTTACTATGAAATGGAAATTTTACCATCAGAATGAAGGAAAGAAAATGCAATATCTTGTCATGAAGAGTAAATGGATCAGAATTAACAAGAATTAACCAGAATATACTGTATACATCGTATGATAGCAGTCTTGACTAATTATTTTTCTTTCAGAACACAAAGCGATTGATGCACACTGTCAGACAGAACTACAGATGTTAATTTTAGTGATGAAATATGCTAGAAGTAAGAAACTCTATACTATATGAAGTAATGAATGATAATGAATAGTTGTATGAAGTAAATGGTAATATGAATGTGAATAATGAAGTGTTTATTTTTTGCAGGTGATAATAAATGATGATGAATAGTTGTATGAAGAATACGACAATATGAATAATGAAGCTTTTCTTTGCAGATGACGATAATGATGATGTTTATATATTTACTGTTAGTTAAGATATGCTATGTAGTTATTTAAGTATTTGTTGCAGTTTCTTTTGACAGTATGTCTTATGTCGCATAGTATTGAAACGTCCCCTTAGAACAATTATATACAACTGTGCTTAAACTGACACACAATAGCTTTTAGCGCAACGCAATCTGACTTCCAAAAATCCCTACGAAAGAATGGCCATGACTATCATTAACCTATACGTTTCACAAATCACTTACCTCACAAAAAATCTTCGTTACTCAAGCTACTGCAATACAGCGAGCGCCACTACTGCCAGCTAAATAAAAGATTCAAACTACGGAAGGCACTAACTACTGATAGGCACAGTTAGCAAATGAAAGATTTTAATAGAGAACAAACAATGTATTTACCTTTATAGTCATAATATATATATCAGTTCATGACATCCAGTCTTACAAATTACAAAACTCCGCCATCTCTCTCTCCCCACGTCCACCACTGCTGGCGGCTCACCTCCAACTGCGCAACGCTACGCTCTGTTAGCATCCAGCTGCCGCTGCCCAACACTACAATGGCAGACAACAATGCAAACCAGCACAGCCTGCACACGGCACAGCCAGTGATTTTTCATACAGAGCGCTACGTGGCGTTACCAATAAGAAAACATAAACAGTCTACTTACATAGCCCCCATGCTCCCCACAAAAAAATTTACAAGTTGTTTTGGGCAGTGGCCAATACAGATTTGAATTTTTTTTTTAATTACAATAACAAAGAAATGTAATGCACACACTTATCGATACAATGTTGGTCAAAAGCTAAAATTTTCTCACAGTCCATAAAGACAGTCATGATCATTCATCAAAGTAAAATTGCAGTGTTTTTCTCAAAGTCTGAGTAGTAAAAGAAAATGCACACGGAAGTAGTGGATTTCCATGCAGTCTTGAAGAAGTAGTGTTGTCCTTCCAACGGAAAGACAGTGCTGACTCTTGACATGCAGACAGGTAATGGGCCACAACAGAGCAAACCCACAGCAGAGTCAGTCGAAGTTTTGAAGAATATTGGTAGGTAGGTCATCACAGAGTAGACCCCTTGTAGTCCTGGTAGAGATTACGGTATTGGTGGGCCACCAGAGATGCAGACCCACTGTAGACCTTGTAGAAATAATGGTATTGGTGGGTCATCAAAGGTGTAGACCCACTGTAGTCCTTGTAGAGATTACGGTATTGGTGGGCCACCAGAGGTGCAGACCCATTGCAGTCCTTCTAGAAATAATGGTATTGGTGGGTCATCAAAGGTGTAGACCCACTGTAGTCCTTGTAGAGATGGCCAGCAGCCATCTGTTTGACCATTGAAGAGTCTTGCGGATAATATAGCAAGTCCATAACCACCACTTGTACACTCACAAAAATTGTTTTTGAAATGTCCTTACAACCAGCAATGCTGTTATTCAGTCCCTTACTGAATTATTAACATATGTGCAAACACTATCAGTCCCTACTTCTCATATATTGTCCATATACTATGACCAACAGAAACGTGTGCAGTGAAATGTAACTTACAAGGTACTTAATTTGATGAACTGGTGTCAATTACAATCTTATAACATGAGAATACAATAACAAAGGTACAAAATACATCTTTAAAGAACATAACAATACAGATAACATTTGCAGTAGCATAGGCTTTACAAAAGAATCGAAATAGCAAATACATCAGTGTTACAAAAATTACGACATAAGTACATACATAAAAGATCAGAATAACTTTTGAAACATCAACTTCACACATGAGCATTAAAACAAAACACAATAAATAATGTCTGAACATATTTACAAAGAAAATAACATAGTATCTGAAAAATTCTACAACATAAATCTTATTAGCTAAACACATAAAGACAGGAAAAAGACAAATACACAAGGGTACATAAACACATAGAGGGATAATATGAAAGGAGAGGACAGGGTTTGTTTTACTGCAGTATCTTGCAAACAAAACTTTCTTTACTTCTTGGAGATCTCCATTCGTTCTTCATTATTTCCAAAAAGTCCTATCTATACCTGCTTTCTGTACTTTTCTCATATAACCTCTCAGTGCATTTCTTCAAATTCATCGCAACTCATTCTCTTATATAGGCTACCCCCTCTTAAGCTAACTTAAATCTACTGAGCTCAGAT
The DNA here is from genome assembly GCF_023897955.1 of Schistocerca gregaria. NCBI lineage: Eukaryota > Metazoa > Arthropoda > Insecta > Orthoptera > Acrididae > Schistocerca > Schistocerca gregaria. The sequence goes on from NC_064926.1 coordinate 130,751,112, forward strand.
ACTAAACTAAGGGACGAGGCAATGCAGCAGCACAAAACAATTAACACAAACAGCTATGATAAAAAAAATGGAAATTGGCAAAAAAAGGCAGCAACATTACAACTAATATAACGCAATGCGCAGCAAACAAGAAAAATAAACCAGTAATAAAATTGGCTTAACCTAGTAATACAAAGTGACATTCAGTAGCACTATGAATGGCAAACAGCCGCAGCAAATGCTATAACTTATACCTAAACATGACAAAGCTCAAGCAGAAAAAATGTTACACTAAAGACAACAATGCAGATAAGGACAATGTCTACTCACGTCTTAATGTCTATGCAATTAAAGTGGTGCACCACAAAAATTTATTGTAAAAAAATATTACCATGTACTTGAAAAGACAATTCTGTATGCAATTTCTGTGAAGGGAAATGTCTTTTTGTGCTACTTCGTTTTTTTTTTTTGGAAGTATATCACATTATTATTATATACTGGATCTGTAGACAGAAAATATTTATATTAGTGCATCTATAAAATTTTATTTTAACCAATGCTTCAGTGCAGTTAGAAACTAGATATTAAACAAAATGAGTAAATAAATGCATAAAGCAAGCCACATGGCATTTCTCTCAACTAGCAGGACAATAGCCATGAAATGTTTCTCGTCGTTTCATTAGACATTTTAGTAAATATCATAAATTAAGAGCTCCACAGTGTAATCATATGTTTTCAAGTTTGGGCGTGTAGCATTTGCGATGCTTTCTACAAAGGAATCTCAATACCGAGGATAATGGCCCTTTTTTTTTACCTGTGCCTCTGAAAGGCACACACTAATGGCTTTCTTTTGTCAGGTGGTTGTCGCGCAGCTGGGTGCCCACAACGCATTACGTGCAGGTGGTCACTTAACTGTCTTATCGAAATATTTACGACACCAGTTTCCGCTACAGTGACAGTCACATATAAAAATACTTTCACAGGTTGAGAATTTGCGTTACAAATCTGTAGAAACAAAATCCTTTAAATATAATAGTGTCCAAAAATTTTTGGCGGCCTTGTGATACATTCACGCGTATACACACATTTCATAACTCTTAAAGTACGATTCTTGGTTTCTAACATCCTTTTCATAAATCAGAGTCCCTAACCACTACTCCTTATTTCTTACCTTATTAAACATGTACATATTCGTCGACACGTCAATCTTGCGGCGACACATCAATATTTCATCATAATAAATACATAGCATAATCAAATAACTCTTATACCATCAGCTTATTGATCATAAACATACCGCAACAGCATAATACACATCGTCGTCGTAATAATATCATAACATTTCAGTCAATTCTCAAAAACGTTGTAGCTTCCTCCAATAATTTCAAAACCTAACAAAAATTCTCTGCTCATGTCAAAAGTGTCATCTGCCTCAAACGTACTTTAAAAATCGTGATCCCATACCAAATACGTCATTCAAAGCTCTCATAGTATCACAATGGTTCCGAAAAAATATGAACAGTTCACAAAGTACAGACAAATACAATTTCATAAGTGTGACGTTATCCAAAGGTGTAATTACGTAAACATCTGTCACTGATGTAGTAAAATGAATGTTTGTCCCTCCCAGTTAAATGATCAGATAGCTGTGTAATTAATGTGTTAGAGAAATACGGTACCGATGTGTAAAGTTGTATAAGCAAATACCATATTAGCTAGGGCTCCTTGTGCTTGCCACACACATGGTACACAAAGTAGGCGTGTACCCCCCTGAGGATTAATGTAATTATATCCTCAGGTGTTACAGATTATAGCAATGGAATGAGATGTATCACGGAAAACTTTCTTTGTAATTCAAATATGTTGAAAAATAAATAGTTTAATGCGTGTCCTGTAGCGCTAAATGTGCGTCTTGCTGTAAGACAATCTCTGTGAAAGTGTCGTAGTTATTGTCCTCCGAAAGCTAAGTTCTGCAGAAGTCAACGTACTTACCTCATGATAAACGAAATTGAAATGCTTTGCGTAAGATATCTTAGTGATTACGCTTATTTCCGTGTTGAAGTAAGTACTGTACTGTACTGTACATATTGTTGTGCTACAGAAAAGGCTGTCTCATTGTAGCTATACCACAAACGTTACTACTAAAACATGTTTTACTTTCCAGAAAAATTCAGAAAAACTGTGCAGATATAAAACAGATAAACTGCAAAAGCAACATTGTAAATTGTCACTCATTAGTAGCGTCGTGATAAAATCGTGTAGCTGTCACATAAACTAACCACTGTATCATCTGGTATCTCACAGAAAGTACTTTAAATCCATAATGTATTTTCAAGTAAACCAAAATGTTGCATTAAAATCTCATTAGCAATACTGGTAAATGTTCTAAGCATGTGAGCCTTATAGTCGTTACGTAATCGTGCAACTAACAAGCAAGAATGTACACACGAAATAACACAGTGATGTCTGTTCACTATAACAATGCACTCGTAAATACTGTCTAAATATGTTCCGTAGGTTCTAGACTGGATAGTGAACTTCAAAACATTGTTGCATGTTAACAGTTTCTAAGTGTGACAAAGCATACTAGAAATGTGAAGTGAATTGTGTTATGGCAAAGACAAAGTTAAAAAGCAGATTATCTTTCAATAAACGGTTTTACATGTGAAATGTGGTGTAAACCTTTACTCTTCCTAGTACGCAGAGTTTCAACTTCAACGCAATTATCATGTGGTATACGTCGGATTCTGTAAGGTCCGTTGTAAACTAGAAAGAATTTGTGACTCAAGTGTTTCTTCTTATGTGACAATGGATGAGCTTTAATGAGAACTTTCTGACCAATATATAATTTCTTTGCATTTGCTTTACCGTGTAATTTTTTCCTTTTTTCTGCTGCAGAATTTATATTTTTAATAGCCAAATCAATTATGTCTTTGTGTCGAAGTTTACGTGTATTCGGAAAAGGTACAAGCTCTCTGATTCTGTTCGGTGGTTCTTTATTCTTCAGTACAAGAACAGGTGGTAAAGCAGTGGAGTCATGAGGCATTTCATTCAGCACGTTTTGAAATAAGTGTAAATATCTGTCCCAATGCTGATGCTTTCTGTGACAATAAAGTCTGCAAAGCTTATTGATTTCTTTCATAATCCGTTCAGACGGGTTACAATGTGGTGAGTACAATGAAATAAAAACAGATTTGATTTTATGGTTACGAAGCATGCGTGACCAAACAGCAGATCTGAATTGCGGTCCGTTATCTGAAATTACTTTACTAACGTGTCCAACTTCACGTAAGAAATTTCTAACAAAGGCGTTGGATACAGACCGTCCAGTGGTTTTACGTAACGGAGTGAAAGAAACAAATTTTGAAGTAAGTTCAACAGCGACTAGAATGTACGAAAATCCATTAGATGTTCTGACAAGCGGTCCCAAGAGATCAACAGCAGCAAATTCTTTTAATTTAGATGTTTTGAATTTACGTGCAGTAATGAACAGCTTATAGTCAAAATCATCGTGTCGGCGGGTAGCATATCGGTCATTGTTACGTCGTATCGGCGGTTTCATCTCAAAATTCGGTGCACCTTGCCAATTACTTTCATGATTTCCGAAATGCCCTGTGTTATTATTTTGTGGTTGTTCTGTATTGCTATGTCCCTCTTCCCATACTGGGCCGCGAGTGTCCTCTGAAATATGTAATTCTTGTATTATTTGAGCCAACTGATCTTGTACTTCCCGCATTTCTTTTTTGTACTGTGTGTTGATTTGATTTTGATTCTGTTTGAATTTCCTAATTTGTTCATACTCTTCAGTGTCAGTGAAGGCTGCAGGTTTTGTGTCATTCAGATCATCATCTACCTTCGTAGATAAGTTAGTGAACTGATCTGAAAGTTCGGCTACTTTATCCGACAGTGAAATTATTTCCTCTGTGTGTCTTTCTGAACCAATTTTCAGAGTATCTACTGTGTCCTTTAAGTTCGCTTGAGTTTTTGCAAGTTGCGTAACCGAATCGGTAGATGCAACTGAGTCAATTTTAGCTCGCAAGGTCTCATGATTTTCATGAACAATAGTTTGCAGTTCTTTTATGGCTGCTTCGTGATTCTGTAATGCATTTTCATGCCGCGAAAAAATTGGTTGGAAATGCTCACAAATTTGTGTTTTTACGTCATTACAGACTTTTTGACATTTCGATTCGATGTTATGTAACTCATTAGTTAAATCTTCACGTGTTTGTTCAAGTGTGGTGTCTAACTTTTGAAGCTTTTGTTCCATTGTGTCTAACTTTTGAAGATTTTGTTCCATTGTGTCTAACTTTTGAAGATAATGTTCCATTGTGTCCAACTGTTGCTGTGTTTGTCTCTGATTTTGTTCCATTGTGTCTAACTTTTGAAGCTTTTGTCCCATTTGTTGCATTAATTGTAATAACAGTGCACTGGTGTCTGAAACATGTTCCTTAGTGCTATTCGGCAATGCATTTGAACCGCCAATATTCGCAGTTTGAAAAACAAAAAATGTGTCCTGATTTATTTGAGAAAACGGCGAGGACGCAAAATCTGAATCTACAGTATTTGCAAGATTGTGTCCTGTCATTTCGGAATCGTGAGGCGAGCTGTTGCCGACCGATCGATCGATAATGCTTCCCTGTTCACTAATTGTTTCACTGCCTACACCATTATTTGCAGCCCGCTCCATTTCCCTATGCGCTATTACCAAATTACTACTTTGAACGTTAGTGAATTCATTACATGGTGACGCTAACACACTGCTTTCGTCTTCATTGTCATTTCTCAGTTTACTTTGGAGCCTGGTGTTACGTTTTTCACACGCCATTATTGTCACAATTTTTCACACGACAACACAGAAAAACACAATTTGAAGAACAAAAATAAGAGAACACATTAACATAGCACTGAAAATAATATCTAGTTAATTGCAAGCGCAGCTGCGAAATACTTCGTGCAAAACTACATGCATGCCACAACTATTTTACTGTACAACAATGAAAGACTGCAACTACAAAGGAAATTCTCTCTATGATTACGCGCTAGCAATAAACAAAGGCTACACTAACTACACAAACTACAAGAAAAAAATCAGAAGATTCCAGTGAGGTATCCTCGGCTAAGGGTCGACATATGAAACGTCCCCTAAGAAAAATTGTACATGATTGTGCTTAAAATGACACACAATATTTTTAGCGCAACGCAATCTGACTTTCAATAATCCCTACAAAAGAATGGCCCTGACTAACATTAACCTATACGTTTCACAAATCACTTACCTCACAAAAAATCTTCGTTACTCAAGCTACTGCAATACAGCGAGCGCCACTACTGCCAGCTAAATAAAAGATTCAAACTGCGGAAGGCACTAACTACTGATAGGCACAGTTAGCAAATGAAAGATTTTAATAGAGAACAAACAATGTATTTACCTTTATAGTCATAATATATATATATCAGTTCATGACATCCAGTCTTACAAATTACAAAACTCCGCCATTTCTCTCCACACACCCACCACTGCTGGCGGCTCACCTCCAACTGCGCAACGCTACGCGCTGTTAGCATCCAGCTGCTGCTGCCCAACACTACAATGGCAGACAACAATGCAAACCAGCCACAGACTGCACACGGCACAGCCAGTGATTTTTCATACAGAGCGCTACGTGGCGTTAACAATAAGAAAATGTAAACAGCCTACTTACAGTATAATGACTGATTGTTTTGGAAAAGACAGCTAGAGTACATACATATTAAGTACACGTTTCATTACCTGTTAATTCGGAGTTCACTATTTTTCAGCATAATATGCATTTCTTCTTTCAGCTCAATAATCCATTTTGTATTTTTTTCCAGGAGAAGCTTTTCATGATATTAATATGCTATAAGCAGTTCGTTACTAAACCTGTTCTAGTACTTGCATTTTTTACCCAGTTGTGTCTATCATTTATGAATGTGATCACATATACTGTACTTGTTTCATAATCTTGCTACAGCTGACTCATGACAAATGATGTTATTAATCCTTATTTCCAGCAATAAGTCAAAAGCAAATATTTTCATGCCCCAGCAACTATCGATCCCAACGCAATGCATTGCTAGCACAAAAAAAGCCAGTCCCAACTATTACCAGTATACAACTAAATAATGCTACCAGGTTAAGATATATTTTTAGTCCTAAAGATAATGCAAATTTTCTGTGTATTGATTCCACTATGTCTATGTATTATTGGACTACTGACCTCGAGTAATAGTTCCAATGTCTTACATTTTAAATATGTTTTATGTCACTTACATGATATCGTATACAAACACCAGTAACTCGATGTTACACTCAATAGCTCCTGTTTTAAATGATGACTTGTGGATAACAATGAATAATGTTTTGTAACACTATATGAATACTTTGTAACTAGCCAATGAATGTCAATAATCACTATCATGAATTGTCTTATGAATGCCACTAATTACTGTAATTAGATGACTTATGAATAATGTTCTATAATACTCCAAACATACTACTTAAATGCTGTGTAAATAGCCAAAGAATGCCAATAATTATTCAGATCGGTTGATACACTAGAGTAATTCTATGATGACTAGCATAAGAGTTAATGTCCTTCACCTTCTGATCTAATTACCAGCAATTACTGCAATATCTGTATGTCCTGTCCATCCTCATGATCATGGAGCACTATATTTGGTTTTTGCACTAATTCTCTGTTGATGTGAGAGTATGGATTCTACAAGAATGTGGTGTTTACATATCAAGGTGTCCACCACTCTGACTGAAGGAGATGCCATTATGGTCCTACTGTTTGGTGTATCTAATGTACTACCAGTTGATAACACACAATATTAATACAAGATTTCAGTGTCTTGGCTACACTGATGAATACTTCAGGGAAGAGAAGTTCAGATTGTCTCACTTGGCGTTGTGCTTCTGTAGAAAGATATGGACTTTCAGTGCAGCTATGTGCAACCTACTGTGCTACAACCATGATGCAATCCTTCCCATTCCTTTCCTAGTTCCTATAAAATGGTAAAAACTTATACTGTGAATTTAAATTCCTGTAAAATGATAAAGACATATACAGTGCATGTGCACTTCATTTCATTTGTTAATAAGATCAGTTGTCCTAAATATGCTAAAGAATTATACAGTGCAATTAAAGTCTTGTAAAATGATAAACACATATATAGTGCGTGTGCACTTCATTTCATTTGTTAATAAGATCAGTTGTCCTAAATATGCTAAAGACTTATACAGTGCATGTGCACTTCATTTCATTTATTAATATGATCAGTTGTCCTAAATATGCTAAAGATTTTTACAGTGCGTGTGCACTTTATTTCAGTTTTTTTTGTTTTCAGTTCATGTAAAAAAATGCTTAAGACTTATACAGTGAGTGTGCACTTTATGTCATTTGTTAATATATTTTGTACTCATTATGTATATACTTTGTCATTTCTGAATATGTTTTGTACTCAGTGCATGTGCACTCTATTTCATTTCTTAATATGTTCTGCACTTATCAATGATGTATATACTCTGTGACTGTAAACAAAGTAACTAAATAGATTATAGAACAATTTGTAGCTCATGGCAAGTCCAATTGACTCACCATCACTGCCAAATTTTTGCCCCCCAGTGGAGGGTTATGTAAGAGGTCCATGATTAAGGAATTTCTTGTTAGCGCACTCGAGCAGATGTACTTTCGATGGATTGCTCATGCGCTGCCTGCGATATGTAAGCTATAAGAGAATCTCAGACCAAAGAGCAGTGTTGACTGCAGTAGGAACTGTGTGGCAGTAGCAGTAAGTAGTTGCTAGCAGTCGTGTGTACGGAGTTGGCTGGGCCGGTGCTCGGGAGCGATGGCACAGCCTGAGCGTTGTAGTATAAGGTAAAAGCAGCCTCGCGCATATGTAGTATTGTTATATCAAGTCCCATGTAAATGTTTTTAAAAAAATCGCTTAATAAGAATCCTTCCCATAAAAAGTAACTTTTGACAATCATTCATTTCAATTTAAAGAATTTACTAATTTCTCCGATCCTTGGTCATCCCGATTATTGAAAAGAAAAATCAGTTCTTTCCTTTTATATAAGACAAATCTATAGGCCAGCATTGCACTTAGCTGAGCCAGAATAATTTCTTGTAGGGGCAGATATATACCCGTTATCTGGCGACCTAATTAAGGTAAGATTTTTCATTTTATTCAGAATGATGTATCAGGGCCATGACGCAGCACTGCTGACGTCCAAAATTTACCGGGTTAAATTGACTGTCAATTATTGAAAGGTAATAAGTGAGTCGCAATTTTATTGAGAGATTAGTCGCATTGTATTATTGGTAGGTTAGGCAAATTATTTTGTGTGGAGGTTACACTAAATGTGAATATTATTTATTTTGTGAGGAAGTTACAAACTGTAGATTAAAACTGAAGAAACTACAAAAAGGTGCTAAATTAAGGAGATGGGACCTAGATAGACTGAAAGAACCAGAGGTTGTAGTGTGTTTCAGGGAGAGCATAAGGGAACAATTGACAGGAATGGGGGAAAGAAATACAGTAGAAGAAGAATGGGTAGCTTTGAGGGATGAAGTAGTGAAGGCAGCAGACGATCAAGTAGCTAAAAAGACGAGGGCTAATAGAAATCCTTGGGTAACAGAAGAAATTTTGAATTTAATTGATGAAAGGAGAAAATATAAAAACACAGTAAGCGAAGCAGGCAAAAAGGAATACAAACTTCTCAAAAATGAGATCGACAGGAAGTGCAAAATGGCTAAGCAGGGATGGCTAGAGGACAAATGTAAGGATGTAGATGCTTATCTCACTAGGGGTAAGATAGATACTGCCTAGAGAAAAATTAAAGAGACCTTTGGAGAGAAAAGAACCACTTGTATGAATATCAAGAGCTCATACGGAAACTCAGTTCTAAGCAAAGATGGGAAGGCGGAAACGTGGAAGGAATATATAGAGGGTTTACACCTGGGCAATGTACTTGAGGACAATATCATGGAAATGGAAGAGGATGCGTGAAGAGTTTGACCGGCACTGAAAGACCTGAGTCGAAACAAGGCCCCGGGGGTAGACAACATTCCATTAGAACTACGGCCTGGGGAGAGCTAGTCATGACAAAACTCTACCATCTGGTGAGTAAGATGTATGAGACAGGCGAAATACCCTCAGACTTCAGGAAGAATTAATAATTCCAATCCCAAAGAAAGCAGGTGTTGACAGATGTGAAAATTACCGAACTATCAGTTTAATAAGCCACAGCTGCAAAATACTAAGTCGAATTCTTTACAGACGAATGAAAAAACTGGTAGAAGTGGACCTCGGGGAAGATCAGTTTGGATTCCGTAGAAATGTTGGAACACGTAATGCAATACTAACCTTACGACTTATCTTAGAAGAAAGATTAAGAAAAGGCAAACCCACGTTTCTAGCATTTGTAGACTTAGAGAAAGCTTTTGACAATGTTAACTGGAATAGTCTCTTTCATATTCTGAAGGTGGCAGGGGTAAAATACAGGGAGCGTAAGGCTGTTTACAATTTGTACAGAAACCAGATGGCACTTATAAGAGTCGAGGGGCATGAAAGGGAAGCAGTGGTTGGGAAGGGAGTGAGACAGCGTTGCAGCCTCTCCCCGATGTTATTCAATCTGTATATTGAACAAGCAGTAAAGGAAACAAAAGAAAAATTTGGAGTAGGTATTAAAATTCATGGAGAAGAAATAAAAAACTTGGAAGAGCAGTTGAACGGAATGGACAGTGTCTTGAAAGGAGGATATAAGATTAACATCAACAAAACCAAAACGAGGATAATGGAATGCAGTCAAATTAAATCGGGTGATGCTGAGGGATTTAGATTAGGAAATGAGACACTTAAAGTAGTAAAAGAGTTTTGCTATTTAGGAAGTAAAATAACTGATGATAGTCGAAGTAGAGAGGATATAAAATGTAGACTGGCAATGGCAAGGAAATCGTTCCTGAAGAAGAGAAATTTGTTAACATCGAGTATAGATTTAAGTGTCAGGAAGTCATTTCTGAAAGTATTTGTATGGAGTGTAGCCTTGTATGGAACTGAAACATGGACGATAAATAGTTTGGACAAGAAGAGAATAGAAGCTTTCGAAATGTGGTGCAACTGAAGAATGCTGAAGATTAGATGGGTAGATCACATAACTAATGAGGAGGTATTGAATAGAATCGGGGAGAAGAGGAGTTTGTGGCACAACTTCACAAAAAGAAGGGACCGGTTGGTAGGACATGTTTTGAGGCATCAAGGGATCACAAATTTAGCATTGGAGGGCAGTGTGGAGGGTAAAAATCGTAGAGGGAGACCAAGAGATGAATTCACTAAGCAGATTCAGAAGGATATAGGTTGCAGTAAGTACTGGGAGATGAAGAAGCTTGCACAGGATAGAGTAGCATGGAGAGCTGCATCAAACCAGTCTCAGGACGGAAGACCACAACAACAACAACTTCTTTGCTTAGAACTGGGTTTTCATCTGAGCTCTTGATATTCATGAAAGTGGTTCTCTTTTCTCCAAAGGTCTCTTTAACTTTCCTGTAGGCCGTATCTATCTTACCCCTAGTGAGATAAGCCTCTACATCCTTACATTTGTCCTGTAGCCATCCCTGATTAGCAATTTTGCACTTGCTGTCGATCTCGTTTGAGACGTTTGTATTCCGTTTTGCCTGCTTCATTTTCTGCACTGAACTAAACTAAGACTAAATTGTGATTATTGTGATACATTCTTACAGCTGTAAAATAAAGACAGCTGCTCTTTAAATGTGTACACAGTACGCTGCGCGACCGTTCTTGTTATGAAAAATGGCTCGCCCACTGAAGGAGGAATAAACTATACCCTTCGGAGACCAGACGGCCTACAGGACGGGGAAGTTTTATATGTGATGATGTTGGAGAAAGTGTTCAGAAGTGTTTCACTTGTACGGGCCACGGTGTCCTCCATGCAGTAGCTGGCCGTCGGCAGCGTGCGCTGCCACAGCGGGGCTGTAATGCGACGGCAGCCAAGGAGCGCCGATGAAGGAAGTGAAGTGATTTGCTAATGATACCTGTTCAGTTCTTATTTGAATTGTAACAAGAATAACGCGCTCTCTAGTAGAAAGGATCTTTAATTGTAAAATTTCAGTTCAAAACCACGTGGTGGACAGTGCCACATAAAAGCTCGGTACAGACTACCAGACGTGTAATACGGAAACAAAACACCGAAAGGACCGCCCTTAAATATAACAAGGGTGGTTCATTGAGGGCGTTTAGATGAAAGAATAACACGTGGAAATTAGGACTGCATGGGGACAGCACGGTAAACCATCATTCATGATGCACACAAAAAAATTCCGCTTCATCAGGATGAACTCATTCACGAAGCACCCCACGACAACTTAACACTCTGCAAACACTGTCATTGAACGATCATATCGAAACATGAAATTTTATAGACCTAGCAGCTGGCCGGCGTGGCCGGGGGTTCTAGACGCTACAGTCTGGAACCGCTCGACCACTACGGTCGCAGGTTCGAATCCTGCCTCGGGCATGGGTGTGTGTGATGTCCTTAGGTTAGTTACGTTTAAGTAGTTCTAAGTTCTAGGGGACTGATGACCTTAGAACTTAAGTCGTAGAGTGCTCAGAGCCATTTGAACCATTTTTGAACACCTAGCAACATATTAAGCCGGCTAAGTTCAAAATGGTTCAAATGGCTCTGAGCACTATGGAACAACTTCTGAGGTCATCAGTCCCCTAGAACTTATAACTACTTAAACCTAACTAACCTAAGGACATCACACACATCCATGCCTGAGGCAGGAATCGAACCTGCCACCGTAGCGGTCGCGTGGTTCTAGACTGTAGCGCCTGCAACCCCTCGGGCACTCCGGCCTGATGCCGGTTAAGTGATAGATAAGAACAGATGTGAGCTTCAGACAACCGATGATGATTTTGCCCGTCTCTTTGATGCTCTCATCGCCTCTCCAGCCATCTCTAGAGCAGCATTAGAATTTAAAGAACTATTTGAATCAGTAGGATCGAAACACCACCTCCTCTACTGTCTCCAACGAACTCACCAGTGACTAAAACGAAGACGAAGTTTCCTGAGACCGACGGAAGATTATGAAGAACCTAAATTCGATGTGGACTTTTGGAAGAGGATCTCAAATCAACACTGGATGGACCCAAACCAGAATTGGCAATGAACGAGCCCAGAAGGCACTAAAGACACTGCGTATGGGCACCACAGAATCGAGAGGTACTCTTAATAAATGGGGCTACCCCGTAGTCTCTAACCTCTGCGAATGACAACGCGCTTAATATGTACACTGACAAGTGCACTGTACAGGATCTTATGGCAACAGAGGCAAATGCAGTTTGCATCGCCCGCTTCTGGGCAAAGAATAGTAGCTCGAGCTTAAAATCACGATATGTATTTCCTATTTTTATATTTGATTTACTGTGTGAGTGCTCTACAGGCGATAATACACTATGTGCTCAAAAGTATCCGGACACCCCCAAAACCATACGTTCTTCATATTGGGTGCATTGTGCTGCCACCTACAGCCAGGTACTCCATATCAGCGACCTCAGTAGTCGTTAGACATCTTGAGACAGGAGAATGGGGCGCTCCGGGGAACTCACGGACTTTTAATGTGGTCAGGTGATTGGATGTCACTTGTGTCATACGTCTGTGCGTGAAATTTCCACTCTTCTAAACAACCATAGGTCCACTGTTTCCGATGTCATAGTGAAGTGGAAACGTGAAAGGACATGTACATAACAAAAGTGTACAGGCCGACCTCGTCTGTTGACTGATAGAAACCGCCGACAGTTGAAGAGAGTCGTAATGTGTAATAGGCAGACATCTATCCAGACCATCACACAGGAATTCCAAACTGCATTTGGATCCACTGCAAGTACTATAAACTCAGGCGGGAGGTGAGAAAACTTGGATTTTATGGTCGAGCGGCTGCTCATAAGCCACACATCACACTGGTAAATGCCAAAAGACGCCTCGCTTGATGTGAGGAGCGTAAACATTGGACGACTGATTAGTGGAAAAACGTTGTGCGAAGTGTCAAATCACTGTACACAATATGGCGATCTGATGGCAGGGCGTGGGTATGGCTAATTGCCGGTGAACGTTACTTGACAGCGTGTGCAGTGCCTGCAGGAGAAGCTTTACAAGCCCGAAGCGCATCATTGAAAGACGCCATAACAATCATGAAATTGATCAAAAATGAAATGACGGAACTGAGGTCAGATTAAATGTATCATCGAATTTTGGAAGAAACTATGACAAGCGGAGATTCCGAAAATAGGCCCCAGACCCAGAAGAGGCAAGTCAGAAATCAAATCGGATGGATAACTGTCTGACTATGCGAGACGAAATATAGACGACCAGTATGCTCAGAAATTTAAATCTGAGTATTGCAAAACGTTGGACATACTAACTGCTGAATTACAAAGAAGATTTTCGGACTAAATTCATTAGCCCGTCTCCATGAGTTGGATGTAGACAAAATGGTAGTTTAAAAATTTAGGTAAGTGTGAGAAAATAAAACAAAACTATGTTGTTGCTTGTAAAATATTGTTGTTGTTGTTGTTGTTGTTGTGGTCTTCAGCCCTGAGACTGGTTTGATGCAGCTCTCCATGCTACTCTATCGTGTGCAAGCTTCATCTCCCAGTACCTACTGCAACCTTCATCCTTCTGAAACTGTTTGGTGTATTCATCTCTTGGTCTCCCTCTACGATTTTTACCCTCCACACTGCCCTCCAATACTAAATTGGTGATCCCTTGACGCCTCAGAACATGTCCTACCAACCGATCCCTTATTCTGGTCAAGTTGGGCCACAAACTTCTCTTCTCCCCAATCCTATTCAATACCTCCTCATTAGTTACGTGATCTACCCATCTAATCTTCTGCATTCTTCTGTAGTACCACATTTCGAAAGCTTCTATTCTCTTCTTGTCCAAACTAGTTATCGTCAATGTTTCACTTCCATACATGGCTACACTCCAAACAAATATTTTCAGAAACGACTTCCTGACACTTAAATCTATACTCGATGTTAACAAATTCCTCTTCTTCAGATACGCTATCCTTGCCATTGCCAGGCTACATTTTATATCCTCTCTTCTCCCCAATCCTATTCACTACTTCCTCATTAGTTATGTGATCTACCCACCTAATCTTCAGCATTAATTTTATTTAATTATGTACGGTTCACAATTTAAACTGATTTTTCAGGTCTAACAATTCCATTAAAGGAAGAGGCTACTCTGGTCAAAGCTTATTTGAGTAGTCGCGAATATAAAATTGAAAACACAATGCGAGCTTTGCACAAGCAGCAAGGGTGTTGAAAGATACATATGAACTTTTTGCATCTATAGCGGCAGGAGGATGTAGCGGTGCTGAGTGCGAATCTACGTTTCCAACTTTAACTGCAATCAATAGGCCTCAGTGGCTGTCAGTGGGTCTCGAAAGAATCTCAGTCACAGTATTACAGGCGATCTAAAAGGAAAGCACGAAGTCAGTTGATCTGAATGAAGTCCTCCGCATTTTTAATGAAATGGCTAATCGAAGAATTCAGCTGTTTCACGGAAATATTTTTTATTATTACATTTAATATAAAATGTTTGGAGAATTAATATAAATCTGAATAAATGAAGTTTTTGCTCTTACCTATCAATCACCGCCTTCCAACAATCGAGTACTACCTTACTCACTCACACTCATAAGTCAAGTACAAAGCAAATCGATTGACCAGATCATATCAAGTGAAATTTTTATTTACTTGCTACCTGCAACCATCGCTGCAGTACCTAAAATTCAACTCTAGCTACGGTCCTGAAGATAGTACACTCAAATCTTGCAGAATGAAAATAAATAGTAGCTCTAAATGTTGTTATGTAAGCGGATACGAAGTTTACAACGCAGTATCGTCAGATATGAGACAACTCCATCTGGAATTAAAAGTCTCATCAACTCAAAGTGAGTAGTTTTATATACGAGGATCGCTCCAAAAGAAATGCACACTATTTTTTTAAATACATCTTTTATTCTACATGTTTGAAAGTTTTACAGTGTGTAGATACATCGTTTAGGAACAATATTTTCATTTCTCCACATAATTTCCATCCCTCTCAACTGCCTTACGCCATCTTGGAACCAGCGCCTGTACACCCGCATGGCAAAATTCTGGACCAACCTCTCGGAGCCACTGTTTGGCAGCGTGCACAAGGGAGTCATCATCTTCAAACCTTGTACCACGAAGAGAGACTTTCAGTTTACCAAAGATATGATAGTCACATGGAGCCAGGTCAGGACTGTAAGGCGGGTGTTTCAGTGTTGTCCATCCGAGTTTTGTGATCGCTTCCATAGTTTTTTCACTGACATATGGCAGTGCATTTCCAGGCAACAGCAAAACATCCTGCTTTTGCCGACGTGGTCGAACACGACTCAGTCGAGTTAGAAGTTTCTTCAGTTTCGTCACACATGCATCAGAATTTATGGTGGTTCCACTTGGCATGATGTCCACAAGCAAGAGTTCTTCGAAATCGAAAAACACCGTAGCCATAACTTTTCCAGCGGAGGTGCCGTTTCGAATTTTTTTTTCTTGGGTGGATTTGCATAATGACACTCCATTGATTGCCTCTTCGTCTCTGGTGAAAAATGATGGAGCCATGTCTCATCACCTATCCAAATCTTCCAAGAAATCCATCTCCACCATTCTCGTACTGTTCCAAAAGTTTGCTGCTTACCATTTCTCTTGTTTCTTTGTGAGCTACTGTCAACATCCTGGGAACCTACCTGGCACAAACCTCTTTTAACGCCAACACTTTCAGTATTCTGCAAAAACTTCCTTCCCCTATCCCAACGTAGCGTGACAATTCGTTCACTGTGATGCGTCTGTCAGCAGTCACCAATTCGTTAACTCTCTTCAGATGTCTGGAGTGTGTGCAGTACGAGGCCTGCCGCTGCGAGAACAGTCCTCAATATTGCCGTTCCCGATTTCATCACGTTACCTGCTTTCCCACCGACTAACTGTACTGCGATCGACAGCAGTACACCTTTTCCAACCTCTTCTGGATGTTTCCCACTGTCTCGTTTTCACAGCACAGGAACTCTATGACAGCACGTTGCTTCTGACGAACGTCAAGTGCATCAGCCATCTTGAAGACATGCTGTGACGGCGCCACTCACGGGAACAGGTTATTCTAAGATTGAAATCAAGCAGGAAGGATGTATCTACACACTGTAAAAGTATCACATACGCAAATGAAAACGGTATTTTTACAAAAATAGTGTGCGTTTCTTTTGGAGTGACCCTGGTACATGGCTGTAGATGGCAGGTAGTATGTATGTATATCACTTACCAGAGATTTTAATATATTTTAACACAAGGCATGAGGTGTCCAAACGCCCCATAAACTCACTTTTTCCCTGTGTGTCTGATAGCTCCTTCTGTCACTACGCGCCTCAGTGCTACGTTCTTATACGTGAGTTGAACACTCCTGGAAATTGAAATAAGAAAACCGTGAATTCATTGTCCCAGGAAGGGGAAACTTTATTGACACATTCCTGGGGTCAGATACATCACATGATCACACTGACAGAACCACAGGCACATAGACACAGGCAACAGAGCATGCACAATGTCGGCACTAGTACAGTGTATATCCATCTTTCGCAGCAATGCAGGCTGCTATTCTCCCATGGAAACGATCGTAGAGATGCTGGATGTAGTCCTGTGCAACGGCTTGCCATACCATTTCCACCTGGCGCCTCAGTTGGACCAGCGTTCGTGCTGGACGTGCAGACCGCGTGAGACGACGCTTCATCCAGTCCCAAACATGCTCAATGGGGGACAGATCCGGAGATCTTGCTGGCCAGGGTAGTTGACTTACACCTTCTAGAGCACGTTGGGTGGCACGGGATACATGCGGACGTGCATTGTGCTGTTGGAACAGCAAGTTCCCTTGTCGGTCTAAGAATGGTAGAACGATGGGTTCGATGACGGTTTGGATGTACCGTTCACTATTCAGTGTCCCCTCGACGATAACCAGAGGTGTATGGCCGGTGTAGGAGATCGCCCTGTGTGCCTCGGTCGTATGCAGTCCTGATTGTGGCGCTCACCTGCACGGCGCCAAACACGCATACGACCATCATTGGCGCCAAGGCAGAAGCGACTCTCATCGCTGAAGACGACACGTCTCCATTCGTCCCTCCATTCACGCCTTTCGCGACACCACTGGAGGCGGGCTGCACGATGTTGGGGCGTGAGCGGAAGACGGCCTAACGGTGTGCGGGACCGTAGCCCAGCTTCATGGAGACGGTTGCGAATGGTCCTCGCCGATACCCCAGGAGCAACAGTGTCCCTAATTTGCTGGGAAGTGGCGGTGCGGTCCCCTACGGCACTACGTAGGATCCTACGGTCTTGGCGTGCACCCGTGCGTCGCTGCGGTCCGGTCCCAGGTCGACGGGCACTTGCACCTTCCGCCGACCACTGGCGACAACATCGATGTACTGTGGAGACCTCACGCCCCACGTGTTGAGCAATTCGGCGGTACGTCCACCCGGCCTCCCGCATGCCCACTATACGCCCTCGCTCAAAGTCAGTCAACTGCACATACGGTTCACGTCCACGCTGTCGCGGCATGCTACCAGTGTTAAAGACTGCGATGGAGCTCCGTATGCCACGGCAAACTGGCTGACACTGACGGCGGCGGTGCATAAATGCTGCGCAGCTAGCGCCATTCGACGGCCAACACCGCGGTTCCTGGTGTGTCCGCTGTGCCGTGCGTGTGATCATTGCTTGTACAGCCCTCTCGCAGTGTCCGGAGCAAGTATGGTGGGTCTGACACACCGGTGTCAATGTGTTCTTTTTTCCATTTCCAGGAGTGTATTTTTGAGCTTGATGATGACCTAGCTGCTTCGCTCTTATCAGCCTTAACTATGTGCTTGACTCTTGTAATTTTTTTAAATGTGAAAAAATAATCAGCATTGTAGGGCAGACCAAAAAAGGAACAGCCATCCTAGTCATCATATCAGCTCTAACTGTCACTCTTTACAACAAATAAAACACTCAATGGCGGGAACATGTTTTGAATCCGCTGAAGAGGTTGTGGCAACCATAGATATCTGTTTTGACAACATTCCACAATCGCGCTTCAAAGACGAATATATTCCCTGCAATAACTTTTACGAAGTTCTTTGTGCCCAGAAGAGAGCTCGCCGAAAACAAATTCTTATCCTAGAAAGGAGACTGGCACGTTTTCACATTAGCTCTATAGGTCTAAACTTTCGAAGAACGGCGTCGTAAACGAGAGGAAATGAAGCTCTTCGTCAAAAGTTATTAAGTGAAAATGTTCCTTTTCCACTTCCGTAAAGCGAAGTTATCCATTTTTGGTTACTACTTAATTGGTATCTTTCTTATTTTCTCTCTCTCTAGAACATAATTGTCGACATTACAAAATGAGCAGCTCGCAACTATACATGTTACGAGGACAATATCAAAGCAACAAAATAGTGACCTCATCGACAAATTCTTTAACGTTGAATTGTGCGAAACAGTGAAATCCGCGACACGAGACAAGAGAATTCCTGATGGGCTGCTAGCCGTGTTTATGTCATAGGCCTGCATTAGGCGAGAACCTCATTACAATTTACAACGAATACCGATGCCACCTGAAATCACTGAAGCGGCAGCTGAGCAAATTCCAAAGAGAACTAAAATTACAAATTAAACAGAAATAAGTCCTTTGCGAATATCGTGGGACCAGTAGACCAAAATAGGCTTTATAAGGTCAAAAATATCCGGACATCCGTATGTAATGCGGAACTGACCGCCAGATGTCACGATAGGCGTTCCAGCCACTATAAAAGGAAGCGGGCGGTGTTGGGTTGTCAGTACAGAAGCAGTCAAAGTAGGATGGGTCGGTGAGGAGAACTCATTGCCCTCGAACGTGGATTAGTCATTGGATGTCACGTGAGTAACAAATCCATCAGCGACATTTCAACCCTTCTAAAGCTGTCCACTGTTAAAATGCCCCATCCCTTGCTGAAGTATATTTGGCTTGAAGAGAAATGTCCGGCCGCGGTGGTCTCGCGATTCTAGGCGCGCAGTCCGGATCCATGCGACTACTACGGTCGCAGGTTCGAATCCTGCCTCGGGCATGGATATGTGTGATGTCCTTAGGTTGGTTAGGTTTAAGTAGTTCTAAGTTCTAGGGGACTAATGACCGCATCAGTTGAGTCCCATAGTGCTCAGAGCCATTTGAACCATTTTTTTGAAGATAAATCTCCAAAGAAGTGGAAAAATGGTTTGGTGGTAAAGCTCCCAAAAATGGGAAGTTTGTCAGACTGTAATAACTGGCGTGGTATTACATTGTTGTCAGTGCCCAGTAATGTCCTCACCAGAATTATTTTAAACAGAATTAAAGAATCCCTTGAAAAGCGACTGCGTAAAGAACAGGCCAATTTTAGGGCACAACACAGTTGTGTTGATCTCATTAACACTCTTAGGATCATTTTAGAGCAAAGCAAAGAATTCCAAGCAACTATGTACCTGGCATTCATTAATTTTAAAAAGGCCTTCGATTCCGTGAAACATAAAGTGCTCTGGCGGGTGTTGTGGAAATATGGCATACCACAGAAGATCTTAAATATCATAGAAGATCTATGTGATGGCTACAAATGTTGTGTACTCCACAAGGGAAATATGACAGAGCCCATAAAATTAACAACTGGAGTTTGGCAGGGTTGCATTTCATCACCAACACCTTTTCTACTTGTTCTAGACTCTGTTATGAGAAGAGTCGCAGCAGGCAGGAGACGAGGAATCCAGTGGGGGATCCATGAACGTCTGGAGGATTTGGATTTTGCAGACGACATAGTTTTACTAGCTCAAAGGCTAACTGATATGCAAGCTAAATTAAACTTGCAGAAAGAATAAGCAGAGACTGCTGGCCTCAAGATAAATACAGGCAAAACAAAGGAAATGAGAGCAAATTCAGAGAACAAGGGGGTGCCACTGTTAATAGGTGAGCAGCGGGTGGAGACTGTGAACTCATTCCTGTATCTGGGTAGTATAGTGACGGAAGATGGTGTAGCCGGAGATGACGTGAAAAACCGCATTAAAAAGGCAAATGATGGCTTCATACAATTGTATCCAAAATGGAAAAATAGAAATCCCACGTGTTGTTGTTGTTGTTGTTGTTGTTGTTGTTGTTGTTGTTGTCTTCAGTCCTGAGACTGGTTTGATGCAGCTCTCCATGCTACTCTATCCTGTGCAAGCTGCTTCATCTCCCAGTACCTACTGCAACCTACATCCTTCTGAATCTGCTTAGTCTCCCTCTACGATTTTTACCCTCCACGCTGCCCTCCAATGCTAAATTTGTGATCCCTTGATGCCTCAAAACATGTCCTACCAACCGATTCCTTCTTCTAGTCCAGTTGTGCCACAAACTTCTCTTCTCCCGAATCCTATTCAATACCTCCTCATTAGTTACGTGATCTATCCACCTTATCTTCAGCATTCTTCTGTAGCACCACATTTCGAAAGCTTCTATTCTCTTCTTGTCCAAACTAGTTATCGTCCATGTTTCACTTCCATACATGGCAACACTCCATACAAATACTTTCAGAAAAGACTTCCTGACACTTAAATCTATACTCGATGTTAACAAATTTCTCTTCTTCAGAAACGCTTTCCTTGCCATTGCCAATCTACATTTTATATCCTTTCTACTTCGACCATCATCAGTTATTTTACTTCCTAAATAGCAAAACTCCTTTACTACTTTAAGTGTCTCATTTCCTAATCTAATTCCCTCAGCATCACCCGATTTAATTTGACTACATTCCATTATCCTCGTTTGGCTTTTGTTGATGTTCATCTTATATCCTCCTTTCAAGACACTGTCCATTCCGTTCAACTGCTCTTCCAAGTCCTTTGCCGTCTCTGACAGAATTACAATGTCATCGGCGAACCTCAAAGTTTTTATGCCTTCTCCATGGATTTTAATACCTACACCGAATTTTTCTTTTGTTTCCTTTACTGCTTGTTCAATATACAGATTGAATAACATCGGGGAAAGGCTACAACACTGTCTCACTCCTTTCCCAACCACTGCTTCCCTTTCATGCCCCTCGACTCTTATGACTGCCATCTGGTTTCTGTACAAATTGTAAATAGCCTTTCACTCCCTGTATTTTACCCCTGCCACCTTCAGAATTTGAAAGAGAGTATTCCAGTCAACATTGTCAAAAGCTTTCTCTAAGTCTACAAATGCTAGAAACGTAAGTTTGCCTTTTCTTAATCTTTCTTCTAAGATAAGTCGTAAGGTCAGTATTGCCTCACGTGTTCCAACATTTCTATGGAATCCAAACTGATCCTCCCCGAGGTCCGCAGCTACCAGTTTTTCCATTCGTCTGTAAAGAATTCGCGTTAGTATTTTGCAGCTGTGACTTATTAAACTGATAGTTCGGTAATTTTCACATCTGTCAGCACCTGCTTTCTTTGAGATTAGAATTATTATATTCTTCTTGAAGTCTGAGGGTATTTTTCCAGTCTCAAACATCATGCTCACCAGCTGGTAAAGTTTTGTCATGACTGGCTCTCCCAAGACCGTCAGTAGTTCTAATGGAATGTTGTCTACTCCTGGGGCCTTGTTTCGACTCAGGTCTTTCAGTGCTCTGTCAAACTCTTCACGCAGTACCTTATCTCCCATTTCGTCTTCATCTACATCTTCTTCCATTTCCATAATATTGTCCTCAATTACATCGCCCTTGTATAAACCTTCTATATAGTCCTTCCAACTTTCTGCCTTCCCTTCTTTGCTTAGAACTGGGTTGCCATCTGAGCTCTTGATATTCATACACGGGGTTCTCTTCTCTCCAAAGGTCTCTTTAATTTTCCTGTAGGCAGTATCTATCTGACCCCTAGTGAGATAAGCTTCTACATCCTTACATTTGTCCTCTAGCCATCCCTGCTTAGCCATTTTGCACTTCCTGTCGATCTCATTTTTGAGACGTTTGTATTCCTTTTTGCCTGCTTCATTTACTGCATTTTTATATTTTCTCCTTTCATCAATTAAATTCAATAAGAAATCTCACGTACCAAACAAAAATCCGTATTTTTTATACAAATGTCAAGGCTGTCCGCCTGTACGCTAGTGAAACATGGAAAATTGATAAAAAGATATTATCCCAGTTACAAAACTTCATAAATAGATGTCTTCGATGCATAATGAATATCTGGTGACCAGAAAAAATATGTAATGAGGAGCTCTGGCGAATAGCAAACCAAATACCTACAGAAGACCAGATACGAAAGAGAAAGTGGGGCTGGTTGGGGCACACCTTGAGAAAACCAGATGGAGCCATCGAGAAAAAATCATTGGAATGGAATCCCCAGGGAACAAGGAAGAGGGGAAGACGAAGGGGCACATGGAAGAGGACAGTGGAAGGGGATGCAAAAAGAGTTGGCAAGACCTGGGCATAATTGAGGCAAATGGCCAAAGACAGAGAAGGATGGCGAGTTCTCCTGCATGCCCTATGCCCCCATAGGGGTTAAAGGAATTAAGTCAAAGTAAGTCAAAGATGCCCAACTCCACTGTTGGTTACGTGACTCTGAAAGAACAATCACAGCTAAACTAAGGCCAGGAAGACCTCGTGCGCAGGCGGACTGGGACCGTCGAGCGTTGCGCAGGGCGGTCGTAAAAAAACGCATGAAATGAGTGGTAGGAATCATTCTTGAGTTCCAAACTGCTGGTAGCAGTACTGCTAGCACATTGACAAGGCATAGGGAGTTCAACAGAATGGGGAACAATCTCGAGCAGCTTCTCGTAAGCCACACATTTCCGTAGTCATATGGTGTAGAGGCAAACGATCCTGGGCAGTGGATGATTGTGAAGGAGTGTTTTGGAGTGACAAATACCGCAATCCGACCGGAACAGTTCGGCGACTGTCTTTAGAACGTTAACCGCCATCATATCAAGTGCCGACAGTGACGTATGGAGAATGTTGTGTTGCTATGGGCGTGTTTGCCGTTGACAGGGTGTGGTCCTGTTATTGCTCTTATGAAAACGCTAAATGCCGGAGGGGGGTGGGGGTTATAAATATATTTTATAGCATTGTATACTGTGTACAGTAGAGGAGCAATTTGGAGACGATGATTGCTTTTGTCAATATGACAATGCACTCTGTCATAAAGCAGCGTCTGAGAGGCAGTGGTTTGTGGACACTAACATTCCAGGCATTCCGATCTGAACCCAATGGAAGAACTTTGGGATGAGTCAGAAAGTTAACTTCGCTCGAGATCCCAAAGTTTAGCATCTCTGGGTTCGACTCTTGAGGAAAAATGGACTCCCATTCCTTCACAGCCATTGAGACATCTCATTGAAAACGTTCCCAGCAAAGTCATAAAGGTGAAGGGTGACAAAGCTCCATTAATGCTCACTAATATGTGTCCGGATAATTTTGATCATATAGTGAACATCAGTACTGGTTAGCAGTAGCAGACGCGAGACCAGTTACGTGTGAGCATCGCGACGTGTCCTCAAGATACACTGAGGCGCCAAAGAAACTGGTACAGGCATGTGTATTCAAATACACAGATATGTAAACAGGCAGAATACGGCGCAACGCCTGCATAAGACAATAAGTTCCTGGCACAGTTGTTAGATCGGTTACTGCTTCTACAATGGCAATTTATCAATATTAAAGTGAGTTTGAACGCGATGTTATACCGGTGCAAGAGCAATGGGACACAGCATCTCCGAGGTAGTGATGAAGTGGAGATTTTCCAGTACGACTATACGAGTGTACCATCAATATCCGGAATCCGACAAAACATCAAGTCTCCGAAATCGCTGCGGCCTGAAAAATATCCTGCAAGAACGGAACCAACGACGACTGAAGAGAATCGTTCAGTGTGACAGAAGTGCAGTCATTCCGCAAATTGCTGCACATTTCAATGCTGGGCCATCAACAAGTGTCATCGTGACAACCATTCAACGAAACATAATCGAAACGGGCTTTCGGAGCAGAAGGCCCACTCGTGTACCCTTGATGACTGCACGACACGAAGCTTTACGCCTCGCCTGGGCCCATCAATACCGTCATTGGACTGTTGATGACTGGAAGCATGTTGCCTGACCGCACGAGTCCCGTTTCAAATTGTATCGTGCGGATGGACGTGTACAGGTAGGGAGACAACCTCGTGAATCCTTGGACCCTGCATGTCACCAGGGGACTGTTCACGCTGGTCGAGGCTCTGTAATGGTGCGGGGAGTGTGCAGTTGGATTGACCCTTGATACGTCTAAATACTATTCTGACAGCCCTCATGTATGTAAGCATCCTCTCTGATCACCTGCATCCATTTATGTCCATTATCCATTTCAGTAAGACAATGCTACACCTCATACGTCCAGAGTGGCTCCAGGAACACTCTTCTGAATTTAAACACTACCGCTGGCAACCAAACTCCCCAGACATAAACATTATTGAACATATTTAGCATGCTTTGCAACGTACTGTTTAGAAGATATCTCCACGCCGTCTTACGGATTTATGGACAGCCCTGTAGAATTTATAGTGTCAGTCCCCTCCAGCACTATTTCAGACATTATTCGAGTTCATGCCACGTTGTATTCCGGCGCTTCTGCGTGCTCGAAGGGGCCCTATACGATATTAGGCAGTGTACCAGTTTCTTTGGGTCTTCAGTGTATGATATTCCACAACCGGAAACCAAACATGTAACTGATCAAAACCCCCTTAAGACGGGAGAAGCCACGAAAAGGCGCACTACACCAACGTATATCACTTGCGCAAATTCAGCAGTGGAGTTGCCCATTTACAGACCTACCGCGAAACCAATACCATCACCTGTGGCATGGTTCATATTGAGATCAATTATTTTGGCATTCGAGATAACAGCCACTGATTGCTACATGAGTGGACTAGATCTGCGCCTTCATCACAAACATAGTGCTGCTAAATATCCAAAACAGACTACTAAGATCCTAGTAAGAAGTTTTTCGCATTCACTGGCCTCCAGGAAACAGAGAACCAATACATGTTAATCTGCGGTCCCGTTGTACTAGAGTCCAGTTGCATCAGACAAGAAGTTTCAAGATTAACAACGGCGCAGATTTACCAAATAATAACTCGAGACAGCCGCGGCACCCAATACGTGTCCAGACATATGAACAGAAAGGCAGCGAGTTATTAAAAATATTCAGTCTCCGGCCCTGCCCACAAATGTCAGGGCAGTCCAGTATGGAGCAGCCACCGAGACACATCTGGCAGCGCACGAAAACCGCAGGCTTCATCTGATTCCAAATGCACTATGCAGTGCTTGCAATTTGGAGGATACACATCTTTTGCCTTCCTATGTAAGTAACCCGTTTGAATTTTGATTTAAACGAGTAATAGGTATGATGATTATTCTGAATCATGATTGGAAGGGTTTTACGCGACGCCGACGAAGTAGTCCACTGTTACGACAACCGGCAACTCTTCAAGTGTTCCGAGATTCACTTCAGCTTGGAGCCAAGTACAGAAACAAATTGTAAATTTACCTAAATATTGCTCAAAAAGAAAAAGGGCCATGTTGTACATTGCGGTAGGTGGATCAAAAGAAAATGTACAGACACTCTGTGACCAAAATGGTACTGAAACAGAGGATGACAGACTAAAGGCCGAAATATTAAAAGTCTTTTTCCAAAGCTGTTTCACAGAGGAAGATTGCACTGTAATTCCTTCTCTAGATTGTCGCACAGATGACAAAATAGTCGATATCGAAATAGATGACAGAGGGATAGAAAAACTATTAAAATCGCTCAAAACAGGATAGGCTTTGGACCTGATGGGATACCAGTTCGATTTTACACAGGATACGCGAAGGAACTTCCCTCCCATCTTGCAGCGGCGTACCGTAGGTCTCTAGAAGAGCGTAGCGTTCCAAAAGATTGGAAAAGGGCACAGGTCATCCCCGTGTTCAAGAGGGGACGTCGAACATACGTGCAGAACTATAGACCTACATCTCTAACGTCGATCAGTTGTAGAATTTTGGAACACGTATTATGTTCGAGTATAATGACTTTTCTGGAGACTAGAAATCTACTCTGTAGGAATCGGCATGGGTTTCGAAAAAGACGGTCGTGGGAAACCCAGCTCGCGCTATTCGTCCACGAGACCCAGAGGGCCTTAGACAGGGGTTCACAGGTAGATGCCGTGTTTCAGGACTTCCGCAAGGCGTTCGATACAGTTCCCCACAGTCGTTTAATGAACAAAGTAAGCGCATATGGACTATCAGACCAGTTGTGTGATTTTATTGAAGAGTTCCTAGGTAACAGAACGCAACATGTCATTCTCATTGGAGAGAAGTTTTCCGACGTAAGAATGGTTTTAGGTGTGCCTCAGGCAAGTGTCGTAGGACCGTTGCTATTCACATTATATATAAATGACCTTGTGGATAACATCGGAAGTTCACTGAGGCTTTTTGCGGATGCTGCTGCAGTATATCGAGAGGTTGTAACAATGGAAAATTGTACTAAAAAGAAGGAGGATCTGCAACGAATTGACGCATGGTGCAGGGATTGGCAATTGAATCTCAATGTAGACAAGTGTAATGTGCTGCGAATACATAGAAAGAAAAATCCTTTATCATTTAGCTACAATAAAGCAGGTCAGTAACTGTAAGCAGCTAATTCCATAAATTATCTGGGAGTAGGCATTAGGCGTGATTTAAAATGGAATGACCATATAAAATTAATCTTCAGTAAAGCAGATGCCAGATTGGGATTCATTGGAAGAATCGTAAGCAAATGCTGTCCAAAAACAAAGGAAGTAGGTTACAGTACACTTTTTCGCCCACTGCTTGAATATTGCTCACTAGTGTGGGATCTGTACCAGATAGGGTTGATAGAAGAGATAGAGAAGATCCAACGAAGAGCAGCGCGCTTCGTTACCGGATCATTTAGTAATCGTGAAAGCATTACGGAGATGACAATTAAACTCCAATGGAGGACTTTGCAAGAGAGACGCACAGTAGCTCGGTACGGGCTTTTGTTGAAGTTTCGAGAACATACTTTCACCGAGGAGTCAAGCAGTATATTCCTCCCTCCTACATATATCTCGCGAAGAGACCATGAGGTCAAAATCAGAGAGATTAGAGCCCACACAGAGCCATACCAACAATCTTTCTTTCCGTGAACAATATGAGACTGGAATAGAAGGGACAACCAATAGAGGTACTCAAGGTACTTTCCGCCACACACAGTCAATCGCGGAGTATGGCTGTAGATGTAGATGTAGATATATCAGGAACGCCATTACTTGAAAGAAAATTTCAGATTTCAAAAGAGAACTTTTAGTCTCCAGGGAGACTTAGACCACAGAATAATTTTTAGTTTTCAGTAAAAATCTAGTATGTAAAAAAACAGTCTTATAAGTAGAGTATGAACAGCTAAAATAATTAGACATAATGAAAGACATACACAAACAATATAACGTAATGAGATGTTGAAATGAAGGTGAAATTGATTGAGAGTCCAGTCTGCCGCGTTAGCTGTCTTGTTGTAGTCGCTTAGAGACTGGTGCAATCGGTTTCGTACCGTGCTGCACATCATTTTGGGTGTATTTTGGCGTTAAATTTTTTTATGTCGTACATCATAAGAGCCGTACACTGATTAAAGCCCCCTTAGGACTTACTAAGTACAGAAATCTTAAAATTAAAAAAATAAAATTGTGGAACGCGTGTTAATAACAAAAGACATGAGCCGCTATCATAAAGTGCCTTACAAGATTTAATGTCCCGTGTTATCTATACGACTTAAAGGGTGTTCCAAGGTGCAATGCAGAGCACTAACTGGCGCAATCAAAAAATGGTTCAAATGGCTCTGAGCACTATGGGACTTAACATCTATGGTGATCAGTGCCCTAGAACTTAGGACTATTTAAACCTAAGTAACCTAAGAACAACACACAACACCCAGCCATCACGAAGCAGAGAAAATCCCTGTCCTCGCCGGGAACCGAACCCGTGAACCCGGGCGCGGGAAGCGAGAACGCTACCGCACGACCACGAGGTGCGGGCAACTGGCGCAATCTCTAATAATACACTCCTGGAAATTGAAATAAGAACACCATGAATTCATTGTCCCAGGAAGGGGAAACTTTATTGACACATTCCTGGGGTCAGATACATCACATGATCACACTGACAGAACCACAGGCATATAGACACAGGCAACAGAGCATGCACAATGTCGGCACTAGTACAGTGTATATCCACATTTCGCAGCAATGCAGGCTGCTATTCTCCCATGGAGACGATCGTAGAGATGCTGGGTGTAGTCCTGTGGAACACCTTGCCATGCCATTTCCACCTGGCGCCTCAGTTGGACCAGCGTTCGTGCTGGACGTGCAGACCGCGTGAGACGACGTTTCATCCAGTCCCAAACATGCTCAATGGGGGACAGATCCGGAGATCTTGCTGGCCAGGGTAGTTGACTTATACCTTCTAGAGCACGTTGGGTGGCACGGGATACATGCGGACGTGCATTGTCCTGTTGGAACAGCAAGTTCCCTTGCCGGTCTAGGAATGGTAGAACGATGGGTTCGATGACGGTTTGGATGTACCGTGCACTATTCTGTGTCCCCTTGACGATCACCAGAGGTGTACGGCCAGTGTAGGAGATCGCTCCCCACACCATGATGCCGGGTGTTGGCCCTGTGTGCCTCGGTCGTATGCAGTCCTGATTGTGGCGCTCACCTGCACGGCGCCAAACACGGATACGACCATCATTGGCACCAAGGCAGAAGCGACTCTCATCGCTGAAGACGACACGTCTCCATTCGTCCCATCATTCACGCCTGTCGCGACACCACTGGAGGCGGGCTGCAAGATGTTGGGGCGTGAGCGGAAGACGGCCTAACGGTGTGCGGGACCGTAGCCCAGCTTCATGGAGACGGTTGCGAATGGTCCTCGCCGATACCCCAGGAGCAACAGTGTCCCTAATTTGCTGGGAAGTGGCGGTGCGGTCCCCTACGGCACTGCGTAGGATCCTACGGTCTTGGCGTGCATCCGTGCGTCGCTGCGGTCCGGTCCCAGGTCGACGGGCACGTGCACCTTCCACCGACCACTGGCGACAACATCGATGTACTGTGGAGACCTCACGCCCCACGTGTTGAGCAATTCGGCGGTCCGTCCACCGCGCCTCCCGCATGCCCACTATACGCCCTCGCTCAAAGTCCGTCAACTGCACATACGGTTCACGTCCACGCTGTCGCGGCATGCTACCAGTGTTAAAGACTGCGATGGAGCTCCGTATGCCACGGCAAACTGGCTGACACTGACGGCGGCGGTGCACAAATGCTGCGCAGCTAGCGCCATTCGACGGCCAACACCGCGGTTCCTGGTGTGTCCGCTGTGCCGTGAGTGTGATCATTGCTTGTACAGCCCTCTCGCAGTGTCCGGAGCAAGTATGATGGGTCTGACACACCGGTGTCAATGTGTTCTTTTTTCCATTTCCAGGAGTGTAGTTAAACTTAATAAAGCCGGCCGTCACTGATAATTTACTTTCAGAGAACGCTGGATGTCCCTTAAATAAAGATTTTATAAAATTAATAGTGCGGTATGTCCAAAAACAATAATGTCAGACTCACATGTAGTGACATGAAACCGTCTAAACTGTTGATCATCTGAATTCTGAGATGACGGCGGTGAATACTCCCGTGTATAACACTCCCATTTTGCCAACACATATACGAGTATATTCTCAGAAATGGTAGGTGCGCTACAATCTGGAACCGCGCGACCGCTGCGGTCGCAGGTTCGAATCCTGCCTCGGGCTTAGATGTGTGTGACGTTCTTAGGTTAGTTAGGTTTAAGTAGTTCTAAGTTCTAGGGGACTGATGACCTCAGAAGTTAAGTCCCATAGTGCTCAGAGCCATTTGAACCATTATTTGGTAGGTGCTTTCCTAAAGTGAAAGTCTATATGAGGCGAAATTTCTCAGCGTGCTAAATACCTAAGGACGACCAGGTTACAGCAGAAAACCGTAAACCAGCGTAGTCTCAGCATGATCGTCACGGAGGCTAAGTAGTCGTTTAGTCCGGGAAAACAATTCCAACGGCCTTACAACTATGCGGAGAAAATGTCCATTTCGCACGCACCTGTATAGCGCCAATTTCTGATTAGTGTAGTCCTTAGGTTCTGTTTCCTTCGTGTTATTTAGGACGGTGAGAAATTTCGCTTCACATATAATTTCATTTTAGGAACACATCTACTATTTCTCAAGATACATATGTGTTGGCAAAATGAAAGCAGCAGAAGCAGGTATATTCACCCTAAAAATTCAGATGGTCAACAGTCTGGACGGTTTGACGCCACCTCGCGTGAGTTCCAAATTTCTGTTTCAATTATTCTTTAATTTCTGCCTAATTACAGCCCCTGTTGGAGCATCCTCACTATTACTTTTATAAAATCTTTCTTTATGGACGACTGATGTCCTCTGAACGGAAATTATCAGTGACATCTGGCTTTATTACGTCCAATTACTGTTAGTGGTTGCGTAAGTTAGTGTTCTTTATTGCACCTTGGAATACACATTAAGCTATTTAGATAACATGGGACATTAGACCTTTTAATTAATTTTGTGATTGCGGCTCGTGTCTTTTGTTATTAATTCGCATTTCATGATTTTAATTGTTTAGTTTCAAGATTTCTGAACTTAGTTAGTCAATAGTGCGGCTGTTATAAAGTGTGGTATACTTTTCAGGCCAAAATACATCTGAGGATGTACCAGCATGCTACGAAACCGGTTGTACCAGTGTCAGAGCGGTTACAGTCTAACAGATAACGCGGCAAATTGGATTCTCAATCAATTTTACCACGTTCTCAACACTCCTTATATTTTAATTTATCTCAATGTTCCTTTCAGTGTGCACTAGTATTTAGAAATATTCTCCGTCTCAAAGAATAGTTTTAGGCCTCAAGAAAATTGTGTAACCTTTTACAAGAAGCATATTATTTATTATTTCAAATGTTAAAGGTATTTCTGGTAAAAAAAGTAAGCTCTGAGTTAACATGAGAGAAAACTCAGTCGATATTAGTATTTCTCGTGAAAGGCATGGGTCTGGTTTCGATTCACAGTCCAGTACGAACTTTGAATGTCGTAGAACCTTTCAAAATAGAGCACTCTCCGCTGCAAAGTCAAAGATTCATTCTGGATTACTATGAGTAGCAGGGGAAGGTAGGATAGTATCGGACATGTAACCTGGAGGGGTAGTGCAGTGGTTAGCGCTCTGGATTCCGGCGGAGGTTTGAATCCTCCCTCGCGCATGGGTGTGTGTGTTTGTCCTTAGGATAGTTTAGGTTAAGTAGTCTGTAAGCTTAGGGACTGATGACCTTAGCAGTTCAGTCCCATAAGATTTCACACACATTTGAATATTTTGAACGCTCTGGATTCGCGTACTGGAGGACGACACTTGAAATCAACATCCGATCACCCTGAGTTAGGTTTACCGTGGTTTCCCGAAATCGCATAAGACAAATGTCGGGTTGGTTCCTTCGGAAGGACACGGCAGCTTTTCCACTCCATCCTTTCCCGATCCCAGCTTCTACTCCGCCTAGAACGACCTACACTACTGGCCATTAAAATTGATACACCAAAAAGAAATGCAAATGATAAACGGGTTATCATTGGTGAAACATATTATACTAGAACTGACATGTGATTACATTTTCACGCAGTTTGTGTGCAAAGACCCTGAGAAATCAGTACCCAGGATAACCACCTCTGGCCGTAATAACGGCCTTGATACTCCGGGTCATTGAGTCAAACAGAGCTTGGATGGCGTGTACACGTACAACTGACCATGCAGCTTCAACACGATACCACAGTTCATCAAGAGTAGTGACTGGCTTACTGTGACGAGCCAGTTGCTCTGTCACCATTGACCAGACGTTTTCAGTTGGTGAGAGATCTGGAGAATGTGCTGGCCAGGGCAGCAGTCGAACATTTTCTGTATGTAGAAAGGCCCGTACAGGACCTGCAACATGCAGTCCTGCTGAAATGTAGGGTTTCGCAGGGATCGAATGAAGGGTAGAGCCACGGGTCGTAACACATCTGAAATGTAACGTCCACTGTTGAAAGTGCCGTCAATGCGAACAAGATGTGACCGAGACGTGCAACCAATTTCACCTCATACCATCACGCTGGGTGATACGCCAGTATGGCGATGACGAATACACGCTTCCATGTACGTTCACCGCGATGCCGCCAAACACGGATGCGACCATCATGATGCTGTAAACAGAACCTGGATTCACCGGAAAAAATGACGTTTTCACATTCGTGCACCCAGGTTCGTCGTTGGGTACACCATCCCAGGCGCTCCTGTCTGTGACGCAGCGTCAAGGGTAACCGCAGCTACGGTCTCCGAGCTGATCGTCAGTCCATGCTAGTGCAAACGTCGTCGAACTGTTCGTGCAGATGGTTGTTGTCTTGCAAACGTCCCCATCTGTTGACTCAGGGATCGAGACGTGGCTGCACGATGCGTTACAGCCATGCGGATAAGATGCCTGTCATCTCGACTGTTAGTGATACGAGGCCGATGGAATCCAGCACGACGTTCCGTATTACCCTCTCGAAACCCACGGATTCCCTATTCTGCTAACAGTCATTGGATGTCAACCAACGCGAGCAGCAATGTCGCGATACGATAAACCGCAATCGCGATAGGCTACAATCCGACATTTAACACACGATGCATCACAACAACGTTTCACCAGGCAACGCCGGTCAACTGCTCTTTGTGAATGAGAAATCGGTTGGAAACTTTCCTCATGTCAGCGCGTTGTAGGTGTCGCCACCGGCGCCAACCTTGTGTGAATGTTCTCAAAAGCTGATCACATGCATACTACAGCATCGTCTTCCTGTCGGTTTAATTTGGCGTCTGTAGAACGTCATCTTCGTGGTGTAGTAATTTTAATGGCCAGTAGTGTATTTATCGACGGAAAGGTAAACACTTATCTCGCCCTCCTCCTCGGACATGTAAGGTTTTTTGAAATTATAATTTGTTCTGGCGGTGTATTCGGGCATTCTTCAGACTGAGAAGTACTATGATATGACATTCAATTGAATATGCGTCCCTGCACATATTTTGTTTTTTCCACCCTTTGCATTTTGGTAGTTTAAATCTTGAGATGGGTGTGTCTGGCATGAAACTGAAATGTGTAAAAAAGAAATTATTTTTGTATAAAGAGTTTTAATTGGACCGTAATTGGTTATAAGCAGAAAACTGAAGTAAATATAGGTTACATATCGTTGCAGTACGTTCCCACATTGGGAAAAAGTTGACTCGAATAAACAAAAATTCATAATAAAATCATTGAATTCAAGTTTTCAACACTATAGGCCTAACTCAAAATATTAGTTTAGTTTTTGGTGATACAAGTTTCACACATGTAATACAGACTGTTCAGCTCTGTGTGAACACAGCTCTCATGGCGCTAACCCTCGCAAATGCGGTACTGAATCCAATGTTCTTCGAAGATTCAATTTTCGTACAATATTGCTTCCCGTTCATCACTGAACGATCGCTGAAAAAACTTATTTCCTAATGCAGGTTTCATGGCCTCTTCACTGGTTGTCCGTAAAGATTTAAGTCCGTCCGTAACGTACTTACTGAAATTGAATATTTCCCATTCGTTTCTCCGATTGTCATTTCAAGAACACTGACATTTTCTACGTCTTCAATCATGTTATTTCATCCCATTTATGTTGTGACTTCTCCATCTTTGGATGTTAAAGAAAAAACACGCATTTCGGATAACAGCTACGGAAAATAAGGTTCGTCACGAAATATACAGAAGGGTCCAAAAAAATGTATGCGCTGTTTAAGAGTCCACAAATGGTAAACTAATTGACGGATTTGTCTCATCTTTGGTAGTGCAACAGTTTGTAGTTCCGGCAATCGCCACACAAGAGTTGTATTGCGTTGTTTTGTTTTGTCAGTTGACAGTCGCCAGATAGTCAATGTTTTGTTCTTAGTTGCACCTTGTTACTCGAGTAAACATGGGTGACGATAGGCTTACATTCGATGAAAGGAAGTCAGTTTTAATGTCGTATTTTAAGTACGAAAACATTAATGAGGTTCATCGGCAATGGCGAAATGAGTATCAAACAGAGCCACCGACACGTTTAACGATTCGTCTCATTCGAGACAAATTTGAAGCCGAAGCTTCCGTTAAAGATGTACACAAACAACGATCTGGACGACCTGTAACAGCAACAAGTTCAGCTAAGTCCCGTCGTGTGTTACAACAATTCACTCGCTCATCACAGAAGTCTGTGAGACAGTGTGCACGTGAAACTAGAGTGAGTCGCTCAAGTGTTCGGCGAATTTTGAAGACAACAAAGTGGAAGTGCTACATCCCACTATTGCTACACGCAGTGAACGAGGACGACCCAGATCGTAGAATAGAGTAATGCGAGTGGTTAACTAACATGAAGCGCAAGGATGAAGAGTTTGCAGAGATGATTGTGTGGTCTGATGAGGCACATTTCAAACTCAGTGGTACAGTAAATCGCCACAATTGCATCTGCTGGGCCGCCGAAAATCCGAACGTCCATTTAGACAAAGCCGTGAATTTGCCAGGAGTAAATGTGTGGTGTGGGTTGTCTTACCGGGGCTTGATGGGGCCAGTCTTCTTTGACCGCACAGTTACCAGTGAGGTGTGCCTTCAGAAGCTTCAGACATCCATTTTACCTGCCATCCGAGACCTGTATGGAAACGGAACAGTTTACTTGCAACAAGATGGTGCCCCAGCCCACTACCAAAATCGTGGGGGGGCGTATCTCGACGAAAATTTATCAGGAAGATAGATAGGCCGTAGAGGTGCTGTGGAGTCTCCATCACGTTCCCCAGATCTAACTCCTCTGGACTTTTACCAGTGGGGAACACTAAAGGACTTCGTTTATCGACAAAAGCCACGCACATTGGATGTACTTCGAGAACCCATCGTACATTCATGTGCAAGTATCCAACTGAACACGTTGCAATAAGTAGTTCGTGCTGCAGTTCGGCGGCATCGTTTGTGTGTGGATGTTAATGGTGACCATTTCGAACACCTTCAGTGATATCTTCAAGTTGGACTTTAAGCTACACTTTCACCAAAAATGAGACAACTCCGTCAATTAGTGTGCTAGTTATGGACTTTTAAACAGTGGATACTTTTTTTTGGACCCCTCTGTATATTCTTTCAGGGAGTAATGCTTCTATTTTGTACTTCCCGAAGGTGCAAATGTGATAAGTAGTTGTAAACGATGGTTGAGAATCGACTCTGTGAATTGGGTACAAATGTGGCGTCGAAATTGCGCAAGTATCTACTCCAGGTCTGCCCTAGATACCGGGGCAGTGCCTGCACTTGTAGGGTACCAGTTTGAGCCGGGAAACGACTGTGTGACTGGCGCCAATTTGCATACGGTGGAACACGAGCTCCGTTAAGTGGGTGTAAATTTTCTCGGTATACGAGCACCGCCACGCGCGGGTATATTCGGAAGCTGCTGCGAGGGCAGGCATTCGCCAGAAAGGACACCTCGGTCTGCGTGCCTTTATCTTCCAGTACGGAGCTAACGCCGCGGACAAACAGAGCAACCGTTACACATCCGTCTGAAACGCGCGAGCGCAGGACATCGCGTGCATCACAGTATAACTTACAATCCTTCAATGTGCTACATATACGAGACTGCACTGTAAGGCAAGCAGTCCCTAAATCACATAATCCTCCTCATCATCATCATCGTTATTATTACTACCAATTATAGATTCACAGTATTCGATTTCAGGTCAAGAGAATTTAATTACCATTAAAATATTAAATCATTCAGATGAAAAGGTAAATGAAAAACACAGAGAAACTATGCTTGCCAGAGGTTCTAACACTATTTTTACCTTTCCGTTTTGTTAATGGTTCAAATGGCTCTGAGCACTATGGGACTTAACATCTGAGGTCATCAGTCCCCTAGAACTTAGAACTACTTCAACCTAACTAACCTAAGGACATCGCACACATCCATGCCCTAGGCAGGATTCGAACCTGCGACCGTAGCGGTAGGGTGGTTCCAGACTGAAGCGCCTAGAACTTCCCGGCCACATCGGCCGGCTCCGTTTTGTAAATAAAAATTTTGTTTAAAATATAGAACTGAAATGAAATCAGAGCGAATACGATCAATGTTGGTGCTCTGCCGCAAGTTGCAGACCATTCAACAGGAGCTGGGACGTACAGAGTTCCGGGCTGCAATGTTTTTCTTTGTCTGGAAGGATTTTAGTGCTAATTCAAGTGTTTCAGATGATGAATTTGAGAGCTATATACCTTCTATTCATTATTTATCCATTATGATCACTTCGCTTATGTCCGCATTTTTCTCCCACCTAAGCTATATACCTTCAATTCACTATTTATCCACAATGACCAGTTCGCATGTATCTGCATTTTTCTCCAACACCAATTGTGAAACCTTATAGCACAGTACAAGCAAGAAATATGGTATCTGATGTACTGTATTCGGTTGTCCTCCATGTGAAGAATGTCCAAATATTATTGTTGTTGCTGCTACTGTTTTTGTACTTCTCGACCCGAAGACTGCTTTGGAGCAGTTCTCCGCGCTGGTCAACCCTGTACAAGTCTTTTCATCTCTGAGTAATTGTTGGAACGAAGATCAATTTGAATCAGCTTACTGTAGAACAGCCGTGGTCTTGCTTTATAATTATTTACCCACACTCACCCTCCTCCAGCACTTCCTACTTTTCTCAGATCGTATCCGCTCTAATTTCATTTCAGTTGTATATTTTAAACAAAAGTTAGTCCACGAACCCACGCGAATTGTAAATGGTTGCGAAAACACACTTGACCTCTTGGCCACAAACAATCCAGAGCTGATAGAGAGCATCATGACTGATACAGGGATTAGTGATCACAAGGTCATTGTAGCTAGGCTCAATACCATTTCTTCCAAACCCATCAGAAACAAACGCAAAATAATTTTATTTAAAAAAGCGGATAAAGTGCCACTAGAAGCCTTCCTAAAAGACAATTTCCATTCCTTCCGAACTGACTATACGAATGTAGACGAGATGTGGCTCAAATTCAAAGATATAGTAGCAACAGCAATTGAGAGATTCATACCTCATAAATTGGTAAGAGATGGAACGGATCCCCCGTGGTACACAAAAAAAGGTCCGAACGCTGTTGCAGAGGCAACGGAAAAAGCATGCGAAGTTCAGAAGAACGCGAAATCCCGAAGATGGGCTAAAATTTACAGACGCGCGAAATTTGGCACGTACTTCGATGCGAGATGCCTTTAATAGGTTCCACAACGAAACATTGTCTCGAAATTTGGTAGAAAATCCGAAGAAATTCTGGTCGTATGTAAATTACACAAGCGGCAAGACGCAGTCAATACCTTCGCTGCGCAGTGCCGATGGTACTGTTATCGACGACTGTGCCGCTAAAGCGGAATTATTGAACGCAGTTTTCCGAAATTCCTTCACCAGGGAAGACGAATGGAATATTCCAGAATTTGAAACACGAACATCTGGTAGCATGAGTTTCTTAGAAGTGGATACCTTAGGGGTTGCAAAGCAACTCAAATCGCTTGATACGGGCAAGTCTTCAGGTCCAGATTGTATACCGATTAGGTTCCTTTCAGATTACGCTGATACTATAGCTCCCTACTTAACACTCATATACAACCGCTCGCTCACCGATAGATCTGTACCTACAGATTGGAAAATTGCGCAGGTCGCACCAGTGTTCAAGAAGGGTAGTAGGAGTAATC
Organism: Schistocerca gregaria; assembly: GCF_023897955.1. NCBI lineage: Eukaryota > Metazoa > Arthropoda > Insecta > Orthoptera > Acrididae > Schistocerca > Schistocerca gregaria. Next base: position 130,788,960 of record NC_064926.1, read on the forward strand.
CATTTAACTACAGGCCTATATCATTGACGTCGGTTTGCAGTAGGGTTTTGGAGCATATACTGTATTCAAACATTATGAACCACCTCGAAGGGAACGATCTATTGACACGTAATCAGCATGGCTTCAGAAAACATCGCTCTTGTGCAACGCAGCTAGCTCTTTATTCGCACGAAGTAATGGCCGCTATCGACAGGGGAACTCAAGTTGATTCCGTATTTCTAGATTTCCGGAAAGCTTTTGACACCGTTCCTCACAAGCGACTTCTAATCAAGCTGCGGAGCTATCGGGTATCGTCTCAGTTGTGCGACTGGATTCGTGATTTCCTGTCAGGAAGGTCGCAGTTCGTAGTAATAGACGGCAAATCATCGAGTAAAACTGAAGTGATATCAGGTGTTCCCCAGGGAAGCGTCCTGGGACCTCTACTGTTCCTGATCTATATAAATGACCTGGGTGACAATCTGAGCAGTTCTCTTAGACTGTTAGCAGATGATGCTGTAATTTACCGTCTAGTAAGGTCATACGAAGACCAGTATCAGCTGCAAAGCGATTTAGAAAAGATTGCTGTATGGTGTGTCAGGTGGCAGTTGACGCTAAATAACGAAAAGTGTGAGATGATCCACATGAGTTCCAAAAGAAATCCGTTGGAATTCGATTACTCGATAAATAGTACAATTCTCAAGGCTGTCAATTCAACTAAGTACCTGGGTGTTAAAATTACGAACAACTTCAGTTGGAAGGACCACATAGATAATATTGTCGGGAAGGCGAGCCAAAGGTTGCGTTTCATTGGCAGGACACTTAGCAGATGCAACAAGTCCACTAAAGAGACAGCTTACACTACACTCGTTCGTCCTCTGTTAGAATATTGCTGCGCGGTGTGGGATCCTTACCAGGTGGGATTGACGGAGGACATCGAAAGGGTGCAAAAAAGGGCAGCTCGTTTTGTATTATCGCGTTATAGGGGAGAGAGTGTGGCAGATATGATACACGAGTTGGGATGGAAGTCGTTACAGCATAGACGTTTTTCGTCGCGGCGAGACCTTTTTACGAAATTTCAGTCACCAACTTTCTCTTCCGAATGCGAAAATATTTTGTTGAGCCCAATCTACATAGGTAGGAATGATCATCAAAATAAAATAAGAGAAATCAGAGCTCGAACAGAAAGGTTTAAGTGTTCGTTTTTCCCGCTCGCTCTTCTGGAGTGGAATAGTAGAGAGATAGTATGATTGTGGTTCGATGAACCCTCTGCCAAGCACTTAAATGTGAATTGCAGAGTAGTCATGTAGATGTAGATGTAGAAGATTCCCTGTCAACCGATCCCTTCTCTTAGGCCAGGTGTGCCTTTTTTTTTTCCTCCTCGGTTCAATTCTGGGCCTTATCTAAGTGATACAATCAATCCATCTAGTCTTCAGCAATCTTCTGTAAACATTTCTAGTCTCTTCTCGTGTGAACTGTTTGTCGTCCACGTTTCACTTCCGTACAGGCACCTGGATTTAAATCAGACGATGCTGAGGGAATCACGCTGGGAAATTAGACACCTAAAGCCGTTGAACAGCTTTGCTATTTATACAGTAAGTCATCTGACAACTACGTAGGTAGAGAGGATAGAAAATGCAAACTGACTATAGCAAGGAAAGCGGTTCTGAAGAACAGGAACATATTAGCGTTTAATATAAACTGAAGTGTTATAAAAAAAATTGCTGGAAGTATTTGACTGAAGTGTAGCGTCGTACGGAACTTAAACGTTAACGATAAACATTTCGGACAAGAAAGCAATAAAAGGTTTTGAAATATGGTCCTACATAAGAATGCTGAAGATTAAATGGGTAGATCAGAAAACTAATGAAGAGGTACTGAATCAAATTTAAGAGAAAGAACTTGACAATATGAATAGCCGATTGAAAAGAAGAAAACTTCAGTCATCACGGAGTAGGCAATTTAATTATGGAATTAAAAGTGCGGATGTGTGTGACGGGGGGAGGGAGACCAAAATTTGACTACAGTAGGAGGTTCAAAGTGATGTAGGTTGCAGAACTGAAGGGGCTTGGATAGGACGGGCTAGAATGGACAGCGTATCAGACTAGTCTTCGAAGAAAAATCTGGAAAAGAACCAAAAGAAAGTCTTCTACACAGTCCAGTGATGTGCAAAATAATCGCTTCTAAAGGAAACTACAGCGAGTGGCAACTATATAAAGAGAAAATGACCCTCCAACTAAACCTCTGGTTATTAAAATGTCAATGGCAGGAAATATAGCAAATAATTAAATTTTACCTTTTGTGCTTACAACATAGTAGGAAGAACTTATGCTTAAATTTATAGGTTATTTGGGGTACCTAGGACGTGAACTTCCCACGCAGAGCTGTACGTCGTTCAGCAACACCGTCTAATCTTCCCCTCCCACACATCACAAGTTTTAAAAGCTCCGTGAGACGTAAGATACACAAAAGAAAAACTATTTACTTCATTTTCGCTTGTTTTTGGCTGCAGTTATTGCGCCTAGGGGTACATTCTTGCTGAAGAAATTTTGATTCAACGTTGTTGGTACCTGATGACTAAATAACTAATGAAGATTCGCCTGTATATTTCTTGAATTTTATTCTTTGTCACATTTTTCAATATCACATCGTTTTTACAATTTCCACTTAATATTCCAAATTACATCATTAGTGACGACTATAAAAATAGTACGTCTGTCTCCATCAGAGGCATACCCACTACTACTTACATTCTGCAGTACTTACACTGTTGCAAAGAGTTTAAAAAGCCAAAGAGTTTGCAAACTTTCTTGACAAAAGAAGAATCATCACATCACCAAGATATAACATTATTTTATAAATAAATCCAGAAATAAATTTAATAATTGGCGCTAGATTGTGCAATTAATAATATGAATTTTAAGTTAGTCAGATATTTCGTAATTTCCAATATTTCTACAAGAAGAATTATTTTAGCTGTTCCGATTGTAACACCTTAATTTCTTTTTATACATTTTAGCCTGAAATATAATACATCGTATACAAAATCAAATGAAATTCTTTCAGTAAAACAGCCGGGACTGTACACTTACACCAGATTTGTGATTAATCCTGGTATCGGCTAAGTCTAAAAAGAAGGTAATGTTAGAAAAGGGTGTTCCATTACAACCGACTATACTCTAGCTGGGCACCTAGTAGAGCTGAAATTTAATTACAGATAGTCTACCAGTATATCATTTCAGGCTAGTTTAACTGTATTGGAGTTCGCCAGTTGTAGTAGCTGGTTAGTGCTGGCATGCCAGTCTCACGGCAATCCATGTCCAGATGTTTTCGGTGGGTAAGAAGTCTTGAGAACGTGCTGAACAGGGCAATAGTCGAAAGCTTTCTACACTGAGGTAGCTCAGGACTGCACGAAAATATAAGGTCTTGCGTTATCTTGTTGAAAGATAACGACATGGAGATCTCGAAGATGGGACACAGCCACCGGCCTTATGACGTCAGAAATGTAACGACTGCCGCCATGGATGAACCAGCGTCGCCACAGGTCTCTCTCCCCCTCCCCCCCCCCTCTCTCTCTCTCTCTCTCTGCTGCCGCGTCGAAGACAGCGCCAACAATGATCGTGAAGTTGATGGTCACTGGTTTTACTGTCCATGCTGGTACCTGTCTTCCGTGAACAAGCCAGTTCCCTGACTCTGCGTATGTGATGTGACTGTACGATGCTACAAGGACGAGCGGACAAGGTGGCTGTCCTCTGTGGAAATACAGTCGCATGTGGCTGTTGAGGTCCCGCCTGGCACTCAGTATGGCCCTCCCGAATCCCATCCACTGTGTATTAGCTTCACAGTTGTGGAATAACTACCAACGCGAACTGCAGTACAGCGGAATGATAAATTACACTTTCGATAGGTCACGATCCTGCCACTGTCGAATTACGACACCTGCTAATAGACGTTCGTCATTCTTACACGAGGCATAACACGATCGTCTGATAAAACAACCAACATTCAAATACTGTTTCTGAATCAGTTCCCGAAACATCTCCGTAACACCTGCGTGTTGTGCGAACCTGCAGGTAACAAACTCAATTTTAACACCCTGCAGCGCCTCACACGTGGCGAATGGTGACACTAGTGGACGCACGCTTCGGGACCGCCGCGCGCCAGCGCCTCCGGCCCGCAGGTAACGGTCTGAGGCGGACCAAACCAGTATACTGAGCGCTCCTCAGTCGTTCCGTGGTGCGCGGACAGCAATGCAGCTCTAGGTGACACTTCGCTGCAGTGCGTTTGCTACAGATTTCAGTGGAGTTTGTGCGATCGGCTGAGTAGAGTGATGCCTCACCGTTAACGCGACCGGCCTGAACTCTTGGAGCACAAAGAAGACATTGTCGCGGTATAACAGGTGCCACATCTCACTGTAGTTTCCTGATAATGTCATAATCTGATTTTAGTTTGTCCTCCCTTAACAATCGTAAAAACGTTAAATAAACTTGAAATGAACAATTGATTTTAGTCGATTCCCAAATGGGGATCATGGGTGCCAATCTCTGTTTACATTTTCTTATATTTTTGTGCCAAACAACGTATTCTATATGGAGTCCCACGTTGCACATAGAGTACTACTTTCTTGTATTTTTCTTGCAAATTCCACTTTTTTTTATGCCCAAAGTGTCATGCGTTCAATCACGTGTCCAGTAATGTTGTCGTTGTAGTTCTTGTTGTTGTGGTCTTCAGTCCTGAGACTCGTTTGATGCGGCCCTCCATGCTGCTCTATCCTGTGCAAGCTGCTTCATCTCCCAGTACTTACTGCAACCTACATCCTTCTGAATCTGCTTAGTGTATTCATCTCTTGGTCTCCCTCTACGCTTTATACCTTCCACACTACACTACAATGCTAAATTTGTGATCCCTTGATGCCTCAGAACATTTCCTACTTACCTGTCCCTTCTTTTTGTCAAGTTGTGCCACAAACTCCTCCCCAATTCTGTTCAGTACTTCATCATTAGTTATTTGATCTACCCATCTAATCTTCAGCATTTGTCTGTAGCACCACATTTCGAAAGCTTCTGTTCTCTTCTTGTCCAAACTATTTATCATCCATCTTCCATTTCCATACATGGCTACACTCCATACAAATACTTTCAGAAACGACTTCCTGACACTTAAATCTATACTCGATGTTAACAAATTTCTCTTCTTCAGAAACGCTTTCCTAGCCATTGCCACTCTACATTTTATATCTTCTCTACTTCGACCATCATCAGTTATTTTGCTCCCCAAATAGCAAAACTCCTTTACTACTTTTCGTGTCTCATTTCCTAATCTAATTCCCTCAGCATCACCCGACTTAATTCGACTACATTCCATTATCCTCGTTTTGCTTTTGTTGATGTTCATCTTATACCCTCCTTTCAAGACACTGTCCATTCCGTTCAACTGCTCTTCCAAGTCCTTTGCTGTCTCTGACAGAATTACAATGTAATCGGCGAACCTCAAAGTTTTTATTTCTTCTCCATGGATTTTAATACCTACTCCGAAATTTTCTTTTGTTTCCTTTACTGCTTGCTCAATATACAGATTGAATAACGTCGGGGAGAGGCTACAACCTTGTCTCAGTCCCTTCCCAACCACTGCTTCCCTTTCATGTCCCTCGACATAACTGCCATCTGGTTTCTGTACAAATTGTAAATAGCCTTTCGCTCCTGTATTTTACCCCTGCCACATTTAGAATTTGAAAGGGAGTATTCCAGTCAACATTGTCAAAAGCTTTCTCCAAGTCTACAAATGCTAGAAACGGCGGTTTGCCTTTCCTTAATCTTTCTTCTAAGATAAGTCGTAAGGTCAGTTCTAGAAATTCTTTATTCGGATGCTGCACGTGAAATGGATGCTTTCGAATATGATGCATGTCCTGCCCTTTTTGGATCAGAAGCAGCGGATGATTGAGCAAGATACACCATTGCCACCATATTTCTAAATAGGAGCAGTGGTATATTTTCATTTGTGAAGCAATAGATATGAGAACAACAGATGGCCCATTGAATTCAAATCTCACTGCTTTCCCGCGAAAGAATTCTTCCTGTTCAAGAGTGGCGCCATAGGCCAGGCACTACGTGATACTTTCGACTGTAATTCACTAGTTGCCTTTACAATTCAGCAGTCGTCGACAGAATGAGGGTGTCATCTGAATCCAGAAGTATTTGGTTTTCAAAACATAACCAGATCTAAATGCCTTACACAAGCTATGTGAACCTAACATCTCAAATGATTTGTCAAGGTTTACTCCTACATGATCAGCACATGTCATCTTTGTCAAGCTGCCGTGCTGTCTAAACACTTGTGAATTTGCAGCTTTAGTGCGTCCATCTACTGCTGCATATCTGTAGAAATTATCCAAAACCAGCAAGTTTGCAAAACATAATTTTGTTGCAGTTGTGTCGTGGTCTTCAAATTAAGACTGGTTTGATGCTAATCCGGCCTATGCCAGCATCTCTGCATAACCACCTCAACCCCATCCACTTGAACCTACTTATTATAATCAATTCTTGGTCTCCTTCGGGAATTTTTACCTACCAAATAAAAATTCCTTAATGGCTCAAGAACTGTCCCGTCAAATTATCGCTTATTTTAATCATTCTAATAAAGACATGCCAGAAATCTTTAATTCAACAACCCTTTATTATCACATCCGTCCATCTAACCATGAGCATCTTTTCGTAGCACCACATTTTAAAAGCTTCTATTCTCTTCTTTATATGAACTGCTTATTGTCATCTTTTCAGAGTCGTACAAGGCTAATCTCTACACAAACGCTTTCACCGAAGGTTTTCTAATACTTAAATTTAAATTTGTTGTTAACAAATTTCTCTTCTTCAGAAAAGCTATCCCATACATTGCCACTCGGCATTTTATCTCCTCTGTACTTCACTCACCGTCAATTATCTTACTGCCTGAATAGTAAAACTCGTCTATTAGTTTTGCCATCTCATTTCCTAGTCTACTTCCTTCAATATCGCCTAATCTAATTCAATTAGATTCAATTACTCTAGCTTTTCTTTTGTTAATATCCATCTTACAACCTCTTTCCAAAGCACTATCAGTCTCAATTTCTGTGTAATCGGCAAACCTTAAACATTTAATTCCTTCTCCATGAGCTTTAATATCTCCTCCAAATTTCACCTAGTTTATTTTACTGCATGATCAATGTACAGATTGAATAAGGTAGGGGATAGACAATAGCCCCGTCTTACATTCTTCTCAACTAATGCTTCCCTTTCGTATCCGCCAACTCTTGCAACTGCAATCTGTATCTCCAAATCTACATATGCTAATAAATATAGGTTTGTCTATCTTGTAAATAGTGAAATTAATACAGTCGTGCTTGACTTGACAAAGATCTGTTGCCTTTCCCTCAGAAAGCGTCAAACAGCACTGCGACTGAATAGATCCTGAAATTAGTGTTGACGGCAATATGAAGAAGTGGTAGAAAACTGCGGCAGCAACTATACTGCTGTCGGCTGCGTGTTCCTCCTAGTGATATAAAGCAAACAGGACGCGAAATTTTGAGCTCTGTTTGATTCTGCAGTGCTCAGTTTCCCAATCGTTTGATGTTATTTTACACGCACTATCCTCAGTAGTATGTGTTACATGCCATAATCCTTGTAATTTCCACAACGTTTGTAAGTCGGCTGTTTAGGTTTTTATGTTGGTAACGCCACGTAGCGCTCTATATGAAAATCACTGACTGTGCTGTGTGAAGTCTGTGGCTGGTTTGCATTGTTGGAATATTTGCTATTGTATGAGTTGGATGTGAACAGCGCGTACCGTTGAACAGTTGGAGGTGAACCGCCAGCAGTGGTGGATGTGGCGAGAGAAATGGCAGAATTCTGAGAGCGGACGATCTGTACGTGAGTCCATCAGAAAGAGTAAATTTGTAATATTGGATATCATGAAATTATATATATATATATATATATATATATATATATATATATATATATATATATATATAATGTCTTTTGAACACTGTTAAGGTACATTGTTTGTTCTCTATCAAAATCTTTCATTTGCTAACTATGGCTACCAGTAGTCAGTGCCTTCAGTAGTTAGAATCCTTTATTCAGCTGGCAATATTGGCGTTCGCTGTATTGGAGTAGTTTGAGTAACGAAGATTTTTGTGAGGTAAGTGATTCATGAAAGGTATAGGTTATTGTTAGTCAGGACCATTCTCTTGTAGGGATTATTGAAAGTCAGACTGCGTTGAAGTGTGTCAATTTAGTGATGATCAGAATAAGTAAAGAGAGAAATGTCTGAGTACGTTCAGTTTTGCTCAGCTGTTTGAAAATCAAATAAAGTAGAGGTTTTCCAGCACTCTCATTTTTAAAATTTTCTAAGGGGATGTTTCACGTTTCATCTCTGCTTCTCCCTTCACAACCGTATTACTTAGCTCCCGAACTCATATCAGTCATATAAATATGTTTTGTGCCGTGAGAAAACGTAAAGTGTCTTCTTTTCAAGCACACTTGTTTCAGTGAGGTTTCACCATCGTCAGTAAAGAGTGAGACAGTTTGTGCTCCTCAACCCAATTTCACAGGGTCATGGCAACATGGAAACAACAAAAACTGCTGATGTCAAAATGAATAAAAATATCAGTTATACAGCATAAAATAGATCGTTACATGGACATTAGTATTTTTTTTTTTGAATCAACAGTCTTTCGACTGGTTTGATGTTGCCTACCACGAATTCCACTCTGTCATCCATATCCCAAAGTACCCTTGCATCCTACACCCTCAATTATTTCCTGGATGCATTCCAAATTCTGTCTTCCCCTAGAGATCTCTTAAATATCATAGATGCTATTTGCAGATGTCTTAACACATGCCTATCATCTGGTCTCTTCTTCTTATCACTGTTCTTCGTACGTCCTTTCCTTACCGATTCTGCGGAGAACTTTTTCATTTTATATCGTCCCATTCCACCTTATTGTCAAAATCTTTTTCTAGCACACCATCTCAGAAACTGTGCAGTTTTCCCATAGTCCATGATTCACTGCCATACAATGCTGTGATCCAAACGTACATTCTCGGAAATTTCTTCCTCGAATTAATTGTTATTAGTAGACTTCGCTTGGCCAGTAATGTTCCCTTTGCCCCTCTAGTCTGTTTTTAGTGACCTCCTTCCGTCGTCCGTTATATGGTTCCAAGGTAGCGGAACTCCTTAACTTTGACTACTTCGTGATCACCAACTTTGAAAAGTTTATCACTAATCTCATTTCTGCAACTCCTCACAGCTTTCGCTTCCCTCACGTTAGTCTCAATCCATATTCCGTACTCATAAGACTGTTCATTTCATTCAGCAGATCCCGCAATTCTCTACACTTTCATTGAAAGACAGAAATGTCATCAGTGAATTTTATCACTGATACTAACTCACCTTGAACTTTAATCCCACTCTCAAAACTTTCCTTTATGTCGTTCACTGCTTCTTCGATGTACAGACTAAGTAGTAGAGGCGAAAGACTACAATACTGCCTCAACATATTTATGGAATCCGAGCATTTCCTTCCATGGTTGTTTTGCTGTCTGGCGTATTGTATATATCGTCTATTACTCGTCTTTCCTTATGTCTTGTACTTATTTTCCTGAGCATTTCGAACATGTTGCAACTTTTTACGTTGTCCAGCGCTGTTCCTAGATCGACAAACCCTTTAAAGGTGTCTTGATTTATCTTAAATCTTGCTTCCCCTCTGCTGCCTTTACTTCTTTGAAAGCCAAACTGATTTTTCATACAAAATAACCTCAATTTTCTTTTCCATTATTCTGTATTTCTTGTCCTCTCCTTGGATGCATGACTTGTTTGGCTGATTGTGCGTTTAGTTGCCCTTGATATCTTTGAGATGTGTAGGTGATATTTTTGCAAATATTTCATGGTATGTCACCGGTCTTACAGATTCTACACACCAACTTGAATACCCATTTGGCTCTCAATACCCCAATGTTTTTAGAAATTCCGAAGTAATATTATAGATTCCTTCTGCCTTATGTGATCATAAGTCTTCCAAATCACGGTTGAATACTGCCTCTAATATTGGATCTCCTGTGACTTCCGTTTCTTTTCCTACCACTTCATCAGAATAAAACCCCGCCTCATGAAAGGCCTCCCATGTGCTCTCTCCACATATTCGCTCATAATCTGCATTGAACAGTGGAATTTGGATTGCACTCTTAATGTTGGCATTCCTGCTTTTAACTTCATCGAATGTTGTTTTTACTTTTCTGTAAGCTGAAGCCTTTCTTCCAGTGACCATTTGCTTTTCTATATCTGCACATTTTCCTTGTAGGTATTTAGGCTTAAATTCTTTGCGCTTCCTGAAAATGGTTCAAATGGCTCTGAGCACTATGGGACTTAATATCGGAGGTCATCAGTCCCCTAGACTTAAAACTACTTAAACCAAACTAACCTAAGGACATCACACATACCCATGCCCGAGGCAGGATTCGAACCTGCGACCGTTGCAGCAGTGCGGTTCCAGACCGGAGCGCGTAGAGCCGCTCGGTCACAGCGGCCGACTTGCTGTTACCTGTGGTTTGTCCTCAGTTACCTTCCTTGTATCTATATTTCTTTCACTTCCGTGATTGCGCCTTTAGTGATGTTCACTCCTGTTCAACTGATCTGCCTACTTTATCGCAGAATCTACAACCTTGAAGAAATTCAATCTCATCTCAGAATCTAAAACCTTAAAGAAATTCAAACTCATCACTCCTCGCCGCTACAGTTTCCGATTTGTTTCAATACGATTCTGTTTAAATTTCAATCTAGTCTTCATCATTACTGAATTGTGGCCCGAATCTGTAGATGCTCCCGGGTACTCCTCACAATAAAATATCTGATTTCATAGTCTCTGTCTGACCATGCTGTAATCTTCCCGTGTCTCCTGGCCTTTTAAATTTATACCTCCTCATCTAGCAATTCTTTAAGATTTTGGAATTTCTTGGATCTCAATCAGTCGCTCTCCTCGCTCATCGCTACTATCGGCCTATAGTCCCCATTAGCTTTGCTTTTATTCGTATCAGCTTCGTTCGCTGTTGATTCCAGTTTGTCTTAAAAACGCGTCATGTGAAAATGCGTCAGATCCGCAACGTTGATACCCACTGATGTAGTCTCAGAATATTAAGAAAATAAAACGAAGTCGTTGACGATGATGGAACTTCACCAAAACAGGTATGCATGCAAGGGCAGTAAACTGTATTTATTGGAGGCAAATTCCGTTTGTAAAACGTATCTACTTGAAAGAAAGCAAGTACAAAAAGTGAACTTTAACCTCAAGACTTAATAGATAAAGCACCGATGTCTGTATTTTGCAAGAAAATGACTGATTTACATCTCCCGGACCTATTTTGCACAGTGATTAATGACAACAGGCGAAACTCTATTTGGAAGAGGTGTCGTCGAGACTTAGAATATCCGTAGTTTCCCGTAATAATTTAAGCGACTGCTGAGAATAGTCATACTGAAAAGCTTGCAGCTCATTTTCTACTCCATCTTCGCCAGCTCCTTGATTCTAATTCGTCTCTGATGACTCCTTCCTTTGTTTGTATCTTTGTTCTGCTTATAGTCTATCATTGCTACTTTTCGGAATTTATTCATCCACTTCAGTTGTAACATCCTTTTATAGTACTACGATTCAACATCAGTATTTAATATAGTTAATGTCTTAATTTTTTAATTTTACCTGCTTTAAATTATGTTTGTTTCCCGTAACTGATTGCAAAAGTGCATTACGTAAAAATAACAAGGATGTGCAACGTGGATATGTATTATTCTTCACTGAGAATAATTAGGCGACAATTTGCGCAGATGATAATATTAATAAACAATGGAGTCGTTAAAATATTTTAACGATCCGTAGGTCAGATACATTTTCGCATATTGTCCGGCAGTATGTGAATAAGGATATCTACCTATTGCAAATTCTCCTGTAGTCTGCTAAGTCTTAAGAGTGACGGTATGAATTGATAGGAAGAAGGTTCAGAAGTGCGATCACAGTTGAGAGTGACATGTTGTCAATGATAAGATCCGCTGATGACGTTGCTATCCACTGTGGTAGTAAGGAAGAATTACGTGACCTGTTGATACGATTGTGCATTCTAATTAGCTCGGTATATGGCCTGACGAGAAACCAAAGAATTTGGAAAGTAAAGAGGTGTAGCAGGAATGAGATTTGTCGCAATCTTAGTAACAATATTTAGGACGACGTAGCACACGAAGTGTAACTTGAAAGTAATACAACGCATGAAGGAAGAAGAAAGGAGGAAATGAAAACCAGGCTAGCATACTAAAGACGCATTTTTCGCTGAGAAAAGTCTATTAGTATTGAGCATAGATTTTAATTCGACAAATAAATTCAAAAAGAGAGTGAGGCAGCATGGGCTTTCGCGAGGAGGGGGGGGGGGGGGGGGGGCGAGAAGTACGGAGGGCATGATAAGACATGTGCTATGACGTCAGGGAATAACTTCCATGGTGTTGGAGTGAGCTGTGGATGGGAAAACGGAACGAGAGAGATTGGTATACATAGAACAAATAGCCTAGGACATTGGCTGTAAGTGCTACTCTGAGATTAAGATACTGGCACGGGACAACAAGTTATGGCCGGTAACACTAAACAAATCAGAAAATTGACGTCTCCGAAAAAAAAAGGATCGTTGTGCCGAAAGCTCAAGCCGATTGTGGGCGTTCGTAAATCCTTTGGTGCTGAAAACAAGTTTACATGATTCGTAACAGATTCGTGTCCAGCATATAAGGAATACATACATATTCAAATACATAGTACATATGAAAATACAACTTCCAGTTTTAGCGGGTGATAAGCAACTAACCTTTATCTGAGCATTTTGCAGTTTTCGCATTGTGTCCATGCAGTAAATTTTCTCGGGTTATTAACTTCGTCTATTCGTAGAGTGCTCGCTTTGCCAAAAGATGGGAGGAGACACCGTACAAATCGTTAGTTAGTTGCTTATTCAGTCACACAACTTTTTACAGAGATTTTAGACGTCAAGTTCATACAACAATAATGCGAAATCAAAAGTTATCGCACAAGTAGGCATAAAATTACCACGGTTCTAGTGAATTACATTCTAATACAAAGAAACTGACACACCACGAAGGATTTATCCGAATGGGACAGAAACTGGTAGATGCGATGTACATGTGCAGACAAACAAACGCTTGATTTATTCAAGACCAAGAGATTCACGAACTGGTCCACCTCTGGCTCTTTGGTATTGATTGACAAGTTGTTCGTCGTTCTGCTAAGGGATATCGTGCCAAATCCTATCCAATTGGCGCGTTACATCTTTAAAATCCAGAGCTGGTTTCAGGGCCCTGCTGATAATGCTCCAAAATTTGTTAATTGAGGAGACATCGTGTTCCGGAGCAACGAAAAACGCCGGTACGAAGAGTGAGATCGTAACAGCAGAGAAGGCTGTGAGGAGACGTCAGCCAATAGTACGACGACTAGGATGCACCACAACAGGAGCGGCCTCTAGAAGAAGAGAATATAAGCGCCGCTCCTGCTACCCTCGGCCGGATACCAACCCCCACATCCGGTTCTCCCGTGGTCAGACACAGCAAAATACCTTGGCATCAAGCTAGATAAGAGGATGACATTTCGAGACCACGTCACAGACAACTGCAACAAGGCTACAGGAACGATTACCCTAAATTTTTCTTAATCCAACATCGAGGTCGCAAACTGCTTTGTCGATATGAGCTCTCAAAAACAATTAGGCAGACTCTACCCCATTATTAAATGCAATAGAATAAACATGCAAGCCAAAAAGAAGATCTTTAAAACCACCATCGATCCAGCCATCACCTAAAGTTCTGAAATCTGGTCAATGGCCGCAGACACCAATATAGCAAAACCACAGAAAGTCAAAAACAAATACTTCAGAATTACTGCATATGCTTGCCAACACCAGTCAAACAGAGACATCTATATAAATCATGCCATACCAAAAATTTCGAAAATCATCCAAAAGAAATCCATAAAATTTTTTCACCAAACTTCCGACTCCAACCACCAGCTCATCAGGAATGTGGGTCAAAATCCACCCAACCCCAGAACTATATTCCGCATCGTGACCAATACCTGGAACTTTAACATACCATTATAAATATCGCACCTTAAATGCAAACACCATAACAGTCACACTCCAACACTAAATATACATGCGCAATCACGACATTCTCATCCCAATATTTCGATACCATGATCATCAGACAGAAGGCAGGGATCCAATCAGATCAGATCCTTTGATCACAGGGGTTCAATACCCATCAGACCATCTCCCACCCTCGCCGGACAGTAAAAGACGCGCTCTAGCAGAGACACCAATAGACCTGGACTAGAAGTGAGCACAAGATGAGCCGTCATCGTAACTGTTATACTGAGACTTTTACCTTGTACGTACATTGTATACAGCAAAGAACATTGCTTATTTGCGTGTCGCCATTTGACTGCGACCCAAAGTTTTGTCAGTCTACATTATTGTAATAAAAACCACTAATGTGGTTTGCTTGTGTGTTGTTTAGCTATCCGAGAACAGCTTTCTAGGCACCCTACAAAAGACGGGTGGGCAGGACCCCACATATCGGCCGACCTTGCCGGTCAAGATAGGGTTTACAAGCAGGAAGACAAGCAGCAGAAAAACTCACCATAAACGGGATCCTGCTATGAAATAAAATGGGAACCCAGACCATCATTGATGGTTGTTTGGCAGTCAGGTTGGTATCCCACCATCGCCGGTGGCGACTCCAGACATGACATAGGGATTCAGTTCGAAATGGGTCTCACTGCTGAAGAAGAATGTTCCCGCTATCATGGCAAACGGGCTTCTTAATGTACGGAGGTCAATGATAGTCGGCGCAAGGTCGTGCCATGAGCTCAGCCCCATTTCAGTGAGCCGCCTGGTAATGGTCCTTATAGTCACTGAAGTACCAGTTGCACGTCGGATCGATGACAGTGATGGATCCGGGGCTGTGAGCCCCTCTCTGACTACTGCTCGGTCCTCGCGTTCAGTAGCCTCTCTAGGTCGAACACTTCCTTCTTGACGATGTGTGCGACCATGTTTCTCCGGGTGCTGCCAACATCGTCGAATAGTGGTATCACTCCTATACAAATGTCGAGAGATTTGCCGATTATTCCACACAACATCACCGAGCATTACCACACGTTCTGTTTAAAATAGCCGGCCGATGTGGCCGAGTGGTTCTAGGCGCTTCAGCCTGGAACCGCGCGACCGCTACGGTCGCAGGTTCGAATCCTGCCTCGGCCAAGGATGTGTGTGTTGTCCTTAAGTTCTACATCTACTTCTACATCTACATGACTACTCTGCAATTCACATTTAAGTGCTTGGCAGAGGGTTCATCGAACCACAATCATACTATCTCTCTACTATTCCACTCCCGAACAGCGCGCGGGAAAAACGAACACCTAAACCTTTCTGTTCGAGCTCTGATTTCTCTTATTTTATTTTGATGATCATTCCTACCTATTTAGGTTGGGCTCAACAAAATATTTTCGCATTCGGAAGAGAAAGTTGGTGACTGAAATTTCGTAAAAAGGTCTCGCCGCGACGAAAAAAGTCTTTGCTGTAATGACTTCCATCCCAGCTCGCCTATCATATCTGCCACACTCTCTCCCCTATTACGTGATAGTACAGAACGAGCTGCCCTTTTTGGCACCCTTTCGATGTCCTCCGTCAATCCCACCTGGTAAGGATCCCACGCCGCGCAGCAATATTCTAACAGAGGACGAACGAGTGTAGTGTAAGCTGTCTCTTTAGTGGACTTGTTGCATCTTCTAAGTGTCCTGCCAATGAAACGCAACCTTTGGCTCGCCTTCCCGACAATATTATCTATGTGGTCCTTCCAACTGAAGTTGTTCGTAATTTTAACACCCAGGTACTTAGTTGAATTGACAGCCTTGAGAATTGTACTATTTATCGAGTAATCGAATTCCAACGGATTTCTTTTGGAACTCATGTGGATCACCTCACACTTATCGTTATTTAGCGTCAACCGCCACCTGCCACGTCATACAGCAATCTTTTCTAAATCGCTTTGCAACTGATAGTGGTCTTCTTATGATCTTACTAGACGGTAAATTACAGCATCATCTTCGAACAACCTAAGAGAACTGCTCAGATTGTCACCCAGGTCATTTATATACATCAGGAACAGCAGAGGTCCCAGGGCGCTTCCCTGGGGAACACCTGATATCACTTCAGTTTTACTCGATGATTTGCCGTCTATTACTACGAACTGCGACCTTCCTGACAGGAAATCACGAATCCAGTCGCACAACTGAGACGATACCCCATAGGTCCGCAGCTTGATTAGAAGCCGCTTGTGAGGAACGGTGTCAAAAGCTTTCCGGAAATCTAGAAATAAGGAATCAACTTGAGATCCCCTGTCGATAGCGGCCATTACTTCGTGCGAATAAAGAGCTAGTTAGGTTTAAGTAGTTCTAAGTTCTAGGGGACTGATGACCTCAGATGTTAAGTCCCATAGTGCTCAGAGCCATTTGAACCATTTGTCTAAAATGCTGACGTCTGCTTATATTGTTTACGCACCAGTCTGCGAGGCGTAGTTATTCACCGACTGAGAACACCGAATGAAATTCGTAAAGGCTTTTTATCCTAGTATCGAATGTCCCCTGTGCCAGCTGCGTGGTGAAACTGCTCTGCAACTTCACGCATTTATCCATCGGCCGCCGAAGTTTACAGTCCTGTATTCTCCGTCGACAACTGTATGAACAAAAATTTCTGACCAATTTGCATAACTCCTTCGTGGTGTCATTTTTTTTCTTAGTGTGTACAAAAGAAGCGCTACACTATTTACACACATCCCATCATGAGACACTACATATATTGCACTCAGTGCACAAGCTAAAGGTTGCAGACACATTGACGCGGTTGGTAACTCGATGTTTTAATGCCTGTACTTCCTTAGACAACTTAATATGTTCATAGATGAAACAATAACTCGCAATTTATACGAAACATTCACAATTTCTAGCCACAACATAGGCAAATTGTGTGTCAGTCTGTGCCTTCACAACCAACCCAGCAGCTTTTAAGAATTATCCGTATGTTTTTCAACTTCACAACACCTTGTGTATATACTAACGTTAATTTGAAGTGTGTTTTCATAATTTCATAATACATTATTTTTTCTTTAGATACTGGCTAAATACTGTCCGATAGCAATCGGAAAAGCTGGTGTGCCGTAAGCTTAGCGTCAGTGTTCGGATTCTTCACTGCCCATCTTCTTTTAAACATATTCAAGTTAGTATGGCTGGGGCCGACGGTTACCAGAACACCTTAAGAAATAAAAATTATCTGTAAGCAGCTTTCGAAGTTACTTTTGAATCCCTAACGCCGTTTGTTAATGAACTGGATGAAAGGTTCAATACACAACAATTTATTCCGTCACAGAGCCTACTTCAGGCTGAGTCGTGCGTTTGTGGTGGTTGTTGGGATGTTTAAGGGGGACTAAACAGCTAAGGTCATCAGTCCCCCATGTGCGTTTGTGTAAGGACTTGAACAATTTTCTTGCATTCCATTTATTTAAATGGCCTATATTTTCCCATATAAATAAATAGATGCTTCCTAAATCATTTCTATATTTAGTTGTCAAAAAAATTTATTTGCATTTTCGCATAATTATTTTTCTTTTGGTGCAAAATAATGCCGAGCAAAGAAAAAAAATAGTTTTTACAGTGCTTTAGTGTAAATTACGCATTCTGGTCCTTTAAGTACCAACAGAAACAAGGGAAAATACTGAGAAAAGACAAATCAGGTACATGTAGTTTTACTTCATTACTTGATGTGATAGTAAGGATAACGATCTTTTTTATTAAGCAGAGAATCACATTGCAAAATGAAGACTTAGAATGAGATTTTGAATGTATTTTTCATTTTGAACCCATTTCATACCGCCCGGTCTTTTACAGGCAAAAGATTTTGCTTCCTTCCTTTAGACACAGAAAAGCCATTCTTCCTTCTCGCCTTTAGTTTCTCCGGCGTGGTGCTGACCGCTGGACGTGGTCGTTACAGAGCTAGAGCTCTATAGAACACTGAAGTATGAGACTTGCACGCCAAAGATGAAACGCTCACAGCACAAACATGGGGCTTTCTTCCTTCAGCCACAGTCTAACATAACGGTCGAGATACTTCGTCTCGCTTTTGTTCCCTCCAGCGACAGTAGCGTCCCAATCGGCCAGCAAACGAAACTTGTCAATACGATATCGGATGAGTGCAAGTACTAACATTTATATTGATCTATATCATAATTCTTCTAGTATGGAGTGTAATTAGTGTCAAACAATCGATAATAACAAAGAAATTACACCACATTTGTCATTATTTAGTGTTCTCAGGACCGTGGGAGATACGAAACCGTGCGTTACAGGACAGTTTATTTACGTTTCTCTTGTAACGTACAACCATTTACTGAGTACTGTCGTTCTGCTTTAATAACAAAAAAAATTGTTAACAAACACCAGAAGACCTGACATTTTACGGCAAGACGTCGTATCTCTACCCCACAGAGCAGAATTTTGTTCTTTATAGTCAAATCAGTAAATACGGAATGTAGGAAACTTATATGCAACGTTATACCAAAATGATTTAACGTATCAAATAAGCCACAACAATTGTAGCTTAAACGAAAACCACGCAGACGTGATAGTTCATCGTCAAAAGTAATAAAATTGTTTCACAGACGAAACCAGTTTCACAATAGGTGCTAAATACTGGCCAAAAATGACAATAATCTGTAACACAAGAAAAATCAAAAATAATTACATTTACAAAATATACGTGCACTAGAGAGTCGAGTGAAGTGTAAGTAAGGGCGAATGATTGGACTACATTCAAAAATTTTTAAGTATCAAGGGAAGTGCTTATGTTAGTAACAACAGAAATATATGCTTCTCATGCACGAAATTTGTTTATATTATCCCGGCTTTTTACGGAATAAGCTGCAAACATGTACACATTCGAAAGTATTTCTTCATGAATGAGTTGTAGTTTATGTTATTGATTTAGTGTCATTTGGCTGGTTTTACAAGTATTTCGCGATAATTCAAGTCTCTCGGTAACCCGCTAACGCATGGAACACAAAAATATAACATCTATTCTGTTAATTAAGTAGAAAATAATTAAAAACAAACATCATCTTCGCAAGTGACCTTCTGCTTTCTCGCCGCTTGAAGCGCTAGTGTCGCTCCAGCTGTCAAGCGGTAGCAAATTTCGCACCAGAGAGTGTCGTGACTATTTTCATTTGACAGTAGTTCTACCGCCATTTCTTATCTTCTGTTGGAACTACAATCTTCGCTTATTTGTGAGCACCGTCAGGATAAGTGGTGTCACTCAGTATATTAAAATTTATGGCGGCGGTACTTAAAAGTACCGTCAGTATCAAAATATTAAAGCTCTCTCTTAGTGGCCTATGACTGTTACCTTAGGAGTACATGAAGTGTATCCAGTCGATCCAAAATCCATTTGGTAAATTAAACACATTTTAATCCCCAAATTAATTGCAAGGGAAGTAAATGTAACGTCGTCGATTTTCTTATTATCTTACTGTACGCAATGATCCTGTAATGAATTCTGGGCATTCCGCGATGTTTCTTAGGAAATGGGAGGCACACGAGGTGTCTATTTGTGATCCAGTGTTCAGCTGAGGCACTTAGGTACCGTGACCTGTTGCTGAATTTCAGCAGAAATAAGTAGTATGTTGGCACCCGATTGACAACTCTTCTATCGTTTCTTTCATGCCAGTACTGGGACAGTATTATTGTGAATAAAAACTTCTTATAGCTGTACAGGGGAACCGTTAGGTATTTCACTCTTTAGCACAAGTCTGAAAAGAAGTAACAGTCCCACTGAAACATTACCAAGACATCAATGTAGGATTACCGAGGGGTTTTCCATTTCTTATCTTCATTGTGACCATCAGCCATGTGTCACACACCACTTGATAAAGATCTCCTCTGTATTCTTCAAGCCGGCCGCGGTGGTCTCGCGGTTCTAGGCGCGCAGTCCGGAACCGTGCGACTGCTACGGTCGCAGGTTCGAATCCTGCCTCGGGTATGGATGTGTGTGATGTCCTTAGGTTAGTTAGGTTTAAGTAGTTCTAAGTTCTCGGGGACTGATGACCACAGCAGTTGAGTCCCATAGTGCTCAGTGCCATTTGAACCATTTTTTTTTTGTATTCTTCAAAGCAATACTATCTCCATTGATAATCATACACATTTCTTCTGCACGTTCTCTTTTCATTCCGACGTCGTCTCGTTCCTTTCATATCTCTGTTACTAAAGAGCTAAGACGATCATCCGATTCCAGATGCAGTCTGATCCCATCAACAACAAAAATTTGATTTTCAGTATTTCATATAATTATCCACAGAATTCATAAATTTTTAAATACTACCATTGCATTGTAACGTATTGTATATTAACCGGGGACCTAGAAACGACAGAGAGGCTCTGTCCCCGCCGCAGCCGCAGTGGTCCACAACCCCACGACGACTACCGAGGTTCTAGGCGCTACAGTCTGGAACCGCGTGACCGCTACGGTCGCAGGTTCGATACCTGCCTCGGGCATGGATGTGGGATGTGTGTGATGCCCTTAGGTTAGTTAGGTTTCAGTAGTTCTTAGTTCTAGGGGACTGATGACCTTAGAAGTTAAGTCCCATAGTGCCATTTGAACGACTACCGAAGTCCACCCCTCCGCCGCATCACACCGAACCCAGGGTTACTGTGCAGTTCGAACCCCGGTGGACCCCCCCCCCCCCCCCCCCAGGAAACGTCTCACACCAGACGAGTGTAGCCCCTATGCTTTTGTGGGAGAGTAATGGTGGTGTACGCGTACGTGGAGAACTTGTTTGCGCAGCAATCGCCGACATAGTGTAACTGAGGAGGAATAAGGGGAGCCAGCCCGCATTCGCCGAGGCAGACGGAAAACCGCCTAAAAACCATCCACAGACTGGCCGGTTCACCGGAGCTCGACACAAATCCGCCGGGCAGATTCGTGCCGGGCACCAGGCGCCCCTTCACGCTTGCATCACCCCAGTTCCCAGAACTTCTGAAGATAGACGTTGTCTGTGGATATTGTATCAGAGACACAGTCCTTTTGACTGTTCAGAGATGTCACTAAACGCGCCCAATGATGTAAACAACCATGCATGAGCAGCGCTTATTAGACGGAGGGTGCCCGACAGACGATCTGTTCGTCATTCCACCAGGAAGGAGGTACACGGCTCGAGTTGTCTGTAGTTCAACCGTGCTAGACGGTCAATACCGCGGTACGATCGCGTTCGCATTGTTACTTTATTCCGTCTTCATCTGTCCTCGCAATAGTAATAGACGCATTAACCCCACCACCCTCTGTTCTTTAACTTTGCCAGTTCCATTTCTTTTACTTTTTCTACTACCCAATTGTGCTACCTAACACAATGATAAACGTTTCTAACGTTGTTTCTTTATTTTTGTTGAAGGCAGCATAGAAACGTAGTACACCATTTTTTTCCTGATTACGAGTCAACTTGTTGGAATGTTTTCAAATTTGGAGTGCCTCACCATTTGTGCAGAAGAAAAGAAGTGGCAAATAGCACAGATTTGCCAAAATTTTGCTTGTTTACAGGAGGAGTAAGGACGACACGACTGCAGGGCGGGATGAGGCGGGGCTGCTGCGTCGCCCTGCTGCTGGTTCTGCTGGCGTTCCAGCCGCAGAGCTGGGCGCGCCGGGGGCGGCTGCGCAGACACCTCGTGTGGCCAGACGCTGGACCAGTGCTGGAGGTGAGCCGCTGGTGCCGCACTGCAGCGGCGTGCAGGTGTGTGTGTGTGTGTGTGTGTGTGTGTGTGTGTGTGTGTGTGTGTGGCGACTCTGATGAAGTGCACTCAGTAGCACTATCCACATTTTCTTCCCAGCTCACAGCATGACAGCAGTAACATTCATTCTCTGATATAAGACCTTTCCCTGCGTAACACGTAACTAGCGAATAGGTGACACAGTCTTCTGGGGTACCTACACGGTCCAACATAGAATGAAACGTCCCCTTAGAAAAATTATACAAGACTGTGCTTAAATTGTCACACAATAGTTTTTAGCGCAACGCAATCTGACTTCCAAAAATCCCTACGAAAGAATGGCCCTGACCAACATTAACCTATACGTTTCACAAATCACGTACCTCACAAAAATCTTCGTTACTCAAGCTACTGCAATACAGCGAGCGCCACTACTGCCAGCTAAATAAAAGATTGAGTATTACAACAATGCCAACCAGCCACTGACTACCAGTGATTTTTCATACAGAGCGCTGTGTGGCGTTACCAATAAAAAAAACCTGAGCAGCCTACTTACAAGAGTATGCGAAACAACTTGTTCCTCAGAGGTCGCTGGTTCGTCGCTGGAGGAACAAACTGTTCGAAGCAATAACAAACCGCGCAAGTCGTTCCTGTTATTCAAGAAAGGCCGCTGAACATACACTACTGGCCATTAAAATTGTTACACCAACAAGAAATGCAGATGATAAACAGGTATTCATTGGACAAATATATTATACTAGAACTGACATGTGATTTCATTTTCACGCAATTTTGGGTGCACAGATCCTGAAAAACCAGTGCCCAGAACAACCATCTCTGGCCGTAATAACGGCCTTGATACGCCAGGGCACTGAGTCGCACACAGCTTGGCTGGCGTGTACAGGTACACCTGGCCATGCAGCTTCAACACGATAACACAGTTCATCAAGAGTAGTGACTGGCGTATTGTGCCGAGCCAGTTGCTCGGCCATCATCGACTAGATGTTTTCACTTGGTGAAAGATCTGGAGAATGTCCTGGCCAGGGCAGCAGTCGAACATTTTCTGTATCCAGAAAAGCCTGTACAGGACCTACAACATGCGGCCGGGCATCGTCCTGCTGAAATGTAGGGTTTCGCAGGGATCGAATGAAGGGTAGAGCTGCCGGTCGTAACACATCTGAAATGTAACGTCCACAGTTCAAAGTGCCGCCAATACGAACAAGAGGTGATAGAGACGTGTAACCAATGGCACCCCATACCATCAAGCCGGGTGATACGCCAGTATGGGGATGGCGAATACACGCTTCCAATGTGCGTTCACCGCGGTGTCACCAAACACGGTTGCGACCATCCTGATGATGTAAACAGAACCTGGATTCATCCGAAAAAATGACGTTTTGCCATCCGTGCACCCAGGTTCGTCGTTGAGTACACCATCGCAGGCGCTTCTGTCTGTGATGCAGCCTCCAGGGTATCCGCAGCCATGGCTCCGACCTGATAGTCCATGCTGCTGCAAACGTCGAGGAACTGTTCGTGCAGATGGTTCTTGTCTTGCAAACGTCTCCATCTGTGGACACAGGGATCAAGACGTGGCTGCACGGTCCGTTACAGCCATGCCGATAAGATGCCTGTCATTTCGACTGCTGGTGATACGAGGTCGGTGGGATCCAGCACGGCGTTCTGTATTACCCTCCTGAACCCACCGACTCGATATTCTGCTAACAGTCATTCTATCTCGACCAACGCGAGCAGCAATGTCGCGATACGATAAACCGAAATCACGATAGGCTACAATCCGTCCTTTATCAAAGTCGGAAATGTGATGGTATCCATTTCTCTTTCTTACACGAGACATCACAACAACGTTTCACCAGGCAACGCCGGTCAACTGCTGTTTATGTATGAGAAACCGGTTGGAAACTTTCCTCATGTCAGCACGTTGTACGTGTCGCCACCGGCGCCAGCCTTGTGTGAATGCTCTGAAAAGCTAATGATTTCCATATCACAGAATCTTCTTCCTGTCGGTCAAATTTCGCGTCTGTAGCACGTCATCTTCGTGATGTACCAATTTTAATGGCTAGTAGTGTATGTATACAGCTTTACATCTGTACTGCTGATGTGAAGCTGTTGTAGAGCTTTGGAACACTTGCTACACTCGCAGAGAACTTTGTAGAGACTAAAATATCTCCTCTGTAGCAATCGACATGGATTACGCAACAATCATTGGAATCCTAACTCTGTTCTTGAGTGTCACCCAAAGGCAGGAAGATACATACGGATGCCCAGGTTATTGCCTTTTCCTTTACTTTCGGAAAGTGTGCGCAACAGCTCCGCACTGACGGCAGACGAACAAAATACGAACGTACAGAAAATCAACTAACGTTTTGATTGGATAGACATTCCAAGCCAATAAAACAGTCATTCGTAATGAAAAGCCTCCCGCGTAATCGTTCTCTCGCACGTACCCTCTCAAAATAAATAAATAAATAAATACTTACGAGAAAAACTCACAACAAAAAATAATTAATGATGAGTAATGAAATTTCGGGAATACATCTATCTAGGTAAAATACTTAAATGATTAACACTGCAAGATCACAAGTCAACGTAACTGGGAAATAAGCCGTTGCCATGGTACATTAACAACCGGTGTAACTTCAAGGATGTTGAATGCAAGCATACAAACGTGAATGCATTGTGTTGTACAGGTGCCGGATGTCAGTTTGTGTGATGGAATTCCACGCCTGTTGCATTTGGTCGGCCAATATACGACGTTAATGCTGTTTGTGGATGATGCTGGAGTTGTCATCCGGTGATGTCCAATATGTGCTCGACTGCAGACACATTTGGTGATAGAGTAGGCCAAAGAACTCTTGTGGAGCATAATGGATTATAATAGCGGTATGCGGGCGAGTCTTGTCGGGAGACACACCGTGGAAAGCTGTTCACGAATGGCACGATAACTGGTCGAATCACGACACTGACTTTCAATTTTGCAATCATGGTTAGTGGAATCACCACAAGAGAGCTCCTGCTGCCACATGAAACCGCTCCGCCGACCATGACTCCAGGTGTAGGTCCAGTGTGTCTAGCGTGCAGACAGGTTTCCTGCAGGCCCTCAACAGATCTCATTCTAACCAACACGTGGCCATCATTGGCACCGAGGCAGAACCAACTTTTATCAGAAATCACAGCAAACCTCCACCCTGCCCTCCAATAAGCTGTTGTCTGATACCGAATGGCGGTGGTATGGAGTCAGTGCAATGTACGCTACAGGGCGTCTGGCTCGGAGCTATCCTTGAAGTAGCAGATTTGTAACACTTCGATGTGCCACTGTGGTGCCAACTGCTGCTCAAATTGCTGCTGCAGATGCTGTACGACGCGACGGAACCATACGCTAAATACGATGGTCTTCCCACTAGGAATTGCCTCGGGGACGTCCAGAGTGGTTCAAGTGGCTCTGAGCACTATGGGACTCAACTTCAGTGGTCATCAGTCCCCTAGAACTTAGAACTAACCTAAGGACATCGCACACATCCATGCCCGATGCAGGATTCGAACCTGCGACCGTAGCAGTCCCAAGGGGGCCGTCCAGAGCCCAGTCTTCTTACGACAGTACGTTCTCGTGACCACCGCTGCCACCAATCATGTACAGTGGCTACATTGCTGCCAAGTATTTCTGGAGTATCGCAGAAGGAACTTCCAGCTTCTCGTAGTCCTATTACACGACGTCGTTAAAACTCAGCGAGGCGTTGATAATGGCGTCTTTGTCACCTTAAAGTACACTCCTGGAAATGCAAAAAAGAACACATTGACACCGGTGTATCAGACCCACCTTACTTGCTCCGGACACTGCGAGAGGGCTGTACAAGCAATGATCACACGCACGGCACAGCGGACACACCAGGAACCGCGGTGTTGGCCGTCGAATGGCGCTAGCTGCGCAGCATTTGTGCACCGCCGCCGTCAGTGTCAGCCAGTTTGCCGTGGCATACGGAGCTCCATCGCAGTCTTTAACACTGGTAGCATGCCGCGACAGCGTGGACGTGAACCGTATGTGCAGTTGACGGACTTTGAGCGAGGGCGTATAGTGGGCATGCGGGAGGCCGGGTGGACGTACCGCCGAATTGCTCAACACGTGGGCGTGAGGTCTCCACAGTACATCTATGTTGTCGCCAGTGGTCGGCGGAAGGTGCACGTGCTCGTCGACCTGGGACCGGACCGCAGCGACGCACGGATGCACGCCAAGACCGTAGGATCCTACGCAGTGCCGTAGGGGACCGCACCGCCACTTCCCAGCAAATTAGGGACACTGTTGCTCCTGGGGTATCGGCGAGGACCATTCGCAACCGTCTCCATGAAGCTGGGCTACGGTCCCGCACACCGTTAGGCCGTCTTCCGCTCACACCCCAACATCGTGCAGCCCGCCTCCAGTGGCGTCGCGACAGGCGTGAATGGAGGGACGAATGGAGACGTGTCGTCTTCAGAGATGAGAGTCGCTTCTGCATTGGTGCCAATGATGGTCGTATGCGTGTTTGGCGCCGTGCAGGTGAGCGCCACAATCAGGACTGCATACGACAGAGGCACACAGGGCCAACACCCGGCATCATGGTGTGGGGAGCGATCTCCTACACTGGCCGTACACCTCTGGTGATCGTCGAGGGGACACTGAATAGTGCACGGTACATCCAAACCGTCATCGAACCCATCGTTCTACCATTCCTATACCGGCAAGGGAACTTGCTGTTCCAACAGGACAATGCACGTCCGCATGTATTCCGTGCCACCCAACGTGCTCTAGAAGGTGTAAGTCAACTACCCTGGCCAGCAAGATCTCCGGATGTGTCCCCCATTGAGCATGTTTGGGACTGGATGAAGCGTCGTCTCACGCGGTCTGCACGTCCAGCACGAACGCTGGTCCAACTGAGGCGCCAGGTGGAAATGGCATGGCAAGCCGTTCCACAGGACTACATCCAGCATCTCTACGATCGTCACCATGGGAGAATAGCAGCCTGCATTGCTGCGAAAGGTGGATATACACTGTACTAGTGCCGACATTGTGCATACTCTGTTGCCTGTGTCTATGTGCCTGTGGTTCTGTCAGTGTGATCATGTGATGTATCTGACCCCAGGAATGTGTCAATAAAGTTTCCCCTTCCTGGGACAATGAATTCACTGTGTTCTTATTTCAATTTCCAGGAGTGTATGTTTTTACTAACAGTGAGCCGTGCGTGGCTCGCGGCCATGCCGTTTATTGCTTGTCATCTTGTTTTTATGGTTCTGTCACCTCTTTCTTATTCAATTTTTCTGGCGTCACTAAGTTGCTACTTTGCTTGCCCGTGAGTGACAGCAACAGCGCTTATCGATAAGTGCACTGTCTTACTATCTCTGGAGCGACCGTTAGTATTTCTGGGTCGTCGTCTGTCGGGAGTCAGTCGGCGCTCGTCGCCAGTAAGGCGCGGACAGCA
Source organism: Schistocerca gregaria (assembly GCF_023897955.1). Taxonomy (NCBI): domain Eukaryota; kingdom Metazoa; phylum Arthropoda; class Insecta; order Orthoptera; family Acrididae; genus Schistocerca; species Schistocerca gregaria. The sequence continues at coordinate 130,816,278 of NC_064926.1, forward strand.
AGTACTTGCCGACCGCTTTCCACACACATGAACTGTCCGAAGGAAGGAGATTGGAGCGGGAACGACCGTCGGTCGGTCGTTCGCTTGGTCGTCTCATTGGGCGGCGTCTATTTGGTCTTTTGACAGTTTCTGGGCCTCGTCAGTTGGTCAGCTTGGCAGATGTGGGTCAGTTCCTTTCTCGCGCAGAGATGTCGTCACCAATGGGCAAGAGTTACCTCTGCATGGGTGGGTCTGAGCCAGTGTGCCCGGGTCGCCGTGTCTCCGAGCTCTGAACAGACATCGAGTTGAGTGAGGATGGAGCTCCAGTGAGGTCTGCACAGCCAGGACTCACCCGACCGCTGGCGACACGCGTGCACTGTCCAATGGAAGGCGACTTCAGCAGGGACCACCGTTGGCTGGTCGTTTGGTCGGTCGTCTCATCGGGCGTCGTGTATTTGGTCTTCTGGTCCCTTCAATCGGTCATCTTACAGGACTTTGGTAGGTTCCTTCCTTGTGCAGAAATGCTGGGTGACCGAGAGGCCGTTGTTCCTTCTGCATGGTTGGGTCCAAGCCAGTGTCACTGGGATGTCATCCACCTGAAGCGAATGAGGACAGAGCAGCAGTGAGGTCTGGACAGCCATGACTCACCCGACTGTTGCCGAGACACATGACTTCAGTGGCGACGACCTTGGTTAGTCGTTCGGTCGGTCGTCTCATCGGCCGACGTGTATATGGTCACTACCTCTTATGGAAACACTCTGTGTGTATGAGGCAGTTGGTTGTGATGGAGCAGCGAGGAAGTCTCCACAGCGAGAGGTCAGGCTGGGGCCGCTGGTGGTGTGCACGCGCGGTCGGAGTTGTGTAGTACTAGCTGCGAGAACTGCAAAGTTCGTCGCCCACTGAACCTGCACCCAGGAGTTGAGTAATCAGTGAACCTGTTATGAAACTTCAATTGCTGTGACATCTCTCCGTTCACTGCTAGTTGTCGCTTCCTCGGCTGTTCCCGCAAGCAGTATCGTCATGGTGTGCTGGAGTCGGCAAAATTTTGCAGCCGGCTTCCTATGTTGTGTTTACTTTTATGAGTGAAGTACACCATCGGTATCTTCTGCCTTCGGTCTTAACGTTCCAGTAATCTGCCCTCGTCGTTAGCGTAGTTTTCCAGCAATATGTGTTCCTCGTCGTGTTGATGCTGTCTGGCAAGGCGTGTAGTTCGACAGCTTGATGTTGTTCCCCCTTTTTCTTTGAGTGGTTATTTTGCCTTGACTGTGTTTAGACGCCAATTATTAAGACTTAGTCCTGATGTGATCCTTGTCCTCGCTGATATTTTTGGTTGTCGTGCCATTGGTGGGTGGAAGGGAATTGTTTAGGTTGCTGGTTGGTTATTCAGCCGTCCCTAGGTCGTGCTGCCGCCCGATTATTTAATGTTATGCTTGGCTACCTGCCTCACCTAAACTGTTGTTAGAGTCCCCCCCCCCCAACCCCACACCCCAGACCGACCCTTGGAACACCACTGTTCTGTTCTTTGTGATTATGATTTTCTTTGTCACGAGTACTGTGCCAGTCCTTTAGCTGTGTATTAATTTTGTCCGTTCTATGTTCAGTATATGGCCTTCAGCCGAACCTTATGTGAAGTATTTAAGATTATGCCTTCAGCTGTGTTGTATTTAAAATTCTTGTTTGCTCCGTATTTAGGCCTTCACCACGTTTGTTTTAAAAACTGTGGCTTTCAGCAGTAACACGTAAATTCCTGTCTGTAAGGTTTGTCTCTTATTATCTTGAATTCTTAAAATGGTCTTCAGCCATACCGTGTAAATGCTTATCTTAAGGTTTGTCTTTAACTATTTTGAATAATTGTTCAGGCCTTCGGCTATCAAGATATTTCAAGTTTTCTTAAGAGGTTTTTCTGTTGCACTGAGTAAATGCTTGTCTTTAAAGGTTGCCTTTTACTCTACTGGCCATTAAAATTGCTACACCAAGAAGAAATGCAGATGATAAACGGGTATTCATTGGACAAATATATTATACTGTACCTGACATGCGATTAAATTTTCACGCAATTTGCGTGCATAGATCCTGAGAAATCAGTACCCAGAACAACCACCTCTGGCCGCAATAACGGATTTGATACGCCTGGGCATTGAGTCAAACAGAGCTTGGATGGCGTGTACAGGTACAGCTGCCCATGCAGCTTCAACACAATACTATAGTTCATCAAGAGTACTGACTGGCGTATTGTGACGAGCCAGTTGCTCGGCCACCATCGAGCAGACGTTTTCAGTTGGTGAGAGATCTGGATAATGTGCTGGCCAGGGCAGCAGCCGAACATTTTCTGTATCCGTAAAGGCCCGTACAGAACCTGCAACATGCGATCGTGCATTATCCTGCTGAAATTTATGGTTTCGCAGGGATAGAATGAAGGGTAGAGCCACTGTTCGTAACATATCTGGAATGTAACGTCCACCTAGAGACATAACTGAATTGCGAGTTGTGATGCACGGCCGCTAGTAGAGCTATTTCATTAGCTTCTCCTGTAACACGGTTGCTTCGCTCCCTTTCGCCGGTTTCTACGCTGCGATCAGTCAGTCCCAATATTGTAAAAGAACGAACGAAAGCGAGCTTTCTCTGGAAGACTCTTGGCGTACAAGACAACAGATGCCTCAACATTTCTCCAACATTAGCCGTAAATCAGGATCGTTTCAATTTTTTCTTCCGTGGTTGCAACATTCATCGTCCACTTGCACGCCTATTCTCCAAGTGATAGGTAGGTGTGCAGCCGGTAAGCACTGCGCAAGTATGGTTATGGTTAAAGCCACTATGTGTTCTATGACTGTACGATACGTGAGCTCCGGTCGCAGTGTACTACCTGTTACGATACGTCGTAGCTCGCTCCTCGGTCTCGGTGCCGCGTCGAGTGGTTCGATATGTCTGAGGAATACAACGTTGCGAATGGGATTTCCAATTAGAAGTTATGAAATACTGACTTGTCCTACTCTCGTGGCATGGATGCGGGGTCCCATGTGCCACTGAATATTCAATGACCATTGAGCAGTATGTCGTAAATTACGATTGTGGATATATTTTTATTTCTCCGTTTAGAATGCCATTTGTGGCGAAACGAAGAAAATGCTTCAGAAGAAATGGATGCAGATTTCTATAGAATCGTGATCTGAAAAAAAAAAAAGATTTCAATATTGCCCTCCGCCATCCACGCACAGGGTGGCATGGCGGTTCGAGTGTGATATCGTTGGATGTTCCCCTCCGATACAAACAAATTGAAATCATAACTTTTTTTGAACCCATGTGTAGTTTTCGACATTTCAATGACTGCATTTAAAATGAACAATATACACATACATATATATGAGACCACTGAAGTGGCAGACACACTGGAAAGTGAATATATCGAACGTATGGACTAGTTTGCATACTCTCCTGACCTAAATCCTACACAGCATCTCTGGAACGCTCTTCTAAGTCGTGTTTCTCAGCGAGCACCACTTCCCCGAGTCGTGCAAAAATTAAAAACCGCCCTGAGAGAGGAGTGGGACAATATCCCCCAATGACTGCTCACCAGTTTGGTAGCCAGCATGAACAACATGTGCTTACCCTGATTTCCCATGTGGTGAAATCTGTGCCGTTTTTCGTTATTAATATACCACTTCACCTTTATTACGTGTGTACTATGTTTCATGTCGTCCATAACTGCATGTAATTATTCCTGTCGAGCAGTGTCTCTGTTCCTCAGAAATTGTCAAAGACTGTATGAGTATTTTGACCAAATTACAGTTAGTGCCTAAGGGAAGCTTCCCCTGTATCAAAACTACATCACTTCTCTCCACACCCAGCATCACGACTTCACTATTGTCCACTGCGTATCATACTTTCTCATAGTTCCTGATTTGGGCTTGCTGTACAGTACAGTGTAGTCAAAACATGTAGAAAAGGGAGCTGCATGGTTTTTGAATCCTGAAGGGCAAGGGTAAAAGCAATGATGCAATGCGTCATGTGTACAATTTGTTGTAACCCGAATCAGAAAGTTAATTATGAGACACACCCTAAAGACCGAAGCTAAATTACTATACGCAAACGGATTAATTGAAGCAATTATATGTTAAGGTCCGAGCTGTGGCTTCTAAAGGGGGGAATTGCGTAATACCAAAAATTAAAATATTTGAGGTGTTCAACAAAACCAAGATCTGAATGTACACATTAATTTATTCAAAAAAAGAAAGACCTGTCTGACAATAAACATAGATAAAAATACGTAAATGTACCATGAGCTTCAAAAAAAGCGATTCCTCCTCTTGGCAAAGTTACTTCCAAAGTTTGAAATGGTGTTTATAAGCGCAACTGATGTTCTGAAATAACGATTTTCCTACTAATCGACTACAGCAACTGCTTGGTAGAATGTTTCTTTTAAAAAAAAGCAACACACGAATTTACCAGTGCACTGACGGACGTGTAGCAGTTAACTGCAGCGCTCAGACTGAATTCTGAATTCTGATCAGGCACTGTATCAACGTGCCGCTGCTGCTTCTACCGCTCACCAAGAATGATCAGCACAGGACGAGCGGAGGCGTGTCCTCCCTCTCTGGCTTCCTGAAGTACGACGGTAGCATTGCACTTCTGCAGACTCAAATTTAGAACGACTCGAACTTAAAACCACAGTCGGCTTCTTCAATGAAGATCGTCCACCATGCATTCGATTCTCTAATTAAAACAGGAAGTCACCAAGAAGTCAGCACGAACAGTCACTGCACTCATGCTCTTAGGAGCTACTGTTGTTAGATCCAGCACATTCATTCTCCAGTAGCTGAGTTAATTACCATATTGAATGAAATGAGGCAAGCCGAATGACCTGTTGCTTTTCAAACAAACGCACGTTTGAGGTAGGAGATTAAATAGGTAAGGGAACGAACTGTACACTGTGACGACTTGCCAGTTACTAGACAATCTGTCCTGTCACGGTCGCAGCTCTATAATAGAACAAAATAATTGAATAGATGATAATGAAATGTTGAAGTGCATGGCTTTTTAAAATGTATTGAATTAATGAGATTAATTTTTCGGCATGAATGACAAGCACAATAAGCTGAGCTATGCCTGGAAATAAGTTCGTATTAGTTCATATTATTTTGCAGGGCGAAGTAGTTTCTTTCTCCGCTGTAGATTTGTGCTTACCACTTTTTATAATGCTGCGTTTGGTCGCCGTGTTCACCTTTGAAGTCTTGACCGTGTTCCCATTGAGCTTATCGGATCTTAGTAATTTTCCAAAGTACACAGGTGGTCTTTAGTTCTTGTAATTATCGTATTATTTGAAATAACAACTCACACGACCTTCTGTTAATAAAACAATACTGTGTTTTTCTAAACGGTGGACATATTAAATACATATTCCTCACTTATTCATACCGCCCCTAAAATGGCGGTCTACAATTACTCGCTTAAAATGGCGTGCTTCTAACTCGTTCACTTGCTGAACGCGAATCCTCACTTCCTCATACTGGTACAAGAAAATCTCCAGGGTTTTTTAACAACTGAAAATCAAAAATACCTGACGGTAGGCATAGGCTCTATGATGGGCTACCGCTTCATATTTTCTCTTTGCCTTTAAAGAAGACGTAAACATAAAAGAAATGCAAAAGGTTTATCACAACACTTAACTTACTGTTATTGTAAACGATGAGTTAAACCTCTGCGCTGCTAAGGAACACGTGTGCTCAACAAATTAATAATTTAAATGGCCTGAGAAAATATTTAATAACAATAAACATGTTTTTTTAGTTGTCTAGGTCATAAACAATATACTTCCTCCAAAGATATGGAAAACAAACAGCTTCCAGAATAAGACGAATAAGTACACATGGCTCTTAAGGTATGCGTTTAGATCCCATATTTACTAGATATTTTTTTCTTCGAACGACCGTCCCTGTCGTATCACTGAATATTGAACATTCGTCCTAGGACACCCCGCATGTTGCATTTCACTAACATTGTCCAACAGACCTGAGGTGAAATACGGTAATAATGGATACGGGGTCTTAAAGGGATGTTATTGGATGTTTTGTTAAAATGAATAATTTTCAACTTCAGAAAACAACGTCCAGATTATATTATAACAAAACAATGCGAGTTTACCCAGTAATTTTACTTCATTATTCCTACGATATTACGTACACGCTCACTGTGGATTTAGGTAACTGGAGTGCGGTGCTTTGAGGAGAGCAGTGCGGGTCTTTTCAGTGTACACCCGCTGTCGGAAATGGAAGGGCGTTTCTCCCGCCTCGTCTGCACTTTTTGGCGAAACAACAGGAACCGAGAACGGCGACAGGAAGCAAGCACCAGCCAGAAGTTGAAGCGAAATAGTGAGACGTCGGGCGTCTTTTTGTATTTCAGAATTCTGTATCTTAGTTCCTTTTGTTTTGTGAGGAAGTATTTTTCTTTTATTATTTTTGTATTGTTCTGTGTAAAAGAGAAACAAAAAAGCTTCTCCGTTACATCACAATTATACGAGGGACGTTCAATAAGTATTGTGGCATATTTTTTTCTCGGCCAATTTCGTTCAAAATATGTTCAAATGTGTGTGTAATTTTATGGGACTTAACTGCTAAGGTCATCAGTCCCTAAGATTACACACTACTTAACCTAAATTATCCTAAGGACAAAGATATACACACACACACACACATGCCCGAGGGACGGTTCAAACCTCCGCCGGGACCAGCCGCACAGTCCATGACTGCAAGGCCCTAGACCGCTCGACTAATCCAGCGCAGCCAATTTCGTTCGAAAAGATGTGGAATTTGTCATGTCCATTATAATTTCCGGGCTCTTGTGCCGTGGTCGGTTGCTGAATTCTGTGTCAATTCCCAGCGTTTTGTCCCCGTCTGCGGGGGACATCTTCAAGGGGGTCTGTATCTCGATGGAAGGTCCAACACACCCACTGGCAGGGAGGAACTAAGCCGGTTCCACGAACATCTGAATAGTATACTCGAGAATTCAGTTTACAGTGTAGGAGGAGATAGACGGCAATTTACATTTCCTCGGTGTGCTTGTTTTTAGAAACGAAAATGGTAGTTTTGGCTGCTAAGTACACCGCAAACCCACGCACACGGACCGTTATTTGCACCGGAATTCGAACCACGACCCACAACAACAAAAAATGGCTCTGAGCACTATGGGACTTAACTTCTGAGGTCATCAGTCCCCTAGAACTTAGAACTAATTAAGCCTTACTAACCTAAGGACTTCACACACATCCAAGCCCGAGGCAGCATTCGAACCTGGGACCGTAGCGGTCGCGCGGTTACAGACTGTAGCGCCACCCACAACAGAAACGGGGTGTTATCAAGACGTTAGCGGACAGAAGTAGAAGTATTTGTGAACCTGAGTTGCTCGACGCTGAGATGGAAGATCTCCACAACGCACTAAATGAAGAACGGATATTCCTTCTCCGAAATAAAACGTGCGTTGAGTCATCCATGCAGAAACCACAGTGACGTACAGGCTACTGCAAAATCTAAGGGTTTCCTGCCGTTTGTTAAAAATGTAACGGGAAGAATAGGGAGGATCTTGGCGAAGCGGAATATTACCGTAATTTACAAGCCCACCAGGAAGATACAGGAATAACTTGAGCCTGCCAAGGACGCTCGCAAACAATTGGAAAAAGCTGGAGTGTATTGGATCCCATGCAGCTGTGTAGATGTTTATGTGGGTACCACTAAAAGAACTGGTTCAAAACGTTTGGAAGAGCACAAGGGCAATTGTAGAAGAGGAGAAAAGGAACGATCAGCTGTTGCAGAGCATGCTTTCCAGCTAGGATACCACCATATTCGTTTCGAGGAGACGCAAGTACTAGCGGCCACAAGCGGATATTACGAAAGGCTATACAGGGAGGCAATCGAAATCGCCAAACACCATAACAATTTCAGTCGAAAGGAGGAGTGCGTGAAATTAAACGGTATGTGGATGCCGGTGTTGAAGAAGATGTGTACCACTCGTCCACCACTCGGCAACGGCGAGCGACGGCAGAGGACAGTGGCCCATTGCACTGACGTTTTCAAAACTCGTGACGTCACGCCGCGGCGCGGGAGCGCGCGGACACGGAATTTGGCGGCAGTCAGTAGCGAGCCAGTGGGTGTGTTGGACCTTCCATGTAGCCACTGACCCCCTTGAAGATGTCCCCCGCAGACGCGGATGAAACGTTGAGAATTGACACAGAATTAATCAACCTACCACGGCATAACAGCCCGGATAATTATAATGGACATGACGACATTTCCGGCATTGAAAGTCTACATTTTAGTTGCGGAATTTGTTGTGGAACATTGCGGAATATTCCCACTTCGGCCCCTACGCTTTGTTAAATTTCCGACTGGTGGCAGCGCGAAACGTAGCCTTCAAAATGTTGTGTACAATGGAGATGCGTCCCAAAAGAGAGTTGTCATTGAATTTCTTTTGGCGGAAAACCAGATCATCGCGGATTATCGTAGGAGCTTGCAGAATAGCTACAGAGACCTGGTAATGATCAAAAGCACAGTGAGTCGATGGACGAGGTTGGGTAAACCCGCGTGCCTGCCAGCAGCACGTACCTGTCTCTCCTGCAGTGTTGGAACGTACGGGCGCTCGCATTCGAGGTTATCGGCGGAACACAGTCAAACACCTCACTGTTCACTTGGACGTCTCCGTTGGTAGTGTTGACACACTCGTCCACCATTTCAGGTAATTAAAGGTGTATGCCCGCTGGTTTTCTCGCCGCGTAACAGAAGACCACAACCAGCAACGAAACACCGTCTGTGAGGAATTGCTTGAACGTTACGAGACTGATCGTAACAATTTTTTTTTTTGTTTCCGAATTCGTATCGGAAGAAAGCGGTAATCCATGGAGTGGCACCACGCCATCTCTCCTCCGAAGAAAAAGTTCAGTGCCGTATCCTCAACTTGTAAGGCAGTGGCGACGGTCTTCCGGGACTCTTAGGGGGCTATTCTGTTCGATATTCTCCGAGATCGACTCTGAAGTGTATTGTGCTATCCTCAGAAAACTGAAGAAACGACTTCAGCGTTTTCGTGGCCACAAAAATGCAAACAAACTTCCCCTTCAGCATGACAACGCAGGGTCTCACAAAAGTCTGCACACCAGAGAGGAGCTCACAAGACTTAATTCAACTGTCCTTCCCCAGCCATCCTACTGCCTGGATCTCGCGGCTTCCATCTGTTCGTCCCAACGAAGAAGGCACTCCCCGCTAGCAGTACGTGGATGATGGGGAGATTATTGATGCAACAAGACGTTGGCTCCAACGTTGACCAGTAGAGTGGTACCTACATCTACATCTACATCTACATCTACATTGATAATCCGCAAGCCACCCAACGGCGTGTAGCGGAGGGCACTTTACGTGCCACTGTCATTACCTCCCTTTCCTTTCCCAGTCGCGTATGGTTCGCAGGAAGAACGACTGCCGAAAAGCCTCGGTGCGCGCTCGAATCTCTCTAATTTTACATTCGTGATGTCCTCGGCAGGTATAAGTAGGGGGAAGCAATATATTCGATACCTCATCCAGAAATGCACCCTCTCGAAACCTGGACAGCACGCTACACCGCGATGCAGAGTGCCTCTCTTGCAGAGTCTGCAGAGTTTGCTAAACATCTCCGTAACGCTATCACGCTTACCAAATAACCCTATCACGAAACGCGCCGCTCTTCTTTGGATCTTCTCTATCTCCTCCGTCAACCCGATCTGGTACGGATCCCACACTGATGAGCAATACTCAAGTATAGGTCGAACGAGTGTTTTGTAAGCCACCTCCTTTGTTGATGGACTACATTTTCTAAGGACTCTCCCAATGAATCTCAACCTGGTACCCGCCTTACCAGCAATTAATTTTATATGATCATTCCACTTCAAATCGTTCCGCACGCATACTCCCAGATATTTTACAGAAGTAACTGCTACCAGTGTTTGTTCCGCTGTCATATAATCACACAATAAAAGATCCTTCTTTCTATGTATTCGTAATACAATTGTCTATGTTAAGGGTCAGTTGCCACTCCCTGCACCAAGTGCCTATCCGCCGCAGATCTTCCTGCATTTCGCTGCAATTTTCTAATGCTGCAACTTCTCTGTATACTACAGCATCATCAGCGAAAAGGCGCATGGAACTTCCGACACTATCTACTAGGTCATTTATATATATTGTGAAAAGCAATGGTCCCGTAACACTCCCCTGTGGCACGCCAGAGGCTACTTTAACGTCTGTAGACGTCTCTCCATTGAGAACAACATGCTGTGTTCTGTTTCCTAAAAACTCTTCAATCCAGCCACACAGCTGGTCTGATATTCCGTAGGCTCTTACTTTGTTTATCAGGCGACAGTGCGGAACTATATCGAACGCCTTCCGGAAGCCAAGGAAAATGGCATCTACCTGGGAGCCTGTATCTAATATTTTCTGGGTCTCATGAACAAATAAAGCGAGTTGGGTTTCACACGATCGCTGTTTCCGAAATCCGTGTTGATTCCTACAGAGTAAATTCTGGGTTTCCAGAAATACCAGGATACGCGAGCAAAAAACATTTTCAAAAATTCTACAACAGATCAATGTCAGAGATATAGGCCTATAGTTTTGCGCATCTGCTCGACTACCCTTCTTGGAAACTGCCACTACCTGTGCTCTTTTCCAGTCATTTGGAACCTTCCGTTCCTCTAGAGACTTGCGGTACACGCCTGTTAGAAGGGGGGCAAGTTCTTTCGCTTACTCTGTGTAGAATCGGTATTCCGTCAGGTCCAATGGGCTTTCCTCTGTTGAGTGATTTAAGTTGCTCTTCTGTTCCTTGGACACTTATTTCGGTGTCAGCCACTTTTTCGCTCGTGCGAGGATTTAGAGAAGGAACTGCAGTGCGGTCTTCCTCTGTGAAACAGCTTTGGAAAAAAGTGTTTAGTATTTCAGCTTTATGCGTGTCATCCTCCGCTTCAATGCCATCATCATCCCTGAGTGTCTGGATATGCTGTTTCGATCCCCTTACTGATTTAACGTATGACCAGAACTTCCTAGGATTTTCTGTCAAGTCGGAACATAGAATTTTTACTTTCGAGTTCACTGAACGCTTTACGCATAGCCCTCCTTACGCTAACTTTGATATCGTTTAGCTTCTGTTTGTCTGAGAGATTTTGGGTGCGTTTAAATTTGCAGTGAAGCTCTCTTTGCTTTCGCAGTAGTTTCCTACCTTTTTGTGAAACCACGGTGCGTTTTTCCCGTCCCTCACAGTTTTACTCAGCACGTACCTGCGGATATGTAGACCCTCACAGTAAGGTGGCGTAAGGCCGTCACCTTCAATGGAGATGATGTTGAAAACAGTGTTTTGTAGCCAAAAGAGTGGGGAATGATAATGTGTAGAATCTTGAATAAAACCAACCTACTTTCAGATAAAAATGCGTAGCATTTCATATTGAACACCCATCGTGTCATGATCACGAACTCGATGTACTCTATGACGTTTGGGGTGTGCAGCCGGTCATCGTTCACTTCCATACACGATGTTTCAGTTGGGCACCTGCTAGACATGATCAGAGTTCGGACACAGAAGACTGTCTTGGACGTCTCACCTGAAGAAGCCTGGTATGTGCTCAGTTGAAACGTCGTGCTTGTTGGCAAACTGTTGCCATATTATGGGTAACAGCCTACAATGAAATGTAATGAGCAGTTACAAATGCGGTCAGATATGTATTTTGTATTGCGTTCGTATAGTGACCGCATTTTATGCTTCTGGCAGATGTGACGCCATACTGTGGGAGCAGGAAGGGGGCTCTGAGAACTAGGAGAGTGCACTCTGATTTTTGTGATCAAGAGAGCTACATCTTTCGGATGTACAGGGTGTTACAAAAAGGTACGACCAAACGTTCAGGAAACATTCCTCACACACAAATAAAGAAAAGATGTTATGTGGACATCTGTCCGGAAACTCTTAATTTCCATGTTAGAGCTCATTTTAATTTCGTCAGTGTGTACTGTACTTCCTCGATTCACCGCCAGTTGGCCCAATTGAAGGAAGGTAATGTTGACTTCGGTGCTTGTGCTGACATGCGACTCATTGCTCTACAGTACTAGCATCAAGCACATCAGTACGTAGCATCAACAGGTTGGTGTTCATCACGAACGTGGTTTTCCAGTCAGTGCAATGTTTACAAATGTGGAGTTGGCAGATGCCCGTTTGATGTATGCATTAGCACTAGGCAATAGCCGTGGCGCGGTAAGTTTGTATCGAGACAGATTTCCGGAACGAAGATGTCTCGACAGGAAGACGTTCGAAGCAATTGATCGGTGTCTTAGGGAGCACGGAACATTCCAGCCTATGACTCGTGAATGGGGAATACCTAGTACGACGAGGACACCTGCAATGGACGAGGCAATTCTTCGTGCAGTTGCAGCGTCAGAGAAGTTGCTGCTGTACAAGGTAACGTTGAAAACGTCACTGTATGTAGAGTGCTACGGGAAACCAGTTGTTTCCGTACCACGTACAGCGTGTGCAGGCACTATCAGCAGCTGATTGGCCTCCACGGGTACACTTCTGCGAATGGTTCATCCAACAAGGTGTCAATCCTCATTTCAGTGCAAATGTTCTCTTTACGGATGAGGCTTCATTCCAACGTGATCAAATTGTAAATTTTCACAATCAACATGTGTGGGCTGACGAGAATCCGCACGCAATTGTGCAATCACATCATCAATACAGATTTCTGTGAAAGTTTGGGCACACATTGTTGGTGATGTCTTGATTGGGCCCCATGTTCTTCCACCTGTGCTCAATGGAGCACGTTATCATGATTTAATACGGGATACTCTACCTGTGCTGCTAGAACATGTGCCTTTACAAGTACGACACAACATCACAACATGTGGTTCATGCACGATGGAGCTCCTGCACATTTCAGTCGAAGTGTTCGTACGCTTTTCAACAACAAATTCGGTGACCGATGTATTGGTAGAGGCGGACCAATTACATGGCCTCCACGCTCTCCTGGCCTCATCCCTGTTGACTTTCATTTATGGGAGCATTGGAAAGCTCTTGTCTATGCAACCCCGGTAGCAAATGTAGAGACTCTTCGTGCTCGTATTGTGGACGGCTGTCTTACAATACGCCATTCTCCAAGGCTGCATCAGCGCATCAGGGATTCCATGCGACGGAGGGTGGATGCGTGTATCCTCGCTAACGGAGGACATTTTGAACATTTCCTGTATCAAAGTGTTTGAAGTCACGCTGGTATGATCTGTTGCTGTGTGTTTCCATACCATGATTAATATGACTTGAAGAGAAGTAAAAAAATGAGCTCTAACATGGAAAGTAAGCGTTTCCGGACACATGTCCACATAACATATTTTCTTTCTTCGTGTGTGAGAAATGTTTCCTGAAAGTTTGGCCGTAACTTTTTGTAACATCCTGTAATAGTAAACTACGACTTCAATATTATTATTTTAAAACTCAGAACTTGATACGATAGCTGACTGAACTCCTGATATATCATCGAGTATTCAGGACGCCAGAAAATTTTCAAGATTCACACTAGGTCAAAATAGTAATATACATTGTCTATTTGTGGTTCTTTTATGTATTTTTAATACTGGAATTTAGATTATCATTAAGTTACCTTCACTGTTGTTATGCAAAGAGCCACGAAGATTACATTCACATACGTCTGCACATCTCTTTATATTAACTGTGTTATCTGTCAGCCTCCGACTGGTCATTCGCCTTCCCCTTTTAAGAATAGTGTTGAGACAGGCACAGCAGTTCAGTTTACACAACGTGTTCACCTATAGCTACAGCTACATCTACATCCACATCTACATGCACACTCCGCAAATCACACTTAAGTGCATGGCAGAGGATTCATCGAACCACCTTCACACTCTCTATTGTTCCACTCTTGAAAGCTCTGTTTAGCCTTGTTTTGTTATGATGATCGTTTCTTCCTATCTAGGTCGGCGTGAACAAAATATTCTCGAATTCGGAGTAGAGAACTGATGATTGAAATTTCGTGAGAAGATCCCGCCGTAACGAGAAACGCCACCCCAAATCCTGTATCAAGGTGACACTCTTTCTTCTGTTTCTCGATAATACAAAACGAGCTAACGGTGTACTCCGTTAATACTATCTGGTAACGATACTAGACCGCGAAACAGTACTCCAAAAGAGGACGGTGTAGCCAGTCTCTTTAGTAGATCTCTTCCATCTCCTAACTGTTCTGCAAATAAATCGCAGTCTTTGATTCACCTTCCCCACAACATTTTCCAATTTAAGTGGTTCGTCATTCTAACTACTAGGTATTTAGTTGAATTTACAGCCTTTAGGTTTGATTGATTTGTCGTGTAACCGAAGTATAACGGATTCCTTTTAGCACGTACGTGGATGACTTCACACTTTTCATTATTTACCGTCAATGGCCAATTTTCGCGCCATAGCGATATCTTTTATAAAACGTTTTGCACTTTGTTTTGGTCAACTGATTATTTTACTAGACGATAAACGACAGCATCATCCTCAAGCAATCTAAGATGGCAGCTCAGATTGTCTCCTAAATGGTTCATATAGAAAAAGAAGAGCATAAAACCTATAATAGTACTTTGGGGAACGCCACAAATCACTTCTGTTTTACTCGATGACTTCCCGTCAATTATTATGAACTGTGACCTCTCTGACAGGAAATCTCTAACCCAGTTGCATAGCTGAGCTGATAATCCATAAGCACGAAATTTGGTTTCTTTCAAGCTGCTTGTGAGTTACCGTGTCAAAAGCCTCCCGGAAATTTATAAGTACAGAATTAATTTGAAACTCCTTGTCAACATTACTCAACACTTAGTGTGAGCAAAGAGCTAGTTGTGTTCCACAGGAACGATGTGTTTTAAAACCGTTTTGACTGTGTGTCAATAGATCGTTCTCTTCGAAGTAATTATTAATTTTCGAACACAACATATGTAACAAAATCATACTGCATATCGACGCTAATGATATAGACCTGTAATTTAGTAGATTATGCTTATTGCCTTTTTTGAATATTGGTATGACCTGTGCAATTTTCCAGTCTTTGTCGGTCAAGCGGTTGTACAGGATTTTTAAGTATGCTGCTACTGCATCACAATATTCTGGAAGGAAACTAGCTGGTATACGGTCTGGACAGGAAGACTTGACTAAGATGTGTTACTGCTTTAATAAGGCTAAGTATGTTTTCCCTTTTTTTCTCTCTTGTTTAGTTCAAGTTATTTTTCATAATGGCGACATTGTTTGATTAGTTCTGAAAACCTTTCTAGTAATTTAACCTGGGAATTCATAAGAGAATATGACTCTAGTTTTATGCCCTGAAATGTTAGTGCTTTTGTAAGTAAGCTGTTTAGGTTTTTATGTGCTGGGTGCAGTCTGTGGCTGGTTTGCATTGTTGTTCGCTATTGTAGTGTTGGGCTGTTGGCTGTTAACAGCGCGTAGCGTTGCGCAGTTGGAGGTGAGCCACCAGCAGTGGTGGATGTGGGGAGAGAGATGGCAGTTTTGAGAGCGGATGATCTGGACGGGTGTCCGTCAGAGAGAGTAAATTTGTAAGCCTGGATGTCATGAACTGATATATATATATATATATACACATATATATATATATATATATATATATATATATATATATATATATATATATATTATGACTTTTGAACACTATTAAGGTAAATACATTGTTTGTTCTCTATCAAAATGTTTTATTTGCTAACTATACCTATCAGTAGTTAGTGCCTTCAGTAGTTAGAATCTTTTATGCAGCTGGCATTGGCGCACGCTGTGTTGCAGTAGTTTGAGTGACGAAGATTTTTGTGAGGCAAGTGATTCATGAAAGGTATAGGTTATTGTTAGTCAGGGCCATTCTTTTGAAGGGATTTTTGAAAGTCAGATTGCGTTGCGCTAAAAATATTGTGTGTCAGTCTAAGCACAGTCATTTACAATTTTTCTAAGGGGACGTTTCACTTTATATGATACCAGACCTGCATACGAATAAAATCAGTCTCATTTAATTTATTTAAGTTTCGGAATGCAAGGTCTTTTACAATGTGCAACGGAATAGTAAAATGAAAGGAGAGTTTGCCAGAATTAGTGAAGACAATACTGAAATTAGATTCCTCACTGGAAAATGGCTCTGAGCACTATGGGACTTAGCATCTATGGTCATCAGTCCCCTAGAACTTAGAACTACACAACACCCATTCATCACGAGGCCGGCATGCTCATCACCTATTAACACAGGTTTGTATCTAAGAAGTGGCACTTAAATCAGCGTAATTTCATTATTTATTACATGCCCCAGAGAACTCGGAGCTGGCCCTGGTGGCCGAGCGGTTCTAGGCGCTTCAGTCCGGAACCGCGCGACAGCCACGATCGCAGGTTCTAATCCTGCCTCGGTCATGGATGTGTGTGATGTCCTTAGGTTAGTTAGGTTTAAGTAGTTCTAAGTTCTAGGGGACTGATGACCTCAGATATTAAGTCCCATAGCTCTCAGAGCCATTTGAGCCATTTTTTGAGAACTCGGATGATAATTGTTGGCTTCCCGACAGGTATGGGAGTAATGGGAAAGATGACACACCAAAGGGCAATCGATTGAGGAGTATAATAAATTGTTCTCTATCATTGCTGGAGAAATTACAAATCCATATATCACGGCATGCAGAATACAGAGTGCGGTGAATGGGAACTGAGATTATGAATCTTCAAAGCGCATTAGAATACCTACAGATTTAGAAATCGACTGTGGACGTATTCCCGACCATATCTACAGATTTAGAAATCGACTGTGGACATATTCCCGACCACATCTACAGATTTAGAAATCAACTGTGGATGAATTTCTCTACAAAGAGAATCACTCTTATACATATAGTGGCAACGTATTTGTGAAGCTCAGGATGTTATCATTTTATAATTATCAGGTCTCTATAATCAAACTCCTCACGGATAATTCCATTCATGAACACTCATTGGCATTCAAGGCACACAGGGAAGGTTAACAAACAAAAATTGCAGCATCTCACGAAAATTAAGAAATATGAAAAATTTAACAGGCATACAAGCATTTATTCTATTTACCGTATGGGCGTGAGAGGGGAGGGGGGGGGGGGCACATGATGGACTGAAGTTCAAATTCTCCTTAACTCCGGAAAAATCCAAAAGTGGACATTTAGTGGAGTCATCTGACTTTACCTTCTGAAAAAAGCTAGCACATTGGGACCACGTGACAGGCAGAAGAATTTACATTAACTAGGAAAAAATCTGAAAGTAGACAAATGAGGGACTTACTGCCCCTTGTCAGTGTTCGTCTGAATCTATAAACAGTGGTTCAAATGTCTCTGAGCACTATGGGACTCAACTGCTGTGGTCATTAGTCCCCTAGAACTTAGAACGACTTAAACCTAACTAACCTAAGGACTTCACACACATCCATGCCCGAGGCAGGATTCGAACCTGCGACCGTAGCAGTCGCACGGTTCCCGACTGCGCGCCTGGAACCGCGAGACCACCGCGGCCGGCCTATAAACAGTGATCTACCTTTCTCACAGCACAGTTAAGCTCTAATATCTCATCACGGCACGGCTTGAAATTAAATTGCGTGGTTATGGAATATCGTGTCAGTTATGCGACTGGGTTCCTGGTTTCCTGTCAGAGATGTCTCCTTTCGTAGTAACTGAGGGGAAGTCATAGAGTAAAACAGAAGTGATTTCTGGCCATTCCCAAGGTAGTGTTATAGCATATTTCCTGTTCCTGAAATATATAAACGCCTTAGAAGAGAATATGAGCAGCCTTAAAAGGTTTTTTCCAGATGATGCTGTCATTCATCGTCTAGTAAAATCATCAGAAGATCAAAGCTAATTGCGAACTGATTTAAGTAAGATACCTGTGACATTGAACCCTAAAAGGGCAAGTCTGAGGTCATCCACATGAATGCTAGAAGGAATCCGTTAAACTTTGGTTACATGATAAATCAATCAAATCCAACGGCCGTAAATTCAACTAAATACCTAGGAATTACATCTACAAACACATTAAGAATGTTGTGGAGAAGGCGAACCAAAGACTGTGTTTTGTTGGCAGAACACTTAGACGGTGCAACACTACGCTTGTTCGTCCTCTTTTAGAGTACTGTTGCGCGGTGTGGTATCCTTACCAGGTAGGATTAACAGAGTACAGAGTACAAAAGTCCAAAGAAGGTCAGCACGTTTTGTATTATCGAGAAATAGGGGAGAGTGTCTAAGACATCTCACAGGATTTGGGGTGGAAATCATTAAAACAAAGGCATTTGTTATTGTATTGGGATCTTCTTACGAAATTTCAATCACTAACTTTCTCCTCCTAATGTGAAAATGTTTGTTTTGATGCCGACCTACATAGCCAGAAACGATCATCGTAATAAAATAATGGAAATCAGAGGTAGCACGGAAATACAAAGTGTTCAGTTTTTCTCTGCGCTGTTTGAGAGTGGAATAATAGAGAATTGGAGTGAAGGTGGTTCGATTAATTATATTTCAGGTACTTAAGTGTGATTTGCAGAGTAGCCATGTAGATGTAGAGGTAGACGATATGGGTCCCCAAACACACAAGCAAATGCATAATGTTTTCCACATTAGACATGACTCCAAAATGAATCACGGCAATAAATTTAATACTACATACTCTGAGAAGCCACGTAATGTGCAGTCCCGTATGTGCTGTGCAGATGAGCAAAGCCAGCAATTATCTCACCATCATTCAGAATGAAGTTGGATGCATATGTCCATTTCCATACAAGTCTATATTTATAGCCAGGTCGGTACGTCATCATCACCGCAGCAGGAAGAAGAGAGTGTCTCTGTAAGCTGGCCAAGAGGGCCACGCCAAAACGAACTCTCCCGCGTACTTTCCTTAGTGGCTGGTTTGCGTCAAAGATAACACGAGCTGTCAAGACAAAACGTGCAGTTTCCACACGGAGATGTACTACCTATGAATAGCTAAAATCAGTGCGGTACAATTGGCGTTACGTTGAAATCAGTCGATTTGGTTGTGGTTAACAGATTGATTTGTAATGTAGCACGAGGCCTACGTTAGGAGAAGCCAACGAACGTGAGTGCCTGATAATGGCTGATGTTATGGATCGACCTGTAGTGTAGCTTATGTTTACACTTGCACGCTATTTAACCACTCTATTTCCGCCGGATGATGGTTCTACCAGGGGAGACTGGGGCTGGTTGTTACACGGGATGACTTGTTACACTCGAACTTTGAATTAACTGCTGGTAGTAGCGCTCTTTCTTATGGTAGCACCTGATAGTACAGTTCTCCTGCCGAACTCGGGTGCGCGGGCTGTCATTATTAGAAAGACTGCAAGAGAAAACATTTTCTCTACGTTTATTTGTAATTTTTTTCTTACATGAACATTTTTTAACACTTTGAAGATCGGCTACTTGCATGCATATTTGATCAAGAGGACCGGCCATTTAATGTCAATACTTGTAACAATGTACACAGGACACAATTGTAGAATTAGAACAGGGAACTCTGAATACTTCGAAATAAGACAAAGACTTAAGCAAGGAAGTATTCTATCTCCTGCACTTTTTAATGTTATGATGGAGGGAATGAATAGGGCAGTTTAAGATATAGTAAAAAAGACAATAAGACGATTTTTGCAGATGATACAGTAATATGGGGTGATAAAGAGGTAGCTGTACCGTTACAACTTGATGCATGGAAGGAAATAATGAAAAGGTATCCATCAAAAATAAATAAAGATAAGAGTGCAGTAATGGTATTCGGAAGAGAGATAGGGGTCAACGGAAATATTAACTTGAATGGAGAAACCCTCAAAATGGTAGAAAGCTTCACTTATATAGGGAGTGAAATATCTAAGGATGGAAGAATAACCAACGAAATTAATAGGAGGTTGCAGAAGGGAGGAAATTTCTACCAAACAATAAAACACCTGATTTAGAATAAGGAAGTTTCAGAAAAAGCAAAACTCCTTATGTATAAGAATTATTACTTCCCTATTGTCACCTATGGTGGGGAAACATGTACAATGACAGAAAGGGACTGGAGCAGACTGCAAGCAGGGGAAATGAAATTTCTCAGAGCAGTTAAGAGAAAAACAAGAATGGACAGAGTAAGGAATGCAGAGATTAGAAAGGACCTTAAACAAGAAAGTATGAGAGAAGAAATTGAAAAAAAAAGAGATTGAGACGGTATGGGCATGTTAAGAGGATGCATGGGCAGAGACTCTCCAAAATTATGGAAGAACTAAAGATGGATGGAAAAAGGCCTAGAGGGCCCCCAAGAAAACTGTGGAAAACGAGAGTGGAAAGGAGAGGTGTAACGTGGCAGCAAGTGGAGGAACAAAAGTGGTGTGAGGACCGAGCGAAATGGAGAGAACTCGTTAACACCAAGACCCGGCATTCGCTGGAGCGGAAACCGGATATAAATAGAGAGAGAATTATAACGTTACTGACACATGTGTAATTGATATATCTTCAAGAATAATACGTACTAAAAACGGATCAAACTTCAAGATTTATTTTTCATACTCACTCTAGTTCTTAGATAGGTTACAACGTTTAGAATAACGATTGCAGGAATAATAATTATCCACCAAAAAGAAAGCATGAGGCGATTTATTAAGGAGATTGTTCCTGTTAGGGGTCCAAAATTTCTTGCTCACTCAACAAACGTGATGCATTTGTAGCAAAATTACGGCGGACTGAGAGACGTAACAGAAACAATGTCAATGTGATCGCATTTAGGCTCAACCATCATGACAGCAGCTCTTACATTCGCTAACATTTCTTTCGAAATTATTCTAGAAACTGACAACAGAAGGCAGTACCTGACAAGGGACAGTTAACGAGACGTCCGTACATTGTTCTCAAATAATGAGTCCAGGTTTCGAGCAATAGGTGGCTCGAACATTGAGGACATCACAGCTCGAGGTACACTCGGGCGCTGTGTTTTCAACATAGCGATGTGGCCCAGTCTATGCCTGGGCTCGATCTCCAAAGTGTCAGTTACAATGAAGCCTTTTGTATACTAGTGCAAGTGCTGTCACGTAAAAGTCTTAACTTCATTTGAAAATGTTTAAAAATTTTCTACAGTTGAAAATGATGCTTATCTGTTACCTAGTATAAAATGGCAGTCTATCGGGAAATTTATAGTAATTTCGTCGGGGATGGTTCTTAAGTTGTAACAATCTGCCCTGTGTCACAAGCAGTTCCTAATTACGTTTTTTTCTTGTAAAAGCAACATGAGAAATTACAAAAAAGACGAACAGAGACATAATGTCGAAAGGTACACGTAGCAAAGTGGCAAAAAAGTAATGACTGCTTCCCCACCTAGAACGTCACTAATAAACATGGAATAAGTTTCATGATACTACAGCAAAAATACAGCTATTTCTCATTGTAAGGAAGAAAACGAGCCCAAAGACAAAAGGCATAAGATAAATGTGTGACGAGACAGAGAAAAAGACTGACTCCGTATTGAGTGCACTGAGCCCTATTACGAATCAGTGCAACCAACAAAACAACATCAGTGTATTACATGTGGAGAACGGGCTCATGATTGTTGTGCAAACTTTGATAAATATAACATTTGCACTATTAAAGCTCTGATAATGAAACAGAAGTTAGTTTATCAGAATAGGCCTCCTTGAAAATGTCAGATTACTAGTAATTTGTAAAAACAGAACAGACCTTATAATAATATTGATACCATATTGCACCTAAGACAAAGACGACAATAAATGATACATAAGTACCCATTTTTGATCAGTTGCTTAGTAGGCTACAACATTTGTAACAACCTACTACTGTAACAACATGCCCCATTGTGTGTTAACTTGTTGCAATGCGTATAACCAAAAATAACGTCAAGTCAGTGAGAGTCCAATAGCTGACCATGAGGAACATATTAAAATGATGCCACATTCTAAGATATTTCGCAATAAAATACCTTCTTGCTCAAATTATGGAAAAAAAATTATAATTACTAGCCTCGGTCTCCTACTCATTTTAGTGTACTAACCCAGCAGACATGTAGGTGGCTACATGTCTTTGAGGCGGAAGGTGCCCATCGCCTTGTCTATGGATGTCATCGTTTTGCTTTCGAGTGCACGACAACAAATCTCAGTATTTCTCATTGGTCACTGGGACTGCTCTCAAACTTGCAGCAGCCTACCATGTACGGATGACACGAGCAGATCGGTTCTTAGTTAGCATCCTTTTGCAATTAATCTTAGTTATGTGTAATGAATCATTTTACTTTCACATCGCTCATTCATATATGAATATTAGAACTCGCAGAACATTTACGCGGTTGTCTTTGAATACCGAAGTGTTAATATTTCGTATCCACTACGTTTCACAAATAAGAAAAATAGAAATTCTGCTGCGGAATGGATGGAGTTCTCAAAAAAAAAGTTTTCAGTTTTTTTCATATTTATATTTTCTGTCTGATCCAAAAATTTGGTAACAGCATTTACACCCATCTTTGTGCTAAGGATAACTTAATGTGGAGTAATAAACGTAATTTTTTTCTTCTCACATTGCAATGATATACATCATTGTTCCTTTTGAATTTCGATACATAGTTTATAACAAACTTCATGAGGGTATTGATGGACTACGAGGCAGCAGTCGAAGTGCATAGCTCTTTCAACAGATGTCTACAAGATGATAGTGGGCGAGCACCACATATTATTCTAACAATACGTTTTTGAGCAATGAAGACTTACTTTCTTAAAGATTAGCTACCCTAGAGCTTTATTCCACATGACAGTCGATGAAAATACGCTAAACAGATTATCCTACTGATTTGTTTCCGCACAAGACCGCCAACGATTCGAAGTGCAAATGCTGCTGAACTAAATTGTTTTAGGATTTCCTAAATGTGTATCTTTCCAGTTCAAATTTTCATCAATACAGATATCTAAATTTTATGAAACTTCTGCTAATTATTATTTTCTTACCATGTGTTACACCTGTAAACCTCGTTGTTTGTGTAACATAAGATGTGTGTATGTATCAGTGCCTAATGTGGTCTTCACAATGGAATTCTCACACATACAGATGATTAAGATGACCCTGACATTGACAATCTACACCTAAGAATTTCCCCAAATGATGTATCACATTGTTGTTTAACTGCACTTCATTTCAGCACATCAAATCAAAGATTCCTATCGGGATGCTACTAGAATGACTTACGATGTGGATACTGTACATTATTTATCCTCATGTAGAATGTAGGGACATGTAGAATGCAGAAAAGTATAATATATATGAACTATACAATATCGGATTTTGTCCTACATGAAATTTTCCTTAGACCGCATGCTGTCCCCCCCACTCCCACCCCCACCGAAATCCCCCACCCCCCTCATTTAACACGGACATAAAAGTTGGCTGAGTTGATACTGATTAGCGGTGAGGCCTTCACCCTGGATGGTACTTTCAGAAAACGGTCAGTGGACAAGGAAACGAAACTAAACCTATTTTCTGTTAGTGTTTCCCTACCCGCCAAACCGGTATGTGCAAATCACCTATTAAAGTAAGGACAGCATTAGTACTGCAAAAATGGTTCAAATGGCTCTGAGCACTATGGGACTTAACTTCTGAGGTCATTACACACATACATGCCCGAGGCAGAATTCGAACCTGCCACCGTAGCGGTCGCGAAGTTCCAGACTGTAACGTCTAGAACCGCTCGTCCACACAGGCCGGCATTAGTACTGCACCGATGGTATGCTGACTGGGGCGTGTGCTGCTTTGCAGATGACGTACGTGGCGTAACTGTAATTCTGTGGCTGCCCAGTAGACGCAATATGCCTTACGCATACTGCTAGGGCTGAAGTTACCTCAGTACAAGGCAGAGCACGACTCACTATTTCTGTTTGCTCACTAGGCAGAAATAGGAATTCGACCTAGGTATTCTTCCGTGAAGCAACACTTCACAGTCGTCAGTCGAATAAATACACTACTGGCCATTAGAATTGCTACACCAAGAAGAAATGCAGATGCTAGACAGGTATTCATTGGACGAATATATTATACTAGAACTGACATGTGGTTACATTTTCACGCAATTTGGGTTCATAAACCCTGAGAAATCAGTACCCAAAATAACCACCTCTGGCCGTAATAACGGCTTTCAAACGCCTGGGCATTGAGTCAAACAGAGCTTGGATGGTATGTACAGGTACACCTGCCCATGCAGCTTCAACAAGATACCACAGTTCATCAAGAGTAGTGACTGGCGTATTGTGACGAGCCAGTTGCTCGGTCACCATTGACCAGACGTGTCCAACTGGTGAGAGATTTGGAGAATGTGCTGGTCAGGGCAGCAGTCGAACATTTTCTGTATCAACAAAAGCCTGTACAGGACCTGCAACATGCGGTCGTGCATAATCCTGCTGAAATGTAGGGTTTTGCAGGGATCGAATGAAGGGTAGAGCCACGGGTCGTAACACTTCTGAAATGTAACGTCCACTGTTCAAAGTGCCGTCAATGCGAACAAGGAGTGACCGAGACGTGTAACCAATGGCAGTCCATTCCACACGTCGGGTTATACGCCAGTATGGCGATGACGAATACACGCTTCCAATTTGCGTTCACCGCGATGTCGCCAAACACGGATGTGACCATCATGATGATGTAAACAGAACCTGGATTCATCCGCAAAAATGACGTTTTGCCATTCGTGCACCCAGGTTCGTCGTTGAATACACCATCGCAGGCGTTCCTGTCTGTGATGCAGCGTCAAGGGTAACTGCAGCCATGGTCTTCGAGGTGATAGTCCATGCTGCTGCAAACGTCGTGGAACTGTTCGTGCAGATGGTTGTTGTCTTGCAAACGCCCCCATCTTTTGACTCATGGATCGAGCCGTGGCTGCACGATCCGTTACAGCCATGCGGATAAGATGCCTGTCATCTCGACTCCTAGTGATACGAGGCCGTTGGGATCCAGCACGGCGTTCCGTATTAGCCTCCTGAACCCACCGATTCCATATTCTGCTAACAGTCATTGGATCTCGACCAACGCGAGCAGCATTGTTGCGATACGATAAACCCAATCGCGATAGGCTACAATCCGACCTTTATCAAGGTCGGAAAAGGGATGGTACACATTTCTCCTCCTTGCATGAGGCATCACAACAACGTTTCACCATGCAACGCAAGTCACCTGCTGCTTGTGTATGAGAAATCGATGGGAAACTTATGTCAGCATGACATGTGGGTGTCGCTACCGGCGCACACCTTATGTGAATTCTCTGAAAAGCTAATCATTTGCATATCACAGCATCTTCTTCCTGTCTGTTAAATTTCGCGTCTGTAGCACATCATCTTCATGGCAATTTTAATGGCCAATAGAGTACAACAAAAACTCTGTCACGGAGAAACGACTTCACGTGCTCACTATGCCGAGAGCAAAACTTCTTGAAATGTAATCGCCAGATTCTCCACTGTGGCTCTCGTCAGTGAAGTACCTAGCTCGATCCCAAGAGAGAGAAAACTGTCTTCAGCATTTGACGATGCCACTATGGTTCCAGTATATTAGGACATGTTTTTATAAAACAGGTATGCCTCTTCATATTTAAAGCGCACAAATGCACATTCATGTTATTAATACTTTACATCAGGGTCTATTTTATTGTTTTAAGCAGTAGACAATCTGCTAGCGTGATTCTGTTTTTCCCATATTGTGCTGCACATCTGAAGATGGTCATTATAGACCGAAACCGGTAGAATGATGACAAAAAATGGTGACCATACACGTGAAGTAAAGGAAATTTATTCTGTATTCGGATTACTGTTCAGTTCGCGACCATGTGGCAGCTTGTGAAATTGTCTTCGATTGATCGAGGCAGGGACGTGCTCTTGATCGATCCCCAGAGGAGAGTCGCCCTCACGCTGTAGTCCGCTCTCTCCTGGGCACGCAGCGTCTATGGTACGTTTTGCGATCCGGTGACGAATCACGGCGATAGAGACTTCTGAGGAATACGTGTCCCTTTCTATCAGTGCTCAGCCCTAATTAACTCTCAGACATGCAGTACTACAGAAATTGTCAGCATGTGGTGGTAGTCAGTGTCAGCCAATGAAATGGTTAATAATCCGACAGTGAACCGTAGACAGTGATTTAACATAAGTCTACGAATATTCATTGTATGATGGCAAAAGGTTGCGCCTTACACATTTTTCGTTTATTGTAATACCTCTAGCTGTACAGAACTAAACATGTAGTGTCTTTTTGAAACTGTGAGCGAGATCATTCACAAAAAAAAAGAATATTACTTTTAAGAACATTATTTACAATTTCTTCTGTTGCTCTATGTATATTGAGATTGATCACAATACTTGTTTCATCCACAAAAAAAAAATCTGTTGTTGTTGTTGTTGTGGTCTCCAGTCCTGAGACTGGTTTAATGCAGCTCTCCATGCAACTCTATCCTGTAGAGGACTGGCTCTCCCAAGGCTGTCAGTAATTCTAATGGAATGTCGTCTACTTCCGGGGCCTTGTTTCGACTTACGTCTTTCAGTGCTCTGTCAAACTCTTCACGAAGTATCACATCTCCCATTTCATCTTCATCTACAACCTCTTCGATTTCCATAATATTGTCTTCAAGTACATCGCCCTTGTATAAACCTTCTATATACTCCTTCCACCTTTCTGCTTTCCCTTCTTTCCTTAGAACTGGGTTTCCATCTCAGCTCTTGATAGTCATACAAGTGGTTCTCTTTTCTCCAAAGGTCTCTTTAATTTTCCTGTAGGCAGTATATACAGGGTGTTTCAAAAATGACCGGTATATTTGAAACGGCAATACGAACTAAACGAGCAGCGATAGAAATACACCGTTTGTTGCAACATGCTTGGGACAACAGTACATTTTCAGGCAGACAAACTTTCGAAATTACAGTAGTTACAATTGTCAACAACAGATGGCGCTACGGTCTGGGAAACTCTATAGTACGATATTTTCCACATATCCACCATGCGTAGCAATAATATGGCGTAGTCTCTGAATGAAATTACCCGAAATCTTTGACAACGTGTCTGGCGGAATGGCTTCACATGCAGATGAGATGTACTGCTTCAGCTGTTCAATTGTTTCTGGATTCTAGAGGTACATCTGGTCTTTCAAGTGTCCCCACAGAAAGAAGTCACAGGGGCTCATGTCTGGCGAATAGGGAGGCCAATCCACGCCGCCTCCTGTATGTTTCGGATAGCCCAAAGCAATCACACGATCATCGGAATATTCATTCAGGAGATTAAAGACGTCGTCCGTGCGATGTGGCCGGGCACCATCTTGCATAAACCACGAGGTGTTCGCAGTGTCGTCTAAGGCAGTTTGTACCGCCACAAATTTACGAAGAATGTCCAGATAGCGTGATGCAGTAATCGTTTCGGATCTGAAAAATGGGCCATTGATTCCTTTGGAAGAAATGGCGGCCCAGACCAGTACTTTTTGAGGATGCAGGGACGATGGGACTGCAACATGGGGCTTTTCGGTTCCCCATATGGGCCAGTTCTGTTTATTGACGAAGCCGTTCAGGTAAAAATAAGCTTCGTCAGTAAACCAAATGGCTTTTCGGTTCCCCATATGGGCCAGTTCTGTTTATTGACAAAGCCGTTCAGGTAAAAATAAGCTTCGTCAGTAAACCAAATGCTGCCCACATGCATATCGCCGTCATCAATCCTGTGCACTATATCGTTAGCGAATGTCTCTCGTCCAGCAATGGTAGCGGCGCTGAAGGGTTGACGCGTTTGAATTTTGTATGGGTAGAGGTGTAAACTCCGGCACATGAGACGATACGTGGACGTTGGCGTCATATGGACCGCAGCTGCAACACGGCGAACGGAAACCTGAGGCCACTGTTGGATCACCTGCTGCACTAGCTGCGCGTTGCCCTCTGTAGTTGCATACACGGTCGCCCTACCTTTCCAGCACGTTCATCCGTCACGTTCCCAGTCCGTTGAAATTTTTCAAACAGATCCTTTATTGTATCGCTTTTCGGTCCTTTGGTTACATTAAACCTCCGTTGAAAACTTCGTCTTGTTGCAACAACACTGTGTTCTAGGCGGTGGAATTCCAACACCAGAAAAATCCTCTGTTCTAAGGAATAAACCATGTTGTCCACAGCACACTTGCACGTTGTGAACAGCACACGCTTACAGCAGAAAGACGACGTACAGAATGGCGCATCCACAGACTGCGTTGTCTTCTATATCTTTCACAACACTTGCAGCGCCATCTGTTGTTGAAAATTGTAACTACTGTAATTTCGAAAGTTTGACCGCCTGAAAATGTACTGTTGTCCCAAGCATATTGCAACAAACGGTGTATTTCTATCGCTGCTCGTTTAGTTTTTATTGCCGTTTCAAATATACCGGTCATTTTTGAAACACCCTGTATCTTACCCCTAGTGAGATAAGCCTCTACATCCTTACATTTGTCCTCTAGCCATCCCTGTTTAGTCATTTTTCACTTCCTGTCGATCTCATTTTTGAGACGTTTGTTTTCCTTTTTGCATGCTTAATTTATTGCATTTTTATATTTGCTCCGTTCATCAATTAAATTCAGTATTTCTTCTGTTACCTAAGGATTTCTACTAGCCCTCGTCTTTTTACCTACTTGATCGTCTGCTGCCTTCACTATTTCGTCTCTCAAAGCTACCCATTCTTCTTCTACTGTATTTCTTTCCCCCATTCTTGGCAATCATTCCCTAATGCTCTCCATGAAACTCTGTACAACCTCTGGTTCTGTCAGTTTATACAGTTCCCATCTCCTTAAATTCCCACCTTTTTGCAGTTTCTTTAGTTTTAATCTACCGTTGATAACCAATAGTTTGTGGTCAGAGTCCACATCTGCCCCTGGACATGTCTTACAATTTAAAACCTGGCTTCTAAATCTCTGTCTTACCATTATATAATCTGTCTGAAACCTGTCAGTTTCATCCGCGAAAAGAATCTATTTCTGCTTTTTGTATACTAGATGGAAGATTGTATCGTATATGACAAACAATAGAGGACCTAAGAGTCAACCTTTTGAAACTCCATAGGTGATTCCCCCCCCCCCCCCCCCCCCTCTCTCTTCCACCCGGCCATAAGAACCTCATCTGCTGAGACCACTCGCTTTGCGTTTGCCAGCTTTGTTCAGCATTATTGTAATAATATACTGGACTTTTTCGTAAATTTCTGTGTTTCATCGAGACATTTTTTTCTCAATTCGTGTGAAACAGGGCCCAATAGTACATGTGTCTCTCCAACCTTCCATTTAAGGCGTCTTGTCGAGCAGTAATTAGATGCTGATCTTGTTTAGATTAGAACGTATCAGAGGCCTCTGTTTCTGTGGCAGTAGCTGATCCTCGGCTTGGCCCTGCCGGCCAACGTGCAGGGCCAGGACTACACGGTGGGAGCGACCATGAAGATCGACTACGACCTGCCCAGCAACGCGACACAGCTGCTCGGTCAGGCGGCGGAGCGGGCCCTGGGCAGGCTCACGCGGTGGCAGCTGTACGCCACCGCCGAGGCTGCTCTGTCCAGGTGAGGAGAGAGTCTCGTCCAGCTCCACCAGCTCTGCTACCTCTATTATACTACGTTTATACTGTCTCGTGTCTTGGACGTTCGCTTAGTTTTTTTCTAATCAGGCGTAGTGTACAGTGCCAGACAAAAAAAAAAAAAAAAAAAGAGAAGCACGCAGAAGACATGCTCTGGTGTCTTCGTACAAGTACGCACCTCCAGTGGGGGTCTATATGATTAGAGTTTCAATTTTCTGTGAGAGGTAGAATGGCCACCGAGTATATTAGGTCGTTAGGGTTTAGTGTTGTTACCAGAGCAGGAAGGCTGTTAACAATGTCAGACATTGAGTAATCACTGTGAAGGACATGAAGATCACACATACTCGCGTGAGACAGCGTTATCAGCAACTGACAAACTTTCAAACGGATCTCCTTCTAGATCCCCATTTGGCCAAATGGTCGAATTGGAGAACATCCAGATTCGTGGGACATTTGGATGTGACAGTGGCCCGATGATCAGGGGACGTGGAGCAGGCGTACTCGCTCTCAAGGTCGACCACGTCTGACCTCCACAACGGAGGACAGCCGTATTGTGCACCAGGATTATTGTAACCCTTTCACACCTGCACGTGCCAAAGGAGAACAAGTAATGGATTCCCTGCACCATTCTGTGTTGTCCCACACCACTGGTCAGAAATGGAGCAGCAGGACTAGAGAATTATCGTCCCATGCATAGGCTGCGTTTTGAGTGGTGCCATAGCCGGGCAGCATGGATTGCTGACGGATAACGTCGCATTGCGTTCAGCGATGAGTTGTGGTTCTACGCTATCTCGGATGACCATCTGCAGCGCGTATAGTGCACACCTCACCCATTTATGGGGACGCTACAGTACTCAAATTGCAGTCTAGCTTCTCGCGGAACCATCGAAGTCTCTGGTTTAGTCTTTCCACTCGACTCAGAACCTCAGGGTCACGATCATTTCTGGAGCCATTGCTGCAAATTACGAGGTTCGTTAAAACACCATGTGTAAGGCTGATCTTCTCTGACAGTCGCTGGCATGACACAAGTGTGACCTGGGGCTCCATACAATAGGCATCATTTGTTCCAACGCGCGCCACAATCTGCTGCTAGTTGCACCCTGTTCCCTCAATGGCTGCCGGAATAGCCGCTTCACAGTCAGAGCGCACCTGATGTCCTTTCCTGTCCCTTGCTGCCTTTTCTCTAAGGGTACCATCATTCGCTTTACGTTCGAATTGCCGACAACTAATAGATCCCTACCCTTCTTCGTTTGCCCCTCTTGACACGGCCAAAACAAGTATCCCCAGAACACTTGAAGTGAGTCCCATTGGCACAGTTTCAGTGAAAGACGGCACCTCACACTTGTCGATTAGGAGGATCGATACAACAATCTGAGTCGTTCCTGGTCCACGTCCATCTTGCACAGGACGCCTAGCTCTGCCACCGACACGCCACCCGCAGTCAAGTGGAAGAGTAATGACAGATCCTGTACTTTCTGCAGAGGAAACATGATCCACAGCAGCAGATAGTACTTCAGTTACCTTTGGTACCGGTAACATAAGTGCCCCAATTTCTGGAGCTCTTCCAGCACAACAACTCGCAGCAACCGCCAATCGTTTGGCACTAGTCAGGGCGATTTCAGGCAGCTTACGAATTCAACAAACTCATTCTGTGTTCAAGAACAGCATTCACAGGGTGGGGGCTACATTTTAGCTGGTGCTATTACAGGACAGTGACCCAATAAATAACTTTAAATTAAGCCCGCTGGTTATCTTTTAATCTCTTGAGCTACTAAGTTGCTAATCCTCAATAAGAATTGAAGCAAAAACACAAAATATTTCTATTAAGGGAACAGAAAAAGCTGTGGTAAAAATTACTTATTTCCTGAAAGTTTTTGAGTTAAATTATAGTTAGTAGCAAATTAGAAAACAGAGTTAATTTACGGTAAATGTATGTTATATGTACTCCACTTTAAGGAAAAACTAGACGTAACACAATTTGTTAGTTGGAATATGTGCTACAGTAACTAAATTACAAAAGCCAACTTACTACAAAATTAGATTATGCACAGAAAAAATATCAGCTTCCGAAAATTCTCAAAACTGCACCTTTATTTGCATTTATATACTTCGATTGTGATCTGCTCTTTGGCGGTAACTGTGAACCACAAACCCTGATTTTCTACAGATTAAATTACGTATCCAAAACACTCGTGCCGATATCTTACGAAAATATGTTTTTGCAAGCGTCCAAAAATTTTCAAAAATAACTTATTTCTCACGTAATAGTACAATGAAATTAGAGAACGATTGTTTTGGACGAGGATAGGCCTACTATTCTCAAAAATTTTAAAAGAGCGCAAAGACGTTTAAGCTTGAAATTAACGAGAACAGTACGAATTTATCACGGCATTCGCGAATCTTCGAAAGTTCACAATATATCACAATAAAACGGGTATCGACACAGTCAACGAAAGATTATGCAGCAGCAACGGGAACAGTAAAATATGCGAATATGACTTCGTTTTGCCCTCGATATGTTGGCAAAAATACGTCTAAATCCGGAGGCATCATCAAAAATAATCCGAAATTGGGCTAAAGGCATTCTCTAAAAATTATTTCGAGCATTTACTTCATGAACCCATTTTTACAGTTAACGGCTGTGTAAACATACTTGACTTCTTAGCAATAAATAATCCTTAGCTAATAACGAGCATCAAAACGAATACAGGGATTGGAGAACACAAGGCTGTCGTGGCGAGAGCCAATACCGTAACTCCCAAATCCACCAAAAATGAACGAAAAATATATGTGTTCAAAAAAGCAGATGAAAATTCGTTTGCTGCCATCTTGAAAGACAATTTCCACTCCTTTCAAATTAACAATGTACGTACAGAACAGGTGTGGCCTGAAGTCAAAGAAACACGGGGTGTTCCAAAAGTGTCTGCGCAGTGTCGTATGATTGTTAGCCGTGCCAACCTGGGTTACTTCCCTGCAAGTGGACTCTCCCAACATTTCGTTTGTCTCAGCCAGCGTCAGTAGTATCGTTGGTGTGTGTCATTAGGTGTTGAGTTGAACGTTTTAATTCCTCTGTTCGTTTGTTTCGTTCTTGTCACTGTTAAAATGGTTCAAATGACTCTGAGGACTATGGTACTCAACATCTGTGGTCATCACTAGCCTAGAACTTACAACTACTTTAACCTAACTGACCTAAGGACATCACACACACCCATGCCCTAGCCAGGATTCGAACCTGC
Source organism: Schistocerca gregaria (assembly GCF_023897955.1). Lineage (NCBI taxonomy): Eukaryota > Metazoa > Arthropoda > Insecta > Orthoptera > Acrididae > Schistocerca > Schistocerca gregaria. The sequence continues at coordinate 130,849,083 of NC_064926.1, forward strand.
GACCGTAGCGGTCTCGCGGTTCCAAACTGAAGCGCCTAGAACCGCTCACCCACACCGGCCGGCACTGTTAAAATGCTAACCATTGAAGAACGTGTGTTTTTAGTCGAACAAGTGCTCAAAGCTGGCGGTAAATACACAGTTTCAGTTCGTCAAACATTTAATTCAGTTTTCCCCGAGACAACCCTTCCACGTCGATATACTGTGCGAGATTTGATTAACAAGTCTCAAAGTACGGGTTCAGTGACAGATGCACCGAGAAGTGGTCGTCCTAGCGTTTTGTCTGAGGATAAACTACTCGATATTCCTGATAAATTGTCCATGAGTCCGAACAAGTCAGTAAGAAAACTCGTCCATGAAATCGATGTTAGTGTCGGACCGGCCCACACAACTGTAAGGAAAGAATTACAACTTTTCCCATACCAACTGACAGTGGTGCAGGAACTGATCATGGCAAGAGACTGCATTATTGTCAATGGCTCAAAAATTTCGTTCAACAAAAAAGGTATATTATTAATGAAACGTTTTTCACTGATGAGGCGTCGTTTCATTTCTCCGGGTGCATGAACACGCAAATCCTCTTTGTGTTGAGTACTGCAAATCCATTGTGTATTCACGAGGAACCTCTTCTTTCTGTGAAAATAGGAGTTTGGATTGCAATTTCTAGTCGTCGAATTGTGGGTCCCATATTTTACAACGAAACAATAAACGCACAACGATACTGCACTGATATTGTGTGTCCATTCATAGGAGAACTTGTGTTAAGTGAAATACTGAACGGCTATTTTCAACAAGATGGTACAACCGCGCATACAGGTCGCGTTTCAATGTCACTGCTTGCTGATGTTTTTGGTGATCGCATAATTTCACGGGGACTTTGGCCTCCACGATCGCCTGACCTAACACCACCCTACTTCTCCTTCTGGGGTGCAGCGAAAGTAACTGTCCATAAAAACCGTCCAAAATCCATCGATGAATTGAAAACTGCAGTATCCACTTTCAGTGCTTCTGTTACAGAAGAAACGTTACAGCTTGTGTTTGGAAACATGATTAGACGAATTGAACTGTGTATTCAACATCAGGGAGGGGGGCACTTTTAACATTTAATGTGAAAATTTGTGAGTAAAAATTAATATTCTATAAATTAATCACTTGTATTTCACCGAGTTTTATTTCGGTACATTCACTGCGGCATACGACATGCGTGGCTAACAGTCATACGGATCAGCGAAAATACTTTTTGAACACCCTATAGTATCGACAGCAATTGAGAGATTTGCACCAGACAAATTAACAAAAGTCCGAGGTGATCCCCCACGGTAGGCAGAATAAGGACAGCACATTGTTTCAGAAACAACGATAAAAGCGTGACAAAATTCAACTAAAGCAAAATTCCAAAGACTGGCGATTTCTTACAGATGCTCGAAGTTTAGCGTGTACTTCAGTGCGAGGTGCTTATAATAGTTTCCACAACGACACTTTGTCTCGAAAGCTGGCAGAAAATACCAAGAGGTTCTGATCGTCTGTGAAGTATGCTAGCGACGTGAGACAATCAACACCTTCTGTGCGATATAGAAATGGAAATACTATCGATGACAGTGCTGCTAAAGCAGAGTTCCTAACACAGCCTTGCGAAATTAATTCACCAAAGAAGACGAATTAAGAACAGCTGCCAACATGAATAACTTAGAAGTAGATATCTTCGAAGTAGTGAATTAACTTAAATCACTTAATAAAAGCATGTGTTCCGGTCCAAATTGTATACCAACTAGGTTCCTTTCAGAGTATACTGATGCAATAGCTCCATACTTAACAATCATAATATAACCGCTCGCTCGACGAAAGAACCGTACCGCAAGACTGGAAAGTTGCGCAGCTTACACCAATATTCAAGAAAGGAAATAGGAGTTAACCACTAAATTACAGACCCAAATCATTAATGTCAATATGCAGCAGGAGTCTGGGACATATATTATTTTCGAACATTATGAATTACCTCGAAGAGAACGATCTATTGACACATAATTAAAACGGTTTTAGAAAATATCGTTCTTGTGAGACACAACTAGCTCTTTACTCACACGAAGTATTGAATGCTATCGACAAAGGATTTCCAGAACGCTTTCGACACCGTACGTCTCAAGCAGCTTGAAATCAAATTGCGTGCTTATGGATTCGTGATTTCCTATCAGAGAGGTCACAGTTGGTAGTAACTGACGGAAAGTTATCGAGTAAAACAGAAGTAATATCTTGCGTTCCAGAAGTAAGTGTTATAGGCCCTCTGCTGTTCTTTATCTACATAAACGATTTAGGTGATAATCTGAGGAGCCGTCTTAGGTTGTGTCCAGATGGTGCTGTCGTTTATCATCTAGTAAAGTCATCAAAAGATCAAAATTAATTGCAAAACGATTTAGATGAGATATCTGTATGGTGCGCAAACTGGGAATTGGCCTTAAGTAATGAAAAGCGTGAGGCCATCTGCATGAATACCGACAGCAATCAGTTAAATTCAGTTTCACGATAAATCAATCAAATCCGAAGGCCGCAAATTCAACTAATTATCTTGGAATTACAGTTACGAACAATTTAAATTGTAAAGAGCACACAAAAAACGTTGTCCGGATGGCGAAACAAAGACTGCGTTTTATTGACAGAACACTTAGAAGGTGCAACGGATCTGCTAAAGAAACTGCCTGTACTAGGCTTGCCTGTCCTCTTTTGGAGTACCATTGCGCGGTGTGGTATCCCTATCAGATAGCATTAACGTAGTACATCGAGAAACGTCAAACAAGAGCAGCACTTTTTGTATTATCGACAAATAGGGGAGAGATTATCACGGTCATTAAAACAAAGGCGCTTCTCGTTGCGTTGGGATCTTCTCACGAAATTCCAGTGACCAATTTTCTCCTCTGGATGCGAAAACATTTTATTGACTCCGACCTTCATAGGGAGAAGCGATCATCATAATGAAGTAATCGAAACCAGAGCTCGCTCGGAAATATATAGGTGTTCCTTTTACCCGCTCGCTGTTCGAAGATGGACTAACAGAGAATTAGAGTGAAGTTGGTTTGATGAAACCTCTGCCAGGCATTTAAGTGTGATTTGCAGAGTAGCCAGGTAGATGTAGATGTAGATTTTTCTTAAAGGTCTTTACGTTTTCTTCTTATTGTCATCACAGCAGTCTTTAGTGTGTAAGAATGCTGATTGATGCAGAAAGATACTGGGGTTCTCTAGTGTTGAGTATCAATACTAAAAATGAAAGTACAGGTGAATTATATATTCGAGACAAATTCGCAGATGTTCATACACACTGTTTGCACGTTTATTGCATATTTCCAGATGATCATCCCTCCAATACACAATTACAGACACAATTCAACGTGTGTGTAATACAGAATCAGTTCACAGGTCTCACTTCCCCTCCATCGTGCCAGTTGCAACTAGTACGCAAGAAGTACAAAGATGACACGATCAGGGTGTATACGCTCCGGGACATCCCAGAAAGCCGGGGAAAACCGGGGAATTTTTTCATCCGGGAGAAAACCAGAAAAAGCTCGGGAATTTTTTAGAATTCAGAGAATTTTTCCGTTTTAGACTTAAGTAAAACTTTTAATTTTGACTGGTAAGAACTGATAAACAGCAAAATGTGTCAGCGTCTTTAGGACCAAGGCTATGGAATACTTCATAACAATAAACAGCTGCCGACGAGCCTGACGTCACAACTGTTTACATTAAGTTCGTGTGAGTTGTTGCCCGCTGGCTCACGCGCTTGCGCGGTTGAGTTGCGTATGAGCTAGCAGTAGCAACAAGCAAGCGGATGCTACCAGGAAAAACTTTTCTCGAGCGCCCAAGCTGGCAGATAGCCGCATGTGCAGAGCAGTCTGGGTTGCAGTGGCTAGGGCGTTAGTCTCCACGTAAGCCGTGTTTACGCGTAGAGGTTTTGCTCATTCCTCTTCGTTTACACTTCTCACATCAAATGAAAACAAAATGGATTTCTGTGGTTGGGAGCTATCAAGTGATAATTCACGTTAACATAACTACGCAAGGCTAACAGAGGGTTTATACAGGGGCGATGCACTTGAGGACAATATTATGGAAACGGAAGAGGATGTAGATGAAGACGAAATGGGAGATAAGATACTGCGTGAAGAGTTTGACAGAGCACTGAAAGACCTGAGTCGAAACAAGGCCCCGGGAGTAGACGACATTCCATCAGAACTACTGATGGCCTTGGGAGAGCCAGTCCTGACAAAACCATCTAGTGAGCAAGATGTATGAGACAGGCAAAATACCCTCAGACTTCCCAAAGAAAGCTGGTGTTGACAGATGTCAAAATTACCGAACTATCAGTTTAATAAGTCACAGCTGCAAAATACTAACGCGAATTCATTACAGACGAATGGAAAAACTGGTAGATGCGGACCTCGGGGAGGATCAGTTTGAATTCCGTAGAAATGTTGGAACAACATTAAGAAAAGGCAAATCTACATTTCTAGCATTTGTAGAATTGGAGAAAGCTTTTGACAATGTTGACTGGAATACTCTCTTTCAAATGCTGAAGGTGGCAGGGGTAAAATACAGGGAGCGAAAGGCTATTTACAATTTGTACAGAAACCTAATGACAGTTATAAGAGTCGAGGGGCATGAAAGGGAAGCAGTGGTTCGGAAAGGAGTGAGACAGGGTTGTAGCCTTTCCCCGATGTTATTCAATCTGTATATTGAGCAAGCAGTAAAGAAAACAAAAGAAAAATTCGGAGTAGGTATTAAAATCCATGGAGAAGAAGTAAAAAATTTGAGGTTCGCCGATGACCTTGTAATTCTGTCAGAGACAGCAAAGGACCTGGAAGAGCAGTTGAACGGAATGGACAGTGTCTTGAAAGGAGGATATAAGATGAACATCAACAAAAGTAAAACGAGGATAATGGAATGTAGTCGAATTAAATCGGGTGATGCTGAGGGAATTGGATTAGGAAATGAGACACTTAAAGTAGTAAAGGAGTTTTGCTATTTAGGAAGTAAAATAACTGATGATGGTCGAAGTAGAGAGGATATAAAATGTAGACTGGCAATCGCAAGAAAAGCGTTTATGAAGAAGAGAAATTTGTTAACATCGAGTATAGATTTATGTATCAAGAAGTCGTTTCTGAAAGTATTTGTATGGAGTGTAGCCACGTATGGAAGTGAAACATGGACGATAACTAGTTTGGAAAAGAAGAGAATAGAAGCTTCCGAAATGTGGTGCTACAGAAGAATGCTGAAGTTAGATGGGTAAATCATGTAACTAATTAGGAGGTATTGAATAAAATTGGGGAGGAGTTTGTGGCACAACTTGGCTAGAACAAGGGATCGGTTGGTAGTACATGTTCTGAGGCATCAAGGGATCACCAATTTAGTACGGGAAGGCAGCGTGGAGGATAAAAATCGCAGAGGGAGACCAAGAAATGAGTACACTAAGCAGATTCAGAAGGATGTAGATTGCAGTAGGTACTAGGAGATGAAGCAGCTTGCACAGGATAGAGTAGCATGGAGAGCTGCATCAAACCAGTCTCAGGACTGAAGACCACAACAACAACAACAAGTTGTTATTAGTTTCGGTTTTCTGATTTTATTTTATATCCACGCTTTTGGCAGTCAGCCGCCTTGCGGAACAATGCAGTTATTTTTGTCGGTTTGCTAAATAAATCTGGCTTTTATTATTCTTTTTCCCAGGGGCAGTCAATTTATTAGAAACGAAGTGTTTCATTTCGCACTATTGGCTAGTATCAACTGTTCTCTGAATTTCAAGTGCACATTTTCATCTTATGGCATTATGCTATAATAAAAAAGCAAACATGATTTTGTATCCCGCCAGGAAGGTGACGCGTGGGTAGGAGCAGGAAAAGGTGAAAATCTCTCGGTACTGCAATAGGAATTAAAATCACCTCTACTTTAGCAACAGGAGTAATACACAACTTTGCCCTGATGTATGAAGCTGAAGCAAAGTGTCGCGGCCCTCTGTTCTTGATCAAGTATCTACCGTGGTGCTCGTAGAGCTGAACAGCGCCTGCTAGTGGGCGCTGCCGTCGTTGTCTGTCGTAGTGCCAACGTAACTGGCAGCTACGCCGTGGCATCCTAGCTATCGATACCACACATGAGATAATACAGTATGGGTACTCAAGAGAATTTGCTTTCCGAAAACCGCATTGAAATCTTAATATCAGATTGGGGGCTACTTCATTGTGAATCTGGACACATGAATGCGCACTTTAAGCCGAATTATGCATTTTAGTTGTTGTTGTTGTGGTCTTCAGTCCTGAGACTGGTTTGATGCAGCTCTCCATGCTACTCTATCCTGTGCAAGCTTCTTCATCTCCCAGTACCTACTGCAACCTACATCCTTCTGAATCTGCTTAGTGTACTCATCTCTCGGTCTCCCTCTACGATTTTTACCCTCCACACTGCCCTCCAATGCTAAATTTGTGATCCCTTGATGCCTCAAAACATGTCCTACCAACCGATCCCTTCTTCTAGTCAAGTTGTGCCACAAACTTCTCTTCTCCCCAATCCTATTCAATACCTCCTCATTAGTTACGTGATCTATCCACCTTATCTTCAGTATTCTTCTGTAGCACCACATTTCGAAAGCTTCTATTCTCTTCTTCTCCAACCTAGTTATCGTCCATGTTTCACTTCCATACATGGCTACACTCCAAACAAATATTTTCAGAAATGACTTCCTGGCACTTAAATCTATATTCGATGTTAACAAATTTCTCTTCTTCAGAAACGCTTTCCTTGCCATTGCCAGTCTACATTTTATATCCTCTCTACTTCGGCCATCATCAGTTATTTTGCTCCCCAAATAGCAAAACTCCTTTACTACTTTAAGTGTCTCATTTTCTAATCTAATTCCCTCAGCATCACCCGATTTAATTTGACTACATTCCATTATCCTCGTTTTGCTTTTGTTAATGTTCATCTTATATCCTCCTTTCAAGACACTGTCCATTCCGTTCAACTGCTCTTCCAAGTCCTTTGCCGTCTCTGACAGAATTACAATGTCATCGGCGAACCTCAAAGTTTTTACTTCGTCTCCATGAATTTTAATACCTACTCCAAATTTTTCTTTTGTTTCCTTTACTGCTTGCTCAATATACAGATTGAATAACATCGGGGAGAGGCTACAACCCTGTCTCACTCCTTTCCCAACCACTGCTTCCCTTTCATGCCCCTCGACTCTTATTACTGCCATCTGGTTTCTGTACAAATTGTAAATAGCCTTTCGCTCCCTGTATTTTACCCCTGCCACCTTTAGAATTTGAAAAAGAGTATTCCAGTCAACATTGTCAAAAGCTTTCTCTAAGTCTACAAATGCTAGAAACGTAGGTTTGCCTTTTCTTAATCTTTCTTCTAAGATAAGTCGTAAGGTCAGTATTGCCTCACGTGTTCCAACATTTCGACGGAATCCAAACTGATCCTCCCCGAGGTCCGCATCTATCAGTTTTTCCATTCGTCTGTAAAGAATTCGCGTTAGTATTTTGCAGCTGTGACTTATTAAACTGATAGTTCGGTAATTTTCACATCTGTCAGCACCTGCTTTCTTTGGGATTGGAATTATTATATTCTTCTTGAAGTCTGAGGGTATTTGGCCTGTCTCATACATCTTGCTCACCAGCTGGTAGAGTTTTGTCATGACTGGCTCTCCCAAGGCCATCAGTAGTTCTAATGGAATGTTGTCTACTCCGGGGGCCTTGTTCCGACTCAGGTCTTTCAGTGCTCTGTCAAACTCTTCACGCAATATCGTTTCACCCATTTCGTCTTCATCTACATCCTCTTCCATTTCCATAATATTGTCCTCAAGTACATCACCCTTGTATAAACCTTCTATATACTCCTTCCACCTTTCTGCCTTCCCTTCTTTGCTTAGAACTGGGTTGCCATCTGAGCTCTTGATATTCATACACGTGGTTCTCTTCTCTCCAAAGGTCTCTTTAATTTTCCTGTAGGCAGTATCTATCTTACCCCTAGTGAGATAAGCCTCTACATCCTTACATTTATCCTCTAGCCATCCCTGTTTAGCCATTTTGCACTTCCTCTCGATCTCATTTTTGAGACGTTTGTATTCCTTTTTGCCTGCTTCATTTACTGCATTTTTATATTTTCTCCTTTCATCAATTAAATTCAATATTTCTTCTGTTACCCAAGGATTTCTAGCAGCCCTCGTCTTTTTACCTACTTTATCCTCTGCTGCCTTCACTACTTCATCCCTCAGAGTTACCCATTCTTCTTCTACTGTATTTCTTTCCCCTATTCCTGTCAATTGTTCCCTTATGCTCTCCCTGAAACTTTGTACAACCTCTGGTTCTTTCAGTTTATCCAGGTCCCATCTCCTTAATTTCCCACATTTTTGCAGTTTCTTCAGTTTTAATCTACAGGTCATAACCAATAGATTGTGGTCAGAGTCCACATCTGCCCCTGGAAATGTCTTACAATTTAAAACCTGGTTTCTAAATCTCTGTCTTACCATTATATAATCTATCTGATACCTTTTAGTATCTCCAGGGTTCTTCCACGTATACAACCTTCTTTCATGATTCTTAAACCAAGTGTTACCTATGACTAAGTTGTGCTCTGTACAAAATTCTACTAGGCGGCTTCCTCTTTCATTTCTTAGCCCCAATCCATATTCACCTACTATGTTTCCTTCTCTCCCTTTTCCTACACTCGAATTCCAGTCACCCATTACTATTAAATTTTCGTCTCCCTTCACTACCTGAATAATTTCTTTTATTTCATCGTACATTTCTTCAATTTCTTCGTCATCTGCAGAGCTAGTTGGCATATAAACTTGTACTACTGTAGTAGGTGTGGGCTTCGTATCTATCTTGGCCACAATAATGCGTTCACTATGCTGTTTGTAGTAGCTTACCCGCATTCCTATTTTCCTATTCATTATTAAACCTACTCCTGCATTACCCCTATTTGATTTTGTGTTTATAACCCTGTAATCACCTGACCAGAAGTCTTGTTCCTCCTGCCACCGAACTTCACTAATTCCCACTATATCTAACTTTAACCTATCCATTTCCCTTTTTAAATTTTCTAACCTACCTGCCCGATTAAGGGATCTGACATTCCACGCTCCGATCCGTAGAACGCCAGTTTTCTTTCTCCTGATAACGACATCCTCCTGAGTAGTCCCCGCCCGGAGATCCGAATGGGGGACTATTTTACCTCCGGAATATTTTACCCAAGAGGATGCCATCATCATTTAATCATACAGTAAAGCTGCATGTCCTCGGGAAAAATTACGGCTGTAGTTTCCCCTTGCTTTCAGCCGTTCGCAGTACCAGCACAGCAACGCCGTTTTGGTTAATGTTGCAAGGCCAGATCAGTCAATCATCCAGACTGTTGCCCCTGCAACTACTGAAAAGGCTGCTGCCCCTCTTCAGGAACCACACGTTTGTCTGGCCTCTCAACAGATACCCCTCCGTTGTGGTTGCACCTACGGTACGGCCATCTGTATCGCTGAGGCACGCAAGCCTCCCCACCAACGGCAAGGTCCATGGTTCATGGGGGGAAGCATTTTAGTATGGTGTACGAAATTACACTGCTCTTGGACTACCTTATTTCTTTTATAACGTCATGTAAGACCTCTTAATACTATGTATCTACGAACATATGGTCTTACTATGTCATCGTAGCTGCCCAGGCGCAGTAACGCCTGTTTTCTGGCGCTTCTGGCATCTGCTGAAGCGAAGCCATTTCTAACAGGTCGCGGGAACATACTGCGAATGGTGCTATGAAAAGCGTTTGTTTCAAAGTAAATTTCCTTTTACGCAAGATGAAATATGTTACTTATGCGAATGCGCAATGACTTTCTTAAATTACCGTTTGTTTGACTCTCATTTAAAGCTTCTCTAGCCGCTTAGAAGAACTTTGAACCCAGAAGACCAGACATTAATGTCAATTTTTTAAACTTTACTGGCACATTCGTGTGGTGTATCTTAAAGTGTAGCACACGCAGAAAAGACCAATATCACATGTGAATGCTTAGCTTTTCGAGTAGCTTATTAATCTTCAAGACCAATGTTATATCTGAGAGCTTAACTTTTCTTGTAGCTGCTCCATGTACATTAATTTAAACTTTATCTCTTTGTGTGTTCACACTAATTAACACTACGTCACGCATCCTATGCTCTGAATACCTGCTGTCATTGTCTGGCGAGATCACGTGACATAAACTGTGACGCTTACACAAGCTCTTTTCAATCTCCAGATATCTTTCCTCACTGCAAAATCAGAAGATTTACTAAAACGACTGAATCAGTTCGAGATCTCTGCACACATCATTTTTGAAGAACCATTTATGAAATAGAAATTTTTCATTTTACTAAAATATTTAAATTTGTAGCAGTGTAGTCTGTGGCTCTTTCAGTTTATTACACACGGTAACATAAACTTTGACCTTTGTTGTCTCATTGAACTTACGTAAGATAAAGCAGTGCTTTGAAACGAATCAGTTGGTGAAAGGATTGTAAGTACATCTCACATAAAGTTTTTCTCAATCAGAAAACAATTACTTATTACCCATGAAATGAAAAGAATTAAATGTAAAATACAGATCTCAACATCTATATATACACTTGTAATATTTTAACGTACATAGGGTTTTGTTTTCTTCGCAAATCACAAGTAAAAAGAAAGAAAGCTAATCTCCTTTAAAAAAATCATATGAAACAACTAATTATCTTCCATTATTACAGTTGACAAATGACGTTCAGCGTCCAGTCAGAAAATAAAACTAATGTGCAGCCCAGCAGGATTATTCGATATCTTCCAATTCTCATAGGACGATAGGACACGTGTTAAGACATCCAGATGGAACTCCCATGGTACTGCTGGGAGCTGTAGAGGTTAAAAGTAGTGGGGGAAGACCAGAGATTGAACTACACACAATAAATAATAAAGCACATTTAGTGCAAGTGGTACGCTGATATGAAGATGCTTGTACACGAGAGGAATTGACCGCGTCCAACGAGTGACAAGAACGGTGACCCCAGTTCGGCCACTACTGCCGGATCGTGGCTTCAATATGGTCGGCTTACATCATTCTTCTTCCATCAGAAAAGTGTGAAACAGTATAGGTCTGGTTTTCATTGCTTCGTGCCAGTGACACCGTCTGAGGCTGACTCACTTCGATAGTGGCTTTCACATACACCAAGGTTCAAAGCGCCAAAATCATCGGTACTTCACCTGTCCTGCAACAGTAGCGTCTATTCGAAAATTAATAGTATTTTTGCCTTAGAAAAATATCAGCCTGTATGCTTAGACAATTTAAAATTATTTAACAGTTGAGATACAGTTTCATAACAATATTCACAACATTTCTTTTATAGAAAAAAATTTCTATTCAAATGCTATTAATGCAACAGGGACATGCATAATATCCTATAGACAGTCGTATGGAAAAATTTTACAGAGTATATTGCTTGTAAGGATAGAATACATCACTGTATAAGTGTATGTGCTGTTGTTACCTTGAAAGTATGAGTCCTGGCTGACAAGTGAACGCACTGAAAACACAGGGAAGCAACGCTGCACTTCGAGCGCTACCAGGGAGAGACCACAACAGAATTCAAGCTGCGTACGTTCCTCCTATAGTGCTGTACATACAAGTATACATCACTGTGAACCTTAGCAACGTTCTTGCTCTTAGCTGTATTCTTATTTTGAAAGCGAACTTGTTGTGGCTCCCAATCCGTTACCCCCTTAAAACAATAAAAAAAGAGTTGTGTAAAATTTCTGCTCAATTCCACAACTATCAGGCGGTCACCAAACGCCTTGAAGTTGAAAAATACCAAACCCCTTTATGTATTGGTTAATTTCATTAGAACCAGACACAGTCTTTCAAATTTTCTTTCTTATTCTCGTCAAAAAACATTTTGAGCATAATTTTCCATTAATAATATCCAAAAAATTCCTGAAAAAATGTGAAAAACTTTTTATAAAAATTACATTTTCGTTAATAATGAATACAACTTGTATTAGAAAAATGTATTTAATGTACAATTTCTATAGAAGCAAAATATGATGTATGCGAACAGCAATCGGGAATTTTGTACGCTGGCCGACGAAGAACCGCAAAGCAAATTGTTTAATCATTTGTGAGAGTGTATTTTATACTTCATTAGCTTATACATTTTTCTGAAAACACCTGTCATCCTACTTTTTTCAGTTTTGCTTTTGAAACCAGGATCATCCTTTGCACCTATGTAGACAGACTTTCAGGAGTATTAACAGACCAAATTCTTGAGCCGTTTAGCTTTTCTCACCTGATAGCGGGGCTAGGTGGACCGCGGAAATATTGTGGGCAGATGACAGTTTCATCCGGCTGAAGATATTACAATAATTTAGTGAAGATTATTCTTTTATGTTACTGAATCTTTGTTACTGACAGAAAATCTGTAGAAAGTTACACCAAGCGCTACAAAAGACACACCTTGATGTTAACAAGGGAAAGAGAATCAATTTGGGCACAGACTGTACCTTTGGCCATGTTTTTCTTCCCTTCCGGGTTTTCGTCATCTTTTTCTGCTTACTCGATACCCTGTGTGATAGTTTTCAATACTTGTGAGTGCTGGAAGTAGGTTACCGTGGTAATTCGACACTAATTTTCGGCAGTCGTTAAGATTAATTTTATATCTTATATATATTTGCCTCGTTTCCCTAACATTTTTCTTGAGAGAATTCATGATATATGAAACACCCCCGTTTAAGTTCTTTATTGGGTTTTGTGTAATTTGTCGAAGCCGCCAAACAGTGAATTATTATGATTATATGACCGTGCGCTTAATGGATTAAAGGCTATCGGTTTTTCTGCTGTGCTTTGTGGGTATTTCAACCGAGTGCGGCTGTTCTGATATTGAACAGTGGAATGATTGAAAGCTTGTCTATTATTAAGGACCACGAAGGTTGCGATGTACAAACTGTATTGTATTTTCTATAATAACACACAAATTCTGAGGCAGTTGCTACCTTCGCCTTACACATCTAATCACAGTTATATCTTTTATTGGTTGATGATTTTAATTTCTTCGTTACACGCAATGATGATGGTTAACATTCACAACAATCCTCACTGCAATCCATGGTTGTTGCTGGCCGACGCGGTTGACGCGAAACACGTAATTCGGCACTTGTCACTTTCTGTTTCATATCACTCGCGAATCGGTATTAGTGAGGGTCAACCCCACGACGACCAGGGGGACGTGCTCACTCGTCATACTCCGGTGAATTTCACTAGACCACCATTCTTGCCCGCCTTTTCCTCACACTGTTCGCTAGACACTCTCTAGTACTACTCTATTCGACACTCGTCTCACTGCCTCCTGCAGCACTTGACAATCGACCCCTCTCCACTATCGACCTGGAGGTCGGATACTAGCATCTATGCTTGTGGGATCGCGGATCCATTACATATAGCATGCGTTAAGGTGTCAGGGAGTAATTTCCTTGCTGCTAGACAGAACTCTAGAGAATAACACCGTAGGAGAAGGCAAGGATTGGACACATTGAACAAATAATTGAAGACGAACGGTGTAAGTGCTTCTCCGAGATGAAGAAGCTGTCACAAGACCAATTATCAGCTGCTATTGTAATCATTCCAGTTGTTGATACATTTCGTTCTTTTAGTTTTCAGGAACCGAATGAAAGTTTTCCTTATGGATAACATATTCTATACAATACTGTTGGCACTCTGCGTGTTCCTTTCTCCGTGTTCTGATGAAAACTGCCCTTCCTTACACTTAGCAGGGAGCGTAATGGAACATATACTGCACACATTCGCTTGTTTTATTGTTACAAGGCTTTATCACACCACTTTTTGGATAACTGCAAATGGTTTCCTTGCACACTGTCCTTTCTTAGTTTCAAAACAGTATGTTATTCCTGGATTTCGAAACTGGTCTGTGGAAGTTCACACTTTGCAGTTAATGCCGTGTCGTTCTCTTTTATGTGTATTCCTTTGTTTTGGGAGTAGTGCCAATAACAGTGTTCTTAAGAAAAACATTTTATATGTCTTCAATGATCGAAATACATGTTTCCTACTGTTATTGTTTACGGTATAACCACCTAAGATTCCCCCCCAAAAAAAATGAACCAGATCTGGTGAATGAGCTTTCCAGTTTACACTGTGCTTAAGACATAAGAACAAAAATAATTGCGAGACTTATTGATTAATGATGTTTAGTTTGCAGTCAGGGCATGGGTATACCATCGACAACTGAGCCTCTAATACCAGTTACAAAAATTGGAATAAAGCTCAGTCACTCATACATTCAGTATTCTGGCCTCTGATGGCAACCTGTGATCACTTCTGCACCCACTCCAGAAACACTTTGGGCGTGGAAACGTTTTCTTCCGCCCACTAGTATAATATAGACTTGGTAACAGTGCAGTGATAACTGTGATCATCTAGCTACTTCCTGGATGTCACAACTATCCTACAAAATTCGTCTGATAATTTCTTGTCATTTCCATTGAATGATCTAAGCTATTTTCACCTAACTTGAGACATCGGGTATGGTTTTGGGTGCGGGAAAACCATTGCACACACAAACTACAATTAGTTTCATCATTTACGTTGTATCTGCATTAGTCACTACTGGGACAATGAGAGAGAGAGATAAATGATGCAAATTCTTTGCTAGCTACGTGTTCGCACCATACAGTTAAGATATGGGGATCACTCCAAAAGAAATGCACACAATTTCTTTTTTAAATCACTACTTTATTCTACATGTTTGAAAGTTTTACAGTGTGTACATATATCCTTTAGGAACAATATTTTCATTTCTCCACATAATTTCCATCCGTCAACTGCTTACGCCATGTTGGAACCAGCGCCTGTATACCTGACAGTAAAATTCTTGACCAACCTGTTGCCGCCACTGTTTGGAAGCGTGCACAAGGGAGTCATCATCTTCAAAACTTGTTCCAAGAAGAGTCTTTCAGTTTCCGAAAGAGACGATAGTCACATGGAGCCAGGTCAGGACTGTAAGGCGGGTGTTTCAGTGTTGTCTATCCGCGTTTTGTGATCGCTTCCATGGTTTTTTGACTGACATGTGGCCGTGCATTTCCAGGCAACAGCAAAACATCCTGCTTTTGACGATGTGGTCGAACACGACTGAGTCGAGCTTGAAATTTCTTCAGAGTCGTCACATATGCATCAGAGTTTGTGGTGGTTCCACTTGGCATGATGTCAACAAGCAAGAGTCCTTCGGAATCGAAAAACACTGTAGCCTTTTCAGCAGAAGGTGTGGTTTTGAATTTTTTTTTCTTGGGTGAATTTGCATGAAGCCACTCCATTGATGTCTCTTCGTCTCTGGTGAAAAATGATGGAGCCATGTTTCATCACTTGTCACAGTTCTCCCAAGAAATTCATCTCCACCATTCTCGTACTGTTCCAAAAGTTCGCTCCATATCGTTTTTCTTGTTTCTTTGTGAGCCACTGTCAACATCCTGGGAACCCACCTGGCACAAACCTTTTTTAACGAAAACACGCTCAGTATTCTGCAAATACTTCCTTCCCCTATCCCAGCGTAGCGTGACAATTCGTTCACTGTGATGCGTCTGTCAGCAGTCACCAATTCGTTAACTCTCTGCATATTGTCTGAAGTGTGTGCAGTACGAGGCCTGCCGCTGCGAGGACAATTCTCAGAATTGCCGTGCCCGCTTTCATCACGTAACCTGCTTGCCCACCGACTAACTGTACTGCGATCCACAGCAGCATCTCCATACACCTTTTTCAACCTCTGGTGGATGTTTCCCAATGTCTCATTTTCACAGCACAGGAATTATATGACAGTACGTTGCTTTTGACGAACGCAACGTGTAGCAGCCATCTTGAAGACATGCTGTGACGGCGCAACTCACGGGAACAGGTTGAACTAAGTTTGAAAACAAGCAGGAAGGATGTATCTACACACTATAAAACGTTCACACATGCAGAATGAAAACCTTATTTTTACAAAAATAGTGTGCATTTCTTTTGGAGTGACCCTCGTACCAACAGCTCCCTCTTCCAATCTTGATGGAGCTGAGCTTTTTCCGGTTTCTACGCAGAGCTGTATGCAGCAAGATCGAAAATTAATAAGGAAAAACTTCAGAAAATTCTCCACCGTGAGTCTTCCCGCTATTTTCAGCATGGCGTATGTGTGGCTGAAAAACGTACGGTATTGCATGCTTCTTAATGGCTGTAGTTTTCGCTCCTGCAAGGATAATTTATGGATAGACAGTTATGGCACAATAATTTGTGTTGCTATATATCCATTCTATCTGAGTCTGATTCAGAACAGCACCTAGATACAGAGTGGTTTCTATGTTCAAAGTGCAGAATGTCTTATTAATTTGTGACGATTTAGGCACTTCCCTCTTAGTTTATTATGCTACTTTGCTACTCGTATGTATCAGTGAAATGTTTGATTTACACTGTTTTTCCAATAGTTTATTCTGTTCTAGGCGCTCAGTCCGGAACCACGCGACTGCTACGGTCGCCGGTTCGAATCTTGTCTCGGGCATGGATGTGTGTGATGTCCTTAGGTTAGTTAGGTTGAAGTAGTTCTAAGTTCTAGGGTACTTATGAGCACATATGTTAAGTCCCTTAGTGCTCAGAACCATTTGAACCAATAGTTTATTGAACACAAAAATGAACACAAGAGAGAAATTAATCGTAAAAACAATATTTTACTCACATTTTTTTAAAGAGCCCCTCAATGGTCAGGTATATTATACTGTCCACACTCGTAGAAAGCTATTGATTCTGTGGTATCACGTATCGACACCACCCTGTCAGTATATCACAGTTGGTAACAAAATTACAAGGTTCTGTCGATTGCCTATAGCAGTCGTGTAGGATCTGGCGGACCCAATGGTGCACTCCCACTGAGCCACGCGTCCAGCAGCTCCGGACTTCGAGTGCCCTCTCTTGCGATAATACAAGACGACCCGCGGAAGCGACTCAGTCGATTCCTGCTTGTAGGCTCTTCCTGTTGATAACAGGACTCTATATCTTGTTACATCATTTCTAATGAGTATTCGTACATTTGGAGAATACAAGTTAAGTAAATCTTCTGTCTGCTGTGTTACTTTTCCTCTGATAATTTCTGCTTCTATCCAGCTTTCCTACTACGACAGTTGCTGCATTAATGTGTAGCCCGTAATTTACCTTGGAGTACAAAGTAGTACACACCAGATTCGGAGTGAACACTGTCATATTCACAGTGACTCTTCGTCTCGAAATCTTTCTGCTTGACAGGTTCTTTTGTGAAATCAGCTGATTGCAGACAGGCGTTAACGCGCAGTAGAAACACTCAATGCACTGTTCTTGGTCCTTTCTCTTACACTGCCATTGAAAGGTGTCTCAGTCACTGGCAGTAACAGACAGCTTCAAGGACACACCCCTGGGGAGCAGTTCATAATGCACAACAACTATTCAGTCACGAGATCCAAAACATTTTGTTAGAGTTTAGCCATTAATTTATTCTTGAGAGGTTAACATTGTAGTATATTACCCACTCGTCTAATATACGTTGCCTAGGAAGCTGTTTTCTTGGATAGCTAGACAACAATTCAAGCACATCACATTAACGGAGTTTATTACAGTAAGTTAAATTCATAATACACTATTCGCCATTAAAATTGCTACACCACAAAGATGACGTTCTACAGACGCGAAATTTAACCGACAGCTGGAAGATGCTGCAACATGCAAATGATTAGTTTTTCAGAGCATTCACACAAGGTTGGCACCAGTGGCGACACCTACAAGGTGCTGACATGAGGAAAGTTTCCAACCGATTTCTCATACACAAACAGCAGTTCACGGACGGTGCCTGGTGAAACGTTGTTGTGATGCCTTGTGTAAGGAGGAGAAATGCGTACCATCACGTTTCAGACTCTGATAAAGGTCGGATTGCGGTTTATCGTATCGCGACATTGCTGCTCGCGTTGGTCGAGATCCAATGACTTTTAGCAGAATATGGAATCGGTGGGTTCAGGAGCATAACACGAAACGCCGTGCTGGATCCCAACGGCCTCTTATCACTAGCTGTCGAGATGTGAGGCAGCTTATCCGCATGGCTGTAACGCATCGTGCAGCCACGTCACGATTCCTGAGTCAACACATGGGGACGTTTTCAAGACAACAACCATCTGCACGAACAGTTCGACGACGTCTGCAGCAGCATGGACTATCAGCTCGGAGACCACAGCTGCGGTTACCCTTGAGGCTGCATCACAGACAAAAGCGCCTGTGATAGTGTACTCAACGACGAACCTGGGTGCACGAATGGCAAAACATAATTTTTTCGGATGAATCCAGATTCTGTTTACAGCATGATGATGGTCGCATCCGTGTTTGGCGACATCGCGGTGAACGCACATTGGAAGAGTGTATTCGTCATCGCCATACTGGCGTATCACCGGGCGTAATTGTATGGGGTGTCATCGGTTACACGTCTCGGTCACCTCTTGTTCGCACTGCGGCACTTTGAACAGTGGACGTTATATTTCAGATGTGTTGCGACCCGTGGCTCTACCCTTCATTCTTCTCTACATTTCAGCAGGATAATGCACGACTGCATTTTGCAGGTCCTGTACGGTCCTTTCCGGGTACAGAAAATGTTCGACTGCTGCCCTGGCTAGCACATTCTCCAGATCTCTCACCAATTGAAAACGTCTGGTCAATGGTGGCTGAGCAACTGGCTCGTCACAATACTCCAGTCACTAATCTTGATGAACTGTGGATCGTGCTGAAGCTGCATGGGCAGCTGTACCTGTACACGCCATCCAAGCTCTGACTCAAGGGCCAGGCGTATCAAGGCTGTTATTACGGCCAGAGGTGGCTGTTCTGGATACTGATTTTCAGGATCTATGCACCCAAATTGCGTGAAAATGTAATCACATGTTAGTTCTAGTAAAATATATTTGTCCAATGAATACCCATTTATCATCTGCATTTCTTCGTGCTGTAGCAATTGTAACGGCCGGTAGTGTACTTAAATTTGTGTATTCACAAATGTGTGTCGCAAGCAAATGGCGACATGCAAGTAATCAATGTCATTCGGTATACGCAATTTCAATGCAAACAAAATTAAACAGTTCATAGGTCACTGCTGTAGCGTTTGTATGACGGCTAGGCTTCCACTACTGCCGCGGCTAGGACGTGCGGCTCATCGTATAGATGTCACTCCAGTCGTGGTGCCGGGTTCGTCAGCGTACTGTTGGCTGACGTCAGCTCACAGCTCTTCCGTTCTTCATCGTCGTGCCCGGCACTTGCCGTTACGCTGTAACAAACACAAAGGCATTAACAATATTGCACAGGAACTGTGGGGCGGCGAAGAAGTTGTCGAATGAGTTGTTTGAATGTTCATTTCACGTAACAGACTATTGCCGATGCAACATATGTGGGACGGCGAAGAAGTCGTTGTTTAATGTTGAATGAAAGTTGAACATTGCCACCTTAAATCACGCGAGCCTGGCAACTAATTTGGTGGCCAGTCAGAAAGCGAAGGGAAACTTACTGACCTTAGTTCCCAGTCTGCACGGCCACATTCCTGTACAGCCCAGCTAAACGAAAAATATCCATAGTTCTTCACGGGATTAGGGCTGCTTCAATAAAATTTAAAGTTCCAAACAAGATTTTATTATCTTAAAGGCTCACACAAATTACTCGAAACTTCTGAAAATGCTAAAGACATTAAATATTGTTAATTCAGCCAACCGTTTAATAGTTCAGAGGCGACTTCTACAGCAAGTTCCTCCCGAATAGTTCATTACTCTAACTAACGGTGCTCTATTAATAGTTCGCAATAATGTTAAAAAAAAAAGATTAATGCTCGCCTTAAAAGTGGAGTTAGTCACCACTTGCCACGCGGAATTATACTTCACACGGACGGCACAATAACAGTTTGTTACCGAAGTCTAAACGATCCAGGACGGTGTACAGTCCTCGCGATTTTCAATGTCCGTTTACATTGCTAAGTACGCGCATGTCACAGCCCGCTATGACGTCACCCGAGGCGAGGCGCGATCGGACGTTAAGCTCGCGTGGACTAGGCGTTGGTCTAATGCGGAGTGAGCTTACTACTGCCTCTGCCGCTCTTTTTATATAGCTCCGGCGCGTACCGCCAAGAGAGCATCTGTTCTTTTCGTTCTTATGCAGATGCCTGCAGCCTTCAAATGATCGCTATCTCAGGCACATAATCTTAAATATCACATTTAATAATAGCTTTACAAACTTCTCAATTTTTGTATACATACATCTGAGCAGTACAGAAGCACGTAGAAAATCTCAGCCCGCTAAAATTAAAACTTTACTCTCTAGAATTTTTACAATGGAACTAACGGTAGATTGTTACCTCTGAACCATAGCTTTATCAAGACTTGTATCAGCTGTTAATTATGCTACAAGACTAAAACTTGGTGTAGCTTTGTTAATTGTCCTATCTGATCATTGGTCTTAAAGAATTTGTTTTATCATTAAAATTTAAAGTACTTAATCTATAATGCTTATGTACATTTTACTCACAAAAGTAGTTTTTACTAAATTACTAAAAAACTAGAAGAGGTAACTGATTGTGGTATTTCCATTATTATTATTAGGGTGAACTGAAGCATCCTACCAATTTTCAATATTGTAGCTCTATTATTTCGCGCCTCTGATTTTTCCGAAAAACGCGGATTCTGGAGTCAATTTTAGTTTTATGGTTTTGGAAACCAGCACCACTCATTAATGACTTCTTACTGCACCTTCTCACCAAATTTTGGCTTCCTAGCGTCATTATTTAGCGCCTCCTATTTTTCTTTCAAAACGTGAATTTTACGTAAACTACTAATTTTATAACATTAAGATTTGTTACCTGAAACATAATTACATAGAACTATACTTTAACAAAGTTTTACACACAAATCTTAATTTTTACTTTTATGTTAAATGTGATGCAATACTATATGCAGGCGCGTTACGATGACGTGACGCTACTAGCAGTGAACTAGGGTAAGTCCCGTGCACTCGCTCGCCTCTGTATCTTATACATGATACAGCGCTTGCTTTGCTTCATCACCCCCTTTTTAATTTTCGTGAAAATCTATTTTTGAACAAAATTAAATTTCTAAAAGAACAAACAAGCGATGGATTACTTTAGTATACCTCTTTCAACTTAAGTTGCTTCTTCTTAGGAAATTCCTTATTACTACATACACAAAATAACCATACTCATATACACATAGAAAACCTAGTACAGAAGACATTCACAAATTATTTACATACATTTACATGGAAATATAAATTTTTCAATGGTTACAAAATAGTTATTTTTTTTTTTAAATCAGTCTCTTCCTGAAAAAGAAAATACACACGACTTTTATCACTGCAACGCACTCACATTTTTCTTTTACTATAATACTCGGCACTGTGGTGGGTGTCCTATTGTAACACTCATTTAATTTCACTGATTGACAAAATTGTGGGAGGAAATTGTATTCACTGTGGTTTGCGTCTCTACTTCCAATCTCCCTACCGCTTGTTGTCAGTCATTCATGCAGCCTGCATGTCCCTGAGAAACAGACAATACAGTCTAAGTTTCTGTTTTCAACTTATATCTAAGGTAGGACAAAGTACATTTTATAGTTTATATTCTGGCACTATTTTACTAATTGTGAAGTTGTCAGAAAGACATTTAGCACTAAGTCGTATCTGATACAATAGCTCCTACTTTCTTCTTTCATAAATAATCTTTTAGGTTCCTAAATAGTGAAAATTCTTTTAGCAAATTAATATATTAAGATCTTGCTTCAACTTAGAAAATTGAGTAACCTTTTAGTTTTAATGTACTCTGGCTTAATTATCGTATGGATTAGTTCATCAAAGAAGTCATTTGCTGACCAGCACTTTGCTTTATTGTATGAATTACTAAAGAAATTAGTTATTTTCAGTATACCGATTCCAAATTTCTGCATTTTCCAATATTTGTGTGTTTCTGTTGTCTGTGTAACTATTTATTTGCCTCAAGCAAGATTTAGCGTTTTTCACCATTTCACGAGACGTGAGGGAATTATTCTTTAATCCTACATCATTTACTTCAATTTACTTACTTCACTTCTTCACCTTATTCATTTTCTCCCTTTTCTTCCAGATTCAAAAATACTTCATTCCTCCACTTCTTTCTCCCTTTTCCTTTTGTCAGCCTATTGACGTCCTGTTTCTATATATTTGGTGCGATCCTCACACCACTTCCACACATCTCCATTTATTTAATTCTAAAACGCCATTGCTTGCCTCTATGAGCATTACCTTCTTACGCTGTTTTCCTTCAGACAACCTTATTTCTAGCAACATACTACCTTCTGCATAATCTCATGGATTATTCATATTCATACCGTACTTCGTATACTGCAAAGTGTCTCTCTTAGTTGTAGTTTCTAACCCTTTACAATTACATGAAATATTTTAATTTATTTATTTTAGCCATGTTTGCCTCTTATTGGTACTCAGACTTATGTTTTGCCATTCACTAGGTAGATCCTTACTAAGAATACTTAAAACCTAATAGCATATATACAACATGAAGACATATGTGATTCTTACCTGTTATGATAGACCAGAAGAAGGGAATGAAACTTGAAAAGGAAATAAAGTTTCACCCAGCTGGGACTGCACGGTACGCCAAACCGTGTATCCGCCAAAGAGTGGCAGACTCCCTACAGTAATTAATTACTGTTAATTTTAAATTCCTTTAGATCCACAATATTTCTTAGACCTAGTTCTCTCTTACTCTTTGGATATTCCAAACGATAGGCATTTGCATGAGGTTTACTTACTATTCTAAATAGTCCATGATATACATGCATAAACTTTTTAGTTTCTGCAGAAATTTTCTTTGATTTTTCTTTTGTTTTGACCAGCACTAGCTCATTCTCACTGAAAACCAAATTTTCCTGCAAGTATCCTTTATTCTTTATTACTCTAATAGGCAGTTCCCAAGTTTCATTATTACCGCCTATATGACTTCCTATAAAAGACTCTCTTATCACTTTAGAGTCAGGTAAAGTTAAAATTAAGTTGTTCTGATCAAAATTGATCTTTCCCTGGTACTTTGATAAGAAATCAGTACCAATCAACATATCAACACTTAAGACTAGCACAATCAAACAAGGATGATCTATTACTACGTCATTTATACCAATGGGTATCAAAGCTTCGTGTTGAACTGGTCTAGAGACTTTTCCAGTAGCACCTATAATCTTTAAGCCACTTACTTTCATAACTGTTAACTTCTCTTTATTGGGTATGGTGTCAAAAAATGTTTGTGATAAAGCACTTGCTTCACTGCCACTGTCAAGCAGACAACGCACAGTGACTCCTGATATGTTTACTTTGATAACAGGGTGAGTTATTTTACATTGAACAGGTTGCTCACACACCTCGTCTAATAAATCTCGTTCTATGTTCTTCCAGCTAAAGTAATTCTGATCAGTTGCAATTACATTTACATTTACATCCTGGGGCTCATCATGCTCTATAATCTTAGCTGCTTTCTCTAATCTGTCCACTAACTTTAAATCGAAGCATCTGACGACTTTTTCTACTTTTGTTTGCTGCACATTAGCCAAACTATCCTCTACCTCTGAGCAACTGCGTCCCTGCGCAATATTGCTGTTCATAAGAATGTCATCACCTTCAACCATTTGTGGCACGTTTACACAGCTACTAGATTCTTTCACCTCGTTACTATTTCTACCCCCTTCATTCATCATTTCCTCCTCTCTAAAGTTTTGCAGTACTGATTCTACTTCTGCTACTTCTACTTCAGCTTTTAGATTGCCATTTTCATCGAAGATGTAAGCTTTTACTTCATCATTATTCCCATCAGACTCAAACCCATTATCTATTTCTTCCCCATTATCTACCTTGAGTTCCTGTTCTTCCTTGACCCATTTTTCTAGTGTATCCAAAATACTATCCACTATTTTGTGAAAGTGGCTTAACACATCACTGGTATTATCTGTATTTATTTCGTCATCCATGTTGTCTGTCTGTGTTTCCGTTACTGGCTGTGTTACTGTTACCGCCTGGTGAGCGCCAGTTTCCTCATAGACGGGATTTAGTTTCCCACACGCGGCCTGTTGTGTTCATCTGTGACACCACTAGATATAGTAGCATCATGACTCCCTTCTTGTCTTAATGGCATAGTATTTACTTCTCCACTTTCGTCATAGTAGTTGTTACGAAAGCGTGGTGAGTATCTACCCCCTCTTCCTCTGCCACGGCTTTGGTTTCGATAGTTTGTTTTGGTGTGCCTAACTTCCATATTTCTAACGTTCACGTTTCCATTATTTTGTACGTGATTGTTAGAAGATTTGTTATTCTGCTGCACCTGCTCCTCAGCAGCAGCTACTCTTTCCACTCTTTCCAGATATTCAATAAATTTGTCTATATTATCTCTAGGGGCGGAAATGATCCTCTTCTGCCAGTACCACGGCAGCTTACCTTCTAAACCCATAATGATCATATCTGGCTTCATCTTTTCTGTCAAATGTGACAGTCTTGAAACCCACTTCCTAGCGAAATCCTTTACTGATTCACGCCCTGGGAAAAACTTCTTACCACTCCAGAATTCCCTTAACACATCATTTTGTTTGTTATGTGACCAGTATTCGTTAAGAAATGCAGACTGAAATTCAGATAAAGTTTTACATTTGATCATTACATCCGCTGACCATCGCAAAGCATCACCTGACAAATGACTTCTTATAAATGAAATTTTTTCTCTTTCTGACCAAGTGTTGGGGAGAACATCCTCAAAGTCATTCCAAAATTCAAGAGGGTGAATGTACTTATCAGGATCAAAGCGCAAAAACTGTCGACACCCTATAAAAGCGGCGTCAACTGAAGTCACATGCTGTACAGTAGAATGACTAGAATTAACAGAGGTTACTCTATTTTCTAGGTTAGCAATGTTAGTATTTAATTCCTCTACTTGTGACTCTACTGCTTCTATCCTGGCAGAACATCTTTGTTCCACTGCACCACGAATTTCGGTACAGGTTTCTTTTACTTTCTCAATGTTTTTCTGACAAGTATCTACTTTAATTTGTACCTCTTTAACTTTGTCAGAGCAAAGTTTGGACTCGTTGCTCAATCTTTCGGACAACCTCACTTCCAAAAGTTCATCTGCCTCTTGATAATTTTTTTTAATTTGATCTATTTCACATTTGAAAGTACTATGCATTTTAGTTAACTGTTGCCCTACTTTTACTTGAGTGTCATGATGAATAGCATCTATCTTATAATTCAAACTATTCCATTTTGATTGCAGTTCTTCTTTTAGTTCTTTATTACTAACCTCAATTTTATTCTCCAACTTTTTATTACTATTTTCAATTTTAGCCTCAATTTTATTTTGGTTTGATTCGAGTTTGGCAAACAGTATTTGCATCCAATCCGGAGCTTCTACCTTGATACTTTGTATCTCTTGACTTGACTGAGCTGGAGATATATTGAGCTCAGTTTCACTACCTGACAAAGTTAGCAACTCTACTGGCTCCCTTTTGACTTCTATTTCACTTATTGATTGCATCCCTGCACTCTCATTTAAATTAAAGTCATAATTTACTGGTGACAAATTACGTTCTAGTTCAATATTTGAGGGATTAATGGAACCATCCTCATTAAACTCAATTCCTGATCCTGAGGATTCTTGGTCAGAGACCGGTTCCCTTCTGAAATGTACACTACTTTCCATATCTTTTAGTTTGTTAGCAGCAGTTAATAAATATTTTAAAAGTCTTTGACTTAACTTAAATGCTTGATTTCGACGAATGATGTCGTCGCGGTGTACCAGCAATCGTGACGCGACGCGTCGCGACGTATTGAAGGCAGCAGCAGCAGCTGTAGCGTCGAGTACCGCCACAGGAATCACCTACTGCAATAGCTCCAGGGGGGGGGGGGGGGGGGGGGGGGGCAGCAAGGCACCGTTGACCGCTCGGCGCAGCCGGCAGCTGTCTCGCAGATCAGCGCAGCTCCGCGATGACGCACCGTCTTCCTTTAGTCTCAGCGCCGTCGGCAGCCGCGATCCAGCATCGTCGCCTTCCTCACCATCGTCACTAACCAACGTACAGCGGTAGACACTTATTGTTTATACACTACACCCGCCTTTACTGGTAACACTGTTCCCACACTAGTTCAATTCAGTGTCCTGTTATTGCCTATCGAGTTCGTTAATTTATACCAATCGCTTTCACACATCGAGCACTTTTATTTGCTTTTAATTCAGTTTTCCCGGCCGATAAGCACCATATGTGGGGCGGCGAAGAAGTTGTCGAATGAGTTGTTTGAATGTTCATTTCACGTAACAGACTATTGCCGATGCAACATATGTGGGACGGCGAAGAAGTCGTTGTTTAATGTTGAATGAAAGTTGAACATTGCCACCTTAAATCACGCGAGCCTGGCAACTAATTTGGTGGCCAGTCAGAAAGCGAAGGGAAACTTACTGACCTTAGTTCCCAGTCTGCACGGCCACATTCCTGTACAGCCCAACTAAACGAAAAATATCCATAGTTCTTCACGGGATTAGGGCTGCTTCAATAAAATTTAAAGTTCCAAACAAGATTTTATTATCTTAAAGGCTCACACAAATTACTCGAAACTTCTGAAAATGCTAAAGACATTAAATATTGTTAATTCAGCCAACCGTTTAATAGTTCAGAGGCGACTTCTACAGCAAGTTCCTCCCGAATAGTTCATTACTCTAACTAACGGTGCTCTATTAATAGTTCGCAATAATGTTAAAAAAAAAAGATTAATGCTCGCCTTAAAAGTGGAGTTAGTCACCACTTGCCACGCGGAATTATACTTCACACGGACGGCACAATAACAGTTTGTTACCGAAGTCTAAACGATCCAGGACGGTGTACAGTCCTCGCGATTTTCAATGTCCGTTTACATTGCTAAGTACGCGCATGTCACAGCCCGCTATGACGTCACCCGAGGCGAGGCGCGATCGGACGTTAAGCTCGCGTGGACTAGGCGTTGGTCTAATGCGGAGTGAGCTTACTACTGCCTCTGCCGCTCTTTTTATATAGCTCCGGCGCGTACCGCCAAGAGAGCATCTGTTCTTTTCGTTCTTATGCAGATGCCTGCAGCCTTCAAATGATCGCTATCTCAGGCACATAATCTTAAATATCACATTTAATAATAGCTTTACAAACTTCTCAATTTTTGTATACATACATCTGAGCAGTACAGAAGCACGTAGAAAATCTCAGCCCGCTAAAATTAAAACTTTACTCTCTAGAATTTTTACAATGGAACTAACGGTAGATTGTTACCTCTGAACCATAGCTTTATCAAGACTTGTATCAGCTGTTAATTATGCTACAAGACTAAAACTTGGTGTAGCTTTGTTAATTGTCCTATCTGATCATTGGTCTTAAAGAATTTGTTTTATCATTAAAATTTAAAGTACTTAATCTATAATGCTTATGTACATTTTACTCACAAAAGTAGTTTTTACTAAATTACTAAAAAACTAGAAGAGGTAACTGATTGTGGTATTTCCATTATTATTATTAGGGTGAACTGAAGCATCCTACCAATTTTCAATATTGTAGCTCTATTATTTCGCGCCTCTGATTTTTCCGAGAAACGCGGATTCTGGAGTCAATTTTAGTTTTATGGTTTTGGAAACCAGCACCACTCATTAATGACTTCTTACTGCACCTTCTCACCAAATTTTGGCTTCCTAGCATCATTATTTAGCGCCTCCTATTTTTCTTTCAAAACGTGAATTTTACGTAAACTACTAATTTTATAACATTAAGATTTGTTGCCTGAAACATTATTACATAGAACTATACTTTAACAAAGTTTTACACACAAATCTTAATTTTTACTTTTATGTTAAATGTGGTGCAATACTATATGCAGGCGCGTTACGATGACGTGACGCTACTAGCAGTGAACTAGTGTAAGTCCCGTGCACTCGCTCGCCTCTGTATCTTATACATGATACAGCGCTTGCTTTGCTTCAGAACACCCGATGTGCGAACTGAGTACAGTAATGCAAAATTGAAGATATAGTCATCCATTTGAACTTTTCTGCTTTGAATTATGGCTCGCAGTACTCCTACGCATTGCGCATTGAATGCAAACGTCGCACGAATGATGGTATGACTTCATCACATTTTCTAATTTTTGGGAGTTCTTTAATATCTAGAATAACTCATGTCATCTCTTGAATCGGAAAAAACCATTTTATGACGATTTCTCTGATAAAACTCCATCTAACCATGGCACAAATATTTCTAACGGCCTACGCTGCATTCACGCCTCTACTAAACGCAAAGCGGACGACGTGTCGCAAATGTTAGACTTTCTTCCACTTGTGACTAGTTTGTAACACTTAAACCATTAAATATGCAAAATTCAAGACATAACGGCAAGCTAAATCTTGAATGTAAAGTACAAAGCGATAATTATTAAATACACTTATACTAATCTTCTCGCCATTAAGCCTAACATAAACGTTTAGAATTTACATGGAAGAGCAGTTGAATGGAATGGATAGTGTCTTGAAAAGGGCATATAAGATGAACATCAACAAAAGCAAGACGAGGATAATGGAATGTAGTCGAATTAAGTCGGGCGATGCTGAGGGAATTAGATTAGGAAATGAGACACTTGAAGTAGTAAAGGAGCATTGCTAATTGGGGAGCAAAATAACTGATGATGGTCCAAGTAGAGAGGATATAAAATGTAGACTGGCAATGGTTTCGAAATGTGGTGCTACAGAATAATGCTGAAGATTAGATGGGTAGATCACATAACTAATGAGGTATTGACTAGAAACGGGGAGAAGACAAATTTGTGGCACAACTTTACTAGAAGAAGGGATCGGTTGGTAGGACATGGCCTGAGGCATCAAGGGATCACCAATTTAGTATTTGAGGGCAGCGTGGAGGGTAAAAATCGTAGAGGGAGACCAAGAGATGAATACACTAAACAGATTCGGAAGGATGTAGGTTGCACTAGGTACTGGGAGATGAAGAAGCTTGCACAGGATAGAGTAGCATCAAACCAGTCTCTGGACTGAAGACCACAACAACAACACCATTCATCTTGTAGCTGTGATGGTAATTCGCACATTTCATTATTCCTCACGATATCTGCTGCAAAAGTAATGGCCACACCATTATTGTTACTGCATTGTGTCCAGTAGGTTTATTGAAGCTATTTCACGTGGAATATAAAATTACGACTCTAAACAATTTTGTGCTTGACAACATAAGAGCAGTAACGAGCCCAGTGAGTGCCGCACCAACATTACTTGATCGGATGGCGGCTGGCGTCAGGCGCCCCGTGTCTTGAACCGGTCACCAGTGGCCACAGCGTGCACCCGAGCAGAAATTGTTCTGATCTTGATACGGCCAGGAATTCTGTGGAAATCTTCCTCGAAGGTTCAGTATAACTGATAGGCTGAAAAGTGAACCAAATAGCCTTTGAATTTGGCCATCTGAGTGATACTTATAGCAAACTAACAATTCTGGGTTTAAAAAATTAATGCTAGTAGGTGACTCGAACTCGTGACTTCGCGTCTGTAGTGTACGAATTGCTGTCACTACGCCACATGTAGGTACAGTACTACATCAACATTGGAAAACAACACTCCCTCCAGAAACTTCTACAGCCTACAATATTGCCAGACTGTATAAATGGCTAGACTTCTGAAGAATCCTCAGGGACGGCCAGTTTTATTGGCACATTAAGTGAGCGACTCAGCTCTACTAACTGCAGTAACCAGCCGGCAGCCAAGATTTGTGTCATAAAGCTGTACCACCTCCTTTCAGTCAAAGCGACTTTAACAAATTTTGTACATACGGGGTGTTCAAAAAATCTCTCCGCAGTGGCGTATGATTGTTAGCCACGCGTGCCGTATGCTGCAGTGAATATATCGAAATGAAACTCAGTGAAATACAAGTTATTAATTTATTCACATTGAAAGTGTCCCCCTGTTGTTGAACACACAATTCAATTCGTCTAGTCATGTTTCCAAACACAAGGTGTAATTTCTTCTGTAACAGAAGCACTGAAAGTTGATACTGCAGTTTTTAATTCATCGATGGATTTTGGACGGTTTTTATAGACAGTTGCTTTCGCGGCACCCCAGAAGGGAAAGCCAGGTGGTGTTAGGTCAGGCGATCGTGGAGGCCAAAGTCCCTGTGAAATTATGCGATCACAAAAAACATCACCAAGCAGTGACATTGATACTTGAGCTGTATGAGCGGTTGCACCATCTTGTTGAAAATAACCGTTCAGTATTTCAATAATGTTCAAATGTGTGTGAAATCTTATGGGACTTAACTGATAAGGTCATCAGTCCCTAAGCTTATACACTACTTAACCTAAATTATCCTAAGGACAAACACGCACATACACACATGCCGGAGGGAGGACTCGAACCTCCGCCGGGACCAGCCGCACAGTCCATGACTGCAGCGCCCCAGACCGCTCGGATAATCCCGCGTGGCAGTATTTCACTTAACACAACTTCTTCTATGAGTGGATACAGAATATCACTGCAGTATCGTTGTGCGTTTATTGTTTCGTTGAAAAATATGGGACCCACAATCCGACGTCTAGAAATTGTAATCCAAACTCCTATTTTCACAGAAAGAAGTGGTTGCTCATGAATACACAATGGATTTGCAGTGTTCCCCATACGAGAATTTTGCGAGTTCATGTACTCGGATAAATGAAACGACGTCTCATCAGTGAAAAACGTTTCATTAAGAATATCCTTTCCATGTTGTTGAACGAAATTTTTGAACCATTGGCAATAATGCAGTCTCTTGCCATGATCGGTATTTTTCAGTTCTTGCACGACTGTATTTGAAAAGTTCTAATTTTTTCCTTCCACTTGAAGGGAAGTAACGCAGGCAGGCGAACAATCATACTGCACTACGGAGAGACTTTTTGAACATCCCGTAAAAATGGATTTTACATTGATTATTTAAGGAACCTGTATGACATGGTCACTTTAGTGCCCTATTTCAAGGGAAATATCATGTGTGATGTGGCTGCCTAAACGTGATTTTCGTCCCACATACTGCTACTGAATAACCGTTCTTATTCGTTTTCATCTAATTGTTGCTACCGCAGCTTCAATGGCTACCTCTCTGCTGTCCTGATTATCTTTGCAGGTTAGCTCCCGCATTCGATAAATGATGACTATTGTGATTTTTGTGACTTTACCGACCTGCTCGTTTACAGCATGGGAGTGGACGGACGAGCGTGTGTGCTGCGCGCCATATGTGAGGCCGCCGAGACGCCACTCCGCCAGGACTCGCTGCTCGCCGAGCTCAGCCACCTGCTGCTCACGTGAGTCCCTCCTCGTCCTGCTGAAATCGCTACACTGTCACGACATTGATGTTTCACATTAGACGTAATTACTCTTCTACTTGTATTTTACAACATTCAAATCAGAAACTAAAATTTGTAGCACAGTACCGTATAAGCGAAGACAACAAAACTGCACATGAAATATTCCGTTCTACTGCGAAAGCTCGCAAATATCTCTTCCTGACATCCTGTCAAATATATCTCAGTGTCAGCAAGAGCTTCGAAAGCACTTCCAACAACATTCCTGTAAATACCTAACTTTGCACGTATCCCTCCCTGTCAACCAGTATGTCCTGGTTTCACCTTTTCCGTCCTGCCACAAATGTGACTCAGTTCCCATTCCACCACTTCAACAATTGAAAAATGCCATCTTTGTGTCCCTCGGCCGTTCATCTACATTTATACTCCGTAAGCCACCTAACGGTGTGTGGCGGAGGGCATTTTACGTGCCACTGTCATTACCTCTCTTTCCTGTTCCAGTCGCGTATGGTTCGCGGGAAGAACGACTGCCGGAAAGAATCTGAGCGCGCTCGAATCTCTCTAATTTTACATTCGTGATCTCCTCAGAAGGTATAAGTAGGGGGAAACAATATATTCGATACCTCATCCAGAAACGCACCCTCTCGAAACCTGGACAGCAAGCTACACCTCGATGCAGAGCGCCTCTCTTGCAGAGTCTGCCACTTGAGTTTGCTAAACATCTCCGTAACACTATCACGCTTATCAAATAACCCTGTGACGAAACGCGCCGCTCTTATTTGGATCTTCTCTATCTCCTCCGTCAACCCGACCTGGTACGGATCCCACACTGATGAGCAATACTCAAGTATAGGTCGAACGAATGTTTTGTAAGCCACCTCCTTTGTTGATGGACTACATTTTCTAAGAACTCTCCCAATGAAACTCAACCTGGCACCCGCCTTACCAACAATTAATTTTATACGATCATTCCACTTCAAATCGTTCCGTACGCATACTCCCAGATATTTTTCAGAAGTAACTGCTACCAGTGTTTGTTCCGCTATCATATAATCATACAATAAAGGATCCTTCTTTCTATGTACTCGCAATACATTACATTTGTGTATGTTAAGGGTTAGTTGCCACTCCCTGCACCAAGTGCCTATCCGCTGCAGATCTTCCTGCATTTCGCTGCAATTTTCTAATGCTGCAACTTCTGTGTATACTACAGCATCATCAGCGAAAAGGCGCATGGAACTTCCGACACTATCTACTAGGTCATTTATATATATTGTGAAAAGCAATGGCCCCGTAACATTCCCCTGTGGCACGCCAGAGGCTACTTAAACGTCTGTAGACGTCTCTCCATTGAGAACAACATGCTGTGTTCTGTTTGCTAAAAACTCTTCAATCCAGCCACACAGCTGGTCTGATGTTCCATAGGATCTTACTTTGTTTATCAGGTGACAGTGCTGAGCTGTATCGAATGCCTTCCGGAAGTCAAGGAAAATGGCATCTACCTGGGAGCCTGTATCTAATATTTTCTGGGTCTCATGAACAAATAAAGCGAGTTGGGTCTCACACGATCGATGTTTCCGGAATCCATGTTGACTCCTACAGAGTGGATTCTGGGTTTCCAGAAATGACATGACACGCGAGCAAAAAACATGTTCTAAAATTCTGCAACAGATCTATCAGAGATATAGGCCTATAGTTTTTCGCATCTGCTCGACGACCCTTCTTGAAACCTGCAACTACTTGTGCTTTTTTCCAATCATTTGGAGCCTTCCGTTCCTCTAGAGACTTCCCGTACACGGCTCTTAGAAGGGGGGCAAGTTCTTTCGCGTACTCTGTGTAGAGTCGAATTGGTATCCCATCAGGTCCAGTGGACTTTCCTCTGTTGACTGATTTCAGTTGGTTTTCTATTCCTTCGACACTTATTTCGATGTCAGGCATTTTTTCGTTCGTGCGAGGATTTAGAGAAGGAACTGCAGTACGGTCTTCCTCTGTGAAACAGCTTTGGAAAAAGGTATTTAGTATTTCAGCTTTACGCATGTCATTCTCTGATTCAATTCCATTATCATCCCAGAGTGTCTGGATATGCTGTTTCGATCCACATACTGATTTAACGTAAGAACAGAATTTCCTAGGATTTTCTGTCAAGTCATTGAAGAGTATATGACTGTGTGTAACACTCCGATCTCCTTTTCAAATTATAGACTTCTAATGAAAAATCTTTACCTCAATGGATCCTTTATATCACCCGTCCATACCATATAACCATAAACCATCAGCTCCCGCATCTTACACCACACTGCAGGTGTAGAAATAGGCCCTGTCTTTTCTTTACTTCTGCACGCATCTTCTAGAGGAAGAAAGCATGAAGTGCTTGTATCAATAGAACTCACCCCGGAATTGCAAATGGTTGAAACCAAAGACAATATTGAAGAAGATGGGGAAGATTAAAGCAGCAATGTTGAAAATAGCTGACTAGGTGCTAGGGAAAAGTAAAGTATCAAACTGGAGTAGGGGTCTGAATAAAAGGGAATACAGAAATAGTTGATAATATTAAAGAAAAACAAAATGTTTAGAACACTTATTCACACGCACGAACAAATGAAACCTGGGAAAAATACAAACAGATAATAAATAAAACAAAGAATTTTAAAGAAAAGATACCATAGTGAATCCTAGGAAAGTTTCATTGCTAACATTGAACAGGACATTTGTAGAAGACATAATATAGTGTCTAAACGAAGCACAGAAATAAAATGGAAAAAGATGCAGCAAATACTAACATAACAGAAAATCAATGAACACATTGTTACAAAAATTTATGTTATGATGAAGATAGTGAAGAAAATTATTCCATAAAAATTAACAATAACTCTGTAGATCAAATATACAACAGAATTTAAAGCAACCTTAAATTAACAAAGAAATAGGAAAGCTACTGGCCTAGATGGCTTTAACGCTGAATTAACCAAATATATTTTAGAATTTTACTTCCTCCATATTTTAAATATGTGTTGGAAGAAATGTTCTGTACCAGAAGAATGGAATTCAGGTTGATAAGGTAACAAGACCTCTTTTGCGAAAAATATTTGAAATAAAAGGTTTTTCCATAAAGACTCTATATCTAAATACAAAAATAGTTATGAGTTCACATTAGAAAATATCAGATGAAATATTAATAAATCCCAATGTTCCACATGGCGCAGTCTCTAACCTATTTTATTTAATTAATATATTGACGACCTAGTTATGAAGTGGAAGGATGAAGTACATTTAGGAATTAAAATAGTATTTAGTATACCACTAAATACTCTGTTAGATGGTGCTGACCAGATAATTATTCAGGAAACAGAAGATTATTTACAAAGAGCAGTATACAGATTGAGCCAAAACGCAGTATATTACAACTTAACTATATCTGCATATAAAAGAAAGATAATGACTTTCAAAGGAAAGAATCCACCCATAGCGAAAAAAAAACAATAAATGAGAAAATCTTAGAACAAATATTCCGCTTCAATTATCTAGGATGTAATATTAGTTTTAACTATGACGGAGACACTGAGAAAAAGATTAATAAATATCAGGATATCTTCAGATCAGTTGGAATAAATTTGGAAAGAAAAACAAAAAAACACAAACGAAATTATATAAGGTTATTGTTGTACCTATTCTTGTGTATAGTTCCAAGTCATGCACAGTAACAAAAAACAAAATATCACGTGTGCGAGCAGCAGAGATGAAGCTCATGAGATATTTAATAAGCTGTAATGAAGTTGATAAAACAAGGAATGAAACAATAAGATCAGATTTAAAAATGACAAGATAGACGAGAACAGAGTGAAATGGAAGGATGATGTTGACAGAATGAAAGAAAACAGTGTACCTAAAACGATAATGAATTAGCAGCCGAATGAAAAAAAGAGAGCTAGGTAGATCTCATGAGAGATGGATGGATGGATGACAGATCGGGAAAGATGATTACAGCGCCTAATCCTTGGAAGAAATTGATGATGATTCATGGCAAAAAGTAATATAGCGACATAAGTTACTTAGGAATGAAATAAACAGGAAGCGCAGGGGAGATATGGAGGAAATATCTATAGGAAAACTGCGAAGAAATCGAAAAAAACGGTCGTCAGCAGTACTCATTCAAGAAACAGAGACGTCGAGCAAACCTTCGGTGAAATTAAAAGAAAGGGCGTCAACATTCTACTGCTAAACGCAATGAAGAAAGCGGATAGGCGGAGAAAGTGTACTAAAATTTTTACGGGGCCCTGAAATACCGAATATCATAAAAGGCCGAAGGCATAGGTAACACACCTTCGAAATTTCTAAAATCTATTCGGGCAAATGGCAACCAAACCAAGTTAGTTTGTAGTACATCTGAGTCTGGAGACTTTCGGAATAATACCGTCAACAACATTCTAAAAATAGCACGGAGAGATAAGTGCGAGAACTGTGGCACGATCAGATTAATATCTCATGGGTGCAAGTTGCTGACAGAATAATGTAAGGAGTAACGAATCTCCACTAGCTTTAGTATGAAATATGCAACTAATTATAACAAATGTATTTTAAATATAAACTGTTCGGTGAAGACCCAACAGTTGATGACAGTTGTATTACTAATTTACTATTGCAGAACCCAGTTTCAGTTGCAGGTGGCCCACATGACGGCTTCCAGGAATCACAAAAATTTGATTATCAATATTTCGCCGAATTATTGACCGACTTTAAAAACTTAAAGTGCTGTCATAACCTATTTACTGAGAGATGTAATCTTACGTTAAAAGTTTAACACAAGTATTACAGTGAAAAATGAAACGATCGAATGGCATTGATGGCCGGAGTCTCCAGCTCAGGAAGTTCGGCCGCCGAGTTGCAAGTCTTTGCCGCCACGTTGAACTACTTGCATATATAATACGATGAAATCATGGTGAGGCCAATACAACATTCACTCCCAGCTCGGAGAAAATCTGCAGCCCCACCGAGTATCGAACCCGTGCCCGCTGCATGACACTCAGGTAAAGGAGCCGATAGTATTTCACTAAGAAGTTGTATTCTAGTCTTAAGGGAGTGTAACTAACGCCACGCGGAGACGCGGATTTTATACATCCATTGTTTGAGAATAAGAGCTTATAGGGAATTCCAATAAACTTTTATACATCATATCAAACCGTTACCAAGTTTTTTCCTCGCTGACATCCCTCACGAAATGAAGAAAGTAGAGAACTATGTCGCTTTTTTTTTGTATATTTGGTCGTAACGTACATCACATGACATACGTAGAAGTTAGTTGTTGATCCTTTCACTTAGTTTTTTATTACACAGGCCAGACAGCTCTCTGATTGAACAAGCTGTTACCGTGCCGGCATCGCTTAATCCCTATCTGCTGCTCACGCAGTCAATCTTCGGCACCAGACATGAAGTTCTAACTTATTACTTCATTCCTAGCGACTCTGTTCGCAACACATGTTTCCAACAGTATCCACATATAGCAGTGAATGTACTTGCAAAATTAAAGCATTTCACGACAGACAATTCAGGCGATATGGTGTCATAAACATTGAGTTGAGCGAGAGACTAGCTTTTACGTAAAATGGAACGCCAATTACACAATCTGTATTCATCCAGTGTCTCGCAATTAGAGAACTTAGCGATTTCAAACAAACTTTAAGCACAATTTTACACATTTGCTAAACTGTTGTTGTTTACGTGCGTAAGGTTTGAATATTTAACGCTTCAACCACACAATTGGCCATAAAAACTGCTACACCAAGAAGAAATGCAGATGATAAACGGGTATTCATTGGACAAATATACTATACTAGAACTGATATATGATTACATTTTCACACAATTTGGCTGCATAGATCCTGAGAAATCAGTACCCAGAACAAGTACCTCTGGTCTTAATAACGGCCTTGATACGCCTGAGCATTGAGTCAAACAGAGCTTGGATGGCGTGTACAGGTACAGCTGCCCATGCAGCTTCAAAACGATACCACAGTTCATCAAGAGTAGTGACTGACGTATTGTGACGAGCCAGTTGCTCGGCCACCATTGACCAGACGTTTTAAATTGGTGAGAGATATGCAGATTGTGCTGGTCAGGGCAGCAGTCGAACATTTTCTGTATCCAGAAAGGACCGTACAGGACCTGCAACATGCGACCGTGCATAACCTGCTGAAATTTAGGGTTTCGCAGGGATCGAATGAAGGGTAGAGCCACGGGTCGTAACATCTGAAATATAAGGCCCACTGTTCAAAGTGCCTTTAATGCGAACAAGAGGTGACCGAGACGTGTAACCAATGGCACCCCATACCATCAGGCCGGGAGAATAGCCAGTATAGCGATGACGAATACACGCTTCCAAAGTGCGTTCACCGCGATGTCGCCAAACACGGATGCGACCATCCTGATGCTGTTAACAGGACCTAGTTGCATCCGAAAATGACGTTTTGTCATTCGTGCACCCAGGTTCGTCGTTGAGTACATCATCGCAGGCGCTCCTATCCGATGCAGCGTCAAGGGTAATCGCAGCCATGGTCTCCGAGCTGATAGTCCATTCTGCTGCAAACGTCGTCGAACTGTTCGTGCAGATGGTTGGTGTCTTGCAAACGTCCCCATCTGTTGATTTAGGGATCGACACGTGGCTTCTCGACCCGTTACAGCCATGCGGATAAGGTACCTCTCATCTCGACTCCAAGTGATACGAGGCCGTTGGGATATATCACGGCGTTCCGTATTACTCTCCTGAACCCACCGATTCCATATTCTGCTAACAGTCATTGGATCTCGACCAACGCGAGTAGCAATGTCACGATACGATAAACCGCAATCGCGATAGTCTACAATCCGTCCTTTATCAGAGTCGGAAACGTGATGGTACGCATTTCTCCTCCTTACACGAGGCATCACAACAACGTTTCACCAAGCAACGCCGGTCAGCTGCTGTTTGTGTATGAGAAATCGGTTGGAAACTTTCCTCATGTCAGCACGTTGTAAGTGTCGCCACCGGCGCCAAAGTTGTGTGAATGCTCTGAAAAGCTAATTATTCGCATAGCGCAGTATCTTCTCCCTGTCAAATTTCGCGTCTGTAGCAAGTCATCTCCGTGGTGTAGCAATTTTAATGGCCAGTAGCGTAATTTGTAAAGAAATCAGTCGTTTCAAGTTGTTTTACACATGAGCATTTGATTATTTAAAGGATTGAGGCCGTGTTGGTGTCTATTAAAATAACAGTTATATACGGATTTTGTTATACGCGCTCTCCTTACCCTGTCATAATTAAGTTCTTTCACGACCTACATCTTTATTTTCAAAGTCTTTAGTTGGTGCAGTTTACCTAAATTTATCTCTTTCGGAACCCGCTATGTCACGTTTCTACATCTGTAGATACATTTTTATGTATTATTATTATTTCTTTCTTATCTCGGCCGTTATGTCTGGTCAAAAGTAGAAAGTGACGCCGTCCTTGATCAAGCCTGACTTCCTTTTAACTTTACGGTATGTGTTATATTGCATTTAGGAACTTTCGGGTAATTGAACATGTATCAATAATTACGGATTTCTGTAGTTGTATATATAAGTTTGGATGTAGCTGCATTGCATTGATGTACTGGTGGATAGTGTGTGGTATGACTCCTGCAGTTGATAGTATAATTGGTATGATGTCAACTTTATCCTGATGCCACATATCCTTGACTTACTCAGTCAGTTGGATGTATTTTTCAATTTTTTCTCCTATTTACTTTTGTCTATTTGTTGTATTGGGTATGGATATTTCGATTAGTTGTGTGAATTTCTTCTGTTTATTGGTGATTATGATGTCAGGTTTGTTATGTGGTGTTGCTTTATCTGTTATAATGGTTCTGTTCCAGTATAATTTGTATTCATCATTCTCCAGTACATTTTATGGTGCATACTTGTATGTGGGAACGTGTTGTTTTATAAGTTTATATTGCAAGGCAAGCTGTTGATGTATTATTTTTGCTACATTGTCATGTCTTCTGGGGTGTTCTGTATTTACTAGTATTGTACATCCGCTTGTGATGTGATCTACTGTTTCTATTTGTTGTTTGCAAAGTCTGCATTTATCTGTTGTGGTGTTGGGATCTTTAATAATATGCTTGCTGTAATATCTGGTGTTTATTGTTTGATCCTGTATTGCAATCATGAACCCTTTCGTCTCACTGTATATATTGCCTTTTCTTAGCCATGTGTTGGATGCTCCTTGATCGATGTGTGGCTGTGTTAGATGATACGGGTGCTTGCCATGTAGTGTTTTCTTTTTCCAATTACTTTCTTCGTATCTGTTGATGTTATGTGATCTAAAGGGTTGTAGAAGTGGTTATGAAATTGCAGTAGTGTAGCCGATGTATTTATATGAGTGATTGCTTTGTGTATTTTTCTAGTTTCTGCTCGTTCTAGAAATAATTTTCTTAAATTGTCTACCTGTCCATAATGTAGGTTTTTTATGTCGATAAATCCCCTTCCTCCTACCTTTCTGCTTAATGTGAATCTTTCTGTTGCTGAATGTATGTGATGTATTCTATATTTGTGGCATTGTGATCGTGTAAGTGTATTGAGGGCTTCTAGGTCTGTGTTACTCCATTTCACTACTGCAAATGAATAGGTCAATATATGTATAGCATAATTATTTATAGCTTTTGTCTTGTTTCTTGCTGTCAATTCTGTTTTCAGCATTTTTGTTAGTCTTTGTCTATATTTTCCTTTTAGTTCTTCTTTAATATTTGTATTATCTATTCCTATTTTTTGTCTGTATCCTAGATATTTATAGGCATCTGTTTTTTCCATCGCTTCTATGCAGTCACTGTGGTTATCCAATATGTAATCTTCTTGTTTAGTGTGTTTTCCCTTGACTGTGCTATTTTTTTTACATTTGTCTGTTCCAAAAGCCATATTTATATCATTGCTGAATACTTCTGTTACCTTTAGTAATTGGTTGAGTTGTTGATTTGTTGCTGCCAGTAGGTTTAGATCATCCATGTATAGCAAATGTGTGATTTTGTGTGGGTATATTCCAGTAACATTGTATCCATAATTTGTATTATTTAGCATGTTGGATAGTGGGTTCAGAGCAAGGCAGAACCAGAAAGGACTTAATGAGTCCTTGGTATATTCCACGCTTAATCTGTATTGGCTGTGATGTGATATTATTTGAATTTGTTTGGATACTAAGTATGGTTTTTCCAAATTTTCATTACTATGTTTAGGAACTGTATCAATTTAGGATCTACTTTGTATATTTCCAATATTTGTAGCAACCATGAGTGGGGTACACTAACAAAAACTTTTCGGTAATCAATGTATGCGTAGTGTAGCGACCTTTGTTTAGTTTTAGTTTGACATGTTACCTCTGCATCTATTATCAGTTACTCTTTACATCCTCGTGCTCCTTTGCAACAGTCTTTTTGTTCTTCATTTATAATTTTGTTCTGTGTTGTATGTGTCATTAATTTCTGTGTAATGACTGAAGTTAATATTTTGTATATTGTTGGTAGGCATGTTATGGGGCGGTATTTAGCTGGGTTTGCTGTGACTGCTTGATCTTTAGGTTTCATATAAGGTATTCCATGTGTAAGTGTATCAGGGAATGTGTATGGGTCTGCAATGTAACTGTTAAATAATTTAGTTAGATGTGAATGTGTTGAGGTGAACTTCTTTAGCCATAAATTTGCTATTTTATCTTTTACAGGGTCTTTCCAGTTGTGAGTAGAATTAATTGCTTTGGTGACTTCATGCTGCAAAATTATCACTTCAGGCATTTGTGGTATCATCTTGTATGTGTCTGTTTCTGCTTCTATCCACCGTGCATGCCTGATATGTTGTACCGAGTTTGACCATATGTTGTTCCACAAGTGTTCCATGTCTGTTATGTTAGGTGGATTGTCTATTTTAATGTGTGTGTTATCTGTTGTCTGGTAAAATTTCTTTTGGTTTGTGTTGAATGTTTGGTTTTGTTTCCTTCTATTTTCACTTTTTTTGTATCTTCTAAGTCGTTTGGCCAATGCTTGTAATTTCTGCTTCTTTTCATCTAATTGCTCTATCGCTTCTTGTTGTGAGATTTTACCTAACCTTTTTTGTATTTTTGTCTGATATTTCTTTTCTTATAAATTGTGTTAGCTGTCCAATGTCTTTTCTCAGTTTTTCTATTCTGATCTGTAGCCTGTGTTGCCATGCTAGTTTTGTGGGTTTCATCTGTGTGTCGGTTGGTTCTGATCTCTGCCTAGTGTGTATATTTAGT
Organism: Schistocerca gregaria; assembly: GCF_023897955.1. Taxonomy (NCBI): domain Eukaryota; kingdom Metazoa; phylum Arthropoda; class Insecta; order Orthoptera; family Acrididae; genus Schistocerca; species Schistocerca gregaria. The sequence continues at coordinate 130,890,767 of NC_064926.1, forward strand.
GTAGTGAGTGCTCTTATATAAAACAGTAGTTGTAACTCTTCCATAGTTGTATTTTCATTTATTTTGTTGTGTATGATTGTGTTGATAGTTGTTATTGTTGTTTCGACTTGTGGGTTATTTGGTGGTCTATGCAAAATGGTCTAATGTCTGTATTTGTGTCTTTGTATTCTATATATGTCAGGTGAAATTTTTCTTCTATATCTAACATGTGTGTCACTTCGTGTTCTATTTGTACTTGTTCTGGTGGCAGTCTTAAGATTTCGTTTTCCTCTGATTGTTTAACTGATGCATGTTGTTCTTTGTTTGTTTACTCTGGGATGTGTGAGTCCATTACTGTATTTTCTTCTTCTTCTGATTGCACATTAGTTTGTTCCAGTATTTGTTGTACTTGTTGTTTGATGTTTTCTAATTTTGTCTGGGGTATCCTGTTATTTTTGATTATTACATGGATCTGATCAGCTAGTCGTTGTTCTGTTAAAAATTTTAATTCTGGGTATCTGGTAATAAATGTTGTGTATACTTGTGATCTGTATCCAGTTGTGTTGGTTCCTAGGGTTGTTGCTTGGTAATAACAGAACATGAGGTGTCGATTAACTTCATCTGACCATCTCATCCTCTGTCTTTGTTTTCCTACGAGGGTGGTTGCAGGAAGCATATCCTGCAAAACACCTCTATTTGGATTTAAATCATTTTCCAGTTGGCTAGCAGTGTCGTTACCATTGTGGACGGGCATAGGGTTCAAGCGTCGTCACCGACCATGTTGTGTCCTGAACCAACTAATCGAACTAAAAGGGGGGTTTGCCCTATTACTGGTTTGTTCTTTTCGTCGCCTTTTACGACTGGCAGAACATACCGGAGGCCTATTCTTTTCCCGGGCCTCCAAGGGGATTATTATTATTAACATCAGTTGTAGTAGCAATACCGCTAGTATTAACGTTATTGCTTCTTACGCCAGTACTGTAATTCACATATACACATTCAAATCATTTATAATTCTACAAATATCATTGTATTACTATTATTAAATTTATCGTCATTCCTCAAATAACTGATGTAAAAAGTTCTGTACTTTATCCAATGTAAGAGAGTGCATAAAGGACAAAATCTGATAAAGTTAAAAAATATATTGTTGTCCTACAAGTCTTATTTCATATATCAGCCTCCTTTCTGCTGCTTAGTAGTGTGTGTCATCATTTAAGTGTCCAGAAGTAGCAAATAAAAGAGCTACAGGGCAGTATTCTTACGCTGTGTGTTTCAGACCGTCGACGACGGATTCGGGCAGCAGTGAGGGGCGGCGCTACCTGGCAGCGGAGCACGCGGGGACGGCTGCCGGGGGTGGGGGTGGAGGTGGAGGCGAAGGCTGCGCCGCTCTGTACAGGGAGTGCGCTGCAAGCCCGCTCCACTACCTCACCGTGCTGACGTCATCGTAGGCGAGTCTCGTGCGCAAGTGCGAAAGGCAGTCAAGCTGAAGCTGCTGGTGCCTCGACTTACACCGTGCCTCATACCAGCCTCCAGTGATACTGTAGCTGTGTAATTGAGAAAACAGATGTAATTAAAACGAACGCAGAGATATCATGTTGCAATTCCTCATTACCTCGTTGATACTGCATGTTTCAATGCCAAGACTACTTAACCAAAACAATAAATAACATTGTAGGTATTACTACGGTTTGATAATGTTTAAAAAATACTATCGAGATGTCTGCATAAATTAACTTATTCTATGTGCAGATGAATTGAAAGAAAGCAGTGTGGTAAACAAGTGTGTTTAACTTTCTACGGAACACAGCACTCAAAATTCCGTAAGTACCATATAAGCACATGAGAAAAAAAAATTTCCACCCCCAGAAGACATCGCTACTGTCACGTAAAAATTCCATAGCCTTGAGAATGAACTCAGTTCGGCAAGGAAGAGAATTCACGACTTTCCTCAAGTAGGCAACATCCAGTTGAAGCCACCTCCTGGTCAACAGATCCAGTACGGCTACCAAATTATAGGAATGTTGAATGCTACGTTTTACCCACTGTTCCACATGGTTCCAAATAATTTCAGTCGTATTCAGACCGAATGATTTAGTGGACCAGCCAACATGATTCCAGAGTGATCGTGAAACGAAGAACGTACGAGTAACTATAGCTCATTCTTCATGACGACGTAGAAGAAAGAGCAACACTTGATCATCGAGAACGTTAAACTAAACAAAGTTGTTGAGGCTTTCGTGGTCAATTGTTGAAGTTTTAAAATATTGCTATGTAAGACATCAATAGTGCAAATGTTGCGCAAAATAATAATTTCAGATACTCGTCGTGTCCAGATCCCTTCTGCGAGTCACTTGAAACATCACATATAATAATTTTACATATTGAATGTATAAACTTTAGAGCACTAAGGCTGGAAAGAATATCTGGCGTAGTTAAATATAATTTTGATGTCTGATGTTTAGGTTAGATTAGTGATTAGGTTAGTGTTTTTTAGCGTCCCGTCGACAACGAGGTCATTAGAGACGGAGCACAAGCTCGGGTTAGGGAAGGATGGGGAAGGAAATCGGCCGTGCCCTTTCAAAGGAACCATCCCGGCATTTGCCTGAAACGATTTAGGCAAATCACGGAAAACCTAAATCAGATGGCTGGACACGGGATTGAACCGACGTCCTCCCGAATGCGAGTCCAATGTGATGTTTAGCAAAGGTGCTATTGCAATTTTACTTCAATAAACTTTACACCAAGCACTCTGTGCAATCGAGGTGTGGTTCCTATATTGCTTGACCATGAACCAACAAATTTCAGATTCTGTTGCCGCTGAATTGCAACAGAGCGTTTCCTTACACTAAATTATTCAATGCAGATTAAATTAAATGATTAAATCGAATGTCATTTCACAATATTCTTGATAGTGCGACGCACAGCACATTTAAGCATGAGCATAAAGTGCTCTTAAACACCTGCGGTCTGAGATTATGCAGGGTGTTTCAAAATATACGGGTTTTAAGGCTTTGTAGCACATATTACATTCACCTTAAAATTATAAATAATACACTAAATGAAAGAGAAACACAGATTTTCTTACAATTATTCAGTGTGGACACCGGTTGCACATCGAGTGGATAGGCGAGTTGTTCCGAAACCTTGATAAACGTGTCAGGAGTAGCTGTTCCAATAACACTGTTTCTAAAGTAGGATAGATCAACTGGTATCGGAGGCAAATACACATGATCGCGTCAGACCGTGTGTGAACGTGGAGGTGATGCATAAAATTCTGTGTCACCCGGTCCCTTGCGCCTAGTCCACCCGTCGGATACAACGTCGTCTAACCAGTCGCACCATATTGCTTCCAAATAAAGGTGTGTAGTTCAGCTTCTTGCAACTGAGGCACGGGCCACAGCTGTAGCACTTCAAGACAAGAAACATCGGTTACAGGTGATTCAGCGAAAAGGAAAGGCCCATAAACTTTCCGCGGCGATATTTCTTGGGGCTAAGCGTGGAAGACTCGCACTCTTTCAACACGTATTTCAGTCACTCCGTCATTCCATACTCTACCCTTTGCGCACAGGTATACAAACAAAACTGTCTGTGTTGTTCTTTCATTTGGTGTATTACTTACAATTTTAAGTTAAACGTAAAAAATGCTACAACGCCTTAAAACCGGTATGTACCTTTTGAAACACACTCTTCTCTCCTTGCTACCCACAATGACGGTTCGCTTCAGCGCATGAATCCAGGATCCGCTTATCCTGAGGCTCGCATATTTCTTCAAATTATTGTCATGTTCCAGAATTTCTGTGACTTCTCTGAACAAGATGGCATGATAGCTCTTCTACACAACGCGCACCTACCTGTCGACCATTTTCATTATGCGGTCTATCTGACAAAGCGTGTGCCCACCACGATCGATTTCTCCATCTGTCCCAACCTGCAATACCGCTTGTGTTTGGTGATCCTGGTATTCATGGATCATCCAGTTAGTTTCATGTTCCACGGATGATTTCTATCACAAATCCTCATAATGTGAAACTAGTGCCGGTCGCGGTGGCCGAGCGGTTCTAGGCGCTTCAGTCCAGAACCGCACGACTGCTACGGTCGCAGGTTCGAATCCTGCCTCGGGCATGGATGTGTGTGATGTCCTTAGGTTAGTTAGGTTTAAGTAGTTCTAAGTTCTAGGCGACTGATGACCTCAGAAGTCAAGTCCCATAGTGCACAGAGCCATTTTTTTTTAAACTTATCTTTTGCATTCATAATGCTCATTCATATTCCTACCCACCGCCTAGTACATACTACAAAAATAAAAAATTTTGCTACAGTATAGAAGTTGGCAAGGAGTATTTTTCCCAAATCTTGCTTAGCTTCCTGTCAGTCATTTTGTAGGTGACCAAAAATTTTGGTGGCACCATCGTATACTCCTTTTTTCGCTAAATAAAGCCTTCATATGGGAGAATGAATCTCATTTTCCCTTCTGGTATTGTAATTAAGCACATCGTTATCGCTTTCGAATTGCAGACAACTGTCTACAACAGACTTCATGAGATAGAATGAATATACTGTGTAAATATACTACACTCCTGGAAATGGAAAAAAGAACACATTGACACCGGTGTGTCAGACCCACCATACTTGCTCCGGACACCGCGAGAAGGCTGTACAAGCAATGATCACACGCACGGCACAGCGGACACACCAGGAACCGCGGTGTTGGCCGTCGAATGGCGCTAGCTGCGCAGCATTTGTGCACCGCCGCCGTCAGTGTCAGCCAGTTTGCCGTGGCATACGGAGCTCCATCGCAGTCTTTAACACTGGTAGCATGCCGCGACAGCGTGGAATTGAACCGTATGTGCAGTTGACGGACTTTGAGCGAGGGCGTATAGTGGGCATGCGGGAGGCCGGGTGGACGTACCGCCGAATTGCTCAACACGTGGGGCGTGAGGTCTCCACAGTACATCGATGTTGTCGCCAGTGGTCGGCGGAAGGTGCACGTGCCCGTCGACCTGGGACCGGACCGCAGCGACGCACGGATGCACGCCAAGACCGTAGGATCCTACACAGTGCTGTAGGAGACCGCACCGCCACTTCCCAGCAAATTAGGGACACCGTTGCTCCTGGGGTATCGGCGAGGACCATTCGCAACCGTCTCCATGAAGCTGGGCTACGGTCCCGCACACCGTTAGGCCGTCTTCCGCTCACGCCCCAACATCGTGCAGCCCGCCTCCAGTGGTGTAGCGACAGGCGTGAATGGAGGGACGAATGGAGACGTGTCGTCTTCAGCGATGAGAGTCGCTTCTGCCTTGGTGCCAATGATGGTCGTATGCGTGTTTGGTGCCGTGCAGGTGAGCGCCACAATCAGGACTGCATACGACCGAAGCACACAGGGCCAACACCCGGCATCATGGTGTGGGGGGCGATCTCCTACACTGGCCGTACACCTCTGGTGATCGTTGAGGGGACACTGAATAGTGCACGGTACATCCAAACCCTTCATCGAACCCATCGTTCTACCATTCCTAGACTGGCAAGGGAACTTACTGTTCCAACAGGACAATGCACGTCCGCAGGTATCCCGTGCCAGCCAACGTGCTCTAGAAGGTGTAAGTCAACTACCCTGGCCAGCAAGATCTCCGGATCTGTCCCCCATTGAGCATGTTTGGGACTGGATAAAGCGTCGTCTCACGCGGTCTGCACGTCCAGTACGAACGCTGGTCCAACTGAGGCGCCAGGTGGAAATGGCATGGCAAGCCGTTCCACAGGATTACATCCAGCATCTCTACGATCGTCTCCATGGGAGAATAGCAGCCTGCATTGCTGCGAAAGGTGGATATACTCTGTACTAGTGCCGACATTGTGCATGCTCTGTTGCCTGTGTCTATGTGCCTGTGGTTCTGTCAGTGTGATCATGTGATGTATCTGACCCTAGGAATGTGTCAATAAAGTTTCCCCTTCCTGGGACAATGAATTCACGGTGTTCTTATTTCAATTTCCAGGAGTGTAATTACTTGAACAGATATCTACAAGACGATCGTGGGTAAGTATCACATATTATTCTTCGAGCACTTTTGTTGACCAATGAAGACTATTTCTTAAATAGCAGTTACCCTAAAAGTTTTTTCCATGTGACACTGTTCAATGAAAAACGCACTAAAAGGCAACTCACTGCTTTGTCTGTACCAAGGTTTACGAAGATTCTAAGGGCAAATGTGGCTATATTGTGTTGTTTTAAGAGTTCCAAAGTATGTTTTCTTCTCGGTTTAAATTCTCGTCAACATGGACACACAAACATTTCGACGTGTCCCCCATAGTTATTAATTCCTCACTGTGTATTATTTATCATTTGCATATTACACCTAGAAGTTTTGAAGTAAATATGCTGTGTCTTTTTTGAAATTGAGAGTGAGACAGAGGCAAACCACTCAATAATAGTTCCTGTAATTTCTTTACGTATGTTTGGATTGGTTACACTGCTACTGTCACTGCAAAGGGAATTCTGTTTGGTTATACAAACACAGAACATAATTTTCTCAATTTCAGAAGAATTTATTAAATATATTTGCTGTCTGTGAACGAGTCATTTAAATCAGTAGTGATATTATCCTGTTCTGTGGCCCGTTGTCCTGTCTCATGTTTCATTACATTCGATATAAAATTAAGTCCGTTATCGGAATTACTGATTTCTGATGTAATGCACATGTTCCTTGATTATTTTATCAGTTTTCTTAGAAAATCTGTGCAATTATTGTTGCGTAGAAATACTGTAGGATCTTGAATTGATCTTTCCAACAGATACATTTCCCTTTTCTTTCATGAGATGCTGTATTCCAGGTAGTAATCCCTGGAGTTTTGCGTGAGTATTTAATGTCCTTTCTGATTAGCTTATGTAGGAAGAAATTTTCAAATACTGACTTGAATTTAGTATGGAATAGATTAAATTGTATGCCAGCGTTTGGTTCCTTATAAATTTCACCCCTGCTCATCTACTGTAAATCATTCTTGAAAACATTTGTCTTGGAGTCGTTAATTATTCTAATTTCCACTGGAGATTATCTACACTGTAAGGCACCGCCTTATTTATACTAAATGTGCGTCATGATCAGAGAGAGTATTTATTACTGGATATAAAGTTTTTTCTTGCTTTGAACTTCATCAAAGAAAACATTATGAGTAACACTTCTATAGCATTTACTCGCCCATGATGGAAATTCAATTTCTGAGATCAAGTGATAGGATCCAAATAAAGCTTGCAGTTCTTTTTCCTCTCAGAACATTTAGAAAGTCTGCATTGCAATCACCACAGACTATTAACTGCTTGCTGTTGTCTGACAGAAGGCATTTTAAGGATTCTATACGCTTCACAAAAATTTCAAAATTCCTAGTGCAGCTCTATATACTGTTAAAATTAAAAGTGTACGATTTTTAAGTATTAATTCACTAACACATACACATGCTGCGTATTTATTACTACCAAATCTATCTGCTTCATTGTTTTTGAACTTGTGTTCCATGTAATATGCAGGGTAAACCACCTACAACTCTCACCGCAAATATTGCGGAAATGGAAAGTGATATCGATGTGTAGGTTCCACAGAATGTATTGGTAGTCAAGGGTTCGTATTGTTAGTCAATAAACAGGTAAATAAAAGCAAACGTCGTGTGACTAGGGCCTCCCGTCGAAGTAGACATGCTCATGGTGTATGAAAAGTATAGAAAGAATGCAGTTCGTTCTTGTACGGTGTATGCGGTCAGATATCCCTACAGACATCAAACATACGGGCAGTTATTTATCAGTCTAAACGAACAGTAGCATGAAAGAGGTATTGTAACATCTAGACAACGTAACAGAAAGAAACAAGTGATGACAAGAGACGGAAATTAATGTTCCTGCAGTTGATCTTTACGTTAGTCTGTTGACATGCAATCGCATGAGGAAGCGCCATGAGTCAGGCAAGTGTCCAACGAATTCTCCATTGACAGATTCCATCCCTATTACATCTCTCTCCATAAAATGATGCGTCGAAATGATTATGAGAATCATGTTAACTTCTGTACATGGTTCTTCAGGCAGGCTGCTCCAGATGTATCATGTTTAGTGATGAAGCCACATTTAAACCACTGAAACATGCGCTATTAGTCTGTTGGCAACCCCTCGGCTTCGTAGTGTGGAACGTCAGCGTCCATGGAATGTAAATGTCTGATGTTGGAGAGCGAACCATCAACTCATCGGCCTATTTCTCATAGACGGAGCACTGATCGCGCACAAGTATCGCAAGCTTCTAACAGACTGTCTTCCACAGATTCTAGAAGACGTTTGTCTGTAGAGTGGGAGGAACCTTTTGTACCAACATGATGGCTGTCCAGCCACTAGCACGAAGCATGTAAGGTGTCAAGACATGGGCACTTCAACGTTAGCTTACCATCATTAGTACTAATAATAAAGGGACTGGCAAGGACATCAGATCATGACTATTGAATTATGGTAAGTATCTCGAGCAGTATTCCCTGCATGTCTGCATGATTAAGTCACTAACTTCAAACGTTGGTGAAAACTGGCGAAAGTTGAGAATTGTGGAACATAAAAGTCTGCAACTGGCCGTAGCTGGCCGGGCCACCGTGGGCGGCAGGTAGCGGTCACCGGAAACGCGGGACAATACGGCGCTTTTGGGGATAGCCCGGCATCCGGAGCAACCTGTGCTGGGCAACACGTGGCCTTATGACCTACTCGATCATTGGGTAGATCTCAGAAATGCCGTTGGAGGGATTTCGGTGATAATAGAGCGTTCGACATTGGCCGAAACTGAGTATTCTTCGGCCGCGTTTTCGTACGTGTGGGAGACGGGAGAAATGTGGAGATAGAGGACTTCGCCTTCAGCCATCGAGAGGTACGAACTTGCAGACGGCGTCTTGGCTATCGTCTTCGAAGGGAGATACACGGTCTATATCGCAGCATTGCATCAACACGAGTTCCCTGCAGAGTTCTGAGGCTAGAGGTCTGTGTGCTCAAAATGGTTCTGAGCACTATGCGACTTAATTTCTGAGGTCATCAGTCGCCTAGAACTTAGAACTACTTGAACCTAACTAACCTAAGAACATCACACACATCCATACCCGAGGCAGGATTCGAACCTGCGACCGTAGCGGTCGCTCGGTTCCAGACTGTAGCGCCTAGAAACGCACGGCCATTCCGGCCGGCTTGTGTGCTCAGAAGCGAGATTTTGACCAACGCGTAACGACTTCCAACAACTTACCTGATATTCTCGATCTAGAAGTTATCCTTGCGAGGTGCCGAGTATTTATCAACGTAGCTGCTGGTAATAGGGGCATGTAATTGCATATTGTTAATGTACCATTCTCAGGAGTGTGTGGGTGGACGAAGAAATTCACATTTTTTTGTAAATTTTGTCTGTTGTGGGGGACATCAAATTAAAATGCGAGTATTACAGTCGAATTATCGACCTCATTGTAGCTAGCATTTACCCTTTCCCAGTAAGCTTTACATGTACTCTAGTCACTGCACAGCTTGCCCAGACGGGAAGGATAGAAGGTTTGCGGTGTTATATGTCAGCGACGGACAAATAAGCTTACAAGTATTACAGCATGTCTTTAATAATTGTTTCAAATCGGTGGATTGGACGCAGAGGACCATTCTCCAGTTTTGACGCCTGTATACTTTTGTCTGTGGGGAAGCTGAAAGACGCTGTCTACAAGGACATACACCCGATGATATGCAGCGACGTATTACTGCACACTGTTCGGACATCTCCGCTGAAATGCCAGCACGTGTGCAGCAGTTGTTCTTTACAAGACTCGAAGCTTATATTGAAGCTGCTAGGGGTTATTTTGGACACAACCCATGATGGTCAACTGTCTCGTTGCTGTTCTGAATCCACATAACTAGCATATGCACTGGTGTTGTTCTTTAGTCTTTGCTACGACAGGTGTTGTACAAGTGTCGGTGTGGGAACTTGGGTAAAATACGATATCTCGTAAACGACTCGCGATAGAATCCTGTAATAAGCACCACTGACATTCTAATTTACCCCACTTTCAGTCTGTTAGTGTCAATAGGCATTGCTCGATTTAAAAAATGTATGTCTGCAAAAAATGTAGACTTTCTATGTACTATCACAATTTGTTTATTGGTTAACAATACGAACCCCTGACTACTAATCTATTTTTTGAAAACAGCAGATCAATAGCATTTTACATTTCCACATTATTTGCGGTTCAGTGTTTAGGTCATTCACCCTTCCTTTTCACATATTTCTTCTACTCGTGTATTGTCGGCGTGTGTATCGTCAACGCCGCCACCGCATGCCCGTCTACAAACACATTATTAGCCTTGAAAATAAAGTTGGAGGAAATGGGACTGCTCAATCTGTAATATTGAATGGACCTATAACAGCTGTAAACTTGTTATGTTGTGCACCGGTAGGAGAGCGAAGCGATTGTCAACGTTGTTGTCCGATGGCAGCTGACCGATCGACCAACAAAAGTTTTACGTAAAAAATATACTCAAGAGCCTGAAAGAAACGATCGGAAAATCGATCACAGCAACGGTGCACAAATAACGAAAAAAACGTAATGTCTTCAGTCGGCACATCACCGAACAACTCGCCACAAATACAGCATTAGGTACAAATTATCTTTATCACCATGGCAATCAATCAACTATTACTGAACGAATCCAGCAAAAATACTTATTAGGATACGCTCTACTTAAGCTAAAGTGAGATGACATAGAAACATACGTTTCGCTACAAGAGCAGAACGAGAAAAGGCGCCAAATTTCGGTGAGAAAAAGGGAAGCACAATTTTTCATGTGTCTTTAACAAAAAGCTACTCAGAGTTCTTTTTACTTCTATAAGCTAGACCTATAAGCAGAACTCTTCGGCCTCAAAGCTATACTTTGCTTTTAATAACATTAAGTGTTTCACAAATAAAGCAGATCATAAACTCGCATAGTACAGCAATAATTACAAAGTTTCGTCAGTACACATTTAGTTTATTTTTATGTGTTTTCGTAGTTTTATTCGTGATGCATAAGAGTATAGCTAACATATATAACGCTATAAACTCCAATCCACTATCTTCACAATCTGCTTCTCGACTATCGTACGGCAACAATTACATTTATCACACATCGCAACGCAGATCAAACTCTTAAAAATATAGATAAGTCAATCAACACACTTAACACTACATGAATTTTCGTTATTTACGACCCATAACATTTAGGCCTACAAGTAGTGCTTCCAGTGTAGAATTAAAGTAAAAAGTTAATTATTTCTGGTTAAAACACGAACACAGCACTCACTTAACTGCAATAAGTGTTAATTAACTTATTCACAAAAAAATTTATTTTTAATGACTACTTATAACGAATAGTATTTCGTATTAGACAATGTTTACTACTGGTAAAATACGGCCTACTACACGTGATACGACTTTACATGGTAATTTAAATACAGAACCTCGTTTCATGAAATCTTCGATTGCCCAGACGAAGCTGATACAAAGGAATAATTTACGTAGAAAATATGCTTCATACAGACAATCTTCCCTATGAAAGTTGCCAGAACTATAAGCACCAGACCAAAGATGGTATACGGTGCAAATATCAATACACACTGCTGCTGCCACACGTGGAAAAAGGAAGAACCATGGCATAACCACAATAACTTTGGGAAGCCAAACGCATAGTAACAGCCAAGTTTTAAAGCAACGCGTAAGCCGGGGTCAGCACCGCTCAAATACGAATTAATTCCAAATGTCAGTAATATGCTTCATATCGGCTATATGAAGAAAAGTATGTTGAAATGACTGGACAATCCATCAGTACCAGAATCAGCGAACGTAAACGATATTGTAGGTCAGGACATATGGAGAAATCGGCTATGGCGGAGCAGCACACAGAGGATCTCGCTGTGGAGAAGATCTACCACATCAGGTTGTTCAAACAAGCCATAGAAATTCGCTAACATGACAACAGTTTCAACAATTAAGAAGAAAGCCTCAATTTTAATGGATACTGAATTCCCATCCTGTTGTGAACGACCATTATATGTATCAAGAGTAAGGCTCTCAGACATTGGCGGGACAGGCATATGTAATCTCTGGCCTGGGGCCCGACTGTAGTGTGCAGATGGTCGACACTGTGCAGGAAGAACATATCCGCCGTCACGAAGACCAGATGTCCACCTGTGTGTTAGCCAGGGCAGGAGGAGACACCTTAGAACCCATCACTGAGGAAGAGATCGCCTGGTACCAGTTCGACAGTATCTACAGCGCTCCAGCGCGACCGGGATGTTCTTTTTGCTTTTTTTGGGGGGGAGGGGGGGGTGATCAATATCTTTATCAGTGAGTTTATTTTTACAAACAGAAATGTCACAGGGTCTTCATTAAGCTATCATTAACTGAAAACACAGTGTTTAGTTCAAAGACAACATCACACCTAAAATGTCGTACCCCGGATGTTTTTACCACCCCCAGATCTTCTCTAACAAGTGAACACTTTCCGTCTTATTCTTGCTTTGAGCCTCACCACTATAATAGGCGGCTACGATAATTGTGCACGCTGACTTTTATTGAATCTTGCTGGACTAGGGAAACAGCACCTTACGAAATATATAGGCTTGTGTCACCTGTATATACACGTACAACTGGAAATGTCCTGACTGACTCTCACCATCGTACAGGCCAAAACACAAAGGGTAGAAATTTGAAATTTAGAGAGGATGTTCATTGTACTCTGCAGGCACCGCTTAAGAAGGGGTGTTTGAAATTTCACCCATAAGGGGTGAAATAGATAGGAGAAGAAAAGTTTTTTTGAAAATATGTCGTTATTAAACCAATTTTGAAGTTATAGCTACAAAAACTGATATTTGGTTTCTTGTTTATAAGTACGTGTTTCAGCATTTTTGGAAATTTAATCTCTATTGGGGTGTAAATAGCGCTTGAAAGTGTTTTTTCAGTAAATCATTGTTAAAGAACTACTACAGCATTTTCAAGCTAAATCTGTCACAATTGGTATTTGACTTCTCCGTTAGAAATTAAAAAAAAATACGTGTTTCAAAGCTTTCGAAAGTACAACCCCTAAAAGAGCGAAATAGTGTATGAACCGTTTTCTAAAACTACTTCATTATAGAAGCATTTGTGAAGCTGAATCTACTGAAAAGTTGAATTTGGCTTCTCGGTTGGAAATAAAAAATTCCGTGTTCAAGTGGTTTTGGAAATTCAATCCCTATGAGGGTGAAATAGGACCTGACTGATTCACCGCCACATCATGACCCAGTCCAGACCGCTACGGACAGAAACTTGAAATTTGAAAGGATGTTGATCTTACACAGTAGGCATTGTTTAGTGAGGGATTGTTCGAAATTCCACCCGTAAAGGGGTGATAAAAAGTTTTTAAAAAATGTGTCGCTTTCAAGGCAGTTTTGAAGCTAGAGGTACGAAAACTGGTATTTGGTTTCTCGGTTCAAAAATAAGTAAAAAAACGCGCTTCAGTACTTCTGCAAATTCATCCAATAAGGGAGTAAAGTTTTTTCGAAAATAAATCATTATCGAATTACTGCTAAAGCATTTTAAAGGTACATTCACGAAAATTGATATTTGCCTTCTCGGTTAGAGGTAAAGAAGAAAATGTTTCAGTGTTTTTGGACATTCAAGCCCAAAGAGGGCGAGAGAGTAAACGAAATTTTTTATCCAACATTTTATATGTTGGCATTTTCAAAGGTAAATTTAAGAAAATTTGGTATCTCTATTAAAAATAAAAGAATATCTGTTTCATTGTTTTTGGAAACTCATCCTCTAAGGTGGTAAAATAAGGAATGAAAGTTTTGTGAAAATATTTCATAACAAAAGCGTTTTTGAAACTAAATCTCCAAAAGTTTGTATTTATGTTTACTGTTATAAATAAAAACGATACTTACTTCATTGTATCTCTTTTTTTTAATTCAGCTCTTAGGGAGGTAAACTAGGCGATGAAAATTTTTATGAAAATATTTCGTTCGATTAAAACCTTTTTAAATCCAAATCTATGAAAACTGGTATTAGTTTTCTGAAGAAATATTGGTTAGGGGATCAAAGTTGCTATGCAAATGTCACCACAAGATCATAAAATGGAGGATTAATAACTCCGACTCCAGCTACCTGAATTGCCTTTTTGGTCAGAAGTACATTCGGAAAAGACCATGTTTCTATATTTATAATAAGCGTGAAGAGTGTAGAAGGTACTTGCGGTTTGTGAACAACATAAAAATCCAATTAAAGACAAACAAAAAAGTCTTTGTAAATCGTCCAGGCTACGCGAGCGAAGCAGCAGACACTAAGCTAGTTCTTTGATATAGCTGACCCTTTAGTAATCTTAACAAAGATCTCATTGAAAGTTACCAAAATTAATAAGAGGGCACACTAAGATATCTGATTTTGATCAAGTGTAGGATGCAAAAAAATACTGTTTAAGGTGTGTCATACGTCGGTTTGTTCGTCCTAATTGATAAGTGAAGAGGAAGCGTTAGGAAAGACACGCAGTCCAGTCACAAAAACCTAATAAAAACTTTTCGCAGCGCGGACGTGCAGGAAGAGGGACAATAAGGATCTGGAAGGTACCGACAGCTATGTGGACTCCAGTGCCGAGCTCAGCTGTGCTGGGTGTCATGATTGTGGATCCATGGCGAGAACAGCGCCATCGAGGTGGCCCCACAGATTCTAAACTGGTTTAATTGGGGAATGGGGGGTTGGTGGTGAGGGGAGCACGGTAAACTCACCCTGGTGCTCTTCCAACCACGCACCTACATTGCGACCCGTGTGACATGTTGCATTGTCCTGCTGGTAGCCGTCAAGCGGCATTTATGGGTGGACGTAGCCTCCAAGGACAGATGCATACTTGTGTTGATCCATTGTGCCTTACACGTTGACGAGATCGACGAGAGAATGCCACGAAAACCATCCCCAAACAATAACGTTCCCTCCTCTGGCGTGGACGCTTTCAGTGATTGTTGGAGGGCTGCACACGACAATGGCCATCTGTCCAAGGGAGCATGAACCATGATTCATTTGGAACCTCCACCCGTCGCCATTCAGTGACCGTCCATTTGTCGTATTGGCGCTGAACGATCATTGCATTGGTTCATCTAGTTGGTTAGTTGCTCAACAGTTGCACGTCCATTCTAATGTACACATCTCTGCAGCCGTCGTTCAAGCTCCACCACAGCTGTCTCGGCGCAGGTTTTGGATAGTGCCAAACTACCATTAATGATATACAATAGCTGCACGTGAACAGTTTACAAGTTTAGTCTTTTCGGGAATGCTTCCATCCTAGGGTCGTGTGCACTGCCCTCCCCCTCCCCCCCCCCCCCCCCCCCCAAAACACGCTTTATACACCCACCACTGCTACTGCCACCACTTGCGTCTGTAAGTGGTTGTTGCAGGTTGACCTCGAACACGGGAGTTGCTCACATTAATGTGACTGGACCGTGTATAATAGCCTCAAGTGAGCTGCTAATAGACTGCAAATTTTGTACAAAAACAAAACACACGTGCAGGCTGCCGCGAATTGCGCAGCTAAACGGAGTATCATAAATCGCAAGAGGTGCCTCATGACAATGAAACTGTTTCTCAATACGAGGCGTGCGGAAACTATACTAAGTAATTTTATCTTAAAAGTTAAACTTGTTGGATTAGCAGAGCGGTCTAAGGCGCTGCAGTCATGGACTGTGCGGCTGGTTCCGGGGGATGTTCGATTTCTGCCTCGGGCATGGGTGTGTGTGTTTGTCCTTAGGATCATTTAGGATAAGTAGTGTGTAAGCTGAGGGAGTGATGACCTTAGCAGTTAAGTCCCATAAGATTTCACGCACCCCTGAACATTTTTAAAACTTGTTTTTCCTGTTCTCCGGTTTGGCAAAAATTTCACAGTGGGTCAAATAAGGTAGGAAATATTGTTGAGATCCGTTACGGCGATGAGACAAATACTCACCCACACTTTCAGCAAGCAGTAAAGGAAACAAAAGAAAAGTTCGGAGTATGTATTAGAATCCATGGAGAAGAAATAAAAACTTTGAGGTTCGCCGATGACATTGTAATTCTATCAGAAACAGCAAAGAACTTGGAAGAGCAGTTGAATGGAATGGACAGTGTCTTGAAAGGAGGGTATAAGATGAACATCAACAAAAACACAACAAGGATAATGGAATGTAGTCTAATTAAGTCGGGTGATGCTGAGGGAATTAGATTAGGAAATTAGACACTTAAAGTAGGAAAGGAGTTTTGCTATTTGGGGAGCAAAATAACTGACGCTGGTCAAAGTAGAGAGGATATAAAATGTAGACTGGCAATGGCAAGGAAAGCGTTTCTGAAGAACAGAAATTTGTTAACATCGAGTATAGATTTAAGCGTCAGGAAGTCGTTTCTGAAAGTATTTGTATGGAGTGTAGCCACGTAGGGAAGTGAAACATGGACGATAACTAGTTAGGACAAGAAGAGAATAGAAGCTTCCGAAATGTGGTGCTACAGAAGAATGCTGAAGATTAGATGGGTAAATCATGTAACTAATGAGGAGGTATTGAACAGAATTGGGGAGGAGTTTGTGGCACAACTTGGCTAGAAGGAGGGATCGGGTGGTAGTACATGTTCTGAGGCATCAAGGGATCACCAATTTAGTACGGAAAGGCAGCGTGGAGGGTAAAAATCGCAGAGGGAGACCAAGAGATGTGTACACTAAGCAGATTGAGAAGGATGTAGGCTGCAGTAGGTACTGGGAGATGAAGCAGCTTGCACAGGATAGAGTAGCAGGGAGAGCTGCATCAAACCAGTCTCAGGACTGAAGACCCCAACAACAATAACTTTCACCCTTTACTTGCGACACATATCAAAGTTACGTATTGCAATTGTCCATTGTAATAAAATCCATTAATACGAGTTGTTTGTCTAGCGAACCGAGTATGCAGGATTCCTAGATGCAACAGTTTCTCCATGGTGTTGTAGTGTCGTTCCATAGCAAATTTGCAATACCCGTCGATTTGTGAGGGCGTAATAGATATTGGTTATTCTTATCGTCTATCATTCCCATTCATTGTTTAAAGGCTTGTGGCTAAAGGTTACTAGATAGCCTCTTTCTCTGCAAATAGCCTGGACTGTTTTCTCTCTCCGGTTTCTCTGCAGCAGTTAAAATTTTCAGAGAGGTGATACAGTTGAATTAATTTAATTAAATGGCATGAATGTAGTTTGTGTCGACAATGTTTGCCACGAGAGGACACCACTTCCTTTGCTGGTGATTATCGTATGAGGCACACTCTTCGGGAAAAAAGTGCATGTTCAGTATAGAGTGCTGATGAGAATATTAATCCTTTTTTATCACTATCGATTAAAATAGTACAGTGGGGCCTGTGTCTGATTGGTACTGAAGGTCGACAATGTCATTAATTGGAGGCCAATGACCGAGTAATTCTCGGCACAGATTATACGAAAATTAATGAAAACTACTTTAAATGACCGGTGATGTATCTCAAAGCCGCATTTTATTTTCTTCACAGGCAAATTAATGACTGAACACTGTACGTGATTGGTCATTTCGTCTCCCAAGAATCTGTTGCCGACTTCGCTGTTCCGGCCATTGAATATTCTGAATAACAGAGAACAAATACATACACACGTCTAAATTAGAGAGAAGGAAATTATTCTATACATAATAAAAATAGTGTAAATTGCATACTCAAGGTTAATCCCACTTCAAAACAACCTAGAGTGTGTACACGAACAGACACTTAAAGAATAAGTCAACTCTGCAGCGCAGAAAATAGAAGACAAGACAGGAGCGAGCCATCATTCAAAAAACAATTGAAATGTATATATTTTCTTGTTTTAGGAAACGAATTCTGTGTATCTTTGAACATCTGGAAAGCTCTGATTTGAAATGCAGATCGTTGGTTTCTTTCGTAGCATATCTGCGTTTTATAATATAAACTCAAACGAAATTCATATTCACGTAACTAAGAAGGAAAGTGCACATATGCACTAGAGCTAGGTTCTTTTTTTAATATTACCAAAAAAACTGTATTTTCGAAAGAAACATCTCCTTGCCCGCATGAAGACTTGAAGATATTCTACAAGGCAAATATGCTTCAAGGCTTCGCTCACACTTGGTAATATTCTGTTACTTAGAAGTCTATTATTTTATTATCTTGGACCTAACATCAAAATGAAAACCATGTTAGATATTTACATTTGAATGGTGCTCAAGCAATGACTACAAAAAAGAAAACGTCTTCTATAAGGTTCTATGCAGTGGAGTTAAATAACGTATCCTATAATTACGCTGACTTTCTATTACTGAAACAAATTTCAGTTAATTCTTATGTAACAAAGAACCAGACAAGTTAGATTAGTGGATCCATTTTTTAATAATGATATGCACAAGGTATCATGTCATTTTTATTTCAAACTGATTGATTATGACATGAAGTTTGTTATCAGTGGTACAACCTGATTTTTCTACATAAGTTTTCTATGACCGACTTCCTTTTTTTACTGTGAGGTGGATTGAAGATACTCTTGTAGCTGATTGATGGTGGATTAAAGTTTTGACTTAACACAATACTGTGTAGACACGATTATTCATGTAATGGATGATTGGTAAGTGGACTGTAAAATCTTGACTCGATACAGTGCTATGTAGGCTAGATTTGTACATGGTACTGGACCAATGGATTCCATGCATGCTATTTTCCCCTGGTTTAGTTGCGAGAATTGAGTGCAATGGTATTTCGCTAGATACGTTTGTAGGTTTTGCCTTCTGACAGATGAGGCAAGTTTGTAATACATGATGTACACTACTGTGAAGGTTAGGGAGAGACAGTGAGATGAAATCATTCGTTTGCACTTCACCACCCCAAAGAGTCCCACAACATGTGTGTGTACAATATCAGGTGGTCTTGATAGGCATTTAGTATGCATACACACCACAGTTCGGACTCGGTTTATTCTGATGGAACAGAACCTGTAAAATTTCGCTAGCCTTTGAGATGCATGTTGTAGCAAGATCTGCTTCACCTTCCAACCGTTAGGATCAACATTCTGCAATGCTTGCATATTTTCGCACATCTCAAGATAGTAACAATGATGTGCAGGAGCCTTCATCAACAACACTTTATAATCAGTCACCTGATCAACAAGTTCAGTGAACTCAGGTAACCCTTGTAGCAACCTGAAAAGTACACCCGCTACAATGTTTTCACTGCCCTTGAGAAATACAATTTCTAAATCTTCCTGTAGGATTAAACACCAAGTGGCTAATCATGGATGTGGTAATCTGCAAGTTAGCAGAAAACTTAGAGCTTTGTGGTCTGAAAACGCTGATATGTCGCCCATAAATGTAGTAATTAAATTATTTGATCGACCAGACTTCAGCGACAGTTTCTAACTCTGCTGCCAAGTACAACGTTTCACATTCATATAAAACTCTGCAAGTAACACTGACAATATGGGTTTTGGTCTTACCGTCCTTCTCTATTGCTTGAAACATTCAGGTATCAAGCCCAGAGAAGACTGCATCTGATGCGATAAAAAATCTTTCTCCTTGAACACACTAAGGCTTCCTTAATTTTATTGAATGCTTCCTGGCACTGGGCTCTCCAAATCCAGGCAGTGTTTCTCTCTAACAAATTAAATAACTCTTGACATACAAGAGCCAATTTGGAACCAATTTCCTAAAAAATGAGGCTACCCCCAGAGGAGGGAACTTTCCAGTGTATTTTACCATGTCTGGATTGGAGACAATCCCTGTCAGAAATATGAGCTGAACCAAGAATTTTATGTGAGCTTTAGCAAATTAGTACTGAAGTTGGTGGAGACTATTAAATCTAAAAATTTATGTAATGCTCTCTCCAGTGACCTAACGTGCTCCCTCCATGTAGACATAGCAATTAGCAACTCGTCTACGTGTACAGGGTCTTTGTCCAGCAAGTCTGGCCTGAGAAAGGTGTCAGGGGTAGTCACAAACAAACATCAGCTGATATTTATTCCGAAGTGCAGAACTTTAAAATCGGTATAATCTTTCTAAAGAAATGAACACAGTGTACCTCCTGGAATCTTTTCATAACGCCACTTGCCAAAAAGACGATCAGAAATTGATTGACTTTAGAAACTTTGCTTTGTGGAAATTTTTAATTTGCCCTTTAATCACTTCTGGTTGAGTTCTAACAAGTACAATTATCATGTTAATTGAATGGACATCCAAAATCAAATGTGGTGACAGAATACTGATACTCATATACTTCAACTACTCTGAGCTTGCCAGAGAATACTTAACAGTATGACAACAACAGGTTGCAGTTTAGCTTATGGTCTTCGTCAAGGCACTCAGATCTCTGAGTCTTCGAGTGAATTTTGCTCGAATCAGTTTGTTGCTTTTAGTCATTGAAACAGTTGTTTGATCGTGGTTTCCAGAGTAACTTCCCACAGTACCTTACTACCTACCGATTCCAGTTGAAGATTCTGGCAGAATCCGCCATGACGTCTCTTAGTGCAAATTAAATTTAAAATTATTACATTTCCTCCTACCTCTAAGCAATTTCTTCATCTTTGGAGGTCAACCTTCACATTCCTCCGTTGCTGGCACGCCACAGACAACCCTTTCACTACGAGAAACGTGCATTTTATTGCTCCATTTTCGAATTCTATCACATCCTGTGCCTGCTTCTCAGCTCTTTGTGCACAGGCACAAACAGCTCCCTACAATACGCATTTCTGTACAATCTTAGTCTTTTCACCAGTCCTTTTTAAGAACTTGCTAGCCAAGTAACTCGTTTAGCCCCTGTGTCAATCACTATGGGAGTCACCATTCCTCCGACAATACAATGGACTGCGACCTGAACTTGTCCTTACACCGTTCCATGTACGATACAGCATCACCACAACGTTCTTCTTGTACGTCTATATTGTTGTTATAATGTAGCACGTTCATTGATGCATTATAACACGGGTTACCATCCCATCCAGCAGTCGCTATCAGGGAGCTTCAGTATGTCGTCTGATTTGTGGTCGAAGGTCGCTCTTTGGCAACTTCGACAATCCTTAATGGTTCTTACTGGGGCTGAGACCAACCGGGCAGTGGTCCCAGATTTGTCACCCACCGATTTCGTTTATCGTTCACGCTTTGTTCTGGAGCTGGCCAATGAAAACTACAACGCCGCTGATTACTGTTTTAAGGAGGCGACCAGCGTCCTGTATGTGACCCACTTTTAATCATATGGTAACCAGCGTTCTATCGGCTATGATTATTTTCACTTCATCTTGTAAAACCTACAGCGTTTTGCATCTGCTTATTTCTGTTCACCTAGAGCCATTACCACAACCGAAGTCATTCCAGCCATTATCGTAATGGCTTGCAGAATAGAGTGTCGCTGCGCCACCATTGCGACAATGTTTGGCAACATCCTGAATTAAATCTGACAAATCCACCACCGACAAAAGAAATTTCTGTGTTGTCCTCTGGTGCAGGTATCATATGAAGGGCTTATTCCAATAGTGGTACAAGTCCACTTTTGTTCATTCTGAGACACAGAGTCCTAAAGTTAAATGAGCGCTGAAAAATCTGCAGTTGAAATACCAGAAATATTTAAGCAAATGACTTCTTGCTAGGGATGAACCTTTCTTTCTCTTTGTTTGGGCCATTAATGTCAGAAGCATTATAGACAGAAAAATGGAGGTAATGGACTTGTACCACTATTGAAACAAGCCCTTCATATTTTCCCGAAATACTGTGAAACGCCCGCTAAACCCGCTGGGCAGAACAGGTGCTTACGATTGTGGACGGCTGGTCCCGGAGGAGGTGCGAGTCCTCCCTCGGGCATGGGTGAGTGTGTTTGTACTTAGAATAAATTAGATTAAGTAGTGTATAAGCTTAGGGACTGATGACCTTAGCAGTTACGTCCCATAAGATTTCACGCACATTTGCATTTTTTTTAGGATTGTGGAAAGGGCCAAATAAGTTGGGGTCAGTCTCACCTTAAAATTGTAATTTATTGTAATTTAATGACACATTTACAACCAAAGCGGCACATAGCCGAACCTTTACAGCTACGAATTTCAAAATGCAATTCTTTCACGGCCGAAGGCCTCCAAACAAGAAATCTTAATAATCAACAAGATAAAAAAATGTAGTTAAAATAGCAAATAAAATAATTAATATATATATATGGTATCACAGCTAGGGTGGAAGCCTCACGGCAAGGGTGGATAGACAGACACAAACAAGATGCACCACAAACGGCTGAAAGCCCATAATAAAATTTTCAAGATTTTAAAATAAATTACTATAACCTTTCAAAGGCAGAAGGCCTCAACGTTTAAGCTTGAAAAGTAATTTTTTAACAATAAGGTTCCAAGGCTGAAGGCCCACAATTAATTTTCCAAAATTTAAAAAAATATAACCACAGTCCTTAAGTTTTAAGTAGCTAAAACCAGACTAAAAGAAAAGACAACACAACGGCAGTAACATATCAGCAAATATCCACTTGCCGAAATTCAAACTTACTTACATAAAGCAGAGTAAAAACAAGATTTTTTTAATCCTTGGCTATGATACATTATAAACCGACAATTAAACACCGGTGAGAAAGCCAGTAAAGACAACAGCACCCAGAAGTCTCCAGGGGGTCGGTCTGCCTTCGTTCACTTAGGTGAGAAAGGTGGTGAGCCCAACTACACTTAATCCATCGGAACCCAACCAACGGACAGCCACGGACCGGCTGATAAACGACTTGCTTGCCTCCATTCGGTACATGAGAATTCAAACACAAAATGTTACGGGCGTGATTATCCATAATCAATATATATATGTATTAAGCTTTCAAAACTACACACCGTGTTGGACGTCGACAACAGATGTGGAAAGGACACTGCCTGAAATTACGTTAGTGGCCAGGGCAGGTAACCGGAACACTAATGGCCACAAGGCAGAAAATTCCGCTGGTGCACTTGAATTTTAGTCAACCAGTATAGTTAATTCCACCACATGGCGGCTAAAGTCCAGCAATAGAAACACTCGGTGTTGCTCACAGGAAAACCTCCAAGAGCGAACCACCGAAACGAACCACACAACACGAATGGACTTGGCTTGGGTATTTGAAACCACTACTTAACTTGACGTCCTGGGTCGGTAAACCACGAAGCTCGTAGCGATCGGACAGTTCCATACACGCATAATCGCAGCAAGGGCGGGAAACCAAACACAGACAGACAGCCAAGTTCACGAAAACGCATAGTTGGGAATGAGCACAGCTGATACTGATCGGTAATTTACTTTTCAACATTCCGATAACGTCCTCGTGCGCAATCAGGTCGTCTCTATAACGGCTTTTCCCGAGGCATCTCCCGAAATCCTTCCTGAGATTGCCTTTCTTTGGATTGCAAGTCTCAAGACTTGCCTTAGGTGAGATTGCTCAAGCGCCGACCAATATTTTGCAAGAAATGCCTCTTCCAACCAACCATAGGTTGAACTAGTTTCAGACGTTTCCGCAGACCACAGCGCGGATTCAGCTGCATTTAAGCTACTGCAAATTGAATATTTTGGAGTTCATTCCAAGTTAGTGAAATTTCCTCTAAAACTCCGCATGAATACCGTCGGCTGGAGATATTTCTCTTCAGGCACAAAAACCTGAAACTGCTGATGCTTACCTAAACTTTCTCTCGAAAGCACCACTGTTAATGTTGATGTCGTCCACACCGATTCGTATGGGCATTCTGCAAATTGGTTGTGTCGGCTATGTATGGAGAGAAATACTTTTTCGTACGATGCACAGTCGACAAAATAAGTTTGCAGAAAGTTACACAGACTTACTGTTGCTTAATTTTCGTTCGTGCACGCCGGCAGAGGTTAAATCTCTTGCAGCGAACATCTGATCATTTCTGCTTCTCGGTTCAGGCTAGTGAACCATCCAGGGACGTTAATCAAGCAAGTCATGCGTTAGTGTTTCTCTAAACTGACGAAACTCATTGCAAATGGTTTTCCCGGTTCAGATAACTTCCGCGCTAACGGACTGCACCGCTGGACATATCTCATTTTGTGCTTTCTCTATGATATCGGTATTCTTTTCCGAAATACTATTGTGGAATGTTTTTGTAAATTGTTCCCCTTGGGCAGTGAGATTTGTTTATCTTCTGCTGCTCATATGTCAGGTCAAAAACTTTCTGTGTTAATTTTCACATGTTGTTCTCAATCATAGTCTGAACATTTTTAGCGCCTGAACATCACAGACAGTTTTTCACTGTACCCGTTATTTCGCAGTAAGCCTCCATAAAACTTGATGTTTCTGATTTGATTGCATCTAGATTTCTAGTTATTTGATCAGTAACGTCCTTTTCACTTTATTCAATTTTTTTATCTATTCTAATGGATAACTTGTGAAACAAGGAATGCTGTGAATTTTGCAAAAACGTAAGTGAAGACTTACGCATTTAATTTGTACAGAGGATGTGCTTTTTCATAATCTACTGACCTTATTTTTCCACAAAACTTTTCTGGTTTGATTGCATTTAGATTTGTGATTATTTGATCATTACCGTCCTTAAACACTTTGTGAAACTTTTTATCCATTCTAATGGATCGTTCTTTCACGATAATAGCCAAGTTTTCCTTCATGTCAGCAGCATGTTTCTCTGCAGTACATTTCTGTCCAATTTACTGGTTAACTCAGTATCGCGAGCAGCTATCATTATGGCTAATCTTTCATATAAATCACTGAACGATGTTACCCGTTTACTGTTCTGCGTAATCTTCGCACTGACATTCTGTTGTACGTCAATCTTCTCAAATAAATCGCTAATGTTTGTAATCTCGGTTTCCAATACACCGGTATCAGAGTCCTCATTCACCACTGTCGGATCGGCAATGTTGCCGCTGTCGACATTGGCCTGATTTTCCATTTCGGGTATGGAACTCATGTTTGCGGTTTCCCAAATTTTGTCACCTCTCAGTGCGTAAAAATGTTACTACAGTCAAAGAAAAGGGAAATGATTTACAAAAATGGCTCTGAGCACTATGCGACTTTACTTCTGAGGTCATCAGTCGCCTAGAACTTAGAACTAATTAAACCTAACTAACCTAAGGACATCACACACAGCCATGCCCGAGGCAAGATTCGAACCTGCGACCGTAGCGGTCACTCGGTTCCAGACTGCAGCGCCTAGAACCGCACGGCCACGCCGGCCGGCAATGATTTACAGAGTGACACGCAAATACATTTTATAATCATGTGCTGCAGTAATTATTAAACAAGGAAATGACACAAGATGGATACTAATGTAACAAAACATAATAATGTTAACCTAAACCATTTTTCCAACAGAATTAATGCGCGATTAAAAATTACTATCAAAAATCAAAATGAGTTATGGGTCATTCTTTCAGTGTTTACAAAATTGTCGAACATGTAAAACAGGCAAAGAATTATCGTATTCCTTACCTTTTTAACGTGTCTGTGAGGGTGCTTTTTCTGGTATATCCGTGCTGCCTCTCGACCGTTTCCATCCGCTTGCCGTACACAAACACGATCTCAGCTTCTTCCCGACGTAAATACCGGGCCATTCTATTGCTTATAGTACGTTGCGTCATTCACACAGCTTGCAACACACGAGGAACACAACGGCAAGCGGTCAGAGTAACATTCATTCGTCAGCGCCATCCACCGTGGCAACAACTTCGGACACATGTTCATAGGACCTTTTTCCCTCCATTTCCAGTGTGGAATCCGTCCTTGCAGTTTGTCGGGTTTGTTATTGTTCATCCTGTATAATACAGTATTATTCATTTTTTTCAAGAAAAACTCGTTACTGCTACCGAGAAAAATGAAAGTTTTTGCATATATTGTCATTTTCGTCCTCACCAACTGCCGCTCTTCGTGGGCCCACATTGCATATCCTGGCCTCTTGACCACAACCTCAGTGCTAGAAGCCTTCTCCGTGAACCAGCAACCCATCCCTTTCCAGCCATTCTGGTCACATTATCGAAACAATGCGTAAGATTGTTCCTCCCGGACATTTCAATTCTGCGCATCGTAGGGATTTAGCTGTCACGCTCAAAACCTTGCCTCTAACAGCAGGATATGGTGGTAAATTACATTTTCTCGTTCTGAGGTAAAAATTGATGACAGATTTAGAATACCTACTTGCTGGTAGTATTCAATATTTGTTCACTAGAAGACCAGTAAATACGGAAGAAAAAAGTTTTAGCTCAGATCGAGTATATGAGCCACTACCTGGCCATTATGCCCCCCAAGACGCCATTCCACAAAAGTTGTTTTTAGTTGACTACGGCACCCGATAAAACAATCGTCGACTTGGTGATTTGTCACTATGTAACCACTCTTTCAACGCAGTTACTTGCGAGACAACGTGATATCCTGGCTTCTTCAAATGACTATGCATAACTGAAGGAGTTTCTAGTGACACCTTTATGCAATTTCCGAACGGTTGCAGCACTGTGCGGAGTCATAGTTTCAAACGACCGTTATGCCACCCTTCCTCTGAGGATTTCCGAATGCTCTTATGACCACAGAGGCCAATTTGAGGGCTGTGAAGTATCCGGACGGATCCTATAACACGCTATCCAAGCCACACAGTCAACATCTATTCGATGTGTTTTGAAAACTATATATATGAAGATAGTAACCTCGAAAGAACAGATAGCATTGACGATCGTGCAGCTTCTCTAGAATAAGTGGTAATTAATTGAAACCCTCAACTGCTGGCAGGTGTTGTTGATACCTCCATGGGGAGAGCTGAAAATGTGTGTCCCGACCGGGACTCCAACCCGGGATCTCCTGCTTTCATTTCAGACGCTTTATCCATCTGAGCCACCCAGGACACACATGAATAAAGCGACTGCAGGGACTTAGCCCTTGCACGCTTCCAGTGAGACCAACATTCCCAATTGCCCACAGTCTACATACGTAATGTACCTGGTAGATATTTGCCCATCCACTCATTACTCGCGCACACTAAGGTGTCGATTCCAGTTAGAGTTCGGGCAACCTGTGCGCATTCGTACAGACGAGGGTCAGTGGCTAGGTAGCCTTTAGCAATATATATGAAGATAGTCTGAAAACGTCTGGCAACGCTACTGCTATCTCCTAAACACATTCGTCCAGGGAGCAGGACTCAAACGAATGGAATGACCTGATGCATCTTCTGTCATAAACCCAATTGAACATTTATGGATCCAGCCGTGACGTCGCAGGAATTCTCTCCACGCACTGGATAACCTCAGGTGGCCACCGCCAAAGAGTGAAGCGGGCAACAAATGTGTGTTACAATGCGTAGGGCGGAACAGCAACAGATTTTGGTTTCACAGATGTACAAAGACGTACCGTTTTCAAAAAATTGCTGTTGTTTTGGTTATACAGATGTTGCTTTCACGGAGCTCACTGACATTGTTTTCAGCGATTGGTTGTTATTTTTATTTCCCACTGTGTTACATTTGTTATGTTTCGTGAGGCATATTCTTTCATATCCTGC
The DNA here is from genome assembly GCF_023897955.1 of Schistocerca gregaria. Classification (NCBI taxonomy): domain Eukaryota; kingdom Metazoa; phylum Arthropoda; class Insecta; order Orthoptera; family Acrididae; genus Schistocerca; species Schistocerca gregaria. The sequence goes on from NC_064926.1 coordinate 130,918,256, forward strand.
TTCCCTTATATCTACGTTAGCAGATACCCCGAGACTGGATTCAAAAAAAATACAGAAACGATAAGATGGTGATTTAAATCCTTTAGGTGTTCTACACAGCTTTCCCCTCTTGAGGACAGTGCACAGAACGTTCATACAACCATATGAAATACTCATCAAAGGCCCTTTTTTGCGATGTTGTTCAACTCGCGCTTCACGTTTGCACGTTCTTCGGACTTGGCTAACCGTCAGGGACCAATTCTGCAATTTGTCGTTTCGTGGTAGGTTAGTATTGATGACCCCTGATGATTTTTTTTCCAGAAAAAAATGTCAGCGTTTTTCGTTTCAGTCAAGTCAGGACAGGCGCCCAAAAATCTTTTTTTGTTTGTGACTCAAGGTGTGCAGGACAAACTGTTCCCACACTTTTCAATTCTGCAGAACATTCTGGTGAGTATGTTGAACGCTTGATTTAGAGATATTCACTTCATTGGTTCACTGAGATTTGTGACACAACAAGGCTGATACATTACGACCGCATACTGTACGCTCTCAAGTGACCGGTCGATGTACAGCTGTTGGTTACTGTTGTTAGTTCAAGCTGCCACGGTATTTTCTGCGCTTACGTTTCTTATACGCCAAGAATAAGATATCTCGAAACTTTTTGGATGGATAACGTATGTGCATGGTGCAAACGTTTTTTCAGCAGTTTATTTGATTTCGTAACTGTGGTGCGTCATAACGTGACACCTTAAAATTGTGTGCTGGAAAGAAATCGAAACACTCCCAATGTGTAGGTTCAAGTACTGGTCCGAAAAATCACAAAGTAAATTTCATAAACAGAATCGAAGATTATAAATACATTTAAGTCAAAGACTGATGAGAATGTTTAATAACTAATTTTTTGCTATTATCTGTATATGAAATTATCATAATCTGGAACAACTGTATAATACCCAGAACTGTATAGACTCATGGCATCACATCAAAATACTTTGAGCATTTTGCTTTATCCAGACAGTGCTACAAACTGTGTGGGGGAGATGATAATGTGAAACGAACACTTTAGTCTTCTTATCTTCGTTAACATTAACCCCGTCTAGTAATGGCCCTTGTTGTATTGAAGATTTGGCAAACTTATTATTATTTAATTTTGCAACCTGATGCTCTTTTTGTCGCCACAGACGTCAATTACGTAAGGGAGGAAAGTCGCGTGCCGCGTCCGACTGCGAATTCGGTAGCCTTTGTTCTGTGCGTCATCCTACTTTAACTGTTTGTGTATCATATTTTCTGAGGCGGAGCTTAGGGACTAGCACAGCATTTGTTTCAACGAAAGAGGAAAATCTAAAAACTGAACTCAGGGTGGCCACTGCACCAGCCACAGTCCTTTATCCACCGCAAGGATTCGACATCAGGTCTGGCTCACTCCCCGTTTCGCAAGCTAGCGCGCTCACTGAATGACGTGATCAGGTGAAACGTGCACGTTCATGCTCGTGGTAAACGATATGCTGCTGAAATCTCTAAAACTAAGACACAAGTGGTGGGTGCCGAGTCGTGGCAGTACCACATCTGTCCACTGGGCACGCTCGTTGCACTCCTCGTCATTAAATTAACAATGAAATGAAATGATCGTATGTCATTTATTGGCCAGGATATCCCCTTTCGAGGTTCGGCCACCTTAACAAAACCCAGCACATAATAAAAACGTATGTATGTTCCCATCTCCTTCTACCCCACTGGATCGACTGCAGCCAAACTTACAGAGCGAGGTGGCGCAATGGTTAGCACACTGGACCCGCATTCGGGAGGACGACGGTTCCATCCCGTCTCCGGCCATCCTGATTTAGGTTTTCAGTGATTTCCCTAAATCATTTCAGGCAAATGCCGGGATGGTTCCTTTGAAAGGGCAAGGCCGATTTCCTTCCGAATCCTTCCCTAACCCGAGCTTGCGCTCCGTCTATAATGACCTCGTTGTCGACGGGACGTTAGACACTAACCACGACCACTGCAGCCAAACTTGATACACGTATCACTCATTGTCTGTAATTGAATCGGTACAAATCTAAAAACCACCGGGTGGGGGTGAAAAGAAACGTAGCACGCGACCCGCGAATACCCACACTCATTCATCCAGTGTTGGAGAATAATAGCACTCAGTAACTTGCAACAAACTTTGCACACAATTTAAAATCTGTATGAAACTTTTTCTCGCTGACAATCCCCACACAGTGATGAAAGGGAACAGTTTATCGCTGACTGCATAGTATTTGCATATACCGCTAAATGCACGAGCAATCACTCTACAACACATAGTTCAGGGAATATGACGTCAAATACAAGATGTACATGAAGTCCAGGAACATTTTCAATTACTTATTGCACAAGAGCCAAACATTCCATAGATATCATAATATGCCATTTTGAAGAGAAACCTTGACAGTTTTTTTCATGTACATCGCCACAGCATAGTTCGGTAATTTGCCGTTAGTCAGCGCTAGTTGCAAACATGGCGGATTCAGGTGCGGAGCGAGCTTTGTATGTGTTGGAGTTCGACAAAAACAAGTGTGCTACAGCTGTTCAACGAATGTTTAGAACCAAGTACGATAAGAAGCCACCAACAAGTAAGGCCATTTACCACTGGCACAACAAATTCATAACAACGGGTTGCTTGTCCCGGCAAAAAGAAGCGGGCGTCCTAGTGTGAGTGAAGTGAATGTGGAGCGAGTACGAGAGACATTCATAAGGAGCCCAAAGAAATCGGTGCGTCGTGCATCCCGTGAACCCGAAAAGCCTCCAATAACAGTGTGGAAAGTCCAGCGACAGAAGCTGTCTACGAAAGCATTCAAATTGGAGCTAGTGCAGAAGCTCAATGACGACAAAAAAGGCAAGGCATTTTGAACCAGTATGTCCGCCTTTTCAGGGGTGCAACAGTTGAATGAGGATGGGGATGGTATTATTGATCGCTTAATTTTTAGCGACGAAGTCACTTTTTACACTAATGGAAAAGTGAACAGGCATAATTGTCGAATGTGGGGTACTAAGCATCCAAACGAATGCACTGAATTTGAGTGTGATTCTCCAAAGGTTATTGTTTTTTGTGCCTTGTCACGTCGAAAACAGTACTAGTCATTCTTCTTCGCCAAAAGCACTGTCATTGGATATTCCTACTTGGACACGTTGCAGCAATGGCTGATGCCTCAAATGCAATCGGACTCTCCGTCCAACTTTCAGCAGGATGGGGCTCCACTCCGTTTTCATCGTGAAGTTCGTGGGTACCTGAACACGGAGATGCAACATCGATGGATCGGCTGTGCTAGAGAAGGAGACAGCTATTCCATGAAATGGGCTCCCCGATGGCCAGTTCTCACTCCATGTGACTTTTTTTTCTGTGGGGACACATTACAGATGTAGTGTATGTACCGCCTCTACCACGTGATGTAGAAGAGCTCCGGGAGATAATACGGGAAGCGACTGCCGCAGTCGACGAAGCCATGCTGAGACGGGTACGGCAAGAATTCGACTACCATATTGACGTCTGCTGGGTCACTCATGGTTCACATATCGAATAATTGAAAAAACTCTATTCGCAACATATTTTGCAGAAAGTTTCCACATATAAAGCTGAATTTACCTGTAGCATTATATCACTGTGCGATGTATAGTTCAGGAGATATGACGTCATAAACACTGAGATGCTTGAAAACGAAACTGCAGGGCGAAATTCGCTTGAGATGGACGTAAACTATGTGTAAAAATATGTGTGAAATACACTCATGCTCATAAATTAAGGATAATGCTGGTACATGGTGAAATAACGCTCTGATTGGCGGTTTGCAGGTTTCAAACCACCTCGGGGTACGACCATGCGGTGCATTTGACCGGCGGTCGTCGCACGGTGACGCTGGCAGCAGTCAACATACGCAGAGGTGTGTTGGTGCATATCAGAGTACGGTGCAGCGAGTAAGTGTGCAGACGTTTCAAGACGTGCTAATGGTAACTGTGTGTTGAAAATGGCTCAAAGAACACATATTGATGACGTTGTGAGGGGTAGAATACTAGGGCGACTAGAGGCTGATCAAACACAGCAGGTCGTAGCACCGGCCCTCCGTGTGTACCTTGAAACAGAAGGTATAAGGCGAATGGAGTGGCCTGCCTGTTCTCCAGACCTAAACCTCATCGAGCACGTCTGGGATGCTCCCGGTCGACGTATCGCTGCTCGTCTTCAAACCCCTACGACACTTCAGGAGCTCCGACAGGCACTGGTGCAAGAATGGGATGCTATATCCCAGCAGCTGCTCGACCACCTGATCCAGAGTATTCCAACCCGTTCTGCAGCCTGTGTACATGGTGATCATATCCCATATTGATGTCAGGGTACATGCGCAGGAAACATTGGCGTTTTGTAGTACATCCGTTTCGAGACGGCTTTCTCATCTCCAATACCGTGGACTTACAGATCTGTGTCGTATGTGTTCCCTGTGTGCCTATGCAATTAGCGCCAGTTTTGTGTAGTGCCGCGTTGTGTGGCACCACATTCTGTAATTTTCCTCAATTTATGGGCATGAGTGCATATTAAATATATATGAAATGTGGATACATGGGCAAGGCCAAAGGTAAAAAGACCTTCCTAAGCCCCTACATCGATTTCTGCCAACCTTGGTACCCATACTGCTTACTATTCGGGAAGAAATAGCGTGGGGATAAGGAGCATTTACCTCTGGGCTAAGGGTGATAACGTGGAGAGAGAATTTGGTAACATGAAATGGAGAGACAGAGAGTGGGAAGAAATACTAACTGAATGTTCCAACAGGAATCAGCTTCGACCGAATCCAGCAAAGACGCACACTCGTTCATTTCATCAGAACAATAAGGAAGCAAACAGGGAATTACAAAAACTTCCCAAACCCAGTTTATCTTGCAGTCACGTTAGATCGAACACTGTCTAACAAGAAACACGTAGAAAAAACTAGAGCGAAAGTCGACGCATGGAACGGTATGATCCCAAAACTTACCAACTCGCATTGGAGAGTAAATCCTGAAATTCTACGTGCATCATCCCGGGTATTGCGGTTTGCTCCAGCTGAACATGTATGCCCCGTATAGAAAGATCGACACATGCCCAAAAGCTAGATGCATCACTGAATGCCCCCCCCCCCCCCCCCCCCACACACACACAGATCAGACGCCCACGTTGGCAATGGCCGAACGAAGCAGACAGTGCGAAGATAGAAGAAATCCCCTGTACGCAATCCGCCAGCGATGTTAAGACTTTCATCCAGGCGAGATTTCATAAAAGAACGCCCACTAAACGCAAGACAATCTACAACCAGAGAATCAATGTGGAAACAGAAATTGGATGAAGACAGCTTGAAAAGTTGGAACATTAAAAAAAACTTCCTGCTAGACCACAACTGGAATGGAGAGTCTGGAAGAGCCTTCAATAGACTTAAGTGTCAAATGGGAAGATCAAAGGATAATCTGTTCAAGTGGGTATACGCCGAAGAAGAGCCCTGCCAATGGAGGGGATGCCGGGCGCAGTGGCCGTGCTGTTCTAGGCGCTTCAGTCCGGAACCGCGGGACTGCTACGGTCGCAGGTTCGAATCCTGCCTCGGGCATGGATGTGTGTGATGTCCTTAGGTTAGTTAGGTTTAAGTAGTTCTAAGTTCTAGGGGACTGATGACCTAAGATGTAAAGTCCCATAGTGCTCGGAGCCATTTTTTGAAGCCAATGGAGGAAAACAAACGATGACACACCGGTTGACCTGTCCATTCTTGCTGCCCCCCATGCACTTTCCAGTGCAGTGAAGTGTGCCGAACACTGGGGAGAGATATGAGCCTTGCTACAGACAATAGTAACGACTTACGGCCCGCATCTCGTGGTCGTGCGGTAGCGTTCTCGCTTCCCACGCCCGTGTTCCCGGTTTCGATTCCCGGCGGGGTCAGGGATTTTCTCTGCCTTGTGATGGCTGGGTGTTGTGTGATGTCCTTAGGTTAGTTAGGTTTAAGTAGTTCTAAGTTCTAGGGGACTGATGACCTAAGATGTAAAGTCCCATAGTGCTCGGAGCCATTTTTTGAAGCCAATGGAGGAAAACAAACGATGACACACCGGTTGACCTGTCCATTCTTGCTGCCCCCCATGCACTTTCCAGTGCAGTGAAGTGTGCCGAACACTGGGGAGAGATATGAGCCTTGCTACAGACAATAGTAACGACTTACGGCCCGCATCTCGTGGTCGTGCGGTAGCGTTCTCGCTTCCCACGCCCGTGTTCCCGGTTTCGATTCCCGGCGGGGTCAGGGATTTTCTCTGCCTTGTGATGGCTGGGTGTTGTGTGATGTCCTTAGGTTAGTTAGGTTTAAGTAGTTCTAAGTTCTAGGGAACTGATGACCTAAGATGTTAAGTCCCATAGTGCTCAGAGCCATTTGAACCATTTTTTTTTTTTTTTTTTTTTTTGACGACTTACGATATGTGAAGATCATGAATGTATACATGAATGCAGAATTACTATTTAGTTGTATTTGTAACTTAGTATATATAGCCTATAAATTGATACTTTCTGGCAGATTGAAACTGTGTGGCGGACCGAGACTCGAACTCGGGACCTTTGACTTTCGCGGGCAAGTACTCTACCAACTGAGCTACCCAAGCACGACTCACGCCCCCTCCTTACGGCTTTACTTCTGCGAGGGGAGCTTCTGTAAAGTTTGGAAAGTAGGAGACGAAGTACTGGCAGAAGTAAAGCTGTGGATTACAACGTGCTGGCAACAGCAGAACAGGTATGAGCGGATGAGTTTAATAGGAGGATGATGTTCTGCTGTACTTCGAAGATGCATAACTGACAGGTACGTCTGCTATTGACTGCATTCGATATAGTTCCGCACTGTAGCTCAATCAACAAAATAAGAGCGTACGGTATATCAGACCAACTGTGTGACTGGACTGAAGACCTTCCAACAAGCAAGACACAGCATGCCAATCTGAAAGTAGAGATTTCTCTTCCTCAGAAACGCTTTCCTTGCCATTGCCAGTCTACATTTTATATCCTCTCTACTTCGACCATCATCAGTTATTTTGCTCCCCAAATAGCAAAACTCCTTTACTACTTTAAGTGTCTCATTTCCTAATCTAATTCCCTCAGCATCTCCCGACTTAATTCGACTACATTCCATTATCCTCGTTTTGCTTTTGTTAATGTTCATCTTATATCCTCCTTTCAGGACACTGTCCATTCCATTCAGCTGCTCTTCCAAGTCCTTTGCTGTCTCTGACAGAATTACAATGTCATCGGCGAACCTCAAAGTTTTGATTTCTTCTCCATGGACTTTGATACCTACTCCGAAATTTTCTTTTGTTTCCTTTACTGCTTGCTTAATATACAGATTGAATAACATCGGGGAGAGACTACAACCCTGTCTCACTCCCGTCCCAACCACTGCCTGCCTTTCATGTCCCTCGACTCTTATAACTGCCATCTGGTTTCTGTACAAATTGTAAATAGCTTTTCGCTCCCTGTATTTTACCCCTGCCACCTTAAGAATTTTAAAGAGAGTATTCCAGTCAACATTGTCAAAAGCTTTCTCTAAGTTTACAAATGCTAGAAACGTCGGTTTGCCTTTCCTTAATCTTTCTTCTAAGATAGGTCGTAAGGTCAGTATTGCCTCACGTGTTCCAGTGTTTCTACGGAATCCAAACTGATCTTCCCCGAGGTCGGCTTCTACTAGTTTTTCCATTCGTCTGTAAAGAATTCGTGTTAATATTTTGCAGCTGTGGCTTATTAAACTGATTGTTCGGTAATTTTCACATCTGTCAACACCTGCTTTCTTTGGGATTGGAATTATTATATTCTTCTTGAAGTCTGAGGGTATTTCACCTGTTTCATACATCTTGCTCATCAGATGGTAGAGTTTTGTCAGTACTGGCTCTCCCAAGGCCGTCAATAGTTCCAATGGAATGTTGTCTACTCCCGGGGCCTTGTTTCGACTCAGATCTTTCAGCGCTCTGTCAAATTCTTCACGCAATATCATATCTCCCATTTCATCTTCATCTACATCCTCTTCCATTTCCATAATATTGTCCTCAAGTACATCGCCCTCGTATAGACCCTCTATATACTCCTTCCGCTTTTCTGCTTTCCCTTCTTTGCTTAGAACTGCGTTTCCGTATGAGCTCTTCATATTCATGCAAGTGGTTCTCTTTTCTCCAAAGGTCTCTTTAATTTTCCTGTAGGCAGTATCTATCTTACCCCTAGTGAGATAAGCCTCTATATCCTTACATTTGTCCTCTAGCCATCCCTGCTTACCCATTTTGCACTTCCTGTCGATCTCATTTTTGGGACGTTTGTATTCCTTTTTGCCTGCTTCATTTACTGCATTTTTATATTTTCTCCTTTCATCAATTAAATTCAATATTTCTTCTGTATTTCTACTAGCCCTCCTGTTTTTACCTACTTGATCATCTGCTGCCTTCACTACTTCATCCCTCAAAGCTACCCATTCTTCTTCTACTGTATTTCTTTCCCCCATTCCTGTCAATTGTTTCCTTATGCTCTCCCTGAAACTCTGTACAACCTCTGGTTCTTTCAGTTTATCCAGGTCCCATCTCCTTAATTTCCCACCTTTTTGCAGTTTCTTCAGTTTTAATCTGCAGGTCATAACCAATAGACTGTGGTCAGAGTCCACATCTGCCCCTGGAAATGTCTTACAATTTAAAACCTAGTTCCTAAATCTCTGTCTTACCATTATATAATCTATCTGGTACCTTTTAGTATCTCCAGGGTTCTTCCATGTATACAACCTTCTTTCATGATTCTTAAACCAAGTGTTAGCTATGATTAAGTTGTGCTCTGTGTAAAATTCAACCAGGCGGCTTCCTCTTTCATTTCTTAGTCCCAGTCCATATTCACCTACTATGTTTCCTTCTCTCCCTTTTTCTACACTCGAATTCCAGTCACCCATGACTATTAAATTTTTGTCTCCTTTCACTATCTGAATAATTTCTTTTATTTCATCATACATTTCTTCAATTTCTTCGTCATCTGCTGAGCCAGTTGGCATATAAACTTGTGCTACTGTAGTAGGTGTGGGCTTCGTATCTATCTTGGCCACAATAATGCGTTCACTTTGCTGTTAGTAGTAGCTTACCCGCATTCCTATTTTTCTATTCATTATTAAACCTACTCCTGCATTACCCCTATTTAATTTTGTGTTTATAACCCTGTAGTCACCTGACCAGAAGTCTTGTTCCTCCTGCCACCGAACTTCACTAACTCCCACTATATCTAACTTTAACCTATCCATTTCCCTTTTTAAATTTTCTAACCTACCTGCCCGATTAAGGGATCTGACATTCCACACTCCGATCCGTAGAACGTCAGTTTTGTTTCTCCTGATAACGACATGCTCTTGAGTAGTCCCCGCCCGGAGATCCGAATGGGGGACTATTTTACCTCCGGAATATTTTACCCAAGAGGACGCCATCATCATTTAATCATACAGTAAAGCTGCATGCCTCCGGGAAAAATTACGGCCGTAGTTTCCCCTTGCTTTCAGCCGTTCGCAGTACCAGCACAGCAAAGCCGTTTTGGTTATTGTTACAAGGCCAGATCAGTCAATCATCCAGACTGTTGCCCTTGCAACCACTGAAAAGGCTGCTGCCCCTCTTCAGGAACCACACGTTTGTCTGGCCTCTCAACAGATACCCCTCCGTTGTGGTTGTACCTACGGTACGGCTATCTGTATCGCTGAGGCATGCAAGCCTCCCCACCAACGGCAAGGTCCATGGTTCATGGGGGGAATTGACATTAGTGAGCATAATTTGTATGTGATAAAGTAAAATATACTGCTTCTATAAGCACTCACTGAGATTGCCCTAACTCAGTCGGTAACACAGCTGACTTAACAGCAACAATAACTGGGGTTCAAATGTATTTGCAGAACCCACAGACACAGAGGCGTAAAGAAAGCTTTACGGTCCCACCTGCAGTGCGGAGGACTCTTGGGGGGGGGGGGGGGGGGGGGGAAGGACACCCTTCCATTCTACAGTATAAGCTCCACGTGCTTCAAAGACATTGTCTCCAACAAACAATAACAGTCCAGACCGTGTAAAACAGTTTCACTGAAATCTTAAACCACACTCCTGTTACGTTAAAAAAAATACCATCGAGTAGTCTGTAACAATCAGCTTACTTGTATCTCGAATTATTCTTTATGATTGCTCATTATTGGCAAGCAGATATTTTAAAAGCAATTGTTCACGGATGGAGCGGGAGTATGGTAGCGAGTCACTTGTAAGGAAACATGAAAGAAAGCCGGAAAGACGGGATTCCATTCGCAGTATAGTGCGACTGTTATTCTGGGCAGTGCCTTACATAGCAAGGTAAAGCCAAGGAACAGGGGAGCCTATTGCTTAGTTGCCTTTCTACAAAGACATCTGAAACAAACAAATATGTTTTAAAGGTCAGAAGTTTTAACTTCCATCCCAGTGTTTTGATGCTTCGTTATTTTTTGATAAAGGCTTTATTTTATTTTTATCAAACCAAAAATTTTGTGGATGCGGCGCACTCACAGTATCATGTATGTGGTTGCTCGATCCCCGGTTCACCCACGTACTCGGCGTGCATATATACAGTCTACAAATGACCTAGAAGATGAGATCCGAAACTAAAATGAGGCTTTTCGCGGATGATGTTATATGTAGAGAAGACGCGAGACTAGAAAATTTTAGCGAAATGAAGATCTGTAGAGGATCTAGGGTTGGTGCATGGAGTGACAATTCAGCACTAACGTAAACAAATGTAGCGTATTGCGAATACACAGACAGAAAGAACCACTACTCTATAATTATACAATCGAATAACATAATGAGATCTTCACTCTCCAGCGGAGTATGCGCTGGCAGATTACGACTGTGTGTCGGACCGAGACTCGAACTCGGGACCTTTGCCTTTTGGGGGCAAGTGCTCTACCACCTTTTTTTAATTTTTTTTTAAATTTCATTTTGTTCGCTTTTGTTAGTTGCATCTGCTCGGGGCGGACGTCGTAAGACATCCGTTTAAGTTCGTTGTTGATCGAACACGCTGAGCTACCGTGTCGGCTACCGACTGAGCTACCCAAGCAAGACTCAGGCCCCGTCCTCATAGCATTACCTCTGCCAGTACCTCGCCTCCTACCTTCCAAACTTTACAGAAGCTCTCCTGCGAAAACTGCAGACCTAGCACTCCTGAAAGAAAGGATACTGTGGAGACATGGCTTAGCCACAGCCTGGGGAATGTTTCCAGAATGAGATTTTTACTCTGCAGCGGAGTGTGCGCTGATATGAAACTTCCTGGCAGGATAAAACTGTGTGCCGGACCGAGACTCGAACTCGGGACCTTTGCCGTTCGCGGACCGAGACTCGAACTCGGGACCTTTGCCGTTCGCGGGCAAGTGGTCTACCAACTGAGTTCCAATCGCATAACAAGTCCTGGAAGCACTTACTTCCATGGAACATCTAGGAATGTGCGTACGTAGCGATTTGAAACGGAAAGAACCCTTAAAGGACGATTAAGGCAGATGCCAGAACAATCCTCAGAAAATGTAAGATGCATGAACAAAGGAAGTAGCTTACAGAATATTCGTTCGCCGGCCAGTGTGGCCGAGCGGTTCTAGGCGCTTCAGCCCAGAACCGCGCTGCTGCTACGGTCGCAGGTTCGAATCCTGCCTCGGGCATGGATGTGTGTGATGTCCTTAGGTTCAGTTAGGTTTAAGCAGTTCTAAGTCTAGGACACTGATGACCTCCCATAGTTCTTAGAGCCATTTCAACCTTTTTTTTTTTTTTAAATATTCGTTCGACCAATACTTGAATATGCTCATCACTGTAGGATCCGTACCAGACGTGACTGCCAGAGGAAATAGAGAAGATCCCAAGAAGAAGAGTGTGGTTCGTTACAGATTTATTTAGACAGCTCGAAAGCGTCATGAAGGTGATTAACCAAATACAGTGGCAGACGCTGTAAGTGAGACGTTCCGCGACACGTTCTGGTTTATTGTTGAGGTTCCGAGAGCATACGTCTCTAAAAGGGACCAGAAATATATTACTTCCTCCCACGTGCATTTCGCGGAAAGACCAAGTAGATTCGAACCCACACTCAGGTTTACCAGCAATCGTTGTCCCCGCGAAGTGTTCGTGTCTGGAACAGGGTTGTGGGCTGGCGAAGTATGGATGTAGATGAAGATGTAGGTGCTAAGCCACGCACCTCTGTTATCCTTCTGCTTCCTGATACAGGCGGTTTGTGTATAGTACTTTGTTGGTTGGTGTTTTGGACATCGTTTCTTTCGTTGTCAACCGTTGTGTTTTGTTCCTTTTGTCATTAGAAAGTCCCAACTAAAATTAACCTGAAACACGAGAGGAAGCAGCTGAGAATGTTTAAAACAGCAGCCGCAGCCGTCTATCCACGTCGCAGATTCGAACCGGATCTGGCTCACCTTTCTGTCTCGTAACCAGCGAACGGCACGTTGCGCTATACCAGCAGGTGCAACGAGCTCTTGCATACTCTGCTGATCAACCTCCAAAAGTAAGACTAATGTGATGGGTACACAGACCAAGGCTCCACGTGAACTAAAATAAATTTGTGGAGCCTTAGTTCGGATCATGTCTGTTTCTTCAGCTGTTTGGACTCTAGAACTGACCTAGAAAGCATTCAGGGCGCATGGGCAGATTCGATCGTATTAGGAGATTATATGAGACCGGTGATAATATGTTAAAAACAGACGATAAAATACATTGGACAAATCGTCAACCTCATAAGGCTTAACATAGACTCTAGCTTTGATAATGGCCTTAATTTGGCGGGACAGTCTGTCCACAAGCTTTTTCACGTCTGCCACGTCCAGCTGAAGACACTCGTCCATGCGGTGTTGGTTGCTTGGTTTCATACGCTGCTTCAAATATCAGGTGCTTTAGCGGGCCAGTCGACGTGTAACAAGGTCTCTAAACGGTCGTCGAACCGTAACAGGGTGTGTGGGGCAACACTTGGACACTGCGAATGTTGAAAAAAAAAATTGTCCTAATTCATGTTCGCGGTAACCCAAATAAGTGAGCCCGACTCATGACACGAGAAGTATCCCCAAAACGTCACAGAACCATCCCCAACTGCATCCTCCACACGCTGTGGTTTGAAAGCCGCATTGAGCCGTCGGTATGCTTCAAAGTTCGTATCATTTGCAAAGGGAAGAAGACATCGATCAGCGGACCCCACTTCATGCCTCTAGACAGTTACTGACCAATTTCTGTGTTGTCTGGTCCATTAAAGACGTGTAACTCTAATGCCTCTGTCAGAAATCGCATCTTCAAAGGTATTCGGCTCCAAAAATGCCCAGCATTCAGTTCGCTGCTCCACGTTCATTTTCTATGAGGTTAGATACTCGTTCTGGTCCCTGTCGACTAACATCTTTTTACGGCTACAGTTCTTACAACGTGTTACATGGGTGCGAATGTTACACTTAGACATGTTGGAAAGTCCGCGTTGGTACACCAACAAATCGTGCAACTTCATTCACGGTGTTGACAAGGACACTTCGAACACGGTAGTTCGTTTCACCACTCTGCGGCGTCTCCACGCTGATCCATCTTACGCTACTGATTCCAGAAAATCGACTGACACGTGTACTGTACAGTATTTCACTGCCGTAACTTAGGCCAACGTCAGCGATGTAGAGTCACGTGACATCCTTCTTCCAGTTCTGCACCTCCTACAGCAATCCAGAGAGCTTTATTCTCTTTTAAAAGGGGAAGTAATATTTTCGCCTGTGATCAAGTGACAGAGGGGTTACATGATTAATAAAGGCTGTATATTGACGAGTAAGCACGCTATAACTGAGCAAGAAAGTTTCAGTTCACTTTTTAGAATAAATTTCAACTGGGAAAATAAATCATTTCTTCAGTTAGTGGCGATTACGGCGTCTTTTAAAAGATATTTGTAACTGTGAACCCTAACCATGAAAAGTTAATCAGTCTTCCACCTTTTAAAAAGGAAAACTATGTCTTTCTAGGCATTAAACAACGCAAGGCACATCCAAGAAGAGAACAAATCCTGTTTTTCCAGGAAAACGGCAAAAGCAAGGGATGAGTCCGTTGTAAATAGCCCGAGACTAAGAAAGTTTCTTAAACGAAATTGGTTTCGACTATTGAGACAGAATTCAGTTGTTTATGAAACTACACCTATATTTAAAAAAATAATTTCGCATGCAAGCAAAATGTGGAGTACGAGATAACCGTCGATATGGCGTCTGCGAGCCTACGAAATATGGTGCCAGAGGGGGATAAATTAAATGAGCAGATTTAGTACGAGATGCAGGGTCTCACAAACTGGAAACAAAACGCAAGGGAAGAAATTTATGTAAAACTCTTACACAAGAAGGAGCAGGAGAGTCATGAACTAGTGAACTGGATTATTTGGATTGTGATGGAAAACAGAGAGGAACATTTATAGGGGAACGCCAAGATAGAATGTAGAGGACAATGAGCGTTGTAGGATTGCGAAGACGAAAACAATAACTTAACAGCTTGAGAACGAAAGCAAACGACCGATTGGATGCCGTTTGTTTAAAAAAAAATACCATACGGGTATTGGCACTTGTCTAGAGTTTAGTGAGGTTTTGAGAACAGCGCGTGATACTAATAAAGGAAAAGCGAATCATCGAGTGGCACAAAACGAGGCCTGCGATAAGCCTCTTACTCCCGCTCCTATCGGGCAAATTTCGCTATCTGATGAAAACGCTCGGGTTCTGTTGAGATAAAGAACCTCTTCTGAAGATGCGATAGAAGGTCAGCTCGTCCTCTAAACAGATGGCCTTCAGCAAATGTTATTACTAGCTGAATGTAGGCATACAGAAAGTGGTGGCAGGAAATGAGGTGATAGTGGAGACTACAAATCACGAACTTTCAGCAAAGACCCCATAGAGAAGTATACTATACGCCTAAGTAAACGGATTTAAGGAAATCAGGGGAATAACATATTTGTTTTTCAGGTGATAAAATTATACAACGCTGAAGAACGCAGACACTTTTCAAGTAATTGCTGCTCTGGAGCGGTCTAAAAGGTGTATTATAATTATTATTGTTGTTGTTTAGCGTATGGCCGGTACAGACCCATCTGTAATTACAGACGCACACACACACACATATATATATATATATATATATATATATATATATATATATATATATATATATGTGTGTGTGTGTGTGTGTGTGTGTGTGTGTGTGTGCTGCGTCAAAAAATGTATACACACTTTGAACTGTCATAGACAATTTATTTCGCGTTCTACAAGGTTAAATATCTGTGAGAAAGTAATGTCATGTTTCTGCAGCAGTGGCAAGGAAGTAACTGCAACATGGCGGACGTGCGTTTGAGCTTTGAAGCGCGGAAGCAGAGAATTAAGTGGTACTGGAAGTTTGAGAATGCAGCTGCGGTTCAAAGACAGTGGAGAAGTGAGTATGGTACAGAACCACCTTCAAGGTTAACAATTGCACGTCTACGAGACAAATTCGAAATTCATGGAACAGTGTGTGATGTGCATAAAGGTCGATCAGGGCGACGTCTTACAGCTACAAGTGATGATTCCACAACTGCGGCCTTGGAACTGTTTCAGCGTTCGCCTCAAAAATCTTCAAAGGCAAGCGGCATGTGAGAGTAATGTAAGTGCTAGTAGTGTGCTACGTATTCTGAAGAAAGGCAAGTTTCTTGTGTACATTCCAAGGCTGGTGCAACAGCTAAGTGACGGCGATCGAGATCGGAGGTTAGAATTTTGTGAATGGGTTCAGGAGATGATGAGGTGGGAACCGGAATTTATAGGTAGCATAATTTTGTCGGATGAAGCCCTATTCAAACTCAACGGAACTGTCAATAGGCACAATTGTGTGTACTGGGCTGAAGATAATCCTCACATTACAGTTGAAAAGGCTGTGAATTTGCCTGGTGGAAATGTGTGGTGTGGTTTGTCTGCAAGGGGACTCATTGGGCCTTTCCGCTTTGAAGGTACTGGAGAAACGTTCCTAACAATGCTTGCTGACTCCATATTCCCTGCCATTCGTGCATTATACGGTAATGACGTTTTATTTCCAACAATATGGCGCCCCGCTGCACTATCATAGGGACGTACGAGCGTACGTGGATCACAATGTGCCAGGCCAGTGGATAGGACGCAGGGGACCAATCTAGTTTCCTGCACGCTCTCCAGTCATCACGCCGCTGGATTTCTTCTTATGGGGCTCAGTAAAAGATGAGGTGTACAAACGTCGACCACGTAACCTGGACACACTTTGGAATGAGATTCAGGCGGTGTGCGCAGAAATCTCATTGGACACTTTGATGTACGGAATCAGTGGTGACTGGTAGTCAGAAATGTATTGATGCTGAAGGCCGCCAGTTTGAACATTAATCACATTTGCAAAGTACATTTATTTTTCCAATTGGACTTTAAGCTTTCCATTTCCAGAAATTTAACATTGTAGAACGGGAAATAAATTTTCTAAGACGCTTCAAGGTGTGTATACATTTTTTTGACGCACCTTATATATATATATGCTACATAAAGTCTGGAGACACTTTCAATTACTCATTCCACAAGAATAAAACATTGTACAGATATCATACATATGTTATTTTGAAGAGAAACCCTGAAACCTGAACGTTTTCTTTTTTTCCATGTATACCGCCACAGTGTAGTTTGGGAGTTTGCCGATAGTCAGCGCTAGTGGTGAGCTTTCTGTGTGTTGGAGTTCGACAAAAACAAGTGTGGTACACCTATTCAAAGGATGTTTAGAGCCAAGAACGGTAAGAAGCCTCCAACAAGGAAGGCCATTTATCACTGGCACAACAAATTCTTTACGACGGGTTGCTTGTGTCCAAATGTGTGTGAATTCCTAAGGGACCAAACTGCTGAAGTCATCGGTCCCTAGACTTACACACTACTTATACTAACTTATGCTAAGAACAACACACATACACCCATGCCCGAGGGAGGACCCGAACCTTCGGCGGGAGGAGCGGCGCAATCAGTGACATGACGCCTCTAGCCGCGCAGCCACTCCCCGCGGGGGGTGCTTGTGCCCTGCACAGAGAAGCGGACGTCCCAGTATGAGTGAAGTGAATGTGGAGCGCGTACGAGACACATTCATGAGTCCAAAGAAATCGGTGCGTCATGCATGGTTTGCATATCGAATGTTTGTAAGAAAAAAACCTTCAGAGTTTCCCTTTAAAATGCAGTATGTATGACATCTGTACAATGTTTAGTGCTTGTGCAATAAATAATTGAAAGTGTTCCCTGTGCTTCATAATGGATACCCAGTCCTTCAATCCAGCCCACACCATCTGGAGTTGCCAGCAGAAACTGCTCTTCATTACTGTGAGAGGGTCGAATCTTGCAGTCACTGACAATGTGATGAATAGTTTGTTGTGGACTCCGCAGTCACAATTTGGATTAGGCAGCTTTTTCCTCATGTGCAAAGCGTCTCTGCACCAACCATGGCCCGTTCTGATTCTGTTCGGGCCAGGCCTGATCTCGTGTAGTGGGTGAGATCCACTTGGAAATCCAACACCTCTAAAAGTGTTATGCATGCGCACATCTGTTACTTTTCCCCAATGACCTTTCCATGTATCAAGAGGTTTAAAAACCTTTGGATCCATTTCAGCAGACTGATTGGTGGGATTTTAGTCTTTTAAGATTAAAAAATGGCAAAGCACTATGCAACAGGTAGGCTAGGATTCTTGGAGATCATATGAAGTTCCGTTATAGAGACAGTAGATCTGTGTAATTCTTGAGGAATTATACTGGTTACCAATAGAAGCCAACGAACTGGAGTACAGTTGGTACCAAGTGATCTTCTGACACTTCTCTGCTGGTGTAAACCACAGCAGTGAAGTGGTATGTACGTTCCATCTGGTCGTATGGTATCAGCTCAGTAAGGCGGTTCGATGTGGAGACTGGATAAAATGGTAGGAATATAGTATTTAGATGTGCCCATTGTGAATGAAGTTGTCGATTTGATGATGTACCAATGCGGCTATATTACGTGTCTGTAAGGAATAGTGAACTATCGCGCCTCAACTAAAACACACTAAACTTCCAATGGCGCCTGCTGTTACCTAAAACTCCTGATCATCACCGTCAAGGAAAACCGTGTTTAGGAACCTGGCGGTAATTGTCGCTGAGCATATGAAACAGGTAGACAAAGTTCCCACTAGCGCTTTCCGTGCGTTTACGCTAGCTGGTCAAAAGCATCCGCCCACCTATTAATGAATATTAATATGGGGAGGGGTGTGCCCAACCTTCGCTTTTATGGCGGCTTTAACGCTGCTGGGGACATTTGCAGTGAGGTATGTGAATATCTGTGGAGGGATGGAAGCCAGTTCTTCCTAAAAAGCCGAAACCAAGGAAAGTAGTGATATTGGACGTTGGGGTCTGGAGTCAGGCAGCAGCAGCACCCAGCCGAGACACAAGAAGCAACACGGAAGTAGCCGATTTTGTAACATTTAATTTTAGAGTTCCTAACTTGGAGCGAATTGTATAGTTTCGTCTGCGTGCTTTGGTAATTTAGTTTCTTGAGTTTCTGAGTGTTAATTTAATATTTAATGGACACAGTTACCGCTTTTCTCTTTGCGACGAAAAGTGAACCAATTTTGTCACATATCACAAGTTCATAATCAGGATCGCATTATTTAGTCTCGTCTGAATGTTTTGGTAGTTTAGTTTATGGGTCTCTGCGTATTAATCTAATTTATTGGATACATTTCTTGCGTTTCCCTCTGTGTATACAGTAAAGTTCTGTAGATCCTGTCGATTGTCCTTCTTTGCTTGTGCAGTGTAGTTTTACACGGTCCTTAATATGGATAGGGGCTGTGATTGCTGTGTGCAGATCTGAGACGAGCTGGTGACTCTTCGCTCTCAGCTCCAGGCTGTGACGGCTTCGGTTACACAGCTTGAAGCTGCAGTGGATAGATCTCAGTTTTGTGGTCCATTCGCGCGGATCCAACGGACGTCCAGCACGTCTGAGTCCACCTATCGGTTCACAGCGGTGTCCAGCCCAGTTACTGCTCGCACTGAGGTTGATCCCTCATCTGTGGTCGAGTGGGAGGTCGCTCCAGGGCGTGAAAGACGGCGAAAGATTTCCCAGGGATCCGTACATAAGGTACCCTGGTTAGACTGACAATCACATTCCAACTGCAGTCTGTGACTGACACTGTCCCTCGGTCAGGTGCTTGTCCTATTTCAAAGGAAACTTCTCAGCTTGCAAGATCCAAGCAATCGCAGTGGGTGGGGTTATTGGTAGTTGTGAGCTCCAATGTTAGGTGTGTTATTAGGCCCTTTAGGGAGGGGAAGAAAACCAATGTGCACTCCGTGTGCAAACCAATGTGCACTCCGTGTGCATACCGGGAGAAATAATTCCAGACGTAGAACGGTTCCTTCCGGATGTCATGAAGAGCACAGGGTGTAGCCAACTGCAGTGGGTTGCTCCTGTCGGCACCAATAATGTTTGTTCCTTTAGATCGGAAGAGATTCTCTCTGGTTTCGAGTGGCTAACAGAAGTGGTAAAGGCTGCGAGTCTTGCTTGTGAGATGAAAGCACAGCTCACCATTTGCAGCGTAGTCAACAAGAATGATTGCGGACCTCTGGTACAGAGCCGTGTGGAGGGTCTGAATCACAGAGGCTCAGACGGTTCTCCGACTGTGTAAGGTGCAGATACCCCGAATTGCGCCACAATATGGTTGGGTATCTTGTTCCGCTGTACAGGTAAGGAGTCCACTAAACGCAGGAGGCGGCTACATGGGCAGCAGGGGCTGGGTGGCGTCGACTGGGCAGTTTACTACGTTATAGGGTATTTAGGAGACACAAAAAGTACTTCAGTCTCAAAGGGTGCAGGTCAAACACAGGAAAAAAGTAGATACAGGAACCATCGGTATATCAGTTGTAAACTGTTGTAGATGTGTTGGGAAAGCACCAGAGCTCCAAGCGCTAATAGAAAGCACTGATGCTCAAATATAGGCGCAGAAAGGCGGCTAAAGCAGCAGATAAGCTCAGCCGAAATTTTTGCGAAGAACCCACCGATGTTCCGAAACGATAGGATTAACAACACAGTTGCAGGTGTCGTGTTTGTTACTGTTAGAAGTAATTCATCTTGTAGCGAAGTTGATCCACATTGTTCCTGTGAGTTAGTATGAACAGAGGTCATTCTTGACAACCGAAATAAAATAATAACTGGATCCTTTTCCCGACCTCCCAACTCAGATGATGCAAATTCTGAAAGGTACAAACAAGAGTTTAATTTCAAACGTATACCCGACTCAATACAGTCATAGTTACCCTCGATGTGTCGGCGACAATATATGTTTATATCTGGAGGTACGTATAAAACGTCATCCGAAATTGTGCTAAACGCATTCTCTGAAAATTGTTTTAAGTAGTTACTCAAGAGCCCATAGGCATAGCAAACTGTTGTGAAAACACGCTTGACCTCTTAGCGACAAATAATCATGAGCTAACAACGAGCATCAACATGCATACTGGGATCAGTGAACAAAGCGTTGTCGTAGTGAGACTGAATACGTAAGCCCCAGTTCAAACAAATATAAACGACAAATATTTCTACTCAGAAAAGCAGATAAAAATTCGCTTGACACCTTCCTGAGACACAATCTCCACCGATTCCAAATTAACAATGTAAGTGTAAATCAGATGTGGCTTGAAGTCACGGAAATAGTATCGAC
The DNA here is from genome assembly GCF_023897955.1 of Schistocerca gregaria. Taxonomy (NCBI): domain Eukaryota; kingdom Metazoa; phylum Arthropoda; class Insecta; order Orthoptera; family Acrididae; genus Schistocerca; species Schistocerca gregaria. The sequence goes on from NC_064926.1 coordinate 130,938,972, forward strand.
AGCAATTGAGAGATTTTTGCCAAATAAGTTAACAGACGACGGAGCTTACCCCCTTGGTACACAAAACAGGTCAGCAAACTGTTGCAGAAACAACGAAGAAAGATTGCCAAATTTAAACGAAAGCAAAATCCCCAAGACTGATGGTCTTTTACAGAAGCTCGAAATTTAGCGTGGACTTCAGTGCGAGGTGCTCAAAATAGTTTCAACAACGAAACTTTGTCTCGAAGCATTGCAGAAAATCCAAGGAGATTCTGCGTGTGTGTAAAGTATGCTAACGGCCAGACACTATCAATGCCTTCTCTGAGCGATAGCAAATGGAAATACTATCGGAGACAGTGCAGCTAAAGCAGAGTTACCAAACACAGCCTCCCGAAATTTCTCCACCAAAGAAGACGAGGTAAATATACCAAAATTCGAATCAAGAACAGCTCCCAACATGAGTAAATCAGAAGCAGATATCCTCGAAGTAGTGAAGCAACTTAATTCACTTAACGAAAGTAAGTGTTCCGGTCCAGACTGTATATCAATTACGTTCCTTTCGTAGTATTCAGACGCAATAGCTCCATATTTAATGATATACAACCACTCGCACGACGAATGATCCGTACCAAACGACTGGAAATGTGCACAGCTCACAGCAGTATTCAAGTAAGGTAATAGGATTAATCCACTAAATTATAGGCCCCTATCATTAGCGCGGTTCTGGAATATATATTGTGTTCCGATGTTATGAATTACCTAGAAAAGAACGGTCTATTGACGCATAGTCAACACGGGCTTAGAAAACATCGTTCTTGTGAAACGCTACTAGATCTTTACTCACATGAAGTGTTGAATGCTATCGACAAGTTACGTAAAATTGATTCCGTATTTCCAGATTTCCGGATAGTTTTTGGCACTGTACCCCACAAGTGGTTTTAAATCAAATTGTGTGCTTAATGAATATCGTCTCAGTTATGCGACAAGATTTGTGATTTGCTGTCAGAGAGGTCACAGTTCGTAGTAATTGACGGGAAGTCGTCGAGTAAAACAGAAGTGATTTCTAGCGCTCCCCAAGATAGTATTATTGGTTTTCTCCTGTTCCTTATCTATATGAACGATTTATGGGACGATCTGAGCAGACATGTTATGTTCTTTGCAGATGTTGCCATCGTTTATCGTCTAGTAAAGAAATCAGATGATCAAAACAAATGGCAATACGATTTAGGAAAGACATCTGTATGGTACGAAAACTGGCAATTTACCCTAAATAATGAAAAGTGTGAGGTCACATGAGTGCTGAAAGTGATCCGTTAAACTTCGGTTGCACGATAAATCAGTCAAATCTAAAGGCCGTAAATTCAACCAGATACCTAGGAATTGTGGGACACAAACCAAAGACTGCGTTTTATTGGCAGAACACTTACAAAATGTAACGGATCTACTAAAGAGACTACCTACAATATATTTGTATGTCTTCTTTTGGAGTACTGCTGTGCGGTCTGGGATCCTTACTAGATAGGATTAACGGAGTACATCCAGAAAGTTCAAAGAAGAGCAGTACGTTTTGTATTATCATGAAAGAGGGGAGAGAGTGTCACTGACATTGTACAGGATTTTGGTGGACATGATTAAAACAAAGGCGTTTTTCGTTGCGGCGGAATCTTCTCACGGAATTTCAATCACCTCCAAATACGAAAATATTTTGTTGACGCCCACCTACATAGAGAAAAGCGATCATTATAATAAAAAGGGGGAAATCAGAACTCGCACGGAAAGATATAGGTGTTGATTTTCTCCGCGCGCTGTTCGAGATTGGAATAATAGATAATTATTGTGAAGGTCGTTCGATAAACCCACTGCATGCGCTTAAGTGTGATTAGCAGATTATCCATGTAGATGAAGATGTAGAGAGAAGTAGACGCTCTAACTCATCCTAAATATGCTCCATTTGGTTCAGGAACTGTCGACAAACCGCTGCCTCACAGATGCTGGTTTATGACACTGTAAGTCGCGTGTTGATGCAAACTCTACTGTATGCAGTACACAATGCTATATACAGTGTTCACACCCTTCTGCATTTTGTGTTTTCTTTAGTGCAATAAGTGAACCACATCCTAACCATAACATGGAACCATCCCTGTGTATCTCACTGTTTGCACTACACATGTTGGCACACAACGTTCTCTAGGCCGTCACCAAACATAAACCCCTCTTTCAGATTACGACAGGATAGAGCGTGAATCAACATTCAAGCCTTCCGCTGTCCACTGACGTCGCTCTTTACACCACGTTAAGCCTCGCTTCAAACTGGCTACAGAAGCGTGTGCCTTATCAAAAACTTCTTGACCATTGCAGGGAAGAGTGTTGTACATTGGTACACTTCTCAAACTTTCGCCTCTAGCCCGTCCTGCACTAAAAACTTAATAAGGGGCATGAAAGGGAAGCAATGGTTGGGAAGGGAGTGCGACAGGGTTGTAGCCTACCCCCGATGTTATTCAATCTGTGTATTGAGCAAGCAGTAAAGGACAAAAAAGAAAAATTCGGAGTAGGAATTAAAATCTATGGAGAAGAAATTAAAACTTTGAGGTTCGCCGATGACATTGTGATTCTGTCACAGACAGCAAAGGACCTGAAAGAGCTGCTGAACGGAATGGACAGTGTCTTGAAAGGATGATGTAAGATGAACATCAACAAAAGCAAAACGAAGATAATGGTATGTAGAGTGTCAGGAAGTCTTTTCTGAAAGTATTTGTATGGAGTGTAGCCATGTATGGAAGTGAAACGTGGACGATAAATAGTTTAGACAAAATAAGAATAGAAACTTTCGAATTGTGGTGCTACAGAGGGATGCTGAAGATTAGGTGGGTAGATCACATTACTAATGAGGAGGTATTGAATAGAATTGGGGAGAAGAGAAATTTGTGGCACAACTTGACTAGAAGAAGGGATCGATTGGTAGAAAAATTTCTGAGGCATCAAGGGATCACCAATTTAGCATTGGATGACAGCGCGGAGGGTAAAAATCGTAGAGGGAGACCAAGAGATGAATACACTAAGCAGATTCAGAAGGATGTAGGCTGCCGTAGGTACTGGGAGATGAAGCAGCTTACACAGGATAGAGTAGCATGGAGAGCTGAAGACCACAGGACTGAAGACCACAACAACAACACTGACGGAAAAGATTCGGAACACCAAGAAGGAATTGTCTGACATAAACGAAAGTTGGTAGACGTGTTTCTAGATCTTCAAAATGATGTCTATTCCACTTTCGCGCTAGTCGCGTAAGAGTGGCGTCGAAACGCCACTGTGGGGATGCAAATCAGGTTTGCTTTAAATACAAGCTGTGACGGTCTTAAGCGTTAGTTATCTTTGAGATTGGACGAGGTGAGTTCGTGTTATAGTTGGAGTCACGAATGGTGGGTCGAGTTTACACTTGTTCTGCACACCTAAGTCACGCATTCTACGAAAGCCATTGAGAAAACAGTGTCATTTTTAATGCACTGCTGCTAATGCGGCAGCTACTGCGAGCATCAAACGTAATCGTCGCGAGTTGTTCAGTGAGTGTCTATTCCATTTGTTGTGAATTGTCATCACTGACAGTGGTGGTAAGTGATGAGTTCTGCAGAAGCAAGTGAAAGAAATAATTTGCGGGATATGCGCTTTCTTCAGGCGGAAAGCACCCGCATGCGTATTTTGAATCGTCAGTAATGCAACCCCCGTCTGTGCATCGACATGAGCGAACCGGTATCCTTTGTGGATCGAACATTACTCAAGAATGCCTTTAAGGCGGCAAACACGCTATTACGAACGCCTTTCTGAATCTGAAAGAGGTCGTGTAATAGGACTGCGAGAAGCTGCTTATTCACTACTGGGCATTAAAATTACTACACCACCAAGATGATGTGCTACAGACCCGAAATTTAACCGACAGGAAGAAGATGCTATGATATGCAAATGATTAGCTTCTCAGAGCATTCACACAAGGTTGGCGCCGGTGGCGACACCTACAACGTGCTGACATGAGGAAAGTTTCCAACCGATTTCTCATACAGAAACAGCAGTTGACCGACGTTGCCTGGTGAAACGTTGCTGTTATGCCTCGTTTAAGGAGGAGAAATGCGTACCATCACGTTTCCGACTTTGATAAAGGTCGGATTGTAGCATATCGCGATTGCGGTTTATGGTATCTCGACATTGTTGCTCGCGTTGGTAGAGATCCAATGACCGTTAGCAGAATATGGAATCGGTGGGTTCAGGAGGGTAATACGGAACGCAGTGCTGGATCCCAACGGCCTCGTATCACTGGCAGTCGAGATGACACGTATCGTATCCGCATGGCTGATCCCTGAGTCAAGAGATAGGGACGTTTGCAAGACAACAACCATCTGCACGAACAATTCGACAACGTTTGCAGCAGCATGGACTATCAGCTCGGAGACCATGGCTGCGGTTATCATTGACGCTGCATAACCGACAGGAGCGCTTGGGATGGTGTACTCAACGCCGAACCTGGGTGTACAAATGGCAAAACGTCATTTTTTTTCGGATGAATCCAGGTTCTGTTTACAGCATCATGATGGTCGCGTCTGTGTTTGGCGACATCGCGGTGATCGCACATTGGAAGCGTGTATTCGTCATCGCCATACTGGCGTATCACCCGGCGTGATGGTGTGGGGTGCCATTGGTTACAAGTGTAGGTCACCTCTTGTTCGCATTGACGGCACTTTGAACAGTGGACGTTACATTTCAGATGTGGTACGATCCGTGACTCTACCCTTCATTTGATCCCTGCGAAACCCTACATTTCAGCAGGACAATGCACGGCCGCATGTTGCAGGTCCTGTACGGGCCTTTCTGGATACAGAAAATGTTCGACTGCTGCCCTGGTCAGCACATTCTCCAGATCTCTCACCAGCTGAAAACGTCTGCTCAATGGTGGCCGAGCAACTGGCTCGTCGCAATACGCCAGTCACTACTCTTGATAAACTGTGGGATCGTGTTGAAGCTGCATAGGTAGCTGTACCTATACACGCCATCCAAGCTCGGTTTGACTCAATGCCCAGGCGTATGAAACCCGTTATTACGGACACAGGTGGTTGTTCTGGGTACTGATTTCTCAGGATCTATACACCCAAATTGCGCGAAAACGTAATCACATGTCAGTTCTAGTATAATATGTTTGTCCAATGAATACCCATTATCATCTGCATTTCTTCTTGGTGTAGGAATTTTAATGGCCAGTAGTGTACCTTCTGAGATTTTACAGAAAGACTTGGTAGGAATGTAGCCGTTATACATTGCTGCAACGGTGGTCACGATAATCTATGGTTGCAAGAAGACAGGGTTCCAGACGACCACGTGTCACCATCAAGAGGGAAGACCATCGTGTTCGGTGTATGGCTCTGGGGCATCATACTGCATCTGCCGCAGTCTTTGAGCAGCATTTGGCGCAACAGTTGCAAAACGGTTACTTCAAGGACAGCTCCGATCCAGACGCTCTGTAGCGTGCATTTCACTGGCCTCCAACCACCGCCATTTGCGACTATAATGATGTCAAACAATAGATGAAGGTCAGTTGCATTTTCTGATGAAAGCTGGCTGTAACTTGGTGCCAGTGATGGCCGTGCGTTGGTTAGAAGGAGGGCAGGTGAGGGCCTGTAACCAACTTTCTGCATGAAACTTCCTGGCAGATTAAAACTGTGTGCTGGACCGAGACTCGAACTCGGGACCTTTTCCTTTCACTGGCGGAAGAAAAACTGTGAGAACGGGGCGTGAGGGTCACCCAGAGAGTAATGGACCGCATTTTTTTTTTCTCAGACAAAAACAATGCTACGAATGCGAAAAGTTACCTATGTGTTATTTGAAGTCTCTTGAGTGAGCGCGCCAAGTTTCCGTCACTTCCGACAGATGGCGTAGCTGCAGGACAATTTCAAAATGGCGTCTGTAGGTGACGTACGTTACAAGCAATGCGCTGTCATTGAATTTCTCACTGCAGATAAAGAAACTGCGAACAATATTCACAAACGCTTCTGCGAAGTCTGTGGAGCATCTGCTGTCGACAGAAGTACAGTTAGTCACTGGGCACGGAGGGTAAGGTCATCAGAAGGCGGTTTGGCAGAGCTCCACGTTTTGCAGCGATCGGGGAGATCATGAACGGCTGTTACGTATGACATGTTGCAGCGAGCTGATGTCATTCGCGAGGATAGACGCATTGTGACCATTCGTGGAAGACATTTTGAGGACGATGAGGAGGTGATTCACACTGTGACACAGTGAAGCACTGGCTCATCCACCAGAACAAGGATTGATACCGATCAGGCATACACGCCCTTGTTTCACGCTGGAGGAAGGTCATAGAACGGGATGGAGATTACGTGGACAAATAGGGTGTATAGATAAAACATCATTCTTTTGTGTGTGTAATTCTCATTGTGTTCTATAAAGAATTGTTGAAGAAGAAAATGCGGCGCATTATTTTCTGAGCAACCCTCATAGCTTTATGATGTTGTGTATTTGAGCTGTTCTGGGACAGTAGTATAGATAAAGCAACTTATCCAGAGAGCATACAACTTTTTTTTATTTGAGACCAAGGAGTAAGCTAACTACTGCATACCCAGAGAGTAAACATTTATTACTGAACTTATCAGTGAACGTAAGTACTTCGAACACTGCATGCTGTCACTAAAATTCTCATTGCAACGCCCGATCGCTACACCACTGCCCCACAAGTGTCGACGATATTTGGCACTGAAGCAAGCGTGGCGTCTCGCTCACGGCATCACTTGTTTTGTGGACCCTGGGCCGATATTTTGTGATGTGCCATTCATTGCGCCTCCTGGCGGAGTCACATCTGTCACAATATCCATGAGTTCGTTTTTCATTGACTATTGTATAGTTGGCTAGTCTCCCAATGGGTGCCTCCCGAAGTGACAGATAGGGATAGGGGGTTGCTCACAAGATAAAGTGGGCATTGGGGAAATAAAATACTCAGGATGGACTAAAACTAGCACAACGCAAAGATAGATCTCGATGCTGCATAGAAGGCAATCTGACTATAACAGATCATCTGAAATAAAATCAGCTGGTACGGATGTTTAAACGTGACAGAGCCATGGATGTCCTTACGCTCCGCAGCTTTTGCGACGCGGCCAAAGGTACACTCGAACTGCTAAAAATAAAAAATAAATTCACGCCGTACTGATCATTATATGCCGACCCATGGAAGAAATAAGGTAAAGAGTAAGGACAAAGTACATACATCAGAAACGTTTAAAATAGTGACATGAAATGTTAGAGGTCTGACACATAAAGAAACAGAACTGGAACAACGTTAAAATCGACATTACTGCGATAACTGAAAAAAAACCTACAGAGAACGTTCGCATTTCAGAATTATGTGTTGATCTATTACAGAGTGTCGCAAGAACACAGAGCAGCTGCTGCTGTCTCCATTTCGGTGCGAAAACCGTTAAAGAACAGAATACATTCGTACACATTTGTTAACGAAAGAATACTAGTGTCATGTCAAAGCTGAGAAAGAATACGTCTCCATACTGTCTTTGTATGCCCCAGAAGATGGAAGAGCTAAAAATTCCATTGGATTTTATTATATGGTACAGAACATTATAGGAAAAATAAATAAACGTGATTATACACTTCTCATGGAAGACTTAAACGCCAGAGTGGGTAAGATTTTGCCACAAACAATGAATTACAAATAACAACCACTTTTTTGAAACATCGACATCCTTAAATGTGCATGGGTAGCTCGAGGTACAGCTTCACTAATAGTCTATATGCTCGCAAATAAAAAGATATGGGTAAGAATAAAAGATACAAGAGTTTACAGGAGCTTCGACGTACCATCAGATCACTTTTAGTAAGACATGACACAACTTTTTAAAAAGGATGGAAGAAACCACGCAGAACCCCCCAGTCGGATGCAAGAACCTACAAAGAACACTTACTCCAAGGATATACCATCAAGCTATCATCGCCAAGGAGACTAAGAAACGTAAAAACAAACCAGTAAGTAACAACGTACAGTAAATAATTTCTTGTGAGCGTTCCCCTATGTGCCTGCCACTTCGCAGACTAGCCAACTCCATAATAATCAACGAAATTATAACATTCGCAGCAGCTCAAACATTAGGAATGAGGAAAAATAAATGCTCGAAAATGGGATTAATCATTTGGAATGATCATATTAGCAAGTTAATAAAAGACAAGAGAGAGACGTCTGTAAAAGCTTTGTCATCACCTAAGAATGTGAATTACAGAGAGGGTTTTGAAAGTAAATCTGCTTTGGTAAGGAATGAATACGAAAAATTAAACAGGAAAGTTGGACCGATATGTGAGTGAAATACACTCCTGGAAATGGAAAAAAGAACACCTTGACACCGGTGTGTCAGACCCACCATACTTGCTCCGGACACTGCGAGAGGGCTGTACAAGCAATGATCACACGCACGGCACAGCGGACACACCGGGAACCGCCGTGTTGGCCGTCGAATGGCGCTAGCTGCGCAGCATTTGTGCACCGCCGCCGTCAGTGTCAGCCAGTTTGCCGTGGCATACGGAGCTCCATCGCAGACTTTAACACTGGTAGCATGCCGCGACAGCGTGGACGTGAACCGTATGTGCAGTTGACGGACTTTCAACGAGGGCGTATAGTGGGCATGCGGGAGGCCGGCTGGACGTACCGCCGAATTGCTCAACACGTGGGGCGTGAGGTCTCCACAGTACATCGATGTTGTCGCCAGTGGTCGGCGGAAGGTGCACGTGCCCGTCGACCTGGGACCGGACCGCAGCGACGCACGGATGCACGCCAAGACCGTAGGATCCTACGCAGTGCCGTAGGGGACCGCACCGCCACTTCCCAGCAAATTAGGGACACTGTTGCTACTGGGGTATCGGCGAGGACCATTCGCAACCGTCTCCATGAAGCTAGGCTACGGACCCGCACACCGTTAGGCCGTCTTCCGCTCACGCCCCAACATCGTGCAGCCCACCTCCAGTGGTGTCGCGACAGGCGTGACTGGAGGGACGAATGGAGACGTGTCGTCTTCAGCGATGAGAGTCGCTTCTGCGTTGGTGCCAATGATGGTCGTATGCGTGTTTGGCGCCGTGCAGGTGAGCGCCACAATCAGGACTGCATACGACCGAGGCACACAGGGCCAACACCCGGCATCATGGTGTTGGGAGCGATCTCCTACACTGGCCGTACACCTCTGGTGATCGTCGAGGGGACACTGAATACTGAACGGTACATCCAAACCGTCATCGAACCCATCGTTCTACCATTCCTAGACCGGCAAGGGAACTTGCTGTTCCAACAGGACAATGCACGTCCGCATGTATCCCGTACCACCCAACGTGCTCTAGAAGGTGTAAGTCAACTACCCTGGCCAGCAAGATCTCCGGATCTGTCCCCCATTGAGCATGTTTGGGACTGGATGAAGCGTCGTCTCACGCGGTCTGCACTTCCAGCACGAACGCTGGTCCAACTGAGGCGCCAGGTGGAAATGGCATGGCAAGCCGTTCCACAGGACTACATCCAGCATCTCTACTATCGTCTCCATGGGAGAATAGCAGCCTGCATTGCTGCGAAAGGTGGATATACACTGTACTAGTGCCGACATTACGCATGCTCTGTTGCCTGTGTCTATGTGCCTGTGGTTCTGTCAGTGTGATCATGTGATGTATCTGACCCCAGGAATGTGTCAATAAAGTTTCCCCTTCCTGGGACAATGAATTCACGGTGTTCTTATTTCAATTTCCAGGAGTGTATATCATGATATTCATGGGAGACAAAATAAAGGATACAAGATCATGAAGCTCTTGAATAAACAAGAGAGAGATACTTTACATTTGAATGCAATGTCCGAAAAAGAATGGTTAAAACACTTCAAATGTCTGTGACCTGATAATGAAGAAGAACCAGAAATAAACACCAGTACCAGCGACTTTGTAGATCTCATAACAATGGAAGAGCTAGAAAAATGTGGTCAAAGAAGCAAAAAATAAAAAGACGCCTGGTACTGATAATATAAACATGGAGCTCATTTAATATGCATCTGACTAACTAAAGTACAGGCTCTCAAATTTTATGAACGTTTGCTGGCTGAGCGGACACGTGCCAGACGAATGGAATGAAGATTCGGTATGCCTTACTTACAAGAAAGGCGATAAACAACAATGCGCAAATTACCGAGGAATAAATCTACTAAATTCCTGCTATAAACTGTATGCTAAAGAGCATGTATGTTAGAGGTACAATAAGGTTTTAAAAGCGGTAGGTCATGTTCTGATTGTCTTTTCACTTTGGCACAAGTAATCGAGAAAAAAAGGAAATTTAGACTGCCAACTTACTGTGTTCTTAGCGATCATGAAAAGGCGTTTGACAAGGTAAAGCAGAAAATGCTATGGGAATCACTTAAGGTGTTGGCAGTTCCAGAACATCTAATTACGACAATTCAGTCATTACAAAAAAAATACTAATGAAGGATCCATACTGTGAGGAATGGGATAGAATCTGCCGATAGTAATCACGGAGTCAGACAAAGTTGCCCACTGTCCCCTGTCCCTTTTAATTTTTATACAGACGATATCATTCGTAAATTGTTGATTCAATTAAATGACACATTAAGAAGTGATAATTTAAATTTTATGATAATGCAATTTGCTGATGATCAGATTACAATAGGAAACTCTGAGTAAAGGTTCAAATTTCAGTACACAAATTGAGTCTGATTGCCGCTAAATTTGGAATAATAACATCAACAAATAAAACAAAAGTGACGACATTTCAAGGACTGGAACCCACAAGAGCCAAAATTGTTATAGGGGGATAAATAATTGAACAAGTGAGAGAGTTTGCATATTTAGGGCGCAATTTTAAATTTTCAAAGGCAAATGATGTAGAGGTAAAAGTGGCCAGATTCAGATATTTTTGTGAAACTATACGACGTACATTGAAATACACTCCTGCAAATTGAAATAAGAACACCGTGAATTCATTGTCCCAGGAAGGGGAAACTTTATTGACACATTCCTGGGGTCAGAAACATCACATGATCACACTGACAGAACCGCAGGCACATAGACACACGCAACAGAGCATGCACAATGTCGGCACTAGGACAGTGTATATCCACCTTTCGCAGCAATGCAGGCTGCTATTCTCCCATGGAGACGATCGTAGAGATGCTGGATGTAGTCCTGTGGAACGGTTTGCCATGCCATTTCCACCTGGCGCCTCAGTTGGACCAGCGTTCGTGCTGGACGTGCAGACCGCGTGAGACAACGCTTCATCCAGTCCCAAACATGCTCAATGGGGGACAGATCCGGAGATCTTGCTGGCCAGGGTAGTTGACTTACACCTTCTAGAGCACGTTGGGTGGTACGGGATACACGCGGACGTGCATTGTCCTGTTGGAACAGCAAGTTCCCTTGCCGGTCTAGGAATGGTAGAACGATGGGTTCGATGACGGTTTGGATGTACCGTGCACTATTCAGTGTCCCCTCGACGATCACCAGAGGTGTACGACCAGTGTAGGAGATCGCTCCCCACACCATGATGCCGGGTGTTGGCCCTGTGTGCCTCGGTCTTATGCAGTCCTGATTGTGGCGCTCACCTGCACGGCGCCAAACACGCATACGACCATCATTGGCACCAACGCAGAAGCGACTCTCATCGCTGAAGACGACACGTCTCCATTTGTCCCTCCATTCACGCCTGTCGCGACACCACTGGAGGCGGGCTGCACGATGTTCTGGCGTGAGCGGAAGACGGCCTAACGGTGTGCGGGACCGTAGCCCAGCTTCATGGAGACGGTTGCGAATGGTCCTCGCCGATACCCCAGTAGCAACAGTGTCCCTAATTTGCTGGGAAGTGGCTGTGCGGTCCCCTACGGCACTGCGTAGGATCCTACGGTCTTGGCGTACATCCGTGCGTCGCTGCGGTCCGGTCCCAGGTCGACGGGCACGTGCACCTTCCGCCGACCACTGGCGACAACATCGATGTACTGTGGAGACCTCACGCCCCACGTGTTGAGCAATTCGGCGGTACGTCCAGCCGGCCTCCCGCATGCCCACTATACGCCCTCGTAGAAAGTCCGTCAACTGCACATATGGTTCACGTCCACGCTGTCGCGGCATGCTACCAGTGTTAAAGACTGCGATGGAGCTCCGTATGCCACGGCAAACTGGCTGACACTGACGGCGGCGGTGCACAAATGCTGCGCAGCTAGCGCCATTCGACTGCCAACACCGCGGTTCCCGGTGTGTCCGCTGTGCCGTGCGTGTGATCATTGCTTGTACAGCCCTCTCGCAGTGTCCGGACACACCGGTGTCAATGTGTTCTTTTTTCCATTTCCAGGAGTGTATAACGTACGGGAAGAAACATTGAACAAACTTTACAAAGTAACAGCGCTACCTTTGCTGCTGTATGGTAGCGAATGTTGGACCCTAACGTCTGATCAATTACGACGAATCGAACCATCAGAGATGAAATTTCTTAGCTTTGTAGAGAGATATTCATTGCTGGACCATAAAAGAAATACCAACAGTAGACAAGAACTAGATGTTAAAACTATTTCAGATATAAATGAAAAATACCGCCTTTAATTGAAAAACCATGTTCAACGTATGTCTAATGATGGAATAACTAAAGTGGCAATACACTACAACCCAACCAGCAAGAGGAACGTCGGATGTCACTTAAAGAGAAGGCGTGAACAATTCTGTGGCGGAACAGGCCAAAAAGCCTAATTCTTGAAGACGACGACGACGATGATGATGACTGTTGTGGCTGGTTCGTGACGGAATGGTTCCCGGCAGCTGAGGGTGCGGTATTCGGAATAGCATCTACATTGCCTGTGCCAATGGTTGAGCCTCAAAATACGGGTTTCAGACGATCCACGGACACTTGTGGGAGTACCCACATTGTCAACCATGAACATCTGTTTATTTATGTCAAGGACTATGCAAGGTCCATCACTCGAGGGCTGGAATGGTTTGTCTACAGCATCGTGTTGAATAAAGACTTGGTCACACGTTTCTGGGTCCTTGAAAACGAAAAGACAACGACTTAGTTTGCCCCGCGATGCAAAAGGACGGCGTTGTCAGACTTTTACCCGTAGCTTGGAGATGAAGCCCGACGTATCAGATTAGTCATTAGGGGTATTCTCGAAGAATTCGCCTGGTAGTTGTATTGTTTGGCCATGTACGGGATCAGCTGCTGTAGCCTTGGGGCCTTCTTTAATGGATGCAAGGAGGCTGGGAAGCACAATGGGCAAAGCTTCCGTCCAATGAAGTGATTCGTGACATCTTAACTGCCGGTATAGTCTTTGCACATTTCCGTTAGCTGCAAGGTGGTAAACTGGATCGTGAATACACTTCGTGCCTAACAGAGTGGAGAGTGCTTAAGCAAATATGACTCAGATTGGCGGCCTTGATCAAATCGTTCAAATGGCTCTGAGCACTATGGAACATCTGAGGTCATGTCCCCTAGACTCAGAACTACTTAAACCTAACTAACCTAAGGGCATCACACACATCCATGCCCAGGCAGGATTCGAACGTGCGACTATAGCAGCAGCGCGGTTCCGCTTAGAACCGCTAGGCCACACGGCCGGCCGGCAATGATCTACGGTGGCACAAATAAGTACGCAGAAATTGGCAATCCATCCTTGAAAGAACGTGCTTGCCCGCTTTCAGAAGTTATATTATTCATAGGAAAGCTCATGGCCAACGTAAAAACCGATCTAGACGGTAAGTGAAACTTTCAGATGGTGGCTAAATGAACGTGCTCGAATCGCTGACTACGTGGGATAAACGTGCCAGGTGGTGCTTTGACATGGGTGATTTTATTCCTCTACCACTGTAGCCACAAACAGCTTGCAATTCTTGTTCGTACCTGGTCACACGAAAACGTGCTTCATAAGTTTCACCATACCGCGATCTCCCGGATGCGCCAAGTTATGCAATTAGGCCATGGCCTGATGCCGAAGCTGCGGGGAAATAAACGGTTGTATCTTCGCCGTTGAAACATCACAATATATTCGTATGTTCACTGATGTTACTGGGAGGCATTGGAAGTGCAGGCCAATTGGTTGCTCCAGTAGAGCGCGTAGCTCTGGATCAAGATGTAGCGTCTGGGCAGGGGCATCGTCGTCGATTGCGGTTGTAGGCGTTTCGACGCGAGAGAGAGAGAGAGAGAGAGAGAGAGAGAGAGAGAGAGAGAGAGAGCATCTGCTGGAATATTCAACTCATCCTGAACGCGGATAACATGCATCGCAAATTGGCTGTTCGGCTTCTGAAGAGAGGCAAATGTCAGTGGTTTGTGGTCGGTAATCATAGTAAGCTGCAGCCCTTCGAGCATATGGCAAAACTTTTTTATGCCAGTATACGCTCGCGATCAAATGTCATTCGGCCTTGTTGTGCTGGTGATATTTTTTAAGAAAAAACCCAAGAGGATGCCAACACAGCTTTGTACGAGTATCACTCCAAAACAAATGCACACTATTTTTTTTAATCCATCTTTTATTCTACATGTTTGAAAGTTGTACAGTGTGTAGATGCATCCTTCAGAAACAATATTTACATTTCTCGACATAAGTTCCATCCATCTCATCTGCCTTACGCCATCTTGGAAGCAGCACCCGTATACCCGCACGGTAAAATTCTGGACCAACCTGTTGGAGCCACTGTTTGGCAGCGTGCACAAAGGAGTCATCATCTTCAAACCTTTTTTCCACAAAGAGAGTCTTTCAGTTTCTCAAAGAGATAATAGTCACATGGAGACAGGTCAGGACAGTAAGGCGGGTGTTTCAATGTTGTCCATCCGAGTTTTGTGATCGCTTCCATGGTTTTTTGACTGACATACAGCAGTGCATTTCTAGGCAACAGCAAAACATCCTGCTTTTGCCGATGGATTGGACACATTGAACAAATAATTGAAGACGAATGGTGTAAGTACTTCTCCGAGATGAAGAAGCTGTCACAAGACAGCAATTATCAGCTGCTATTGTAATCATTCCAGTTGTTGATACATTTCGTTCTTTTAGTTTTCAGGAACCGAATGAAAGTTTTCCTTATGGATAACATATTCTATACAATACTGTTGGCACTCTGCGTGTTCCTTTTTCCGTGTTCTGATGAAAACTGCCCTTCCTTACACTTAGCAGGGAGCGTAATGGAACATATACTGCACACATTCGCTTATTTCATTGTTACAAGGCTTTATCACACCATTTTTTGGAGGACTGAAAATGGTTTTCCTTGCACACTGTCCTTTCTTAGTTTCAAAACAGTATGTTAATCCTGGATTACGAAATTGGTCTGTGGAAGTTCACACTTTGCAGTTAATGCCGTGTCGTTCTCTTTTATGTGCATCCCTTTGTTTTGGGAGTAGTGCCAATAACAGTGTTCTTAAGAAAAACATTTTATATGTCTGCAATGATCGAAATACATGTTTCCTACTGTTATTGTTTACAGGATAACCACCTAAGCCCCCCAAAAAATGAACCAGATCTGGTGAATGAGCTTTCCAATTTACACTGTGCTTAAGACATAAGAACAAAAATAATTGCGAGAGTTGTTGATTAATGATGTTTAGTTTGCAGTCAGGGCATGGGTATGCCATTGACAACTGAGCCTCTAATCCCAGTTATAAAAATTGGAATAAAGCTCAGTGGCTCATACATTCAGTATTCTGGCCTTTGATGGCAACCTATGCTCATCACTGCTGCACCCACTCTAGAAACACATTGGCTGTGGAAACGTTTTCTTCCGTCCACTAGTATAATATAGACTTGGTAACAGTGCAGTGATAACTGATCATCTAGTTACTTCCTGGATGGCACAGAACTATCCTACCAAATTCGTCTGATAATTTCTTGTCATTTCCATTGAATGATCTGAGCGATTTTCACCTAACTTGTGACATCGGGTATGGTTTTGGGTGCGGGAAAACCATTGCACACACAAACTACAATTAGTTTCATCATTTACGTTGTATCTGCATTACTCACTACTGGGACAATGAGAGAGAGATAAATGACGCAATTCTTTGCTAGCTACGTGTTCGCACCATACAGTGAAGATGTGAGGATCACTCCAAAAGAAATGCACACAATTTCTTTTTTAAATCATTACTTTATTCTTTTTTAAATCATTACTTTATTCTACACGTTTGAAAGTTTTTCAGTGTGTAGATACATCCTTTAGGAACAATATTTTCATTTCTCCACATAATTTCCATCCCTCTCAACTGCCTTACGCCTTCTTGGAACCAGCGCCTGTATACCTGCACAGTAAAATTCTTGACCAACCTGTTGCAGCCACTGTTTGGAAACGTGCACAAGGGAGTCATCATCTTCAAACCTTGTTCCACGAAGAGAGTCTTACAGTTTCTCAAACAGATGACAGTCACATGGAGCCAGGTCAGGATTGTAAGGCGGGTGTTTCAGTGTTGTCCATGTGAGTTTTGTGATGGCTTCATGTGGCCGTGCATTGTCGTGCATCCTGCTTTTTCCGATGTGGTCGAACACGACTTAGTCGAGCTTGAAGTTTCTTCAGCGTCGTCGCATATGCATCAGAATTTGTGGTGGTTCCACTTGGCATGATGTCCACAAGCAAGAGTCCTCCGGAATCGAAAAACACCATAGCCATAACTTTTCCAGCAGAAGGTGTTGTTTTGATTTTTTTTTTCTTGGGTGAATTTGCATGATGCCACTCCATTGATTGCCTCTTCGTGTCTGGTGAAAAATGATGGAGCCATGTTTTATTACCTGTCACAGTTCTTCCAAGAAATTCATCTCCACCATTCTCGTACTGTTCCGAAAGTTCGCTGCATGACGTTTTTCTTGTTTCTTTGTGAGCCACTGTCAACATCCTGGGAACTCACCTGGCACAAACCGCTTTTAACGTCAACACTTTCAGTATTCTGAAAACACTTCCTTCACCTATCCCAACGTACCGTAACAAGTCTTGCACTGTGATCCGTCTGTCAGCAGTCACCAATTCGTTAACTCTCTGCACGTTGTCTGGAGTGTGTGCAGTACGAGGCCTGCCGCTGCGAGGACAATCCTCAATATTCCCGTGCCCGCTTTCATCTCGTAACCTGCTTGCCCACCGACTAACTGCACTGCGATCGACAGCAGCATCTCCATACACCTTTTTCAACCACTTATGGATGTTTGCCACTGTCTCATTTTCACAGCACAGGAATCCTATGACAGCTACTTGCTTTTGACGAACGTCAAGTGTAGCAGCCATCTTGAATACATGCTGTGACGGCGCCACTCACGGGAACAGGTTGAACTAAGTTTGAAAACAAGCGGGAAGGTTCCATCTACACACTGTAAGACTTTCACACATGCAGAATGAAAACTGTATTTTTACAAAAATAGTGTGCTTTTCTTTTGGAGCGACCCTCGTATGTTGCTGTAGTACAGCACATATCGCTATTGCAGATGCTAATAATGTTACTTCAGCAATAGTGCTTCTCACCTTTCCGATAGCTGTGTCAGTCTCGACAGTCCACAGATTTCATTCTTCGTTTTGGAGCACCTCTCAGCAAGTCGTTTTATAGAGCTGTCAACTGCTCGTGGTTATGTAGGAAACAGCGGTAGAAATTTATGACGCTAAGAAATCGTTGCAGTTCCTGGACTGTGACTGGTCATGGGCTTGTTAGTATGGTTTCCACTGTCTCTTCGAGTGGCATCATTCCTTGGGCACCAGTAGTGTAGCCTAATAATTGCACTTCTGTCACACTTCGAAGGCTTAATAATCAGTTCCTGCGAGCGACAGCAATTGAAGATTTGGTGGAAATGCTCCACATGCTTTGATTTCGAAATAGACGTAACCAAAAATTAATAATATACACAAAGCAGAAATCAAGGTCCGCATTATTTCATTCATGAAACATTGGAATGGTTGTACGGCGTTGCATAGTCCGAATGGCATCCTCTTAAACTAGTTTGTCACCAGACACCTATCTCTAGTTTGAGAGAGACATGAGGACAATCCCAGAGAGGTGTCTCGCGCCACACGTTGAGAACTTTGCACACAGCGTACACAGCAAATATATATTTTGTGCCATTTATTTAGTGCACACGTATCATCAGATATTCGTCGCGTCCAAATATAGAGACAAAATCGCCATTATTACTCAGTTTACTACTTAGTTGAGTTTTGGGTAGTCAGCGCACACTTTCCATTGTCCTTCTTTGGTACAACATGTAATGCTACAGCCTAGCTACTGCATGAGGGTCGACAAATTCGTGGTGTCAACGGTGATGAACTTGCTTCATTAGCGTTCTTCTCAACTGTTACTCGACGAGGCCGTATATGAATCGGCAGTCCCAGGGTAGTGAATGTTTGCTGGGTATCTCTCTTAATAGGTTGCTAGGCGCCCTTTCTCTGGTGTTTCAGCAGATGTTTGCAATTTCTTCTTTATACTGTGTACCTGGAGTCAGCCCAAAGAAATAGTGGTCTTCAAATCTTTCATGCGACGTCCAGTGTCGACAGAAAACTTCTGTTCGTTTCCCATTGCAAAAAATGATTTTTAGAGAGGAATTTTACATGCCGTTTAATACAGCGGTCCCAGATTACTCTACTGCTATATTTGTTTGATCCGTGTGTATTAACAAGAATACCAGTACTCAAGCAGTGGCTGCAGTGCCCTGACCAGTACAGTTACCGTCAAGCATGCAGCGCTGCTGAGTTACTGCTTGATTGCTGTTTATACTCCTTAGTTTATTGCCCTTTTAATACATATCGATGAATCCATTATAGGACTAGATTAATTTTGGAGCGCTCTATCGAGTGGGCATGTGAAATTTCTATTTAAAAATACACTCCTGGAAATTGAAATAAGAACACCGTGAATTCATTGTCCCAGGAAGGGGAAACTTTATTGACACATTCCTGGGGTCAGATACATCACATGATCACACTGACAGAACCACAGGCACATAGACACACGCAACAGAGCATGCACAATGTCGGCACTAGTACAGTGTATATCCACCTTTCGCAGCAATGCAGGCTGCTATTCTCCCATGGAGGCGATCGTAGAGATGCTGGATGTAGTCCTGTGGAACGGCTTGCCATGCCATTTCCACCTGGCGCCTCAGTTGGACCAGCGTTCGTGCTGGACATGCAGACCGCGTGAGACGACGCTTCATCCAGTCCCAAACATGCTCAATGGGGGACAGATCCGGAGATCTTGCTGGCCAGGGTAGTTGACTTACACCTTCTAGAGCACGTTGGGTGGCACGGGATACATGCGGACGTGCATTGTCCTGTTGGAACAGCAAGTTCCCTTGCCGGTCTAGGAATGGTAGAACGATGGGTTCGATGACGGTTTGGATGTACCGTGCACTATTCAGTGTCCCCTCGACGATCACCAGAGGTGTACGGCCAGTGTAGGAGATCGCTCCCCACACCATGATGCCGGGTGTTGGCCCTGTGTGCCTCGGCCGCATGCAGTCCTGATTGTGGCGCTCACCTGCACGGCGCCAAACACGCATACGACCATCATTGGCACCAAGGCAGAAGCGAATCTCATCGCTGAAGACGACACGTCTCCATTCGTCCCTCCATTCACGCCTGTCGCGACACCACTGGAGGCGGGCTGCACGATGTTGGGGCGTGAGCGGAAGACGGCCTAACGGTGTGCGGGACCGTAGCCCAGTTTCATGGAGACGGTTG
This sequence comes from Schistocerca gregaria, assembly GCF_023897955.1. Taxonomy (NCBI): domain Eukaryota; kingdom Metazoa; phylum Arthropoda; class Insecta; order Orthoptera; family Acrididae; genus Schistocerca; species Schistocerca gregaria. Next base: position 130,958,673 of record NC_064926.1, read on the forward strand.
CGAATGGTCCTCGATGATACCCCAGGAGCAATAGTGTCCCTAATTTGCAGGGAAGTGGCGGTGCGGTCCCCTACGGCACTGCGTAGGATCCTACGGTCTTGGCGAGCATCCGTGCGTCGCTGCGGTCCGGTCCCAGGTCGACGGGCACGTGCACCTTCCGCCGACCACTGGCGACAACATCGATGTACTGTGGAGACCTCACGCCCCACGTGTTGAGCAATTCGGCGGTACGTCCAGCCGGCCTCCCGCATGCCAACTATACGCCTTCGCTCAAAGTCCGTCAACTGCACATACGGTTCACGTCCACGCTGTCGCGGCATGCTACCAGTGTTAAAGACTGCGATGGAGCTCCGTATGCCACGGCAAACTGGCTGACACTGACGGCGGCGGTGCACAAATGCTGCGCAGCTAGCGCCATTCGACGGCCAACACCGCGGTTCCTGGTGTGTCCGCTGTGCCATGCGTGTGATCATTGCTTGTACAGCCCTCTCGCAGTGTCCGGAGCAAGTATGGTGGGTCTGACACACCGGTGTCAATGTGTTCTTTTTTCCATTTCCAGGAGTGTAGTTCTATTTGTAGTTGGAAACAAACCGTGACATGGGTTTCACATTATGTTTACAGATTGTGACATCTCATCCTCTGGGAGCCATTATAATGGCTAAAGGTGATAATGTACTGCAGTTATGTAATATCTCGTGGACTGCGATTATTTTATCTATTTTGGGTTTGGGAGGGAGGAGGGGAGCTAACTTGGCGGTTCCAGAGGCCTTCAGGTATAATATATCACTCGTGTGGAAAATACACAGAAAATTTAAATGTTTCTTTTTTTGTTTTATTTTGTCATTAGTCTACTGACTGGTTCTGACTGGTTTGGTCCAACCCGCCACGAATTCCTGTCCAGCGCCAACCTTTTCATGTCAAAGTAGCAATTGCAACCTACATCCTCAGTTATTTACTCGAAGCATTCTAATCTCTGTCTTCCTCTACAGTTTTTACCCTCAACATGTCGCTCTGGTAGCACAGAAGTATTTCCTGATGCCTTACCATCATGTAAATTCTTCTCGTCAGTGTTTTCCATATACTCCTCACGTCGCCGCATTCTACGAAAAACCTCCTCATTGCATTCCTTATCAGTCATCTAACTATCAATATTTTTCTCAAATACTTTGATTGTCTTTTGTTCCGGTTTTCCCACTCCACTTTTGACTACCATACATTCGATAAGCCCCAAACGTACATTTCATATTAAAGCCTATGTTTGATACTAACAGACTTCTCTTGGCCAGGAATCCCTTTTTGTCCATGCTAGTCGACTTTTTATGTCCTCATTGCTTCGTCCGTCATAGGTTCTTTTTCTATCTAGGCAGCAGGATTCCTTAACATCGTCTACTTCGTTATCCCCAGTCTTGATGTTAACTTTCTACATCTACATGACTACTCTGCAATTCACATTTAAGTGCTTGGCAGAGGGTTCATCGAACCACAATCATACTATCTCTCTACTATTCCACTCCCGAACAGCAAGCGGGAAAAACGAACACCTAAACCATTCTGTTCGAGCTCTGATTTCTCTTATTTTATTTTGATGATCATTCCTACCTATGTAGGTTGGGCTCAAGAAAATATTTTCGCATTCGGAAGAGAAAGTTGGTGACCGAAATTTCGTAAAAAGGTCTCGCCGCGACGAAAAACGTCTATGCTGTAATGACTTCCATCCCAACTCGTGTATCATATCTGCCACACTCTCTCCCCTATAACGCGATAATACAAAACGAGCTGCCCTTTTTTGCATCCTTTCGATGTCCTCCGTCAATCCCACCTGGTAAGGATCCCACACCGCGCAGCAATATTCTAACAGAGGACGAACGAGTGTAGTGTAAGCTGTCTCTTTAGTGGACTTGTTGCATCTTCTAAGTGTCCTGCCAATGAAACGCAACCTTTCGCTCGCCTTCCCCACAATATTATCTATGTGGTCCTTCCAACTGAAGTTGTTCGTAATTTTAACACCCAGGTACTTAGTTGAATTGACAGCCTTGAGAATTGTACTATTTAAGGAGTAATCGAATTCCAACGGTTTTCTTTTGGAACTCATGTGGATCATCTCACACTTTTCGTTATTTAGCGTCAACTGCCACCTGACACACCATACAGCAATCTTTTCTAAATCGCTTTGCAACTGATACTGGTCTTCGGATGACCGTACTAGACGGTAAATTACAGCATCATCTGCGAACAGTCTAAGAGAACTGCTCAGATTGTCACCCAGGTCATTTATATAGATCAGGAACAGTAGAGGTCCCAGGACGCTTCCCTGGGGAACACCTGATATCACTTCAGTTTTACTCGATGATTTGCCGTCTATTATTACGAACTGCGACCTTCCTGACAGGAAATCACGAATCCAGTCGCACAACTGAGACGATACCCCATAGCTCCGCAGCTTGATTAGAAGTCGCTTGTGAGGAACGGTGTCAAAAGCTTTCCCGAAATCTAGAAATACGGAATCAACTTGAGATCCCCTGTCAATAGCAGCCATTACTTCGTGCGAATAAAGAGCTAGCTGCGTTGCACAAGAGCGATGTTTTCTGAAGCCATGTTGATTACGTGTCAATAGATCGTTCCCTTCGAGGTGATTCATAATGTTTGAATACAGTATATGCTCCAAAACCCTACTGCAAACCGACGTCAATGATATAGGTCTGTAGTTAAATGGATTACTCCTACTACCCTTCTTGAACACTGGTGCGACCTGCGCAATTTTCCAATCTGTAGGTACAGATCTATCGGTGAGCGAGCGGTTGTATATGTGTGCTAAGTAGGGAGCTATAGTATCAGCGTAATCTGAAAGGAACCTAATCGGTATACAATCTGGACCTGAAGACTTGCCCGTATCAAGCGATTTGAGTTGCTTCGCAACCCCTAAGGTATCTACTTCTAAGAAACTCATACTAGCAGATGTTCGTGTTTCAAATTCTGGAATATTCCATTCGTCTTCCCTGGTGAAGGAATTTCGGAAAACTGCGTTCAATAACTCCGCTTTAGCGGCACAGTCGTCGATAACAGTACCATCGGCACTGCGCAGCGAAGGTATTGACTGCGTCTTGCCGCTTGTGTACTTTACATACGACCAGAATTTCTTCGGATTTTCTACCAAATTTCGAGACAATGTTTCGTTGTGGAACCTATTAAAGGCATCTCGCATCGAAGTACGTGCCACATTTCGCGCGTCTGTAAATTTTAGCCCATCTTCAGGATTTCGCGTTCTTCTGAACTTCGCATGCTTTTTCCGTTGCCTCTGCAACAGCGTTCGGACCTTTTTTGTGTACCACGGGGGATCCGTTCCATCTCTTACCAATTTATGAGGTATGAATATCTCAATTGCTGTTGCTACTATATCTTTGAATTTGAGCCACATCTCGTCCACATTCTCATAGTCAGTTCGGAAGGAATGGAAATTGTCTTTTAGGAAGGCTTCTAGTGGCACTTTATCCGCTTTTTTAAATAAAATTATTTTGCGTTTGTTTCTGATGGATTTGGAAGAAATGGTATTGAGCCTAGCTACAATGACCTTGTGATCACTAATCCCTGTATCAGTCATGATGCTCTCTATCAGCTCTGGATTGTTTGTGGCCAAGAGGTCAAGTGTGTTTTCGCAACCATTTACAATTCGCGTGGGTTCGTGGACTAACTGCTCGAAATAATTTTCGGAGAAAGCTTTTAGGACAATCTCGGAAGACGTTTTCTGCCTACCACCGGTTTTGAACAAGTATTTTTGCCAACATACCGAGGGTAGGTTGAAGTCCCCACCAACTATAACCGTATGAGTGGGGTATTTATTTGTTACGAGACTCAAACTTTCTCTGAACTGTTCCGCAACTGTATCATCGGAGTCTGGGGGTCGGTAGAAGGAGCCAATTATTAACTTAATTTGGCTGTTAAGTGTAACCTCCACCCACACCAATTCGCACGGAGTATCTACTTCGACTTCACTACAAGATAAACCACTACTGACAGACACAAACACTCCACCACCAATTCTGCCTAATCTATCTTTCCTGAACACCGTCTGAGACTTAGTAAAAATTTCTGCAGAACTTATTTCAGGCTTTAGCCAGATTTCTGTACCTATAACGATATCAGCTTCTGTGCTTTCTATTAGCGCTTGAAGCTCAGGGACTTTTCCAGCGCAACTACAACAATTTACAACTATAATTCCGACTGTTCCTTGATCCAAGCACGTCCTGTAATTGCCAAGCACCCTTTGACATTGCAGCCCATCCCGCACTTTCCCGAGGCCTTCTAACCTAAAAAACCGCCCAGTCCACGCCACACAGCTTCCGCTACCCGTGTATCCGCCAGCTGAGTGTAGTGAACTCCTGACCTATTCAGCGGAACCCGAAACCCCACCACCCTATGGCGCAAGTCAAGGAATCTGCAGCCAATACGGTCGCAAAACCGTCTGAGCCTCTGATTCAGACCCTCCACCCGGCTCTGCACCAAAGGTCCGCAGTCGGTTCTGTCAACGATGCTGCAGATGGTGAGCTCTGCCTTCATCTCGTAAGCAAGACCGGTAGCCTTCACCAAATCAGATAGCCGCTGGAATCCAGAGAGAATTTCCTCAGATCCAAAGCGACACACGTCATTAGTACCGACATGTGCCACCACCTGCAGGTGGCTGCACCCTGTGCTCTTCATGGCATCCGGAAGGACCCTTTCCACATCAGGAATGACTCCTCCCGGAATGCACACGGAGTGCACACTGGATTTCTTCCCCTCCTTAGCCGCCGTATCCCTAAGGGGCCCCATTACGCGCCTAACATTGGAGCTCCCAACTACCAGTAAGCCCACCCTCTGCGATTGCCCGGACCTTGAAGGCTGAGAATGATCCTCTGAAACAGGGCAGGCAGCTGCATCTGGCTCAGCCAGAGACAGTGCCTGAAACCGTTTTGTCAGACGCACCGGGGAGGCTTTCTGATCAGCCTCCGGGGACGCCTTTCGCTGCCTGCCACGCCTTTGAACGACCTCCCAATCAACCACAGGCGAGGGCTCAGCCCCACTGCGGGCAGCAACCGGGGCAACCACAGCGGCGGACCGATCTGGGGACAGACGGGACGAGGTTGACATCCCTGTGATACCCAAGTCCGGCTCCCCACAGTGGTGCCCATTGGCAACAACCTCAAGCTGCGCGACCGAAGTCAGCGCCGATTGCAGCTGTGAGCGAAGGGATGCCAAGTCAGCCCTCATCCGAACACAGCAATCGCAGTCCCTGTCCATTCTAATCGATGTTTAACAACAGTTACCGAAACACGAGTCCGTGCCTAGATAACGCAAGCGGAACACGCAAAGAATGTATCAACTAACCTGTACAAATGCCTAACGACTGCGCTACAATCTGCTGAATTTACGATTACAGTAACGAAAACTCGAAATTGCACCTCCTATACGAAACTCACACGCAATTTAAATAAGAATCTACGAAGTAAACACTAAAGCGCGATGCTACAACTGTCAAATACTATAATACGCCCGAAATATATGAATTAAACAATGAAAGTACCCAAAAACACGCAAAGAAATTAATTAAACTATCTAACAAATAAGTAAGCTAGGGTTATACGACTTGCTGCTGCAGCTGCTTATCCAACGGCGGCAGGGAGCAAGTTCAGCCATATGATAAGTACGATAGGCAATTATGTCTCTGTCCACAAAACTTTCTAGTCCTGATACAGATGGAGTACCAGACCCACCTCGTACAATAGCTACTGTAAGCCAACCATTACCATGATCGAAAGTGTCGTTAATATCAACGCTAAAATTAATTCTACATCCAACAAACACACAAGGTCCATCCACAAGAGCAGTAGCGGCAACAGATTTAACTGGAATGCGATTCTTCTTATCACCAGCTGTTGTAGCGAACTCAATATTTTCGATCGTTTAATACACTGTCGACCGCTTACGACGAATGTATCTCCTTCGTGGCATGTTGGCGGCGTTCAATGCAGTTGCCTGTGCAGCGGCAGCAGCGCGAATGAGAGGCTTAGCGCCGTTCGCTCGCTTATATACACAGCGCTGACGTCATGACCTTTCTCGCTGTTCTCATTTGTGCTACTTCTCATTACTTTCGTCTTTCTTCGATTTATTCTCAATCCGTATTCTGTGCCCATTAGACTGTTAAATACATTCAACAGATTCTGTAAATCTTCTTCACTTTCACAGAGGATAACAATGTCATCAGCGAATCATATCACTGATATCCATTCACCTTGAATTTTAACCCCACTTTTGAATCTGTCTTCCATTTCCCTCATTCCTTCTTCGATGCATAGAATGAACAGTAGGGGTGAAAGATAACATCTCTGTCTTACACCTTTTTAGTCTGAGAACTTCGTTCTTGGCCTTCCATTCTAATTTTTCCCTCTTGGTTCTTGTACATATCGTATGTTACCCTTCTTTCCCTATAGTTTAACCCTGTTTTTCTTAGAGTTTGGAATGTCTTGTACCATTTTATATTGGGCAAGCTCTTTTTCCATGTGGACAAATCTTATGAAAGTGTCGCTGCTGCTTCGATCATCAACCGCAACAACACAGCTGCCTCTCTGGTGCGTTTACCTTTCCCAAGAGTGATAGTCGCGTGGTCTAGGGCGCCTTGTCACGGCTCAAGCAGCTTCCCCCCCTCGGAGGTTCGAGTCCTCCCTCGGACATGAGTATGTATGTGCTGTACTTAGCGTAAGTTAGTTTACGTTAGATTAAGTAGTGTGTAAGCCTAGGGACCGATGACCTCAGCAGTTTGATTCCATACGAAATTACCACAAATTTACCAAATTCTCTTAAAACCAAATTGATCGCCATCTAACAGGTCATCAGTTTTCTTTTCTGTTCTTCTGCAAATTATTCCTGTCAGCAACTGGGAGCACAAGCTGTCAGCCTGAATGTGCGGTAATTCTCGCACTTGTCGGCTCTTGCTGTCTTCGGAATTGTGTGGATGCTGTTTTCCCATAACAGACTGATGGCGTATTTCCAGTCTCATACACTCTATACACCAATGTGATAGTCGTTTTCCCTTGCCACTTCTCACCAATGATTTTAAAGATTTCAATGGAATGTGTAAGTAGGCTGTTTAGGTTTTTTTTTATTGGTAACGCCGCCGCCACGTAGCGCTCTGTATAAAAATCACTGACTGTGCCGTGTGCAGTCTGTGGCTGGTTGGCATTGTTGTAATACTCGCCATTGTAGTGTTGGGCAGCGGCAGCTGGATGCTAACAGCGCGTAGCGTTGCGCAGTTGGAGGTGAGCCACCAGCAGTGGTGGACGTGGGGACAGAGATGGTCGCAAATACAACACGCTCAAACTTGAAAACATATGATTACACTTTGGAGTTCTTAATTTATGATATTTACTGAAATGAAATGATGAGAAACATTTCATGTCTATTGTCTTGCTAGTTGGAAGATTGTTTACTGCATTATGAAATGACTTATGGCTAGCGAATGACGTTTCACGCCTTGCTTTGCCTATTTTGTTTAATATCTAGTTTCTTGTTGCAACGCAGCATTGTTTAAATTAAAATTTAATACATGTATTAATATAACTACTTTCTGTCTACAGACCCAGTAAAGAATCATTTTATGATGTACTTCCAAAAAAATGAGGGAGCACAAAAAGACATTGCCCTTCACAGGAACTGCATACATAATTTTCTTTACAAGTACTTGGTAATTTATTTCATTGATTAAGTAGTGGTGCACCATCTTAATTACATAGACATTAAGATGTGAATACACATTTCCCTTATCTGCGTTGTTGTCTTCAGTGTACTATTTTTTCTGCTTGTGGGTTTGCCATGTTTAGATATAAGTTATTACATTTATTGCTGCTTGCTTTGCTTACCTGCACCTTTTTTTTCATTGCTGTTTGTATTAATTGTTTTGTGCTGCTGTATTGCCTCGTCCCTTAGTTTAGCATATGAGCTCAGTAGCTTTAAGTTAGCTTAAGAGGGGGTAGACTATATAAGAAACTAACTATGATGAATTGGAAGAAAAGCATTGAGAAGCTATAAGGAAATGGTTTGGCCAAAAAAGTAGTGTACAGTGGAGAAAAACTATTTTTGAAAGAGGATGTGAACAGAATACAGAAAGCAGGTTTAGATAGGACTTTTGGGAATAATGATGAACTAAGGGAGATCTCTATGCAAAATACTGCAGTAAAACAAACCCTGTCCTTTCCTTTCGTATTATCCCTCTATGTGTTTATGTACCCTTGTGTATTTGTCTTTTTCCTGTCTTTATGTGTTTAGCTAATAAGATTTATGTTGTAGAAGTTTTCAAATACTATGTTATTTTCTTTGTAAATATGTTCAGACGTTATTTATTGTGTTTTGTTTTAATGCTCATGTGTGAAGTTGATGTTTCAAAAGTTATTCTGATCTTTTATGTATGTACTTATGTCATAATTTTTGTAACACTGATGTAGTTGTTGTTTCGATTCTTTTGTAAAGCCTGTATTACTGCAAATGCTATCTGTACTATTATGTTCTTTAATGATATATTTTGTACCTTTGTTATTGTATTCTTATGTTATAAAATTGTAATTGACACCAGTTCATCAAATTAAGTAACTTGTAAATTACATTTCACTGCACACGTTTCTGTTGGTCATAGTATATCGACAATATGTGAGAAGTACGGACTGATAGTGTTTGCATGTGTGTTAATAATTCAGTAAGGGACTGGATAACAGCATTGCTGGTTGTAAGGACATTTCAAAAACAATTTTTGTGAGTGCACAATTTATGGTTATGGACTTGCTATATTATCTGCAAGACTCTTCAATGGTGATTGTGCGCCTGCGCAGTCAAACAGATGGCTGCTGGCCATCTCTACAAGGACTACAGTGGGTCTACACCTTTGATGACCCACCAATACCATTATTTCTACAAGGACTGCAGTGGGTCTGCACCTCTGGTGGCCCACCAATAGTAATCTCTACCAGGACTACAGTGGGTCTGCTCTATGATGACCTACCTACCGATAGTCTTCAACGTTGACTGACTCTGCTGTGGCCCATTACCTGTCTGCATGTCAAGAGTCAGCACTGTCTGTTCGTTGGAAGGACAACACTACTTCTTCAAGACTGCTTAGAAATCCACTACTTCCAAGTGCAATTTCTTTTATTGCTCATACTTTGAAAAAAACACTGCAGTTTTACTGAAATGAACGATCAGGACAGTCTTTATGGACTGTGAGAGAATTTCAGCTTCTGACCAACATTGTATCAATAAGTGTGTGCATTTGATATCTTTGTTATAGTAATTATGAAAAATTTTATCAAATCATTATTGGCCACTGCCCAAAACAATTTGTAAAATTTTTTGTGGGGAGCATGGGGGCTATGGAAGTAGGCTGTTTAGGTTTTTTTTATTGGTAACGCCGCCGCCACGTAGCGCTCTGTATAAAAATCACTGACTGTGCCGTGTGCAGTCTGTGGCTGGTTGGCATTGTTGTAATACTCGCCATTGTAGTGTTGAGCAGCGGCAGCTGGATGCTAACAGCGCGTAGCGTTGCGCAGTTGGAGGTGAGCCACCAGCAGTGGTGGACGTGGGGACAGAGATGGCGGAGTTTTGAAATTTGTAAGAATTGGTGTCATGAACTGCTATATATATTATGACTAGTGAGGTAAATACATTGTTTTTTCTCTATTAAAATCTTTCATTTGCTAACTATACCTATCAGTAGTTAGTGCCTTCAGTAGTTTGAATCTTTTATTTAGCTGGCAGTAGTGGCGCTCGCTGTATTGCAGTAGCTTGAGTAACGAAGATTTTTGTGAGGTAAGTGATTTGTGAAATCACTAGGTTAATGTTAGTCAGGGCCATTCTTTCGTAGGGATTTTTGGAAGTCAGATTGCGTTGCGCTAAAAACGATTGTGTGTCAGTTTAAGCACAGTCTTGTATAATTTTTCAAAGGGGACGCTTCAAATGTTACCTGTCGCTTCTACCTCATTTGATGTTAAGTCGTCCAAAGCTCTTTCAAATTCTGATTCCAATACTCCTGTATCTTCGTCTATCCTCTCACCAGACAAACCGCCCCTCCCCACCCTCTCCCCACCCCCTTGCCCCCATAGAGGCCTTCTACGTACTCTTTCCACCTATCTCCTCTCTCTTCTGCATTGAACAGTGTAATTTGCTTTGGACTCTTAATGTTATCGCCCTTGCTTTCAATTTCAGCCAGCCGAAGTGGCCGTGCGGTTCTAGGCGCTGCAGTCTGGAACCGCGTGACCGCTACGGTCGCAGGCTCGAATCCTGCCTCGGGAATGGATGTGTGTGATGTCCTTAGATTAGTTAGGTTTAAGTAGTTCTAGGGGACTAATGACCTCAGAAGTTGAGTCCCATAGTGCTCAGAGCCATTTGAACCATTTTTTTTTTTTTTCAATTTCACCGAAAGTTGTTTTGACTTTTGTAGATACTTAGTACTTCCGACAATCTTGGCATTTTTCGAGCAGCCAATTCGCCTTAGCATTCCTCTACTTTCTATTAACATCGTCGCTAAGTGACTTGTATTTCTGTATGCCTAAATTTCCTTGCACGTTTTTGTACCTCCTTCTTTCGACGATCGACTAAACTATTTCTTCTGTTGTCCATGGTTTCTTCGCACTTCCGCCTCTTGACGCTATGTTTTTCTTTTCAACGTCTGTGTCTGCCGTTTATAGAGATGTTCACTCCTCTTCAACAGAACTGCCTATAGAGCCATTCATTATCGCAGTATCTACAGTTTCAGACATCATCCAGCATATCTCTTCATAATAACTATCTCCGAACTATTCCCTTTGGTCCGTGTTTGCATAGAAAAACAACAACATGGGAATTGTGGGTCCACCTGGATGCAAAACACTTTTTGTTATTTGTTTACTTACTTATTCCCCAAACTAGTTTCGAAAACAAATACCGCCCTCATCAGTGGGTTCGTTAAATCTAAAACGTACAGAAAATAGCATAATTATAGAAACTCTGTAAAGCATTATTATATCTTTACTGTTTGTTTTATGAGTGTAGTTTTCTGTGGATACTTTCATACTACCATTATCGTACGTTTTAGCATGTTTCTAAGAATTGTTGTTGCTGTTTGCGGCATAATTTCTGTGTTTTTAGTGTTGCCGTTTTTCTCGGCATACATAACATCATCTGCAACTGTGTGAGCGGCTGTTAGTAAACAAATATTGAAGGTGGACTTAAGTATGTCTGCGTTATACACTTAGAATTGTGGTAGTGTTGTGGGTATAGTTCTGGCGTGTATAAGACTGTTTCTTATTTTGTCGTGTACTCACATTCGTTAGACGGAATGCAGCTGATTTTATACCCAGGAAAGCAAAACTTTCACTCTTTGTTTATGATCTAAAACATTTCGCCATCTTACTGTTCGAGAGTGTCGCGAGAGATGTATCGCATATTGCGAGAAGACTATGAAAACGGTAGTGGAAGTTCTGACGACTACTGTTCCCTATTTATATCTCTGTGGATGATGGGGTAGTGGTTCTTTTGCTAGTGTGTGCTTTCTGTTCTATGCCCTGCGTTATTTCTCTCAGAGCAGTAAAGAGTGTGTTGCAGTGTTGTGTTTTCGTTTATTAAGTTTTTCCCTTCCACTACAGCCTTTTGTATGTAGTAATTTTCTTTTGTTATTTGTCGGTATAGACTGTTGCTGTCCTCAAATAAAAGCATTACGGAGATCCCTATCGATGTTAGTGGAGTTATTGTTTTTGTTCACTAGGTGTTGTGCGGAAGTTAAATGTGTACTGTCACTCTTTAGAGCTCTCATGTGCTTTGTGTACCTCGTTTGGAAATTTCTACTTGTCCTATGTATTGGGCCTGACAGGAGTTACATGTGAGTTGATATATTCCAGCATTGCTGAATTTGTCTGAGATTCTTTCGTCTGATCTTAGCCTTTTATGAGCTGTGTTGTTTGTTCTGAATGTTACTGGGATCCCTTGCTTTTTCAAGATGTTTCCAATTTTATGTGTTATTTTCGTATTGCAATCTGTATATTGAGCAAGCAGTAAAGGAAACAAAAGAAAAATTTGGAGTAGGTATTAAAATCCAGGGAGATGAAATAAAAACTTTGAGGTTCGCCGATGACATTGTAATTCTGTCAGAGACAGCAAAGGACTTGGAAGATCAGTTGAATGGAATGGACAGTGTCTTGAAAGGAGGATATAAGATGTACATAAACAAAAGCAAAACAAGGATAATGGGATAATGGAATGTAGTCGAATTAAGTCGGGTGACGCTGAGGGAATTAGATTAGGAAATGAGACACTTAAAGTAGTAAAGGAGTTTTGATATTTGGGGAGCAAAATAACTGGTGATGGTCGAAGTAGAGAGGATATAAAATGTAGACTGACAACGGCAAGGAAAGCGTTTCTGAAGAAGAGAAATTTGTTAACGTCGAGTACAGATTTAAGTGTCAGGAAGTCGTTTCTGAAAGTATTTGTATGGAATGTAGCCACGAATGGAAGTGAAACATGGACGATAAATAGTTTGGACAAGAAGAGAATAGAAGCTTTCGAAATGTGGTGCTACAGAAGAATATTGAAGATTAGATGGGTAGATCACGTAACTAATGAGGAGGTGTTGAATAGGATTGGGGAGAGGTTTGTGGCACAACTTGACTAGAAGAAGGGATCGGTTGTCCTGGGGCATCAAGGGATCACAAATTTAGCATTGGAGGGCAGCGTGGGGGGTAAAAATCGTAGAGGGAGACCAAGAGATGAATACACTAAGCAGATTCAGAAGGATGTAGGTTGCAGTAGGTACTGGGAGATGAAGGAGCTTGCACAGGATAGATTAGCATGGAGAGCTGCATTAAACCAGTCTCAGGACTGAAGACCACAACAACAACAACATGTTAATGTGTACCATCTGTCTCCTTTTCCTGATGGGGTGTGGTCTGCTCTGTCGTCTAAGTGGAAAATATCAACTCACATGTTTTTATGTTAATCTATTTTAACACAATTTATTTTTAAGTAGCAATTTTCTGTATGCATTAACTCCTTAAGATGGGCAGCACAAGCTCGAAACTTGTTGCGTTATGTAAAATTTAACAGAAAACTAATAAAAGTGACTGGTAGCAGAAAATAAAAATAAATAATACTCCATAAATGTTTCACAGGAAGTTTTCTCTTGTTCGTCACCCAAGAACCTGAATTTTTTGCAATCAGTTGTGACCTGATAAACATTTGCAGTTATTGTAGCATGACACGGAAGCGTGCGTCGTAGGGAACGGAGGTTTTCTATGAAGTTACTAGTTACTTCTGTAGTTACGACTGGTGGCCTATAGATGGATCCAACTACAGCTTTTATTCTGTTTGCCAGTTATTCACACCCAAGTATTCTATTTCCACTTCAGATGATTTAAGGTTAGTTTCTATTAGCGTGAGGCTCCTGTAGTGTGCTTTTGCCAAGTTGTTTATTGATTCACTAAAGGACTACCAGATGATCCCAATTACAAGAAAAGTAACGGTCATATGAGGATATCGCTTGTGCGTTACGTAGCTGCTACGACGTGAACTCTCACGACGTGACGTACATTAATAAAATTTATAAACCGCACTAAATGTTTCCGTAATGTTTTTATTTGAGGACTGCCTAGAATAAGTAACCAACGAAATGCAGGCATTTCTCATTTTGATTTAGATGTCTAAAGCTTCTTTCGCCACGAAATTTTGAGGTATCATTCCTGAAATATTTTAGTAATATTTAGATAAGAAACTTCTTGGCAGATTCAAACTGTGTGCCGGACCGAGACTCGAACTCGGGACTTTTGTCTTTCTCGGTCCGGCACACAGTTTTAATCTGCCAGGAAGTTTCATATGCGCGCACACTCCGCTGCAGAGTGAACATCTCATCTCATCTCATCCGTTTGTGTAAGTTATTTCGGGATGAGATCTTGTATGGGTATATTAGAGCCCTCTGCAGAAATATTTAACTTGACGAGAGAAGAGGCCTATTCTAAAAGTATCGTTGTATGCACTCCACACACACACACACACAGAGTTAAGTATGTTGGTAGCTATCTCTGGTGTATGGCAGACCCCTGACCCATTTAGGCGAATCCTGCATCTCTCAATCCTGACGCTCAACTCCATAGCCTCGCAGCCAAGGATATAACTGCCTCGTTCAAGTTAGTGCTTCGTGAAGATCTTCTATTCGTTACTGCTCGATTGCTCAATGGGTTACCGTTCCTTGAATATTAGGTCACAGAGATAATATGAAGATATTGCGCATCTTCTTTCTGCATGCAGATTGTATTTCAGTATACGCTCCCTTTTATAATACTTCCTTATGTCTATAAATTACGTAGCCCTTTTGTTTAACACGATTACAAATCAATGCTGTTTTATCATCTGATCCTATTTACCCATTTTAACATTTGTCCAGTCACTCTCTCAGGCTTTTTAAGGACTATGTTTCATATTTTCTTTACTTCAAAATGTTCAAATGTGTGTGAAATCTTATGGCACTTAACTGCTAAGGTCATCAGTCCCTAAGCTTACACACTACTTGACCTAAATTATCCTAAGGACAAACACACACACCCATGCCCGAGGGAGGACTCGAACCTCCGCCGGGACCAGCCGCACAGTCCATGATTGCAGCGCCTAAGACCGCTCGGCTAATCCCGCGCGGCTTTCTTTACTTTTATATTGAATTATATAAGATGTATTTAGATTAAATTTGAAACAGTTTTATGTAATGTGAAACAACTTTAGCTAATATCAGCTGCTTGCAGGAGGAAGAGAGTAGGATACGTTAATAAAGTCGAGTGACTAGAGCCTACCGTAGGGTAGACCGTTCACCGGGTGCAACTGTTTCGATTTGACGCCACTTCGGCGACTTGCGCGTCGATGGGGATGAAAAGATGATGATTAGGACAACCCAATATCCAGTCCCTGAGCGGAGAAAATCTCCGACCCAGCCGGGACTCGAACCCGGGCCATTTTTTTTCGTTGAGTTTGGTCGTTGCGGGCGTCACATGACGTGATAGTTCGTTTGTTGATCCTTCCACTGAGGGTTTTTTTTTTATCACAGAGGCCAACCTGCTCTCTAACCGAACACGCTGAGCTACCGTGCCGGCAGTCCTTGGGATTGACATTCTGTCGCGCTGACCACTCAGCTACCGGGGGCGGACACGTTAATAATAAAGACGATGTACCTGTACTGCAAGTTTTTACCAGTTGAGTTGTAATATTTAATAACGTTACATATTTTAGATACTCTCAAACACTATACCATGATCAGGTGGTCATGTTACGTGGGCCACCTGTGACATAGCTACGCAACATTAAGATAGTTATGAGTCCGCGACGCTTAAATATTAAACAGATTACTGTCTATTGTACATTGTACCGTTATGTAAGTTTGTGAGTAGTCTTTTGTTTTCGAAATTCCGAGAACGTGTAAGGATACCTACAGCAAAATTGCCTTAATTTAAATGTCCTCTTGTAATCTGTGAATTCTGACCCATGGAAGTTTTAATTTAACGATATCTGAATTTATTTGGAGAACAGGTTAATACAAGGATTACTTACTTTCCCCGAGGCTAATATATGGGCTTAAATGAACATTTAAGTATTATTCAATGATCCAGATTTTTTTTACCAAGAAGTTCATTACTTAAGAAATGTATGATGCCCCATCACAGCAAACATGTGCAACGAAATTGGATCACAACTTTGATCTACACGCTTTACCTCACTAAGACCGAAAAAAATTCAATATTAGAATAAATACTGCATGTATCCTGAGATATCGTTAGCTGCCAAGAAGATCTCGATGTTAATTTCCCTTCAGAAATATAAAACATTCGTATGAAAACATGCTAATAATCTTGTTGCTGAATAAATAATGCTGACTGTTCTAGCAACTCACAGTAAATAAATACGTTTGCTGAAGGTAAACTGTTATGGTAGAATCCGCGCGTAGCTCGCTTTGTAAAGTCAACTTCTGATTATTTCAAATCTAAACACAGCTCACAGTACATGGAAGATGACAGTTCTACTCGAACCATGTGGCGCTCTGTAACACTGCGCAACAAAGAACTTACCCA
This sequence comes from Schistocerca gregaria, assembly GCF_023897955.1. NCBI lineage: Eukaryota > Metazoa > Arthropoda > Insecta > Orthoptera > Acrididae > Schistocerca > Schistocerca gregaria. The sequence continues at coordinate 130,974,767 of NC_064926.1, forward strand.
GAAAGGATTCAAAAGGATTATGAAAATTTTAAGAATCGTTACATGAACCAGGAAGAGGCTTATATAAATCGCTATGATTCCGATTTGATACAAAGAGAAACCGAATTCTGGTGAACGTGAATCGAGGCTAGATACTACACAGTACAGAGGATGCTGAATACTGTCACTCTCAAAGGCTCAGTACAGACGTGAATTCCTTACACTGAAATAATACCCCGACTTGCTCAATGCACTGCATTCCCTCATAACTCTTAGCTCATAACCAGAGAAAGCGGGAAGCAAATCTTATTGCAAGTTTCCACTTACACACTCAAGCAGCAGCCGCCAGTTATCCTCTCCGTCTTCATTGACCTGACTGGGCACCGACTAAGCACATGACTGTTTGTTCCTTTCGAATGACAAACACGTTGCAATGGCTTACGACACGCCCTTCTCTCATTAGTCGACACACAGCTCGCCAAAAACCGTCGCTCAAACTATCCATCTCGACTATCCAAATACTGTGTTCGTCTCAGACATCGAGTATTGGGCAGAGATTATGTTAGCAAAAGAGCTCGCGAGTTTGCAGATGAGGGAAATAGTAAGAGCGGAAAGTTGGAGTACATGCCGAGTAGCATACAAGCCTTCATGTTATCGCTTCCTCGATATTGTAGTCTGTCCGGAAATATCCAGACACCGCAATGCAATTCGAAAAATGACCACCACGTGTCTCAATAGGCAGGGCCGCCAGAATAAAAGGAGGCAGAGTGTATTGTGTTGGCAGTAGGGAAGCAGCAACAGCAAAGTCGGCCGGACAATGGAACTCAGCGACTGTGATGGTGGACTAGTTGTTGGCTGTCATCGGAGTAACGGATCCATGAGGCACATTTTAGCCGTTCTAAACCTGACCAAGTCGACTGTGGTGAATGCTATAGTAAAGCGGAAACGCAAAGGAAGACACGCAGTTGAATTAAAACCAGCCAGCCACCATGTACTGAAAGACAGAGAGCGCCGAGCGTTGGGAATTGTTGTGGTGAAAAATTCGCATGAAATTGTTGGAAGGAATGACTCGTGAGTTCCAGAGTGCTATTAGCGGTCCAGTTAGCATAGTGACTGTGGCTGTAGAGTTAAACTGAATGTAGCACAATAGTCGAGTAGCTCCTCATAACGCACACGTTTCTAGGGGCTGTCCTAAGCGATACATGAGGTGACGTAAAGTAGCGACGCCACTAAACAATGGATAACTGGAAACGAGTGATCTGATGTGATAAATCACGTTATACCATGTGAAAGTCCGATGGAAGTGTTTGGGTTTTGCTAATTCCTGGAAAACGCTACTAGCTGTCATGTGTAGCCTCAACAGTGTAGTGATGTTGTTATGGTATAGGGGTGTTTTTCGTGGTTTGGATATAGTGCCTTTGTCACTTTTAATAAAACGTGGTTTGTGGATAATAACTGACACTGATACTGAATGGCCTTCCCAGAGTCCCAACCTAGAACCAATGGAACACCTCTGGGATGAGTCAAGACCGCTCCAGACCCCTGCGTGAAAATGACTATCTTGTGTCGTTTCGGCTCTGGACGAAGAATGGGCTGCAGTTCAACTAAAGATTGATACCTGATTGACACAGCCCTAGCACAATCCAATTCGTTACCTTTGAAAGGTCTCTGTTGGATTCCTTTGATGTTAATTTCTTAAATTTGTTGTCATTTACGGCGTACATTCCACTCCTAAATTTACTGTGGTGTTTCTGACTCTATCTGGGAGGAGACTGAGCAGTGGAACGTGTTACTTTTACACATAAATAAGAACGATCTGTCACACTAGTACACTTTAAAACACAGTTTATATGTAATTCATGTCACACAGCCTCATATGGAACCTACATCCGCTTTCTTTTATATAGTGTATATGATAAGATACTGTCATCCCCCTTCCCATCTGCGTGAAAGGATGAATAAGCAAATGTATTTCTAGTTGCATGCTTGATGGTAGTAGGCAAGCCTGTCTGCTAGAGAACAGTAGGAGCAACGTCGGAACAGGTAGCTACGCTTTCTACAAGCAGAGAGGTTTCTATTCTTGGTATGGTCCTGTCCGTCCCTTGTCATATTGGTATAGGAAGCTGCCTCTCTGGACACTTCCGTTTTGTATCTGGAAGCACCCTTGGTAGGGGCCCACGGCAGTCTGTCCACGGCGAGCGTCTGGAGTGGTAAGATCTCTGGCTAAGCGCGCCTCTGCTTAGTCCGTAGGACAATGAATTTCTTAAGTTGAGCCTAACTGAAAATTTAATCACCTTTGTTTCAGGTTTAGATCTAAAATGTCTTATGTTATCTTACATTGCAACGCAGTGTAATTCGAGTGTGAAGTTCTGAATATCTTCCAGTAGTTGCTTTGTCACTACTTTGTGAGCAAAGTGGAACCACGTGTTGATGATCGGTAACTCTAACTAAGATCATCAATCTTAAATGCGAATGTGCGTGAGATTATAACGTCTCGTCTTGACTATATCTTCCAATATAGCAACTTTTCTTGATGTTCAACCCACGTGGGGTGTACTTCGTGAGACCAGTACCACATGCTTATACAGTTGTTTGATCCATCAGGTTAATAGTATGACGATAGTAACCAGTTCAAGGTTTTTCTTTTATACATTGCGTTCGATGTAATTTATTTTAATTATCAAAATTATTGTGGAGTTACACTCTTTGTGTACACCAAGTTGACCACGTGACGCATGTGATGTAATCATCAAAGTAGCCCTCAGCTATTCTTTTCGAAATGATTTCACAGACAATTAGTATGAATTTAGTATACCAGTGTGTGGTAATTTCATGACGGACAGGATTGCGCTACGAACGTAACTTCTTTGGGTGAAAATTGAATCGGTTGGTTGTGGTTAATTTGTTCTTGCATATGTTTCAACGTTCTTCGTGTGTTATTTTATGAATGCAGTGTTGTGTGCAGTCTCCCAATCTTGGCTCCATATTTGATGTGTTCCGTAAGATTACAAACTCACATTTTCACAATCCTAAATAAGGCACCAGTTTAGTTATGAATCAAGTTTAACATGCTGAAATTTTAACGGAACAATGATCAATGTTAAAATAAATGTCCAAATATAAACTGATTTATTTCTTTTTATTTAAATTCACTTTTCATATACAGGGTGAGTCACCTAACGTTACCGCTGGATGTATTTCGTAAACCACATCAAATACTGACGAACCGATTCCACAGACGGAACGTGAGGAGAGGGGCTAGTGTAACTGGTTAATACAAACCATAAAAAATGCACGAAGTATGTGTTTTTAACACAAACCTACGTTTTTTAAATCGAACCCCGTTAGTTTTGTTAGCACATCTGAACATATAAACAAATACGTAATCAGTGCCGTCTGTTGCATTGTAAAATGTTAATTACATCCGGAGATATTGTAACCTAAAGTTGACGCTTGAGTACCACACCTACGCTGTTCGATCGTGTGTATCGGAGAGCACCGAATTCCGTAGGGATCCAAAGGGAACGGTGATGGACCTTAGGTACAGAAGAGACTGGAACAGCACATTACGTCCACATGCTAACACGTTTTTATTGGTCTTTTTCACTGACGCACATGTACACTACCATGAGGGGTGAGGTACACGTACACACGTAGCTTCCGTTTTCAATTACGGAGTGGTATAGAATGTGTACCGACATGTCAGGCCAATAGATGTTCAATGTGGCGGCCATCATTTGCTGCACACAATTGCAATCTCTGGCGTAATGAATGTCGTACACGCCGCAGTACATCTGGTGTAATGTCGCCGCAGGCTGTCACAATAAGTTGTTTCGTATCCTCTGGGGTTGTAGGCACATCACGGTACACATTCTCCTTTAACGTACCCCACACTGAATATCTATTGGCCTGACATGTCGGGACACCCCTCATGGTAGTGTACATGTGCGTCAGTGAAAAACACCAATAAAAAGGTGTCAGCATGTGGACGTAATGTGCTGTTCCAGTCTCTTCTGTACCTAAGGTCCATCACCGTTCCCTTTGGATCCCTACGTAATTCGGTGCTCTCCGATACACACGATCGAACAGCGGAGGAGTGGTACTCAAGCGTCAACTTTAGGTTACAATATCTCCGGTTGTAATTAACATTTTGCAATGCAACAAACGGCACTGATTACGTATTTGTTTATATGTTCAGGTGCTAACAAAATTAACGTGGTTCCATTTAAAAAGACGTCGGTTTGTGTTAAAAAACGTACTTCCGTGCATTTTTTTATGCTTTGTATTAACCAATTACACTAGCCCCTCTCCTCACGTTCGGTCTGTGGAATCGATTCGTCAATATTTGATGTGGTTTACGAAATATATCCATCTGTAATGTTAGGTGACTCACCCTGTATATATCTCACCGGTTGTCGTAAGATGACTATTAAAAGATTATTATTAATGTTAGTCTGGTTGGCAATTTGATAAACTAGACTGGACACCTGGTGAAACAGTTGCTCAGTAATGCAAGGATAACTTCCCCAGATAGCTCACAACTTTTAACCCGCTTTTATTATCTTGAATATCAGCACCGCTTTCAGAACAACTTAATGCATAAACTTTACACATAACTGTCAACTAATCGGTGTGTAGTTGCTTTTGATCAGTTGCATATCCGTCCTCTCGGCCGCCAGTCATGTGGAGCCGCTGAGGTCTTGCACGACATTGAATATGTCTCTTCCGAAAACATCAGTTTATATTTGTATGATATTCGTGGGATCCGGACCAACGCGGGCAGGAATATCGTAGAATTACGACCTGCAGTCTCGATAGGCTACGACCGTGGCGCTGTCGAATTCTGGACTCGTGCTAGTAGCCGTTTCTCCTTCTTACACAATGCATACCACAATTTTTTCATTAACAACTAACATTCAGAGCCTATTACTCAATGAGAAACTCGCTGCGTATTTTATTTTAAATACAGAATGTAGACAGCTTTGCTTCTGCCTGCGTCGTTTGGGTTCACAGAAACGACAAACGCAAATGCAAGCTTTTGTTCAGGCCAGTTCTATTTTTGTTGCTTGCCCTCATGGAGATGAATATTTTAATGGTCAGGTGTGTATTTATGAAAGTTGACGACAACGAAAGCGTGGACAGGAAAACAAAAGAAAAATAATGGTTTGGCGCGCTTGTGGGGAAACTAATTAGTTTTCAAAGCTAAGGACTGAAATTACATCTAAAAAGGAAGGTTTACGAACACTTTGTACTACCAGTTTTAACTTATGGCAATAAGACATCGTCTCTTACTGTAAATACCATTCAAGGAATGGTATTTTAGCTTTTGAACTAAATGCATGAAAAGATGGTAGTTGAGAACTACTACCTCTATTCCTACGCCATGTTACATTTCTGCTAAAGATAGCCATCGTTCTTTTCTTTTTTGTTTTGTTTTGTAGACATATTAGACAGTCCACCCTGTACACCAAGAAACTGAGCAACTTCATTTTAGAAGTGATGATGCACACGTCCAAACACGACAAGTCTTGAAACTTACTGACAGGTTAAAACTGTGTGCCAGACCGAGACTCGAGCTCGGGACCTTTGCTTCTCGCACGCAAATGCCATACCTTCCTTGTAAGAGCGCTACTTCTAGAAGTTTTGCAGAAGAACTTAGATGGAACTAATGGAAGCAAAGCTGTGAGGAGGGGTCGTGAGCCGTGCTTCAGTGCAGTTGGTAGAGCACTTGTGCCCGTAAGGTAAAGGTTCGAGTTGAATTCTCAGTCCGGCACTCAGTTTTTATCTCTAAGGTAGTTTCATATTAGCGCACACTGATGATGCTGAAACTTCAGTGAAACATATCTGGAAACAGAAGAAAAGACAAAATTACGTTTTATTCAAGGCGGACCATCTCCAAAAACAAAAATCTTTGTAAGGAAATGCGGACAGAAAAGCGTCAACATACAGACAACAGTCCGCAGCTCGTGGTCTCGCGGTCGTGTTCTCGCTTCCCGAGCATGGGGTCCCGGGTTCGATTCCCGGCGGGGTCGGGGATTTTAACCTGCCTCGAGATGACTGGGTGTTTGAATTATCCTCATCATTTCATCATCATTCACGAATGTGGCGAGTTTGGACTGAGTAAAGTTTGGTAATTTGTACTGGCGCTGGTAACAACGCACTTGAGCGCCAACAATACCCATCATTATCATCAAGACAACATTCCCTTTCTGCCTCTGTGTCACGTCGACGCATCTTACTGTGTTGCTTCCGTACAAACTTCAGCGAAACGTGTCTGCTAAATGAAAGAAAAGACAAAATTGTGTTTTGCTCAAGACGAACCCACTCCAGAAATAAGTCTCTTTGTAAGTAAACACAGACAGAGGAGCTTCGACCCCCTTAACATAAGCGATGGGCGGTTAACGTGGCCGTCTGGTACTAGTTCTACACCATTTATCGAACTCCAGAGTGTCCTGCGTGCCCTTTTTAAGTGGAGAACTGATACATTGAGGTGGAAAAAGCGGTGGGATACCTCCTTACATCGTCTTCAGCCTTCTTTTGGGCATTCTAGTGCAGCAGCTCGACGTGGCATGTACTCAAAAGGTCGACGGAAGACTTCTGCACAAATACTGACTTACGCTGCTCTATAGCTGTCCGTAATTGCGAAAGTGTTGCCGGTACAGGATTTTGTGCACCAACTGACCTTTCGATTATATCCACTGAATATTCGCTGCGACTCACGTCGAGCGATCTGGGTGGCCAAATCATTCGCTCGAATAGTCCAGAATTTTCTTCAAACTAATCGCAAACAATCATGGCCGGAGATATGGCTCATTACCATCAATAAAATTTCCCCCCTTGTTTGGGAACATGTAGTCCATGAACGGCTGCAAATGGTCTCCAAGTAGCCGGACACAACCATTTCCAATCAATGATCAGTTCATCTGGGCCAGAGGACCGAGTGCATTTCAAGTGAGTCACCACCAGCTTTCACAGTGCCTTTTTGACATCCTGGGTCCAGGACCTTGTGGTATCTGCGCCAAACACTACTACACTACTGGCCATTAAAATTGCAACACCAAGAAGAAATGCAGATGATAAATGGGTATTCATTGGACAAATATATTATACTAGCACTGACATGTGATTACATTTTCACGCAATTTGGGTGCATACGTCCTGAGAAATCAGTACCCAGAACAACCACCTCTGGCCGTAATGACGGCCTTGATACGCCTGGGCATTGAGTCAAACAGAGATTGGATGGCGTGTACAGGAACAGCTGCCCATGCAGCTATAACACGATAGCACAGTTCATCAAGAGTAGTGAGTGGCGTATTTTATCGAGCCAGTTCCTCGGCCACCATTCACCATACGTTTCCAACTGGTGAGAGATCTGGAGAATGTACTGGCCAGGGCAGCAGTCGAACATTTTCTGTATCCAGAAAGGCCCGTACAGGACCTGCAACATGCGGTCGGACATAATCCTGCTGAAATGTGGGGTTTCGCAGGGATCCAATGAAACGTAGAGCCACGGGTCGTAAAACGTCTGAAATGTAACGTCCACAGTTCAAAGTGCCGTCAGTGCGAACAAGAGGTGACAGAGACGTGTAACCAATGGCACCCCATACCATCAGACCGGGTGATACGCCCGTATGGCAATGACGAATACACGCTTCCAATGTGCGGTCGCCACGATGTCGTCCAACACGGATGCAACCATCATGATGCTGTAAACAGAACCTGGATTCATCCGAAAAAATGACGTTTTGCCATTCTTGCATCCAAGTTCGTGGTTGAGTACACCATCGCAGGCGCTCCTGTCTGTGATGCAGCGTCATGGGTAACGGCTGCCATTGTCTCCGAGCTGCTAATGCATGCTGCTGCAAACGTCGTCGAACCGTTTGTGCAGATGGTTGTTGTCTTGCAAACGTCCCCATCTGCTGACTCAGGGATCGAGACGTGGCTGCAGGAACCGTTACAGCCATACGGATAAGATGCCTGTCATCTCGACTGCTAGTGATACGAGGCCGTTGGGATCCAGCACGGCGTTCCGTATTACCCTCCTGAACCCACCGACTCCATATTCTGCTAACAGTCATTGGATCTGGACCAACGCGAGCAACAATGTCGCGATACGATAAGCCGCAATCGCGATAAGCTACAATCCGACCTTTATCAAAGTCGGAAACGTGGTGGTACGCATTTCCGCCCCTTACACGAGGCACCACAATAACGTTTCACCAGGCAACACCGGTCAACTGCTGTTTGTGTATGAGAAATCGGTTGGAAACTTTCCTCATGTCAGCACGTTGTAGGTGTCGCCACCGCCGCCAACCTTGTGTGAATGTTCTGAAAAGCTAATCATATGCATATCACAGCATCTTCTTGCTGTCGGTTAAATTTCGCGTCTTTAGCACTTAATCTTCGTGGTGTAGCAATTTTAATGGCCAGTAATGTATAACCAACTGAAATCAGGACTCATCTGACTAGGCCACGGTTTTCCAGTCGTCTAGGATCCAATCGATATGGTCACGAGCTGCAGGCGATGTCGTCCTATTATCAAAGTCACTTGCGTCGGTCGACTGCTGACATCACCCGTTAACGCCAGATGTTCCCGCTGTCCAACGTCCCACACTCATTTGTGCGGTTACTTCACGCAGTGTTGGTTGTCTGTTAGTACTGACAATACTGCGCCAACGCCGCTTCTATCGGTTGTTAATTAGAGGCCACTGCGTGAGATGTCTTGCCTGAAATTTGGTATGCTCAGCACACTGTTGACACTATGGATCTCGGTATATAATATTCCTTAATGATTGCAGAAACGGAACGTTCCATGCGTCTAGCTCCAACTACCATTCCGCTTCAAAGTCTGTTAGTTCCCATCATGCTGCCACTATCACGTCGAAAACCTTTTCACATGAATCAGCTGAGTGCAAATGACAGCTCCGCCAACGCACTGCCCTTTTATATCTCCTGTATGCGGTACTCCCGCCCTGTGTGTATGTGTATATCGCCATCCCACGACTTCCGTCACGTCACTGTAATTTCTCCTGTGAAGATATTTCAGGATCTTATGTCAAGACGCAGGGCTTCTTCGAAACTTGTATCGTGCTGTATCACCCAGAGATTTTTTTTGCAGTTTTTTGTTTTGCCTTCATTTTATTTTTGAAAGCCCTCCCTAAAATTGTCGGTTGTGTTGTAACGTACTTTACCGGAAACATAGGAACTTCCTACGGAAAACCTCAAACTGTCATCAATACTAACTACTCAGTTCGCAATTTGCTAACACAGTCAGGATCTTGTGGCCTGTGTCACATATAACATTTCGACACGCTAAATCAAAATTGTTTAAGATATTCGATTTAGAGAGCCAAGTACGGTTTCAAGGTTATCAGTCGTGTTGTTGACGTAATTGAGCAGCTGCTATTCGTCAGCCTTCAGAACAATGGAAAGGCTACACTCTCCGATTCTGATGTTATCTGGCACTTTTAGCATTTGACGTCGTATGCAGGAATCCCGAAGCGTCACACCAAGGACACTTCTATTTCGGACGGTCTGAAACATTGGAGTGTTGTCCATGTAGACGATGCTGTGGACAGACGTACGTCGACAGAAAAACGTGGGCGTTGGCACCTTGAAGGGGAAGAGTTTCCATTTCGACAATGAGAATAGGATACTCCAGCCATGTAAAAAAAAAAAAAAAAAAAAAAAAAAAAAAAAAAAAAAAAAAAAAACTAGGGCAGAGCCGAAAAGATCTGGAAGGCACTATTAACCACACTGCAAAGAAATGAATGCATTTCACTGGTCATGACGTGGAGGCTCTGCTGACACGAGCATCAGTGAAGAGTCGCAATCTGCCGGCCGTTGTGGCCGAGCGGTTCTAGGCGCTTCAGTCCGGAACCGTGCGACCGCTACGGGCGCAGGTTCGAATCCTGCCTCGGACATGGCAGCGTGGATTTCGCCACTAGGAGCGAGTTAAGTCGTTCCTCTGTAAGCAGAGCGGTGATTATTTGCTTCTCTGTGAAGTCTGATCCATACTGAAGTGCGTCTGTAACAATGAATACTTGCAATTAGTTTTCGGTTGTGGTGGTGGTTAGTGTTTAACGTCCCGTCGACAACGAGGTCATTAGAGACGGAGCGCAAGCTCGGGTTAGGGAAGGATTGTAAAGGAATTCGGCAGTGCCCTTTCAAAGGAACCATCCCGGCATTTGCCTGAAACTATTTAGGGAAATCACGGAAAACCTAAATCAGGATGGCCGGAGATGGGATTGAACCGTCGTCCACCCGAATGCGAGTCTAGTGTGCTAATCACTGCGCCACCTCGCTCGGTTAGTTTTCGTTCCTGGCTTATGAACAGACAGAAATCTTGACTGTGTTGTAATGGAGTGATTTCAGTTCTATGAGTTTGTAGACGGTGTAACACGTCCACTGTATAGGCAGAATTTATAGGTATGCATTGCTCGTACATCCTCTGCACGGCGGGCAACGGTACCGAGCAGATCGACGTTGCTGTAAAACACCACACAGCACTGTAATCGGTGGTACACGCACCATGGATCGGAATATAAGAAAACAATCACAGTAAAGATCTTGAGTTCCGTTTGCTTGTTCTCTAATCTGTATGAACCAACCTAGTGTATCCGTGTAAAAAATGGGGGCTCGATTTTGTGGAAATTCACAGATGTTCTCCTAATCTCAAAGCTAGATTAAGAGTAGGATTCAACATTTTGTATCAACACATTTTACATTTTTCTGTTATTTTAAAATACATAATTTTACGGTATATAGTTGTGTTCATTCTAGTATGACATCTAATCAGCATTATCAATCTCATAATTAAGCTAAAGTATAATATCATCACGACTAGATCATCTAATGTATCCCTCGAGGTGGACGTTGTCAATAGTAGGGGTGATTCACTTCATTTATAGACGTGATATTTCCGTTGCGGACACAACATTGGGCAACGACACGTAAACGCACCGTATGTACACTACAATATCCAGGCATTTACAACCCTGGTATCGGGTAGATTGATCTCAAACACATATGACGCTTTATTTGATTACAAAAATACTAAATGGGATACAAATCGAGCCTCTGAGGAGACAAGTCCATCAAATAGCTAGATTTGCGATAAACAGTTCGTGGACGACTTGGTCACTAGAGACAACGGACAAGCTCAGATAGTACAGAGAAGGGGAAAGAAATCGGCCACGTCCTTTTCTTCAGGAGAACCGTCGCAGCATGCACATTAATCGATAAGAAGTATCGTATTGTTGTTGTTTTTGTTGTCTTCATCTCCAGATAACTACTGCAGACTATATCCATTTGATCTTGTTTACTAAAATCCATCTCTTGGTGTTCCATTACAATGTTTACGTCCCACTCTTCCCTCGAAGACCAGATTGATAATTCCCTGGTGCTTCAAAACATCTCCTATCAATCAATCCCTTCTTTTAGTCAATTTGTGCCATTAATTTCTTTTCTCTCCAATTTAGTGCAGTGCTCGTTATTTACACGATCTACCCATCTAATCCTCAGAGTTGTTCTACGCCACTAGGTTTCAAAAGCTTCTATTCTCTTCTTGTCTGAACTACTTATCGTCCACGTTTCACTTTCGTACAGTACTATACTCCACACTAATACCTTCAGAAAATACTTCCTATCACTTCAGTTTATATTAGATGTGAACAAAATCCTCTTTTTCAGAAATGTTTTACTTGCTATAGCCCGTCTGTATTTTATATCCTCTCTACTGCAGCCATCACCATATAGCAAAACTCATCTATTGTCTCACTTCTTAATCCAATTCCCTCTGCATCTCCTGATTTAACTCGATTACATTCCATTAACGTTGTTTTACTTTTGTTGGTAATCTTCTTATAATTCCTTTTCAAGACAATGCATTCCGTTCAACTGTTCTTCTAGGTCCTTGTTGTCTCTAACATACATCGGTAAACATCAAAGTTTTTATTTCTTTTCCCTGAACTTTTATTCCCTTTCCCGATTTCTCATTGGTTTCCTTTACTGCTTGGTATTGTACATATTTAATAACATTTTTGCTTTCCTTCTACGTCCTTCATCTTTTATAACTGTGGCCTGGATTCTGCTTAAGTTAAATGATCTTTCGCTGCCGGTATTTTATCCCTGCTATTTTCACAACTTAAAAGAGTTTACTCCAGTCATCGTTGTTAAAATATTTCTATAAATCTGAAAATGCAACACATTTTCGTTTACCTTTCTTCAGCCTCTCTTCGACAATAAGATATAGGGTCAGTGTTACTTCGCAAGTTCCTACATTTATCCAGAACGCAAACTGATTTCCTCCGAAGTCGGCTTCTACCAGTTTTTTTTTCATTACAGTATTCTATAAGTTACTCGCGTCCGTATTTTGTAACCATGAATTGTTAAATTGATAGTTCGGTAATATTCTCACCTGCCAGCGCTTGCTTTCTTTGGAATTGGAAATATTACAGTCTTCTTTAAATGTGAGGGTATTTCGCCTGTCTCATTATGTCTTGCACACCGGGTAGAATAGTTTTGTCATAGCTGGCTCGCCCAAGGAAATGTTGTCCACTCCAGGAGACTTATTTCGACTTATACCTTCCAGTGCTCTGTCAAATTTTTCTCTCAGTATCATATCTCCGAACTCATCTCATTTCACAAAGGGGGTTCAAAAATTTTTGCACACTCGTCTCTATTTTTTTTATTTTTTGCAGGAGGAGAATGAAATTTTTTTATGAACATACTTGGAACATTTAGCTATAATTGAGCCTATTCAATGTAGCCTCCATCAGCTGTGACACATATGGCCCAAAGTGCTTTCCATGATGTAAATGCACTTTGATAAAATTCGTGAAAGTCTTGGTTTTTTTTCCAAGGGGAACCCGGATGACGCCACTCCATGGACTATGGACTGGATTTTGCTCTCAGGTTCGGACAAAAACTACCATGTTTAATCCTAAGTAATGTCAATAATTTAGGCACCAAACGTGCACAGATTTTTCTGTACCCTAGTGACTGTACCTGTGATACCACACTACTCAATGGCAAACGAGTCATTTGAGCAAGCTGTCCTGTTGTCACACATCTGTCATTTTTGATGATTTTGTCAATGGTCTCCTTATTCACATCACTCACTGCCGTCGATGGTCTACCGTACCGTGGATTATGCAGTAGAGATAAATCACACTCTTTAAACTCTGTAATCACCGCTGGATACTGCTACGATCCACTGTGTCCTCCCCATAAACAGGGAGCAACTTCCTGTGAATCGATGGGGCAGAGTCATCGCCGGTCTTGAAGATGACCGACAGTTGTCGCAACTTGACACCTACTTCATGGTCCATTATGGCTCACCTGTAAATAAAAGGAAATACTTTTATTCACCCACTTAAAGCTAAATGTTCCAAGTACGTTCACGAAAAATTTCATTCTCCTCCTGCAAAAAATAAAAAAAATTAGAGACGACTGTGTAAAATTCTCTTCAAGTTCATTTCGTTTGTAAAGCACCTCTACATATTCCTTCTTTGCTCGGTACTGGCTTGCCAATCTGTGGTATTCATCACTGTCTCGACACATTTTTTGAAAATTTTCGCCAGATGTTATAACTATAATCCTTGTCGAAATGGTGTTAAATCACTTTTCCTGTGCTCGCAGTCTCGTCTGATGTGCTAGCGAGCAGTACGCAGTTTTGCCTGCTCCCGTAACCACACACATTAATATACAGAATTTAATAAAAAGTATGGCTAAATTTTCAGGTATCATTCCTCACACATAGAGGAATAAAATGTGTTCTATGGATACGGATGCGGAAACGTTCCATGTTACAGCTCATTCTCTATTTCTCTTCAAAATCACATTAATCGTGAGGAACAAGCAAACGAAAAATTTACCAGCAGTACATGAAATTTTTTCTTACGTGAAATTTTCCGCATCAACATTCGACGTCAAGATAAGTGAAGGATAGGAGGAAGAAAGGAAGATTAGAGTTTCACGTCCCATCGACGGCGAGGTCGTTAGAGATGAAGCACAAGCTCGAGTTACGAAAGGATGTAGGATGAACTTGGACATACCACCATATTGGTATTAGTCTGGAACGATTTAGGAAAAACGGGGAAAAACTTCATCTGGATGGCCGGACGCAGACGCGGACCATCGCCATACCGAAACTTTCGCCCCCAGGCTCCCCGGACTTAAACTCATAAGAGTTTTATTTTAGGGGCTTTTGAGAGCTCTTAGGTACGGAACCGAGGTACAAGATGTACAGAGACTTCGTACCCGTACTGTGGAAGGCTGTGAGACAATGCACAATTTCCCAGCGATACAACAGTGCTTCAGGGATTCAATGCGACGGTGGCTTCATACATATACTACTGCCCATTAAATTTGCAACACCAAGAAGAAATGCAGATGATAAACGGGTATTCATTGGACACATATACACTCCTGGAAATTGAAATAAGAACACCGTGAATTCATTGTCCCAGGAAGGGAAAACTTTATTGACACATTCCTGGGGTCAGATACATCACATGATCACACTGACAGAACCACAGGCACATAGACACACGCAACAGAGCATGCACAATGTCGGCACTAGTACAGTGTATATCCACCTTTCGCAGCAATGCAGGCTGCTATTCTCCCATGGAGACGATCGTAGAGATGCTGGATGTAGTCCTGTGGAACGGCTTGCCATGCCATTTCCACCTGGCGCCTCAGTTGGACCAGCGTTCGTGCTGGACGTGCAGACCGCGTGAGACGACGCTTCATCCAGTCCCAAACATGCTCAATGGGGGACAGAACCGGAGATCTTGCTGGCCAGGGTAGTTGACTTACACCTTCTAGAGCACGTTGGGTGGCACGGGATACATGCGGACGTGCATTGTCCTGTTGGAACAGCAAGTTCCCTTGCCGGTGTAGGAATGGTAGAACGATGGGTTCGATGACGGTTTGGATGTACCGTGCACTATTCAGTGTACCCTCGACGATCACCAGAGGTGTACGGCCAGTGTAGGAGATCGCTCCCCACACCATGATGCCGAGTGTTGGCCCTGTGTGCCTCGGTCGTATGCAGTCCTGATTGTGGCGCTCACCTGCACGGCGCCAAACACGCATACGACCATCATTGGCACCAAGGCAGAAGCGACTATCATCGCTGAAGACGACACGTCTCCATTCGTCCCTCCATTCACGCCTGTCGCGACACCACTGGAGGCGGGCTGCACGATGTTGGGGCGTGAGCGGAAGACGGCCTAACGGTGTGCGGGACTGTAGCCCAGTTTCATGGAGACGGTTGCGAATGGTCCTCGCCGATACCCCAGGAGCAACAGTGTCCCTAATTTGCTGGGAAGTGGCGGTGCGGTCCCCTACGGCACTGCGTAGGATCCTACGGTCTTGGTGTGCATCCGTGCCTCGCTGCGGTCCGGTCTCAGGTCGACGGGCACGTGCACCTTCCGCCGACCACTGGCGACAACATCGATGTACTGTGGAGACCTCACGCCCCACGTGTTGAGCAGTTCGGCGGTACGTCCACCCGGCCTCCCGCATGCCCACTATACGCCCTCGCTCAAAGTCCGTCAACTGCACATACGGTTCACGTCCACGCTGTCGCGGCATGCTACCAGTGTTAAAGACTGCGATGGAGCTCCGTATGCCACGGCAAACTGGCTGACACTGACGGCGGCGGTGCACAAATGCTGCGCAGCTAGCGCCATTCGACGGCCAACACCGCGGTTCCTGGTGTGTCCGCTGTGCCGTGCGTGTGATCATTGCTTGTACAGCCCTCTCGCAGTGTCCGGAGCAAGTATGGTGGGTCTGACACACTGGTGTCAATGTGTTCTTTTTTTCCATTTCCAGGAGTGTGTTATACTAGAACTGACATGTGATTACATTTTCACGCAATTTGGGTGCATACATCCTGAGAAATCAGTACCCAGAACAACCACCTCTGGCCGTAATAACGGCCTTGATACGCCTGGGCATTGAGTCAAACAGACATTGGATGGCGTGTACAGGTACAGCTGCCCATGCAGCTATAACACGATAGCACAGTTCATCAAGAGTACTGACTGGCGTATTGTAACGAGCCAGTTCCTCGGCCACCATTCACCAGACGTTTCCAATTGGTGAGAGATCTGGAGAATGTGCTGGCCAGGGCAGTAGTCGAACATTTTCTGTATCCAGAAGGGCCCGTACAGGACCTGCAACATGCGGTCAGACATAATTCTGCTGAAATGTGGGGTTTCGCGGGTCGTAAAACGTCTGAAATGTAACGTCCACTGTTGAAAGTGCCGTCAATGCGAACAAGAGGTGACCGAGACGTGTAACCAATGGCACCCTATACCATCGCGCCGGGTGATGCGCCAGTATGGCGATGATGAATACATGCTTCCAAATTGCGTTCACCCCGATGTCACCAAACACGGATGCGACCATCATGATGCTGTAAACAGAATCTGGATTCGTCCGAAAAAATGACGTTTTGCCATTCGTGCACCCAGGTGCGTCGTTGAGTACACCATCGCAATCGTTCCTGTCTGTGATGCAGCGTCAAGGGTAACCGCAGCCATGGTCTACAAGCTGATAGTCCATGCTGCTGCAAACATCGTCGAACTGTTGTTCTTGCAGGTGGTTGTTGTCTTGCAAACGTCTCCATCTGTTGACTCTGGAATCGAGACGTGGCTGCACGATCAGCTACAGCCATTCGGATAAGATGCCTGTCATCTCGACTGCTAGTGATACGAGGCCGTTGGGATCCAGCACGGCGTTCTGTATTACCCTCCTGAACCCAACGATTCCATATTCTGCTAACAGTCATTCGTTCTGGACCAACGCGAGCAGCAATGTCGCGATACGATAAACCGCAATCGCGATAGGCTACAGTCCGATCTTTATCAAAGTCGGAAACGTGGCATCACAACAACGTTTCAACAGGCAACTGCTGTTTGTGTATGAGAAATCGGTTAGAAACTTTCCTCATGTCAGCCGCGCAGGATTAGCCGAGCGGTCTGGGGCGCTGCAGTCATGGACTGTGCGACTGATCCAGGCGGAGGTTCGAGTCCTCTGTGTGTGTTTGTCCTAGGATAATTTAGTTTAAGTAATGTGTAAGCTTAGGGGCTAATGTCCTTAACAGTTAAGTTCCATAAGATTTCACACACATTTCATTTCCTCATGTCAGCACGTTGTAGGTTTCACCACCGGCGCCAGCCTTGTGTGAATGCTATGAAAAGCTAATCACTTGCATATCACAGCATCTTCTTCCTGTTGGTTACATTTCGCGTGTGTAGCACGTAATTTCGTGGTGTAGCAAATTTAATGGCCAGTAGTGTATGTCGTTGCTAACGCAGGCATTTTGAACATTTCATTTGAGAACGTGTTTCATACTATGTGATATGTTCTTATCCTGTGTACTTCCTGTGATTAACGTGTCGATGAGTTGGAGAAATTGAGCTCCAACATGGAAATAAAGCATTTCCGTAACTACGGGGTGTGAGTTTTTGAACTATATGAAAAAAAACGTAAATCAGTTACAAACTACGGAGTGCACACATTTTATTCAACATTTAAACGTCACTACAGATATTCGGATTTAGGTTATATCATGTTCGATATGCCTGCCATCATTGGCGATGATGTGGTGCAGACGAAGTGCCAAATCCTGCATGACCCGCTGAAGTGACGGAACATCATGCTGTCGATGACCTCCTGGCTGTTTTCAGCACAGCAATGATTTTAGGGTTATTTGCTGTAGGCCTTGTCTCTAATATAGCTCCACAAAAAGGAATCGCATGTGTTCAGATCTGGAGAATATGGCGGGCAATCGAGGCCCATGCCAGTGGCGTCTGGCAAACCCAGAGCCAGAATGGGCTCCCCCAAGTGCTCCACCAGAACATCAAACACTTCGATGGGGTCGAGCTCTGTCTTGCAAGAACCACATTTTGTCGAGTTCAGGGTCACTTTGGATAATGGGGATGAAATGATCTTCCAAAACCTTCACGTACCGTTCGACAGTCACCGTGTTATCAAGGAATATCGCACCAATTATTCCGTGACCACCCGTTGAGAGTGAAGAGACTTCTCTCTCACCAAATACGGCTTCTCAGTCCCCCAAATGAGCCAATTTTGCTTATTGACGAACCTATCCCAATGAAAGTGGGCTTTGTCGCTAAACCAAACCATACAGTGCATACTAATTCCCCATCATGGTCTGCAGCCAACCGTGCACTTAGAATGTCCTAACGCAAATCCATATAACATATTTCTTTTCTCTATGTTCACATTGTCAATAATCGGACTATTTGTTAAAGAATTTATCATAGTAAAAAATCTTATTGTGGCATCCCACACTATTTACGTCCTACACTAGGGCGAGAGAGAGCTGTTAATAGAGGTATTATCTACTGTCACTTCGCATGTCAGAGGGATTATGCTAAAGCTTGTCCTGCAGTGTGTTCTATTCAATTAAACTGAAACTCAGACTTAATATAAATAATAATATGTCTTTCTTTATGTAATGAAGTAATTAATAATTTATAATCTATATTTCATCGGACGTCACACATCTGAGCTCTTCACAATCAGACGGTCAAGATGGAGATTTGATCATTGTTCATCCAAAGCGATTCCATTATCTTAATCACTGTACAATCTCGCTCCACAACCCAATAAATGCAACAGATTTAGTTTTCTAATCAAGACGTAATAATTTAATAGATCTAAAATCTAAACAATAGATACTATCAACTCCTCAGAAACACGCAGAGTAAGTATTGTGGAAAAATCTTAACAGTGTTCAGATGTATACTACAATTTAGGTACAGTAAAAGGAAAATAAGCAAATTAATTTGTGAGAAGGGTAGGAAAAGTACGCACAGAAAACTACCATTTATGCGGCACTAATTCATGGGTTCACACACCCCGCTCCACAAATCCCATCGTGAACGAGACCCTTCCGGGACGTTAAACAAGTCAAGTCATATACTGAGAGGACGAAGCAACACGGCATGCTACTTCTGTAAAATACAGAGCCTACTAACATCAGATAATGACTAGCGTCAACTCTCTTAAACTGACTCACCTGCTTTTTTGGTTAAACACTTAAAACAAAGCATTTATGTAACTTTACGCAGACCACTATCAACTGTCCATATACTGCTATTTAAGTTCATGAATGCAAGGTTAGTTTTCTGATAAACTGTAGAGAAGGAGTGGCTAATTACGTATCATTTTACTTAGTTTTTACGGAATTAAGAATTTTCACTTTCCCGCCAACTGTCCACCAGCAGTCAGTTGTATACTTTCGTGTCAGAATATAAAACGCCATTCTGAACCCTAGAGAGAAATACATAGTCAGTATGGTAATTATTTCTACTTCTTGTGTTGTGTTTATGAATTTCTCAGTTTATCCCAATACTGTTTCGTTATTAGCCACGATTGACATTAGTGAGCATAATTTTTATGTACTGGAATGAAAGTGTAAAAATGCCTATGTTCCTGAAGAGGCTTCTGCAAAATGTTCTGTTATCAACTTTACACAGTAATCTAATTATACACTTCTGCAGAATAAATGCTTTGTAGCTTTAGCTGCATCGCCGCAGAAGATTATGCCATAAAACAGAACTGAGTGACAGTAGGAATCGTGTCCGCAGGTTAGCACAGTAGGGGAGATTTCTGGCCGCAAATTTAGGCAGAACTGAGCTTTTTCGTTAGCTTGTCCACATGTTGGTGTCACCCCTCTTTATTATCCATCTGAATGCCCAGGAACTTTACACGTGCCCGCCGCAGTGGCCGAGCGGTTCTAACCGCTTCAGTCTTGAACCGCGCGACCGTCACGGTCGCAGGTTCGAATCCTGCCTCGGGCATGGATGTGTATTATATCCTTAGGTTAGGTTTAAGTAGTTCTAAGTTCTAGGGGACTGATGACCTCAGATGTTAAGTCCCATAGTGCTCAGAGCCATTTTTGAACTTTACACGTAGACGCCCACCCCAGTGTCTACCCTTTAATCTCAGCTTCTTGTACCTGTGGGCAAGTTGTAAGCCTATTCCGTTATTCTCTACCGCCTATAACAGATATGGGTGTGTCTGGACACTTTATCAACATACAATTTCCGAAGAGATTCCCACTGTCCTGTTTAAATCACTAAGTAGACAACGAAAAGAAGATGACCAGGCACCAAAACTTGCGGTACATCGTATTTCACATTTCCTCAATCCGAGTTTAATCTTATTCCTATCATGTCATTTACTGGAGTGACCCTCAGTTATCTGCTGTGAAGCTATGATGCCCTCCAGGAAAGGGGGAAACGTTTTAATGCCATACCATTTCAATTTCCTTGGCAGAATTTTATGGTGTACACAATCAAGAGCTTTCCTAAGAACGCACAAAAAATCGACAAGGCAATTTTTAGAATGAGATTTTCACTCTGCAGCGGAGTGTGCGCGGATATGAAACTTACTGGCAGATTAAAACTGTGTCCCCGACCGAGACTCGAACTCGGAACCTTTGCCTTTCGCCGGCAAGTGCTCTACCATCTGAGCTACCGAAGCACGACTCACGCCCGGCACTCACAGCTTTACTTCTGCCAGTATCCGTCTCCTACCTTCCAAACAAACCAGGAGATTTCGCAGGAGAGCTTCTGTAAAGTTTGGAAGTTAGGAGACTGATACTGGCAGAAGTAAAGCTGTGAGTACCGGGCGTGAGTCGTGCTTCGGTAGCTCAGATGGTAGAGCACTTGCCCGCGAAAGGCAAAGGTCCCGAGTTCGAGTCTCGGTCGGGCACACAGTTTCAATCTGCCAGGAAGTTTCATATCAGCGCACACTCCGCTGCAGAGTGAAAATCTCATTCTGGAAACATCCCCCAGGCTGTGGCTAAGTCATGTCTCCGCAATATCCTTTCTTTGAGGAGTGCTAGTTCTGCAAGGTTCGCATGAGAGCTTCTGTAAAAAACCTGTGATGTTTTGAGGAAACAAATTAGTTTTCTTTTTCAGGGAACTTTTCCACAAATTGCGGTCTTGTACTGCTGTAATTTCTTTCAGTACCCTCTCTCTGTAACCCAAATCTAACCTAAAAAATTTGTGCCTTTGATTCCAGTAATTATAGTGTTTTTGTGCTTGCGCCGCTCCCCACCCTCACCCCCCCTCCCCCAGCACTTTTTGCAAGATGCTCAGTCTAATCTTTCCTTCCCCCTCCTATTTAGGTGCAGGCCATGATTAGTGTAGCCCCACATCCTAATCGTAACAGCACGCATGGTACAGATATGAGATGTTGTTTCAGTCAAAAGCAACTCGGTCAGCTGTTTGTTCACATGGCTCTCCTGTGACCGCTCCCTGCTAGCAAAACTTGTCTTTTCTTTCTGTGCAGCTCTACCAATTTAGCCTCAAAGACTTTCCTTCGAGTGTGATGCACCCTATTAATCTCAAACACCAGATGAGGCTCTTCTCCTATTTCCAGTAACAAGTCAAACTGATTGCTAACTAGAATTTGCAATGTGATTTCTGAGGTCTTCTCTTTTTTCCTAATACTTGTCACCTTCTCCCAGCTCCCATTGTCTCTTTCCCCCTTCAGCCTATCTAATTCAAAATACGCCATTTCTAATTCTGCCTGGAGGGCACAAATATTTTTCCCTGTTCCACGATTTTGATGCCACCACTCCTGAATATAGTGTGCCAGTTTTGATACCAAATTGATCAAACAGTTTGTGAGAAATAGCTCAATTGTGATACCTCCTCTCTTACGATGTCACCTAGCATCCTATTGGTTGACAGCGGTGCAATTATGTCAGAATCCTAATTGACTCGATAGGGATCCAATCGCAGTTCACACACTTTCGATTGATACACTCAACTGGATTGATCGCTACAGCTCATTTGCATATTTATAACGTTACTTAAAATACGTCTTGATTGCAAATTTTTTGTTCATGTGACCGGTTTCGGTTCATTCAGAATCATCTTCAGATCTGATGTGACATAGCAGTTGTCGTAGCATATGAAAGTTGGATTTGGACGGGTTACTCCTGTAACTGAATATCAGATCTGAAGATGGTTCTGAATGAACCGAAACCAGTCATATGAATAAAAAATTTGCAGTCAAGACGTATTTTAAGTAACATTATAAAATCACTGATTTTTGTTATCCCATAAGAGATTATGTCTGTTTTTGCAAAATTTGAATATTTCATGGGAAGTAGTCCATTTGCACAACTCTATCAGCTTATTGTTTTAATGTTTACAACATAGGGAAAAAAGTTCTGGAAGGTGTGAGCTAAATAGGTCACTTAAAACTGTCACCAGCACCTTACAACGATTCTTCTTCATAATAAAACATATATGAGGTCTACAGCGTTGGAGAATCACACACACACATTTCGCAAAACAAGTAATTAAATTTCGAAAAAAAGCACTTGCCTTAAATAGATCATAGTGCTAAATATGTCCGAAGTCTTGTATGCTCCAACGTTTCAGAACACAAGCACCCTACTGCACGCACTGCCCGACTCACCACCACCACCACCACCACCACAAAGTTTCTGCCTTACACTAAACAGATCTGGCGAAATTTCCTTCAGATCGCAGTCATTCACGATAGCAAAGCGCGCGCTGTCCGCTAACTGCAGTAGTGCCATGAACTGCGACCACGCCTCTCGTGGAGGATAAGAGGCCCACGCACGAACTGACTATGCCAGCAGATGAACGCCCATCTCCTGGTACCAACATGCCGGCCACACGCCGGCCGTACCAGACGCTCAGAGGCTGGAGAAACTGTCACTGTAGTCACCAAACCGTCAATCGATCAATTTGCATAGAGAGAATACTTGTCCAGCGCTTCAGTCTGGAACCGCGCGACCGCTACAGTCGCAAGTTCCAGTCCTGCCTCGGGCATGAATGAGTATGATGTCCTTCGGTTAGTTAGGTTTAAGTAGTTCTAAGTTCTAGGGGACTGATGACCTCAGATGTTAAGTCCCATAGTGCTCAGAGCCATTTGAACCGTACTCGTCCAGCGCAAACACTAGTCATATTGAATCATCTCAGTCTTCCGCGTAAGTATCGGGGAATACATGCAACACATGCGTTCGCATCTGTCACCAATCAACCAGCCTACTGGTTAGTTCGCTATTTAGACACTCATAGGGCGCCATAAGTGATGCCGCCGAGACTTGTCCCCGTGGCTGTAGGCAAGGACTGATTGGACAGAGTCTGTCTTTGTACCTGATCAGTGGGCACATACATTCTGGTAGGCCGAGCCGCCGCGATTCCACTGCTCCTGGCTGTGGACGAGCGTCGCCAACTCCTCGCACACTGCAAGATAAGCAGGCGTGGCTGTGGCATAGCATTCTAACTGCATTTCAACCCCGCACGCGGACTCTCCCCAGTTTTAAAAAATCAACTTTATCCAATCTGAAACACGGATTGTCTATACTCCTCGAATTTCTCGCACAAAATGTAGATTCCTCTCTCAAATACGAGTTATTTTCAAAGAGAAGAAATGTGACAATACACGCGTTTTCACATAACTAAAGTACACTTACTTCCTGCGAAAATTCTGTACAACAGATGGCATATGCTGTATTTCAGCTAAGTTTTGACTCATCAGGTAAGAAAATCTGTTCCTCTCAGCTTAATATCTGTTACGACCTCTATCACAGGACTAGAATATCAAACTCATGTCTGGCTCATGACGGAGTGCTAAGAGAATGCTCTACCTTCATCACAAGAAGCCTGCTCACTCTCGTAAGGTAGCCAAATGTATCGTCACCAACGAAGTCTCTTAAGGTAGAAAAACAGCAACACAAATGAATTGTAAATACACTACTGGCCATTAAAATTGCTACACCACGAAGATGACGTGCTACAGACGGTAAATTTAACCGACAGGAAGAAGATGCTGTGATATGCATATGATTAGCTTCTCAGAACATTCACACAAGGTGACACCTACAACGTACTGACATAACGAAAGTTTCCAACCGATTTCTCATACACAAACAGAAGTTGACCGGCGTTGCCTGGTGAAACGTTGTTGTGATGACTCGTGTAAGGAGGAGAAATGCGTACCATCACGTTTCCGACTTTGATAAAGATCGGGTTGTAGCCAATCGCGATTGCGGGTTATCGTATCGCGACATTGCTGCACGAGTCGGTCGAAATCCAATGACTATTAGCAGAATATTGAATCGGTGGGTTCAGGAGGGTAATACGGAACGTCGTGCTGGATCCCAACAGCCTCGTATCACTAGCAGTCGAGACGACAGGCATCTTATCCGCATGGCTGTAACGGATCCTGCAGCCACGTCTCAATCCCTGAGTCAACAGGTGGGGACGTTTGCAAGACTACAACCATCTGCACGAACAGTTCGGCGACGTTTGCAGCAGCATGGATTATCAGCTCGGAGACCATGGCAGCCGTTACCCTTGACGCTGCATCACAGACAGGAGCGCCTGCGATGATGTACTCAACCACGAACTTGGCAAAACGTCATTTTTTCGGATGAATCCAGGTTCTGTTTACAGCATCATGATGGTTGCATCCGTGTTGGACGACATCGCGGTGACCGCACATTGGAAGCGTGTATTCGTCATTGCCATACGGGCGTATCACCCGGTCTGATGGTATGGGGTGCCATTGGTTACACATCTCGGTCACCTCTTGTTCGCATTGACGGCACTTTGAACAGTGGACGTTACATTTCAGATGTGTTACGACCCGTGGCTCTATCTTTCATTCGATCCCTGCGAAACCCTACATTTCAGCAGGATAATGCAGGTCCTGTAAGGGACTTTCTGGATACAGAAAATGTTCGACTGCTGCCCTGGCCAGTACGTTCTCCAGATCTCTCACCAACTGAAAACGCCTGGTCAATGGTGGCCCAGCAACTGGCTCGTCACAATACGCCAGTCACTACTCGTGATGAACTGTGGTATCGTGTTGAAGCTGCAGGTCTGTTAGACTCAATGCCCAGGCGTATCAAGGCCGTTATTACTGATTTCTCAGGATCTATGCACCCAAATTGCGTGAAAATGTAATCATATATCAGTTCTAGTATAATGTATTTGTCCACTGAATACCCGCTTATCATCTGCATTTCTTCTTGGTGTAGCAATTTTAATGGCCAGAGTGTATTAGGCTAGTACTACATTGTTGTTGTTGTTGTCTTCAGTCCTGAGACTGGTTTGATGCAGCTCTCCATGCTACTCTATCCTGTGCAAGCTGCTTCATCTCCCAGTACCTACTGCAACCTACTACATATGTTTATAAATTCAGTAACATAGCTGATTTTATTACATTGACCACTTATCCCTGGGTAGGCAGGAGATTGAAATTTCCTTAAAAGATCTCACCGCAAGGAAAAAACACCTCATTATCGCTCCAACTCACGAATCATATCCGTGGTACTCTCGCCCTCGCTCCCACCGGCCCAGTGACACGCCACTGACATCAAATTAATTGTTTAATTAATTAAAACACGATGAGAGCGCCTTTGCATAGTGAGTAACTTTTTCGTGCAGACGGATTACACTCGCCAGGTACCCATTACGTCTTTGGGTGCTTCCTGCAGGCTAGGTGGTCACTTTCTCATATGCAATATGGATGGCATCCGTCGTCAAATAGCTGAAGATATACAGTGGCAATTACGTCTGTCTGTTGGCTGCCTTGTCGCGGTGGTATAAGTAAGTAACTTAAAATTCCAGTAACCTGTCTTTCAAGGGGGGCAGTAGGATGTTTCGTGTCTTTTCTGCAGCCCCGCGACTTCTCCGTCATGCTCCCCACTGCCGCCATCAGGTCGTTTGCGAATAGCTGCTACCGCCGCCACTGCGTCGCGCACGTCCGCCCCCACGTCAGCGCTGTACTGCTCGCGCCCAACAAGCCACCACGCGCCGTGCAGGACAGCTGTTAATGATTCAAGACTAGCAAAAGTCGTCCTATCCTTCCAAGAGCGATGAGCACATAAATGTCGCTGGGCTGTAGACCAAAATCTATAAAAATATGATTCCCCTCTTCCCACATGCAAATCTAAACGTTCTGAGATGTGTTTTCGAAATATGCCAGAAACACTGACCCAGTGAGCAACAACAAACTACCTGGAATTCTTCCAATCCATATGTGGCATACAGCAAACCAGTGCTTAACAGTATTGGTTATAAACAGTCTTGGTTGCAATTTTAGCTATTTATTTTTCAACTACGCGTTTCGCCTTATTTAGGCATCTTCAGAACAAATAGGTCTACTTAAGAATCGCGATCGCGAGGTGAAGACTTGGATAACCTAAAAGCATGTGTAAACAGATCAAATACTGAAAGAGCAAATACCTTAATGTGATATTTCTAAGAAAAATCCTTTAGACCGTTAGGCATATGGAGGACAAAGATTTGTCTCTCCTTAACGGTCAAATATTTGGCGCCAATCAGGCCTTTTTAGAAGTTATGAAATCGGTGTTATTAATATAATACTGGGGCTCTCGCAATTCTGCCTAAATATGAGCCCTGTTCCTCTCTGGCCTTATGTCGTCTTGTTAGGCAAGCCATAAGGGGTTTCTGACTCAAATATGATACTTGGGAATTTGTCGCTTTAAATGTCGACTCATTCACACATTTAAATGTAGCTATAAAGTTGAAATGATGAAAAAGTTTACCCGCAATACGTCCATCTTCCACGTTGGTGTATATTTTTAAGCGTAATAA
Source organism: Schistocerca gregaria (assembly GCF_023897955.1). Taxonomy (NCBI): domain Eukaryota; kingdom Metazoa; phylum Arthropoda; class Insecta; order Orthoptera; family Acrididae; genus Schistocerca; species Schistocerca gregaria. The sequence goes on from NC_064926.1 coordinate 131,001,412, forward strand.
TTTTACTTGTATTTTATAAAAAAGTGTTTTCTTGTTAGGTAGAAGTTCTAGCTCCGAATGACGAAGTAATGAGTTTTATATGGGGGGGGGGCTATTCATCTGAAATTACGCTCCTGTGTTTTTAATGTTCTCGTTCTAATGATATATGAAACGTAAAATCTGATTATATACTGCATCTGCGTTGTTTTATACACCCTGTTTTCTCATTTTAAATTTACCGCCATCATTTGTATTTTACTTCGTCAAAATTTTAAGATAAGTTATTGCACAGGGGTTGCTCCTGGTAATTCCATCTTATGTTATGTGCATTACATTTATAAAGTTTTAGTAGATATTTATATCCAGTTTACGATCTCTCATTCTTATCAGCAGCTAATTGGCAGCGCCACCTATTGAGGTGATTCTGTATTAGGTGTCAGTACTAGCACACGACGCTGTGGCGCATTATGCTTACTACCTGAGCCCCATCTTATTCTGTTACTCGCTCCCGTGAACGAGGACGCGTTATGCAGGTCTTGGAGTCACTCGCGACCATCTAGAAAAGGAAAGGCCGTATCAAAAGGCTTCGGCAATATGATTGCATTTCTGAGTTCCCGATCACTGGTGAATTTTCTTATCTGGTTTTACTATTTTATATTTCTACTTTTTACTGAGTTTAACGAAGGCGATGTTGGCCTGATGCATTGACCATACCCTTTGGCTACACGGTCTAAAGGATCGTTCTAAGATATATCAATATAAGGTATTTGCTCTTTCAGTATTTGATCTGTTTATGCATGCTTTTAGGTTATCCAAGTATTCACAACGCGTTCGCGATTCTTAAATAGACGTATTTGTCCTGTTTTCTATGTAGATCAACCTGAAGATGCCTAAATAAGGCGAAACCAGTACTTGAAAAACAATAAACTAATATTGCAACAAAGACTGTTTTTAACCAGTACAAAATACCTGTCTGCCGAATGCATCCCACACGTATATGAGCCGGCGGACCTCGGTTTCCCTCCGAATACAGCACCGTGAAAGAGGTCCTACACTCCTGGAAATGGAAAAAAGAACACATTGACACCGGTGTGTCAGACCCACCATACTTGCTCCGGACACTGCGAGAGGGCTGTACAAGCAATGATCACACGCACGGCACAGCGGACACACCAGGAACCGCGGTGTTGGCCGTCGAATGGCGCTAGCTGCGCAGCATTTGTGCACCGCCGCCGTCAGTGTCAGCCAGTTTGCCGTGGCATACGGAGCTCCATCGCACTCTTTAACACTGGTAGCATGCCGCGACAGCGTGGACGTGAACCGTATGTGCAGTTGACGGACTTTGAGCGAGGGCGTATAGCGGGCATGCGGGAGACCGGGTGGACGTACCGCCGAATTGCTCAACACGTGGGGCGTGAGGTCTCCACAGTACATCGATGTTGTCGCCAGTGGTCGGCGGAAGGTGCACGTGCCTGTCGACCTGGGACCGGACCGCAGCGACGCACGGATGCACGCCAAGACCGTAGGATCCTACGCAGTGCCGTAGGGGACCGCACCGCCACTTCCCAGCAAATTAGGGACACTGTTGCTACTGGGGTATCGGCGAGGACCATTCGCAACCGTCTCCATGAAGCTGGGCTACGGTCCCGCACACCGTTAGGCCGTCTTCCGCTCACGCCCCAACATCGTGCAGCCCGCCTCCAGTGGTGTCGCGACAGGCGTGAATGGAGGGACGAATGGAGACGTGTCGTCTTCAGCGATGAGAGTCGCTTCTGCCTTGGTGCCAATGATGGTCGTATGCGTGTTTGGCGCCGTGCAGGTGAGCGCCACAATCAGGACTGCATACGACCGAGGCACACAGGGCCAACACCCGGCATCATGGTGTGGGGAGCGATCTCCTACACTGGCCGTACACCTCTGGTGATCGTCGAGGGGACACTGAATAGTGCACGGTACATCCAAACCGTCATCGAACCCATCGTTCTACCATTCCTAGACCGGCAAGGGAACTTGCTGTTCCAACAGGACAATACACGTCCGCATGTATCCCGTGCCACCCAACGTGCTATAGAAGGTGTAAGTCAACTACCCTGGCCAGCAAGATCTCCGGATCTGTCCCCCATTGAGCATGTTTGGGACTGGATGAAGCGTCGTCTCACGCGGTCTGCACGTCCAGCACGAACGCTGGTCCAACTGAGGCGCCAGGTGAAAATGGCATGGCAAGCCGTTCCACAGGACTACATCCAGCATCTCTACGATCGTCTCCATGGGAGAATAGCAGCCTGCATTGCTGCGAAAGGTGGATATACACTGTACTAGTGCCGACATTGTGCATGCTCTGTTGCCTGTGTCTATGTGCCTGTGGTTCTGTCAGTGTGATCATGTGATGTATCTGACCCCAGGAATGTGTCAATAAAGTTTCCCCTTCCTGGGACAATGAATTCACGGTGTTCTTATTTCAATTTCCAGGAGTGTAGATATTCTTTTTTTCTCACTGTATTTACTAGTGGAGTAGAAAAGAAAATGGCTGGTAGTGGTACACGTGCCTTCCGCCGTGTACCGCATGACGGCTTGCGAAGTATGCACATACATGCAGACGCGAATTTAGTCTACCTATTAAGGTGTCAGTCCATCCATTTATAGGCACACAAAACTCACGGAACAATGTTGTCACTTATTAATTGAGAAAACAAAAGACGGGACTTCTGCCGGTGATTGTCTCTCGGTAAAGATCTTATTAAAGCCTTATTTTCTCATTATAGTCACTTCGCGAGTTCCCGCGTTCGATTCCCGGCAGGGTCAGGGAATTTCTCTGCCTCGTGATGGCTTGGTGTTGTGCGATGTCCTTAGGTTAGTTATGTTTAAGTAGTTCTAAGTTCTAGGGGACTGATGACCACAGATGTTAAGTCCCATAGTGCTCAGAGCCATTTGAACCATTTTTTACTTCGCGAGATCTGTATGAGAGGCTGTGATATGTCTGCCCACAGCACGTTAGAAGAAGCGTATAGAGCTCACCTCTCAGATCTCCTGCCGGCAGAGTATCGCTTACCTGCCGTATTCTCACGAATCTTCCCATCTTCAATACACAGCATTTGAATCCATATTATTTCCGAGAGTAAGAGATGTCACCCGCCAAGTCACAGACCCCTGCTAATTCTCTAAATGCCACAAGATTCCGACATCACTGTTCCATTAGTTAGAAGGCTGTCCATTCCTCCAGCCATCACTGACTAGGTATAGAGCTATCACAACGATAAAAATAGCAAATTAACATACAGGAGGAAAGTCACAACCATGTACAGCATACGTGGACTGCACAAAGAAATTCAGAAGCACAACAGCTACAGTTTATTAATATCGATGATTGTCTACAGATGTCCCCCTGTATGTGTACTAATCTCCTATATCGTATTCGTATGCTTACTATGCTAAAATTACGACATTCTTCGTTTATATCAAAGCGTTTCATGAGAAATATATCACTTTTTTCAAATGGAACATACCTCCATAATACGAATGTAACTGTACCACAGAGCTTCCAGTACACTATTCGCTGAATCATCGGTGCAACAGCCTCAAACCATACACACAGTTCGCAGAGCAGGGTGCCATTAGAGACTTCATCACGGCATTGCTGATTTTTTACCCGCACGTGCTATTCGACAGTGGACCAACGATGATACTGTACCCCATCTGGAGCAGAGTATATCCACATGGGTAGTATGTATATGTGTAATGCTAGTTATATATTTAGAAGCAAACCCAGTACTCACACGCTTATTCAAGTATCATACAGTGAGACCCAGTTAACCAACGAGGACAAGCCAGACCAAACCAGTGTCAATGTCTCCTCCAGGAACATCAGTCATCTTTGTAACTCTTATACCTGGATCCGAACTGTAGTGCAACATTCTCTAGACCACGTACCGATGGGATTTGCGATCAGTCGCCTCCTAAAATGCCACGCCTTAGTGGGTGGATCACATCCCCCTTCAAAATCTTTGCAGATGAATTTGAGCCCGACATATTCTTCTGCTTTAGCTCACCGACTTGTCTGTTCTTAGCGTTTGGATTGCACCCCTTAAGATTCAAACAAGTGAAGCCGAACCAGACACATATGAGCTGTGCACGGCTCGTGTTCATGCCATTTATGGTTTGTCATCTTCTATGATGGGACTGCCGCCTCGTTTTCTTATTCCATTTACTGGCGTCGCTAGCTTCCTGCCTTACTTGCCCGTCAGCGGCAGCGCGTATCGACAAGTGCACTGTCGTACCATCTCTTGAGCGACCGGTAGTATTTCCGGGTCGTCGTCTGTCTGAGAGTCAGTTGGAGACGGACCAGCAGTGCAGTCGGGACGCAGCAGCAGTGAAGTCGGGGACGGAGCGCCGGTGAGGCGCCGACAGACAGTGCTCACCGACCCCTGGCAACACACTTGAACTGTCCGACGGAGGGAGATTGAAGCGGGACGACCGTTGGTTGGTCGTTCGGTTCGTCGTCTCATCGGGCGACCTATATTTGGTCCGTTCACCGTTTCCGGCCCTCGCTGTTGGTCGGTTGGCGTGGACCAGCGAAATCTCGGTGTCCAAGCGCGGTCGGAGTGTGTGGTGCTGTTCCCATTGCTACGAGGTCCGTGGCTCACCGATGCTGGACACGAAAGTTGAGTTTTGACTTAATCTACCAGCAAGTCACGACTGTTCACGTTGTGTCGTTTGGATTTCGTTGTCGGCTGTTGGGACATTCCCGCGAGCAACAATGTGTGTTTTCAAGTTGGCAAATTTTAGCTACCCTCCGGTGGAGTTTAACTGTACTTGGTTATTCTGAAGTGTACCAGCGGAATCTTCAGCCTTGTGGCCGTTAACGTTCCGTTTACCTGCCCTAGCCATTGACGTAAATTCAGGCAGTGTATTTTCCTCATTGTGTTGCCGCTGTCCTGCATAGTGTGTAGTTTGACAGCTCAATGTATAATTGGTTGTGGGCACCAATACCTTCTACATTGTTCCATTGAACTCCCTGTTGTGTGCTGGTCGGGTGGAGCGGAAGTTATCTTGGCGGTGGGTCCGTTGTCTGTCTGTCGGTTGGGTTCTCGTCGGATCGAGACTGGTTGGGCCGACTGCCTGTCTCACCTAAGCGAGCGTTAGTGTTTGAATTCCAGGCCGACTTTCGGAAACTTCTGAGCGCCGTTGGGTGTACTGCCTTTTCTTATTTGTTCTTGTTGTTTTTATTTGTATGGCTTCTAGCCGATTTTTAAATTAAGGTTGTTTTGCCCTTAAGGCGTAAGATTGTTTGGGCCTTCAGACTATTTAAAAGAACTGTTTTAAGGTAAATTTTAAAAATTTCTTTTGGTTTGAGTCTTAAGTGACGGGCCTTCAGCCAATCCTTAAATTAAAGTTGTTTTGCTCTTAAGGCGTCAGATTGTCTGGGCCTTCAGCCTAATTAAAGAACTGTTTTAAGATAAAGCCATTCGGCCTTTTAAACATTTATTTTTGTTTGAGTCATAAGTGATGGGCCTTCAGCCGATTTTTAATTTAAAGCGGTCTTGCCCTTAAGACATGAGATTGTATGGCGCATTCAGCCGGTAATTAAGTTCCAAAAATTAAAGATGTGATTTAAAAATTTTCTAGGCTCTTGTAATGTTTGGTCAAATAAATAAAGTTGTATGTTCGAGTGTAACTGACATCCGCTTATTTTGGCCCCTTTCCTGAATTTAAACTACCTGTCCTGTCCTGCGGGTTTAGCAGGGCGTCTCAACATACATAACTATACATTCTACTTTAGTTCGCTCCAGATGTTTAGTAGTGTTAACGCTTCTGATGACAGTGAATGGGATTTCTGGTCCTGTTTATGTGCAATAGATTCAGTAACGTTCAGGTCAACTACCAACTCCACCACAGGTCCTCCCGCCTGCTTGCAGACAACTCCATCACCTACAAACGCACGACATCTAAAACAAATACACTGCAAGTGTCTGTATATTGCATGGTCGAAGGTACACCGCACCAGCATTATCGACTACCCATCCATACCAGTCTCACATGCTGATCGAGTAAAAGATTACCTACATGCTTCCATACATTCGCTAATCCACCCCTACGTTTCTACGAGAAATATGTCGCTTTTCTCAGATTTTTTTTCTATCACATATTTGAGTAGAGTATGCCAACCCGTACGATACTAGAAACATCCACATGGTTCTTTTGCTTCACAAGTCAGTGATATAATAAGAAAAGATGTGGGCTCACAGAATTGGTAGACAGTGGCTATGCAGTGTCGAGCTGCTGAATCAATGTTAATGTTAAGCACTGTGTATCATTTAACCACTAATATGTCTGTACGTGTTCATGTTGGGACAGCAGCTGAAATGAACTGGTAGTTACAGAGGAAACTGAGAGTGTATCGTGAGGTACAAAGATGGGGCTCATTCAAATAGAGTGGGGCAAGCCGTGCAGCGAACTGACATATATATAAAGGGGCAGTTGATTGTTAAGTACGACTCATTTTCTTCTAATAATTTCCGGGTATGCAGCCGGATCCCGTCGACATTCTGCCACGATATTTCGGCCCAGAGACGTCCGGCCATCATCAGGTGAGTACACAACTACTGAAGAGCCCAGGTGCAGTCGCGGTATTTATACCGATTCTCGTGCACGTGTTGACATGCGCGGCATAGCCGAGTTGTACGTGCTGCCCTCGGTGGTGAAAGTAAAAGATCATCTAGTCATTGAGTATCGAATGACGCTGTCTATTCCGCTGTGAATGTATAATTTTAATAACAGGATTCCAAGTTTTATCCAGTTGAAAGCCGTTGTCACGATTTATAAGATTATCGGCAAGACGTATTTCCACTGATTCCTTGATTACGGAATCCCAAAATCCGGAAACCGGAGCTAAAATTTTTGTTCCATTGTATTCCATTGAATGTCCCAATGAAATACAGTGCTCTGCTACTGCCGATTTTGACGGTTGCCGCAGACGGGTGTATCTTTCATGTTCTGTACATCGTTCATGGACAGTTCTTGTCGTCTGGCCAATATATGCAGAGCCACATTCACAGGGAATTTTGTAGACGCCTGCTTTCTTCAGTTGTAAATCGTCTTTAACGGATCCAACCAGGGCCCGGTTCTTTGCTGGTGGACGGAAGATAACCTTGATTTTATTCTTCTTCAGTAGTCGGCCTATTTTCGACGACACATTCCCGGCGTATGGAAGAAACGCAGTTGATTTAAAGTCGTCATCAGCGTCCTCAGTGCGCTGCTTCTTGTTATGACAGTTGCGCATGGCCTTTCTTATTTGGCGTGAAGTGTAGCCATTCTCTTTAAAAACCTTCTCCAAGTGTTCTAATTCTGCGTGGAGGTTTTCATCGTCCGATATTACATGCGCTCGATGTATTAAGGTACTGAGAACACCGGCTGTTTGTGCTGGGTGGTGGCAGCTTGAAGCTTGGAGATACAGATCTGTGTGAGTCGGTTTCCTGTACACAGAATGTCCTAATGACCCATCATTTTTACGGCATACTAGCACGTCTAGAAATGGTAAAGTGCCATCTTTTTCAATCTCCATCGTGAATTTGATGTTCTCATGTAAAGAGTTTAAATGATGAAGGAATTTCTCCAGTTCCTGTCTGCCATGAGGCCATACAACAAAAGTATCATCTACGTACCGCCAGAAGACCGTAGGCTTTAAGACAGCAGACTCAAGTGCTTTCTCCTCAAAGTCCTCCATAAAGAGATTAGCTACCACAGGGGACAAAGGGCTCCCCATGGCGACGCCGTCTGTTTGTTCAAAGAATTCGTCATTGAATAGAAAGTACGTTGAGGAGAGTATATGTTCAAACAAGGCCGTCATTTCTGCACTGAATAAGTTACCAATAAGATGTAACGATTCCATTAAAGGCACTTTGGTAAACAGTGAGACCACATCAAAGCTGACTAATAAATCCGAGCTGTTAAGCTTAACTTCCTTCAAGCGACTGACAAAATCCTCGGAATTACGTATATGGTGGCAACACTTACCCACATACGGCTTTAGTAGTGAGGCCAGATATTTTGCTGTAGAATAGGTGGCAGCACCAATATTACTCACTATTAATCGTAGTGGGGCACCATCCTTGTGTATCTTGGGAAGACCGTAGAGTCTTGGTGGTACTGCATTGTGTGGTCTCAATCTCTTGATAATTTGTTCAGGTAGAGAACAGTCGTTCAAAAGGGTAGCAGTTTTCCTTGATATTCGGCTTGTTGGGTCCTTTTCAATTCTGCGGTACGTGGAATCATTTAGCTGACAATATATCTTGTCGTTGTAGGCTTCCCTTGTCAGAAGAACTGTGGCGTTACCCTTATCCGCAGGCAGTACGACTGTGCTAGTATCTTCTCTGAGGCTCCGGAGAGCAGCTCTTTCAGCTGGCGAGATGTTACTCCGTTGTGGCGCACATTTCAGCAACGTTCGGCAAGATTCACGTCGAATTTCGTCTGCATTATCCGCAGGGAGACGTCTAATGGCTTCCTCAATGGAACTAATGAAATCCGTTAAAGGCAGTGAAACAGGAGTAGGGGCGAAGTTTACATTATACATTCACAGCGGAATAGACAGCGTCATTCGATACTCAATGACTAGATGATCTTTTACTTTCACCACCGAGGGCAGCACGTACAACTCGGCTATGCCGCGCATGTCAACACGTGCACGAGAATCGGTATAAATACCGCGACTGCACCTGGGCTCTTCAGTAGTTGTGTACTCACCTGATGATGGCCGGACGTCTCTGGGCCGAAATATCGTGGCAGAATGTCGACGGGATCCGGCTGCATACCCGGAAATTATTAGAAGAACAAATACGCCGGGAAAATTTCAGAAGTCACATCAAATACCTTTACGGGGAGGAGATGGTTCAGGATATCCACGTACTGGATAAATTACGTGAGAAAAGAGCCAGGTTGCTGTGTTCACTAAATTTTTTACTGAAATGTAGAAACAATAACTTGATTCCAACTTTCGCCAGAGTTGTTCATTTTATTAATAGTGTGGCCGCCAACAATATAAAACGCAAGGCGAGTCTGGCTTTATTAAGAGAACGAATCCGTTATACGCGTCGTGAGTTAGACACTGTTGCCAGGAATTTATATTATTTACATCTGAAGATTGCAGCAAGATGTTCTTCCTTTAGCTGGGACTGGATTGACGGTGTATCCTGGGCCAAGGCAGACTGGGCTCACAGGAACAGTACGAACAGGCAAAGTGCGAAGTTTAGCCAACTCGTAACAAGAAAGCCGCAAGAAGCTATCTCTGGACGATCCGTGGTGAACCTTACGGAGAAATCATTTGACGATGCGACGATGTCAGTGCTTGCGAAAGGTTTAAACTTCGCCCCTACTCCTGTTTCACTGCCTTTAACGGATTTCATTAGTTCCATTGAGGAAGCCATTAGACGTCTCCCTGCGGATAATGCAGACGAAATTCGACGTGAATCTTGCCGAACGTTGCTGAAATGTGCGCCACAACGGAGTAACATCTCGCCAGCTGAAAGAGCTGCTCTCCGCAGCCTCAGAGAAGATACTAGCACAGTCGTACTGCCTGCGGATAAGGGTAACGCCACAGTTCTTCTGACAAGGGAAGCCTACAACGACAAGATATATTGTCAGCTAAATGATTCCACGTACCGCAGAATTGAAAAGGACCCAACAAGCCGAATATCAAGGAAAACTGCTACCCTTTTGAACGACTGTTCTCTACCTGAACAAATTATCAAGAGATTGAGACCACACAATGCAGTACCACCAAGACTCTACGGTCTTCCCAAGATACACAAGGATGGTGCCCCACTACGATTAATAGTGAGTAATATTGGTGCTGCCACCTATTCTACAGCAAAATATCTGGCCTCACTACTAAAGCCGTATGTGGGTAAGTGTTGCCACCATATACGTAATTCCGAGGATTTTGTCAGTCGCTTGAAGGAAGTTAAGCTTAGCAGCTCGGATTTATTAGTCAGCTTTGATGTGGTCTCACTGTTTACCAAAGTGCCTTTAATGGAATCGTTACATCTTATTGGTAACTTATTCAGTGCAGAAATGACGGCCTTGTTTGAACATATACTCTCCTCAACGTACTTTCTATTCAATGACGAATTCTTTGAACAAACAGACGGCGTCGCCATGGGGAGCCCTTTGTCCCCTGTGGTAGCTAATCTCTTTATGGAGGACTTTGAGGAGAAAGCACTTGAGTCTGCTGTCTTAAAGCCTACGGTCTTCTGGCGGTACGTAGATGATACTTTTGTTGTATGGCCTCATGGCAGACAGGAACTGGAGAAATTCCTTCATCATTTAAACTCTTTACATGAGAACATCAAATTCACGATGGAGATTGAAAAAGATGGCACTTTACCATTTCTAGACGTGCTAGTATGCCGTAAAAATGATGGGTCATTAGGACATTCTGTGTACAGGAAACCGACTCACACAGATCTGTATCTCCAAGCTTCAAGCTGCCACCACCCAGCACAAACAGCCGGTGTTCTCAGTACCTTAATACATCGAGCGCATGTAATATCGGACGATGAAAACCTCCACGCAGAATTAGAACACTTGGAGAAGGTTTTTAAAGAGAATGGCTACACTTCACGCCAAATAAGAAAGGCCATGCGCAACTGTCATAACAAGAAGCAGCGCACTGAGGACGCTGATGACGACTTTAAATCAACTGCGTTTCTTCCATACGCCGGGAATGTGTCGTCGAAAATAGGCCGACTACTGAAGAAGAATAAAATCAAGGTTATCTTCCGTCCACCAGCAAAGAACCGGGCCCTGGTTGGATCCGTTAAAGACGATTTACAACTGAAGAAAGCAGGCGTCTACAAAATTCCCTGTGAATGTGGCTCTGCATATATTGGCCAGACGACAAGAACTGTCCATGAACGATGTACAGAACATGAAAGATACACCCGTCTGCGGCAACCGTCAAAATCGGCAGTAGCAGAGCACTGTATTTCATTGGGACATTCAATGGAATACAATGGAACAAAAATTTTAGCTCCGGTTTCCGGATTTTGGGATTCCGTAATCAAGGAATCAGTGGAAATACGTCTTGCCGATAATCTTATAAATCGTGACAACGGCTTTCAACTGGATAAAACTTGGAATCCTGTTATTAAAATTATACATTCACAGCGGAATAGACAGCGTCATTCGATACTCAATGACTAGATGATCTTTTACTTTCACCACCGAGGGCAGCACGTACAACTCGGCTATGCCGCGCATGTCAACACGTGCACGAGAATCGGTATAAATACCGCGACTGCACCTGGGCTCTTCAGTAGTTGTGTACTCACCTGATGATGGCCGGACGTCTCTGGGCCGAAATATCGTGGCAGAATGTCGACGGGATCCGGCTGCATACCCGGAAATTATTAGAAGAACAAATACGCCGGGAAAATTTCAGAAGTCACATCAAATACCTTTACGGGGAGGAGATGGTTCAGGATATCCACGTACTGGATAAATTACGTGAGAAAAGAGCCAGGTTGCTGTGTTCACTAAATTTTTTACTGAAATGTAGAAACAATAACTTGATTCCAACTTTCGCCAGAGTTGTTCATTTTATTAATAGTGTGGCCGCCAACAATATACAACGCAAGGCGAGTCTGGCTTTATTAAGAGAACGAATCCGTTATACGCGTCGTGAGTTAGACACTGTTGCCAGGAATTTATATTATTTACATCTGAAGATTGCAGCAAGATGTTCTTCCTTTAGCTGGGACTGGATTGACGGTGTATCCTGGGCCAAGGCAGACTGGGCTCACAGGAACAGTACGAACAGGCAAAGTGCGAAGTTTAGCCAACTCGTAACAAGAAAGCCGCAAGAAGCTATCTCTGGACGATCCGTGGTGAACCTTACGGAGAAATCATTTGACGATGCGACGATGTCAGTGCTTGCGAAAGGTTTAAACTTCGCCCCTACTCCTGTTTCACTGCCTTTAACGGATTTCATTAGTTCCATTGAGGAAGCCATTAGACGTCTCCCTGCGGATAATGCAGACGAAATTCGACGTGAATCTTGCCGAACGTTGCTGAAATGTGCGCCACAACGGAGTAACATCTCGCCAGCTGAAAGAGCTGCTCTCCGCAGCCTCAGAGAAGATACTAGCACAGTCGTACTGCCTGCGGATAAGGGTAACGCCACAGTTCTTCTGACAAGGGAAGCCTACAACGACAAGATATATTGTCAGCTAAATGATTCCACGTACCGCAGAATTGAAAAGGACCCAACAAGCCGAATATCAAGGAAAACTGCTACCCTTTTGAACGACTGTTCTCTACCTGAACAAATTATCAAGAGATTGAGACCACACAATGCAGTACCACCAAGACTCTACGGTCTTCCCAAGATACACAAGGATGGTGCCCCACTACGATTAATAGTGAGTAATATTGGTGCTGCCACCTATTCTACAGCAAAATATCTGGCCTCACTACTAAAGCCGTATGTGGGTAAGTGTTGCCACCATATACGTAATTCCGAGGATTTTGTCAGTCGCTTGAAGGAAGTTAAGCTTAGCAGCTCGGATTTATTAGTCAGCTTTGATGTGGTCTCACTGTTTACCAAAGTGCCTTTAATGGAATCGTTACATCTTATTGGTAACTTATTCAGTGCAGAAATGACGGCCTTGTTTGAACATATACTCTCCTCAACGTACTTTCTATTCAATGACGAATTCTTTGAACAAACAGACGGCGTCGCCATGGGGAGCCCTTTGTCCCCTGTGGTAGCTAATCTCTTTATGGAGGACTTTGAGGAGAAAGCACTTGAGTCTGCTGTCTTAAAGCCTACGGTCTTCTGGCGGTACGTAGATGATACTTTTGTTGTATGGCCTCATGGCAGACAGGAACTGGAGAAATTCCTTCATCATTTAAACTCTTTACATGAGAACATCAAATTCACGATGGAGATTGAAAAAGATGGCACTTTACCATTTCTAGACGTGCTAGTATGCCGTAAAAATGATGGGTCATTAGGACATTCTGTGTACAGGAAACCGACTCACACAGATCTGTATCTCCAAGCTTCAAGCTGCCACCACCCAGCACAAACAGCCGGTGTTCTCAGTACCTTAATACATCGAGCGCATGTAATATCGGACGATGAAAACCTCCACGCAGAATTAGAACACTTGGAGAAGGTTTTTAAAGAGAATGGCTACACTTCACGCCAAATAAGAAAGGCCATGCGCAACTGTCATAACAAGAAGCAGCGCACTGAGGACGCTGATGACGACTTTAAATCAACTGCGTTTCTTCCATACGCCGGGAATGTGTCGTCGAAAATAGGCCGACTACTGAAGAAGAATAAAATCAAGGTTATCTTCCGTCCACCAGCAAAGAACCGGGCCCTGGTTGGATCCGTTAAAGACGATTTACAACTGAAGAAAGCAGGCGTCTACAAAATTCCCTGTGAATGTGGCTCTGCATATATTGGCCAGACGACAAGAACTGTCCATGAACGATGTACAGAACATGAAAGATACACCCGTCTGCGGCAACCGTCAAAATCGGCAGTAGCAGAGCACTGTATTTCATTGGGACATTCAATGGAATACAATGGAACAAAAATTTTAGCTCCGGTTTCCGGATTTTGGGATTCCGTAATCAAGGAATCAGTGGAAATACGTCTTGCCGATAATCTTATAAATCGTGACAACGGCTTTCAACTGGATAAAACTTGGAATCCTGTTATTAAAATTATACATTCACAGCGGAATAGACAGCGTCATTCGATACTCAATGACTAGATGATCTTTTACTTTCACCACCGAGGGCAGCACGTACAACTCGGCTATGCCGCGCATGTCAACACGTGCACGAGAATCGGTATAAATACCGCGACTGCACCTGGGCTCTTCAGTAGTTGTGTACTCACCTGATGATGGCCGGACGTCTCTGGGCCGAAATATCGTGGCAGAATGTCGACGGGATCCGGCTGCATACCCGGAAATTATTAGAAGAACAAATACGCCGGGAAAATTTCAGAAGTCACATCAAATACCTTTACGGGGAGGAGATGGTTCAGGATATCCACGTACTGGATAAATTACGTGAGAAAAGAGCCAGGTTGCTGTGTTCACTAAATTTTTTACTGAAATGTAGAAACAATAACTTGATTCCAACTTTCGCCAGAGTTGTTCATTTTATTAATAGTGTGGCCGCCAACAATATACAACGCAAGGCGAGTCTGGCTTTATTAAGAGAACGAATCCGTTATACGCGTCGTGAGTTAGACACTGTTGCCAGGAATTTATATTATTTACATCTGAAGATTGCAGCAAGATGTTCTTCCTTTAGCTGGGACTGGATTGACGGTGTATCCTGGGCCAAGGCAGACTGGGCTCACAGGAACAGTACGAACAGGCAAAGTGCGAAGTTTAGCCAACTCGTAACAAGAAAGCCGCAAGAAGCTATCTCTGGACGATCCGTGGTGAACCTTACGGAGAAATCATTTGACGATGCGACGATGTCAGTGCTTGCGAAAGGTTTAAACTTCGCCCCTACTCCTGTTTCACTGCCTTTAACGGATTTCATTAGTTCCATTGAGGAAGCCATTAGACGTCTCCCTGCGGATAATGCAGACGAAATTCGACGTGAATCTTGCCGAACGTTGCTGAAATGTGCGCCACAACGGAGTAACATCTCGCCAGCTGAAAGAGCTGCTCTCCGCAGCCTCAGAGAAGATACTAGCACAGTCGTACTGCCTGCGGATAAGGGTAACGCCACAGTTCTTCTGACAAGGGAAGCCTACAACGACAAGATATATTGTCAGCTAAATGATTCCACGTACCGCAGAATTGAAAAGGACCCAACAAGCCGAATATCAAGGAAAACTGCTACCCTTTTGAACGACTGTTCTCTACCTGAACAAATTATCAAGAGATTGAGACCACACAATGCAGTACCACCAAGACTCTACGGTCTTCCCAAGATACACAAGGATGGTGCCCCACTACGATTAATAGTGAGTAATATTGGTGCTGCCACCTATTCTACAGCAAAATATCTGGCCTCACTACTAAAGCCGTATGTGGGTAAGTGTTGCCACCATATACGTAATTCCGAGGATTTTGTCAGTCGCTTGAAGGAAGTTAAGCTTAGCAGCTCGGATTTATTAGTCAGCTTTGATGTGGTCTCACTGTTTACCAAAGTGCCTTTAATGGAATCGTTACATCTTATTGGTAACTTATTCAGTGCAGAAATGACGGCCTTGTTTGAACATATACTCTCCTCAACGTACTTTCTATTCAATGACGAATTCTTTGAACAAACAGACGGCGTCGCCATGGGGAGCCCTTTGTCCCCTGTGGTAGCTAATCTCTTTATGGAGGACTTTGAGGAGAAAGCACTTGAGTCTGCTGTCTTAAAGCCTACGGTCTTCTGGCGGTACGTAGATGATACTTTTGTTGTATGGCCTCATGGCAGACAGGAACTGGAGAAATTCCTTCATCATTTAAACTCTTTACATGAGAACATCAAATTCACGATGGAGATTGAAAAAGATGGCACTTTACCATTTCTAGACGTGCTAGTATGCCGTAAAAATGATGGGTCATTAGGACATTCTGTGTACAGGAAACCGACTCACACAGATCTGTATCTCCAAGCTTCAAGCTGCCACCACCCAGCACAAACAGCCGGTGTTCTCAGTACCTTAATACATCGAGCGCATGTAATATCGGACGATGAAAACCTCCACGCAGAATTAGAACACTTGGAGAAGGTTTTTAAAGAGAATGGCTACACTTCACGCCAAATAAGAAAGGCCATGCGCAACTGTCATAACAAGAAGCAGCGCACTGAGGACGCTGATGACGACTTTAAATCAACTGCGTTTCTTCCATACGCCGGGAATGTGTCGTCGAAAATAGGCCGACTACTGAAGAAGAATAAAATCAAGGTTATCTTCCGTCCACCAGCAAAGAACCGGGCCCTGGTTGGATCCGTTAAAGACGATTTACAACTGAAGAAAGCAGGCGTCTACAAAATTCCCTGTGAATGTGGCTCTGCATATATTGGCCAGACGACAAGAACTGTCCATGAACGATGTACAGAACATGAAAGATACACCCGTCTGCGGCAACCGTCAAAATCGGCAGTAGCAGAGCACTGTATTTCATTGGGACATTCAATGGAATACAATGGAACAAAAATTTTAGCTCCGGTTTCCGGATTTTGGGATTCCGTAATCAAGGAATCAGTGGAAATACGTCTTGCCGATAATCTTATAAATCGTGACAACGGCTTTCAACTGGATAAAACTTGGAATCCTGTTATTAAAATTATACATTCACAGCGGAATAGACAGCGTCATTCGATACTCAATGACTAGATGATCTTTTACTTTCACCACCGAGGGCAGCACGTACAACTCGGCTATGCCGCGCATGTCAACACGTGCACGAGAATCGGTATAAATACCGCGACTGCACCTGGGCTCTTCAGTAGTTGTGTACTCACCTGATGATGGCCGGACGTCTCTGGGCCGAAATATCGTGGCAGAATGTCGACGGGATCCGGCTGCATACCCGGAAATTATTAGAAGAACAAATACGCCGGGAAAATTTCAGAAGTCACATCAAATACCTTTACGGGGAGGAGATGGTTCAGGATATCCACGTACTGGATAAATTACGTGAGAAAAGAGCCAGGTTGCTGTGTTCACTAAATTTTTTACTGAAATGTAGAAACAATAACTTGATTCCAACTTTCGCCAGAGTTGTTCATTTTATTAATAGTGTGGCCGCCAACAATATAAAACGCAAGGCGAGTCTGGCTTTATTAAGAGAACGAATCCGTTATACGCGTCGTGAGTTAGACACTGTTGCCAGGAATTTATATTATTTACATCTGAAGATTGCAGCAAGATGTTCTTCCTTTAGCTGGGACTGGATTGACGGTGTATCCTGGGCCAAGGCAGACTGGGCTCACAGGAACAGTACGAACAGGCAAAGTGCGAAGTTTAGCCAACTCGTAACAAGAAAGCCGCAAGAAGCTATCTCTGGACGATCCGTGGTGAACCTTACGGAGAAATCATTTGACGATGCGACGATGTCAGTGCTTGCGAAAGGTTTAAACTTCGCCCCTACTCCTGTTTCACTGCCTTTAACGGATTTCATTAGTTCCATTGAGGAAGCCATTAGACGTCTCCCTGCGGATAATGCAGACGAAATTCGACGTGAATCTTGCCGAACGTTGCTGAAATGTGCGCCACAACGGAGTAACATCTCGCCAGCTGAAAGAGCTGCTCTCCGCAGCCTCAGAGAAGATACTAGCACAGTCGTACTGCCTGCGGATAAGGGTAACGCCACAGTTCTTCTGACAAGGGAAGCCTACAACGACAAGATATATTGTCAGCTAAATGATTCCACGTACCGCAGAATTGAAAAGGACCCAACAAGCCGAATATCAAGGAAAACTGCTACCCTTTTGAACGACTGTTCTCTACCTGAACAAATTATCAAGAGATTGAGACCACACAATGCAGTACCACCAAGACTCTACGGTCTTCCCAAGATACACAAGGATGGTGCCCCACTACGATTAATAGTGAGTAATATTGGTGCTGCCACCTATTCTACAGCAAAATATCTGGCCTCACTACTAAAGCCGTATGTGGGTAAGTGTTGCCACCATATACGTAATTCCGAGGATTTTGTCAGTCGCTTGAAGGAAGTTAAGCTTAGCAGCTCGGATTTATTAGTCAGCTTTGATGTGGTCTCACTGTTTACCAAAGTGCCTTTAATGGAATCGTTACATCTTATTGGTAACTTATTCAGTGCAGAAATGACGGCCTTGTTTGAACATATACTCTCCTCAACGTACTTTCTATTCAATGACGAATTCTTTGAACAAACAGACGGCGTCGCCATGGGGAGCCCTTTGTCCCCTGTGGTAGCTAATCTCTTTATGGAGGACTTTGAGGAGAAAGCACTTGAGTCTGCTGTCTTAAAGCCTACGGTCTTCTGGCGGTACGTAGATGATACTTTTGTTGTATGGCCTCATGGCAGACAGGAACTGGAGAAATTCCTTCATCATTTAAACTCTTTACATGAGAACATCAAATTCACGATGGAGATTGAAAAAGATGGCACTTTACCATTTCTAGACGTGCTAGTATGCCGTAAAAATGATGGGTCATTAGGACATTCTGTGTACAGGAAACCGACTCACACAGATCTGTATCTCCAAGCTTCAAGCTGCCACCACCCAGCACAAACAGCCGGTGTTCTCAGTACCTTAATACATCGAGCGCATGTAATATCGGACGATGAAAACCTCCACGCAGAATTAGAACACTTGGAGAAGGTTTTTAAAGAGAATGGCTACACTTCACGCCAAATAAGAAAGGCCATGCGCAACTGTCATAACAAGAAGCAGCGCACTGAGGACGCTGATGACGACTTTAAATCAACTGCGTTTCTTCCATACGCCGGGAATGTGTCGTCGAAAATAGGCCGACTACTGAAGAAGAATAAAATCAAGGTTATCTTCCGTCCACCAGCAAAGAACCGGGCCCTGGTTGGATCCGTTAAAGACGATTTACAACTGAAGAAAGCAGGCGTCTACAAAATTCCCTGTGAATGTGGCTCTGCATATATTGGCCAGACGACAAGAACTGTCCATGAACGATGTACAGAACATGAAAGATACACCCGTCTGCGGCAACCGTCAAAATCGGCAGTAGCAGAGCACTGTATTTCATTGGGACATTCAATGGAATACAATGGAACAAAAATTTTAGCTCCGGTTTCCGGATTTTGGGATTCCGTAATCAAGGAATCAGTGGAAATACGTCTTGCCGATAATCTTATAAATCGTGACAACGGCTTTCAACTGGATAAAACTTGGAATCCTGTTATTAAAATTATACATTCACAGCGGAATAGACAGCGTCATTCGATACTCAATGACTAGATGATCTTTTACTTTCACCACCGAGGGCAGCACGTACAACTCGGCTATGCCGCGCATGTCAACACGTGCACGAGAATCGGTATAAATACCGCGACTGCACCTGGGCTCTTCAGTAGTTGTGTACTCACCTGATGATGGCCGGACGTCTCTGGGCCGAAATATCGTGGCAGAATGTCGACGGGATCCGGCTGCATACCCGGAAATTATTAGAAGAACAAATACGCCGGGAAAATTTCAGAAGTCACATCAAATACCTTTACGGGGAGGAGATGGTTCAGGATATCCACGTACTGGATAAATTACGTGAGAAAAGAGCCAGGTTGCTGTGTTCACTAAATTTTTTACTGAAATGTAGAAACAATAACTTGATTCCAACTTTCGCCAGAGTTGTTCATTTTATTAATAGTGTGGCCGCCAACAATATAAAACGCAAGGCGAGTCTGGCTTTATTAAGAGAACGAATCCGTTATACGCGTCGTGAGTTAGACACTGTTGCCAGGAATTTATATTATTTACATCTGAAGATTGCAGCAAGATGTTCTTCCTTTAGCTGGGACTGGATTGACGGTGTATCCTGGGCCAAGGCAGACTGGGCTCACAGGAACAGTACGAACAGGCAAAGTGCGAAGTTTAGCCAACTCGTAACAAGAAAGCCGCAAGAAGCTATCTCTGGACGATCCGTGGTGAACCTTACGGAGAAATCATTTGACGATGCGACGATGTCAGTGCTTGCGAAAGGTTTAAACTTCGCCCCTACTCCTGTTTCACTGCCTTTAACGGATTTCATTAGTTCCATTGAGGAAGCCATTAGACGTCTCCCTGCGGATAATGCAGACGAAATTCGACGTGAATCTTGCCGAACGTTGCTGAAATGTGCGCCACAACGGAGTAACATCTCGCCAGCTGAAAGAGCTGCTCTCCGCAGCCTCAGAGAAGATACTAGCACAGTCGTACTGCCTGCGGATAAGGGTAACGCCACAGTTCTTCTGACAAGGGAAGCCTACAACGACAAGATATATTGTCAGCTAAATGATTCCACGTACCGCAGAATTGAAAAGGACCCAACAAGCCGAATATCAAGGAAAACTGCTACCCTTTTGAACGACTGTTCTCTACCTGAACAAATTATCAAGAGATTGAGACCACACAATGCAGTACCACCAAGACTCTACGGTCTTCCCAAGATACACAAGGATGGTGCCCCACTACGATTAATAGTGAGTAATATTGGTGCTGCCACCTATTCTACAGCAAAATATCTGGCCTCACTACTAAAGCCGTATGTGGGTAAGTGTTGCCACCATATACGTAATTCCGAGGATTTTGTCAGTCGCTTGAAGGAAGTTAAGCTTAGCAGCTCGGATTTATTAGTCAGCTTTGATGTGGTCTCACTGTTTACCAAAGTGCCTTTAATGGAATCGTTACATCTTATTGGTAACTTATTCAGTGCAGAAATGACGGCCTTGTTTGAACATATACTCTCCTCAACGTACTTTCTATTCAATGACGAATTCTTTGAACAAACAGACGGCGTCGCCATGGGGAGCCCTTTGTCCCCTGTGGTAGCTAATCTCTTTATGGAGGACTTTGAGGAGAAAGCACTTGAGTCTGCTGTCTTAAAGCCTACGGTCTTCTGGCGGTACGTAGATGATACTTTTGTTGTATGGCCTCATGGCAGACAGGAACTGGAGAAATTCCTTCATCATTTAAACTCTTTACATGAGAACATCAAATTCACGATGGAGATTGAAAAAGATGGCACTTTACCATTTCTAGACGTGCTAGTATGCCGTAAAAATGATGGGTCATTAGGACATTCTGTGTACAGGAAACCGACTCACACAGATCTGTATCTCCAAGCTTCAAGCTGCCACCACCCAGCACAAACAGCCGGTGTTCTCAGTATCTTAATACATCGAGCGCATGTAATATCGGACGATGAAAACCTCCACGCAGAATTAGAACACTTGGAGAAGGTTTTTAAAGAGAATGGCTACACTTCACGCCAAATAAGAAAGGCCATGCGCAACTGTCATAACAAGAAGCAGCGCACTGAGGACGCTGATGACGACTTTAAATCAACTGCGTTTCTTCCATACGCCGGGAATGTGTCGTCGAAAATAGGCCGACTACTGAAGAAGAATAAAATCAAGGTTATCTTCCGTCCACCAGCAAAGAACCGGGCCCTGGTTGGATCCGTTAAAGACGATTTACAACTGAAGAAAGCAGGCGTCTACAAAATTCCCTGTGAATGTGGCTCTGCATATATTGGCCAGACGACAAGAACTGTCCATGAACGATGTACAGAACATGAAAGATACACCCGTCTGCGGCAACCGTCAAAATCGGCAGTAGCAGAGCACTGTATTTCATTGGGACATTCAATGGAATACAATGGAACAAAAATTTTAGCTCCGGTTTCCGGATTTTGGGATTCCGTAATCAAGGAATCAGTGGAAATACGTCTTGCCGATAATCTTATAAATCGTGACAACGGCTTTCAACTGGATAAAACTTGGAATCCTGTTATTAAAATTATACATTCACAGCGGAATAGACAGCGTCATTCGATACTCAATGACTAGATGATCTTTTACTTTCACCACCGAGGGCAGCACGTACAACTCGGCTATGCCGCGCATGTCAACACGTGCACGAGAATCGGTATAAATACCGCGACTGCACCTGGGCTCTTCAGTAGTTGTGTACTCACCTGATGATGGCCGGACGTCTCTGGGCCGAAATATCGTGGCAGAATGTCGACGGGATCCGGCTGCATACCCGGAAATTATTAGAAGAACAAATACGCCGGGAAAATTTCAGAAGTCACATCAAATACCTTTACGGGGAGGAGATGGTTCAGGATATCCACGTACTGGATAAATTACGTGAGAAAAGAGCCAGGTTGCTGTGTTCACTAAATTTTTTACTGAAATGTAGAAACAATAACTTGATTCCAACTTTCGCCAGAGTTGTTCATTTTATTAATAGTGTGGCCGCCAACAATATAAAACGCAAGGCGAGTCTGGCTTTATTAAGAGAACGAATCCGTTATACGCGTCGTGAGTTAGACACTGTTGCCAGGAATTTATATTATTTACATCTGAAGATTGCAGCAAGATGTTCTTCCTTTAGCTGGGACTGGATTGACGGTGTATCCTGGGCCAAGGCAGACTGGGCTCACAGGAACAGTACGAACAGGCAAAGTGCGAAGTTTAGCCAACTCGTAACAAGAAAGCCGCAAGAAGCTATCTCTGGACGATCCGTGGTGAACCTTACGGAGAAATCATTTGACGATGCGACGATGTCAGTGCTTGCGAAAGGTTTAAACTTCGCCCCTACTCCTGTTTCACTGCCTTTAACGGATTTCATTAGTTCCATTGAGGAAGCCATTAGACGTCTCCCTGCGGATAATGCAGACGAAATTCGACGTGAATCTTGCCGAACGTTGCTGAAATGTGCGCCACAACGGAGTAACATCTCGCCAGCTGAAAGAGCTGCTCTCCGCAGCCTCAGAGAAGATACTAGCACAGTCGTACTGCCTGCGGATAAGGGTAACGCCACAGTTCTTCTGACAAGGGAAGCCTACAACGACAAGATATATTGTCAGCTAAATGATTCCACGTACCGCAGAATTGAAAAGGACCCAACAAGCCGAATATCAAGGAAAACTGCTACCCTTTTGAACGACTGTTCTCTACCTGAACAAATTATCAAGAGATTGAGACCACACAATGCAGTACCACCAAGACTCTACGGTCTTCCCAAGATACACAAGGATGGTGCCCCACTACGATTAATAGTGAGTAATATTGGTGCTGCCACCTATTCTACAGCAAAATATCTGGCCTCACTACTAAAGCCGTATGTGGGTAAGTGTTGCCACCATATACGTAATTCCGAGGATTTTGTCAGTCGCTTGAAGGAAGTTAAGCTTAGCAGCTCGGATTTATTAGTCAGCTTTGATGTGGTCTCACTGTTTACCAAAGTGCCTTTAATGGAATCGTTACATCTTATTGGTAACTTATTCAGTGCAGAAATGACGGCCTTGTTTGAACATATACTCTCCTCAACGTACTTTCTATTCAATGACGAATTCTTTGAACAAACAGACGGCGTCGCCATGGGGAGCCCTTTGTCCCCTGTGGTAGCTAATCTCTTTATGGAGGACTTTGAGGAGAAAGCACTTGAGTCTGCTGTCTTAAAGCCTACGGTCTTCTGGCGGTACGTAGATGATACTTTTGTTGTATGGCCTCATGGCAGACAGGAACTGGAGAAATTCCTTCATCATTTAAACTCTTTACATGAGAACATCAAATTCACGATGGAGATTGAAAAAGATGGCACTTTACCATTTCTAGACGTGCTAGTATGCCGTAAAAATGATGGGTCATTAGGACATTCTGTGTACAGGAAACCGACTCACACAGATCTGTATCTCCAAGCTTCAAGCTGCCACCACCCAGCACAAACAGCCGGTGTTCTCAGTACCTTAATACATCGAGCGCATGTAATATCGGACGATGAAAACCTCCACGCAGAATTAGAACACTTGGAGAAGGTTTTTAAAGAGAATGGCTACACTTCACGCCAAATAAGAAAGGCCATGCGCAACTGTCATAACAAGAAGCAGCGCACTGAGGACGCTGATGACGACTTTAAATCAACTGCGTTTCTTCCATACGCCGGGAATGTGTCGTCGAAAATAGGCCGACTACTGAAGAAGAATAAAATCAAGGTTATCTTCCGTCCACCAGCAAAGAACCGGGCCCTGGTTGGATCCGTTAAAGACGATTTACAACTGAAGAAAGCAGGCGTCTACAAAATTCCCTGTGAATGTGGCTCTGCATATATTGGCCAGACGACAAGAACTGTCCATGAACGATGTACAGAACATGAAAGATACACCCGTCTGCGGCAACCGTCAAAATCGGCAGTAGCAGAGCACTGTATTTCATTGGGACATTCAATGGAATACAATGGAACAAAAATTTTAGCTCCGGTTTCCGGATTTTGGGATTCCGTAATCAAGGAATCAGTGGAAATACGTCTTGCCGATAATCTTATAAATCGTGACAACGGCTTTCAACTGGATAAAACTTGGAATCCTGTTATTAAAATTATACATTCACAGCGGAATAGACAGCGTCATTCGATACTCAATGACTAGATGATCTTTTACTTTCACCACCGAGGGCAGCACGTACAACTCGGCTATGCCGCGCATGTCAACACGTGCACGAGAATCGGTATAAATACCGCGACTGCACCTGGGCTCTTCAGTAGTTGTGTACTCACCTGATGATGGCCGGACGTCTCTGGGCCGAAATATCGTGGCAGAATGTCGACGGGATCCGGCTGCATACCCGGAAATTATTAGAAGAACAAATACGCCGGGAAAATTTCAGAAGTCACACGACTCATTTTGTCTCGGCATGCCTGTCTTCGATAACAGTAGTGTTAGTACACCAATACTCATTGTGCTTGGTGTTGCTATGTTAAAATTGACAGCTCGAGAGGCATCACAGGACGTGTTTCCAAAGCAACGAAGTGTCATGATCACACATGGTCTGCAGGAAGTGGTATGCGCTGCAGTGGGGAGGGAGTAGATTTGTGATATTGTTTTGATTAAGATAGCTGGAGCTTTGAGATGGAAATGTCCTGGTCGCGATTTTGGTCACACAGTGATACAAAGATCAAAAGTTCATTGCAAGATGGTATACCTGTTCTAACAGATTTGCATGCAAGAAATGCGGAATTCAAATACTGTCACATAGTTTCTAATCATTTGTCATAGCTATTTCAGTAAAATGATGGTGTGTGTTGTGCAGCCTGCCACCATTAACAAAAGTGCTACTAAAACTACAGATTTCAATGTCATATACATGCATATAGACCTTCTTCTTATTTCAAAATGTAATTTGCTTAGGAAGAAAAAATACGCAGTAATCCATACGTGCGATGGAATGAGATGCGTGTAACTTAATCTCCAAATGTCTATCTGGGCTATTTAAGTACAGTGATGCTATGTGTGGTAGTCCCTCCTGCCATTAACAAATGTTCCATTAAAACTAGCCTTTAATGTCATACACGTGCATACAGACTCTATTCTAATTTCCAACGTAATTTGCCAATGAAGAAAAAAACATCCAGTAAACCTATGGTGCATTGGAATCAGATGCACGTAATGTAGATTCCAAACGACTGTCAGGAATATTTAAGTACAGTGGTTCTGTGCAGGATACTTCTTTCCAAAATTAACGTATGTTCTATTACAGCTGCAGGCTTTCATACCATATACACTCCTGGAAATGGAAAAAAGAACACATTGACACCGGTGTGTCAGACCCACCATACTTGCTCCGGACACTGCGAGTGGGCTGTACAAGCAATGATCACACGCACGGCACAGCGGACACACCAGGAATCGCGGTGTTGGCCGTCGAATGGCGCTAGCTGCGCAGAATTTGTGCACCGCCGCCGTCAGTGTCAGCCAGTTTGCCGTGGCATACGGAGCTCCATCGCAGTCTTTAACACTGGTAGCATGCCGCGACAGCGTGGACGTGAACCGTATGTGTAGTTGACGGACTTTGAGCGAGGGCGTATAGTGGGCATGCGGGAGGCCGGGTGGACGTACCGCCGAATTGCTCAACACGTGGGGCGTGAGGTCTCCACAGTACATCGATGTTGTCGCCAGTGGTCGGCGGAAGGTGCACGTGCCCGTCGACCTGCGACCGGACCGCAGCGACGCACGGATGCACGCCAAGACCGTAGGATCCTACGCAGTGCCGTAGGGGACCTCACCGCCACTTCCCAGCAAATTAGGGACACTGATGCTCCTGGGGTATCGGCGAGGACCATTCGCAACCCTCTCCATGAAGCTGGGCTACAGTCCCGCACACCGTTAGGCCGTCTTCCGCTCACGCCCCAACATCGTGCAGACCGCCTCCAGTGGTTTCGCGACAGGCGTGAATGGAGGGACGAATGGAGACGTGTCGTCTTCAGCGATGAGAGTCGCTTCTGTCTTGGTGCCAATGATGGTCGTATGCGTGTTTGGCGCCGTGCAGGTGAGCGCCACAATCAGGACTGCATACGACCGAGGCACACAGGGCCAACACCCGGCATCATGGTGTGGGGAGCGATCTCCTACACTGGCCGTACACCTCTGGTGATCGTCGAGGGGACACTGAATAATGAACGGTACATCCAAACCGTCATCGAACCCATCGTTCTACCATTCCTACACCGGCAAGGGAACTTGCTGTTCCAACAGGACAATGCACGTCCGCATGTATCCCGTGCCACCCAACGTGCTCTAGAAGGTGTAAGTCAACTACCATGGCCAGCAAGATCTCCGGATCTGTCCCCCATTGAGCATGTTTGGCACTGGATGAAGCGTCGTCTCACGCGGTCTGCACGTCCAGCACGAACGCTGGTCCAACTGAGGCGCTAGGTGGAAATGGTATGGCAAGCCGTTCCACAGGACTACATCCAGCATCTCTACGATCGTCTCCACGGGAGAATAGCAGCCTGCATTGCTGCGAAAGGTGGATATACACTGTACTAGTGCCGACATTGTGCATGCTCTGTTGCGTGTGTCTATGTGCCTGTGGTTCTGTCAGTGTGATCATGTGATGTATCTGACCCCAGGAATGTGTCAATAAAGTTTCCCCTTCCTGGGACAATGAATTCACGGTGTTCTTATTTCAATTTCCAGGAGTGTACATCACATACTGATTTTTAAAATGTACTTCCATATCGCTAGCATTTAGACAGAATCAAACTCAAACATTCCGTTTCCATAGTTATAAATAAGATCTTAAAAAACAGATTCTTTTTTGCGGAGAAAGATTTAAACATTTCTCCCAAACGTTATGTAGTCGCACTTATCGATAATGATTATAAGAATATATAACTTAGTAGTCATCAATAGAATGCCATTGCAATAGTACAGGTTGATGGTTTATTGCAACGTCAACCAGTTTTGCTTTAGATGGATTTTTTACATTCCCCCTGCATCTATTCTAATTTCTCCTAATATAACCTTACTACTGACTATGGAATATGACACAATGTCTTCTCCTATTGAAGTACTGATATGTTGATATCATCCTTCCATCCAGCATATAGAGCATCATTACGAAATCAAGTACATTCAACCGCCAATTCAGATTATATCTGATAGGTAATGCTTTATACTTAAGTAATACGATGCATGGCTGCAGGCAACACTCAGATTTTCTTTTCCACCCTGAAAAACGCTCAAATACAGAATCTAGTCAGTACTAGCTTATTGAGGTGTACATGTGGCAAAGCACTTGCTACTGGATCGTATTGAACTCTATAGCACAGATCTTTGCAATACTACTCTGCTGGAGGACGAATTGATTTTTTTAACCCCAAGAAGACTGCATACACTGACAGAACGGTTGTAGTGAATGTTAGTTCTATACTTCGAGATTATAAAATCACTTCAATATGGTCAGGAGGAGCTAACATCACAGTGTAACCAAAGCTATCACATTAAGAGCAAACCTAAGTGTGATTAATGTAGGTAAAACAATAAAATAATAGATTTTAATGGTAAAGCTTTATTCTTCACCATGTGTGCGAACAAAGTACGAAAAGTACGTCATAAAATAATAGTAGCTTCTACAACATTGTTGCCTTCATCAAAAAGCGTCTTACTGTAGCCAAAGCAGGTTCTGAGACACAGCACACGAGGTAAGGGTAGGTCCAGATTTAACCCTAGAAGCAATATGTCTGCATGGAAAGAATGCTACTCCCACTTCTTCCTGGAAGCAGATCTACACAGCTGAGCATTGTCAGAAACTCTAAGTCACATGGTGTGTTGCTGCTTTCAGAAGATTTGATGTTGGTTTAATATTAGCTGCAACCTTCGCAGTAATTTTTGCATCTGCCTTCTAACAGATGTTATTCACAAAATTCCTACTCCTCTCCCCAGAAACATGCACAGACAAGCCATTCGCTTCATCCCAATATTTCAACCCTCCGCCAAATGGAAACACACAGTTTCATCTCCATCACAGGTATAATTTGCCAAAATGTTGCTTAATAGCTAAAGACCGCCCTTTCAAAGATGCTGACCTCACATTGTATGTTCTATATTTAGGGTGAGCTAACGTGATCTCCCACACATCACACACACTGAACTGCATAACGATGGTGATCGTTGAGATGAATGTGGGAATATCTTCATTCTGTACAGCTTACACGTATCTTGCAAAACAAACAGTTCGACCCAATAATATACCTCCCAAACACTCTCATACATCTACCAGTTACATATCGACTTGCTTTCAAAGCTTCCGTTGTATATAACCCCCTCTAAAGATCCAACGTGTTGACACTCCTGCTCACGTGTTCATGACGTCCCATCTTGCCATATATACTAAATTTGCTTGTATATGTAGTACAGTTGTTAACAACTAGCGCAAATACACTACATTTCTGTATGTATGTATATAGATCATGTGGGGGAATGGGCGGCCCACATACAGAAAAGTAGCGCAGTTGCGCTAGGTGTTGACAACAGTACTGCACAGCTTCCTCCACTCTATTTGAATGAGCTCCATCTCCGTACCTCATTATACACTCACAAATTCCACTGCAACTTTCAGGTAATTGTCAGCTGCTATCCTGATATTAACACATACTGGCAGGTTAAATGATACATACTGGTGAACAGTTACCTGATTCTCCAGCTTTACAGTGCGTAGTCACTGTCTACCAATTCTATAAGCCCACGTCTGTTCTTGTTACATGACTAATCTGTAAAGCAAAAGGATGCTCTTAGAACCATGTGGATTGGCATACTACATTCGGTTATCTGATGGAAAAAAATCTCTTAGAAAGATGACGTATTTCTCCTGGAAACGTAGGGGTGGATTAGGGTAGGTATGGAAGTATATGGGCAAGTTTTTACTCGATCAGCGTGAGAGATTCGGATGGATGGTTAATCGATAATACTGGTGCGATGTACCCTCCACCACGAGCGTGTATTTGTTTTAAGCGTGGGATGTTTGTAGGAGATGGAGTTGTCTGCAAGCATGCAGGAAGGCCGGTGGTGGAGTCAGTAGTTAACCTGAACTTAACTGAACCTACTGCACATTAATAGGACCATAAATCCCATACACTGTCACCGGAAGCTTTAACTGCTATAAAATGCCTAGCACTAAATATCTGTAGTGAGCTAAAGTAGAATGTATAAATATGTATGTGTCTAGTTCAGATTCATCTGTTTTAATCTTAACCATTTCAGACCTGAATTTTTTTGAAAGGTAGGAAAATTTTTCTTTATGTTCTAATGCTCTTATGTGATTTTTAATGATTTTAGATGCAAGATTTATACACGCACATAATCATCTTCAAAATATGCTTTGCACACGTCTTCTTTTTTGGATTAAAATAATTAATTTTGAAATATTCACTGTTATAATAAATAAACTGATCATTCAGTAATTGCCATGCAAAATAACAATAGTAATAATATTCAACTAAGCAGTGGAATATAACTTACCAACCAGTTCCGTGTATTCTGGCGTCCACAAGCTGCTGCTACATTCACTTTTTGATATCTTTACAGTTATGCCCAACAGGGGGCATCACTTGAGCGTAGTGAAAAGACTGAACATTCACAAATGTTTCCAGAATGAGATTTTCACTCTGCAGCGGAGTGTGCGCTGATATGAAACTTCCTGGCAGATTAAAACTGTGTGCCCGACCGAGACTCGAACTCGGGACCTTTGCCTTTCGCGGGCAAGTGCTCTACCATCTGAGCTACCGAACCACGACTCACGTCCGGTACTCACAGCTTTACTTCTGCCAGTATCCGTCTCCTACCTTCCAAACTTTACAGAAGCTCTTCTGCGAAACTGCAGCACTAGCACTCCTGAAAGAAAGGATACTGCGGAGACATGGCTTAGCCACAGCCTGGGGGATGTTTCCAGAATGAGATTTTCACTCTGCAGCGGAGTGTGCGCTGATATGAAACTTCCTGGCAGATTAAAACTGTGTGCCCGACCGAGACTCGAACTCGGGACCTTTGCCTTTCGTGGGCAAGTGCTCTACCATCTGAGCTACCGAACCACGACTCACGTCCGGTACTCACAGCTTTACTTCTGCCAGTATCCGTCTCCTACCTTCCAAACTTTACAGAAGCTCTTCTGCGAACCTGCAGAACTAGCACTCCTGAAAGAAAGGATACTGCGGAGACATGGCTTAGCCACAGCCTGGGGGATGTTTCCAGAATGAGATTTTCACTCTGCAGCGGAGTGTGCGCTGATATGAAACTTCCTGGCAGATTAAAACTGTGTGCCCGACCGAGACTCGAACTCGGGACCTTTGCCTTTCGTGGGCAAGTGCTCTACCATCTGAGCTACCGAACCACGACTCACGTCCGGTACTCACAGCATTACTTCTGCCAGTATCCGTCTCCTACCTTCCAAACTTTACAGAAGCTCTTCTGCGAACCTTGCAGAACTAGCACTCCTGAAAGAAAGGATACTGCGGAGACATGGCTTAGCCACAGCCTGGGGGATGTTTCCAGAATGAGATTTTCACTCTGCAGCGGAGTGTGCGCTGATATGAAACTTCCTGGCAGATTAAAACTGTGTGCCCGACCGAGACTCGAACTCGGGACCTTTGCCTTTCGCGGGCAAGTGCTCTACCATCTGAGCTACCGAAGCACGACTCATGTCCCGTACTCACAGCTTTACTTCTGCCAGTATCCGTCTCCTACCTTCCAAACTTTACAGAAGCTCTTCTGCGAACCTGCAGAACTAGCACTCCTGAAAGAAAGGATATTGCGGAGATATGGCTTAGCCACAGCCTGGGGGATGTTTCCAGAATGAGATTTTCACTCTGCAGCGGAGTGTGCGCTGATATGAAACTTCCTGGCAGATTAAAACTGTGTGCCCGACCGAGACTCGAACTCGGGACCTTTGCCTTTCGCGGGCAAGTGCTCTACCATCTTTTTTTTTTTTTTTTTTTAATCTCATTTTGTTCGCTTTCGTTCGTTGTATCTGCTCGGGGCGGACGTCGTAAGACATACGTTTAAGTTCGTTGTTGATCGATTAACTCAGTTTTTTTATTACAGAGGGCTGTTAACCCTCTGACCGAACAATCCATCTGAGCTACCGAAGCACGCCTCACGTCCGGTACTCACAGCTTTACTTCTGCCAGTATCCGTCTCCTACCTTCCAAGCTTTACAGAAGCTCTTCCGCGAACCTGTAAAGTTTGGAAGGTAGGACGGATACTGTCAGAAGTAAAGCTGTGAGTACCGGACGTGAGTCGTGCTTCGGTAGCTCAGATGGTAGAGCACTAGCCCGCGAAAGGCAAAGGTCCCGAGTTCGAGTCTCGGTCGGGCACACAGTTTTAATCTGCCAGGAAGTTTCATTCACAAATGTGTACGTGAGGTTTCCATTTAGGAAAAATATTTCTGTTGCAGCTAATACACGACAAACCCTTAATGTACACAATTGTAGCCAGGGGATCTGAAAGGGTTAAGGGGGACAATCCAAACACTAAGAACTGATAAGTCGGTAAGCTGAATCAGAAGAATATGTCAGGCTCAAATTCGTTTGCACGGATTTTTAATTGGTGTGTGATTCGCTTATTAAGATGTGACGATGTAAAAGGCGAGTGACTATCAAATAGCGCGTGGGGATAAAAAATAACCACATCCGTAATGAAGTCTCTAATGTCCCCCTGGTTGTGGCGCTTTGTGGCAATTAGACTTGGCCACTGTTCCTATGTTTCGATACAGTGTATCGATACGTGGAACTGTTTCAGTGTTTCGGAACGGCTGTGGGTCACTGTTTCGAAACAGTGGTGTTTCATTCCACCCCTGTCTCGGATAACCGGACCAGCTTCGATCTGGAGCCAGACACAGAAACTGTATCGTTGTTTCAAAATAAGGCTGTTTCAGTCCACCTGTGCTTGGAACGGACTAATTGGATGGAAACAGTGATGTTTCATTCCGCTCTGTGTCGGACGAGATTCGGGCCAGCACAGGTACTGAAACAAAACTCATCACTTAATGAAACACTTTCAAGAGTGTCGAAATCTTTTTGACAGGCAATAGCAAGAAGCTTAAGATATCCGAAAATAAAGCTTCGTTTGTAGCTGACTGTCCTACTCCGAAATGGCGTAACATCTGCTTTATAAACACTAACTAAACAATAAAACAACGCATACTATTCACATTCAAAATATTAAATATGTGAAAATCATTCAGTTATTTACACTTTTTTTACGTAACATACGCTTCTCTGTTCATGTACAGTAATTATATTAAGAAACACAAGTAAACCTACAACATTTTGAATAAAAAAGGCGTAGAGCGACAGTTATTGAGACACATACATAAATTTGATGTAGGTATGATTGCAAGCAATCTGTTGGACATATCACTTATAGTGTAATGGCAAACGGGAAGGGCTGGGGAGCATTGCGAATTTATAGTAACGGTACGAAACACCTTCAAAGACAAAAAATTTTTTCTGTTATATTTTGTTATTTATTCGAATTATTTGTGAGTCTATAGTCAATGTGCCTATTATCCACAATGATTCTCTTTGTGTGCATGGAAATTAGCAGGATGGGTATATTACCCATACTAACGGAATGTGGGAATCCCAGTAGCATATCCGTAGTTTCTGCAGTTTGCTCCCACCTCTAGTTCCGTTCGTGGTGGTTCTTCAGTCTTCAGCTATGGCTGTCCTCAGCCAATTGAAAAGTATGAAAGTCACACGACACGAAAGCAGTGCATTTGCTTTAGGAAATACGAAATGCCCATACGCCTAAGTGATAGTTTCATACTTTCTGCAATATTATTAGCGCTCTCGCTCCTCATTTGTATTTATATGGACATACTTATACAGTAGACATTCAAGATGATAAAATGTGTAGGATTATTAGATTACTAAACACAAACTGTTCCACTGTTTCGAAACAGCTTATCTAAACATTACATTGTACTGTTTCATCTGTTTCTAAACAGTCACGTGTTTCAGTTTGCCAATCTCTAGTGGCAATGCAAATGATTCAGTGGATAGTGTATTGGAAGCGGGAAGCTCCGTGACAGTGTTACATTTGTATTGTGAAGGTAGGTTCCATTTGAAAAAAGATAATATACACTCCTGGAAATTGAAATAAGATCACCGTGAATTCACTGTCCCAGGAAGGGGAAACTTTATTGACACATTCCTGGGGTCAGATACATCACATGATCACACTGACAGAACCACAGGCACATAGACACAGGCAACAGAGCATGCACAATGTCGGCACTAGTACAGTGTATATCCACCTTTCGCAGCAATGCAGGCTGCTATTCTCCCATGGAGACGATCGTACAGATGCTGGATGTAGTCCTGTGGAACGGCTTGCCATGCAATTTCCACCTGGCGCCTCAGTTGGACCAGCGTTCGAGCTGGATGTGCAGACCGCGTGAGACGACGCTTCATCCAGTCCCAAACGTGCTCAATGGGCGACTGATCCGGAGATCTTGCTGGCCAGGGTAGTTGACTTACACCTTCTAGAGCACGTTGGGTGGCACGGGATACATGCGGACGTGCATTGTCCTGTTGGAACAGCAAGTTCCCTTGCCGGTCTAGGAATGGTAGAACGATGGGTTCGATGACGGTTTGGATGTACCGTGCACTATTCAGTGTCCCCTCGACGATCAACAGAGGTGTACGGCCAGTGTAGGAGATGGCTCCCCTCTCCATGATGCCGGGTGTTGGCCCTGTGTGCCTCGGTCGTATGCAGTCCTGATTGTGGCGCTCACCTGCACGGCGCCAAACACGCATACGACCATCATTGGCACCAAGGCAGAAGCGACTCTCATCACTGAAGACGACACGTCTCCATTCGTCCCTCCATTCACGCCTGTCGCGAAACCACTGGAGGCGGGCTGCACGATGTTGGGGCGTGAGCGGAAGACGGCCTAACGGTGTGCGGGACCGTAGCCCAGCTTCATGGAGACGGTTGCGAATGGTCCTCACCAATACCCCAGGAGCAACAGTGTCCCTAATTTGCTGGGAAGTGGCGGTGCGGTCCCCTACGGCACTGCGTAGGATCCTACGGTCTTGGCGTGCATCCGTGCGTCGCTGCGGTCCGGTCCCAGGTCGACGGGCACGTGAACCTTCCGCCGACCACTGGCGACAACATCGATGTACTGTGGAGACCTCACGCCCCACGTGTTGAGCAATTCGGCGGTACGTCCACCCGGCCTCCAGCATGCCCACTATACGCCCTCGCTCAAAGTCCGTCAACTGCACATACGGTTCACGTCCACGCTGTCGCGGCATGCTACCAGTGTTAAAGACTGCGATGGAGCTCCGTATGCCACGGTAAACTGGCTGACACTGACGGCGGCGGTGCACAAATGCTGCGCAGCCAGCGCCATTCGACGGCCAACACCGCGGTTCCTGGTGTGTCCGCTGTGCCGTGCGTGTGATCATTGCTTGTACAGCCCTCTCGCAGTGTCCGGAGCAAGTATGGTGGGTCTGACACACCGGTGTCAATGTGTTCTTTTTTCCATTTCCAGGAGTGTATTTCCCATGAAACCTTATGCCATCAATGCAGACTCAGACACTATTACACTGTCGTACTTCTAGCATAGTAATCATATGAATACGATACAGGAGGTTAGGTCACATACATATTTATAAACAGTCAGTCAATACGATTAACTGCAGGTATTACGCTTCTGAATTTCTTTGTCTAGTCCGTGTTTACTCTGCATGGTTGTGACTTTCCTCCTGTACATTAGTGTGCCATTTTTCTGGTTGTGGTAGTTGTCTAACTCGTCGAAATAAGGTGATTTCAAATGTTACATAACGAAGACTGGCAAATTCGTGAGAAACAGCAGGTAAGCGATACTCTGAAGAAAGTTCTATACAGCTTCTTATAAGCTTTGCGAGCAAACATATTACAGCGCCTCTCACACATCTCGCGAAATGACTGTAATGAGAAAATTAGGGGCTAATAAGAAGATTTTTACCGAGTGACATCAGCAGCAGAAGTTCGGTTTTTTTTGCTTTCTTGATACATAAGAGACAACATTCTTTTGCGAGTTTTGTGTGCCTATGAATGGATGGACTGACATCTTAATAGGTAGACTAATTTCAAATCCCTCCCCCCCCCCCCCCCCCCACCATGAACAATGGACCTTGCCGTTGGTGAGGAGGCTTGCGTGCCTCAGCGATACAGATACCCGTACCGTAGGTACAACCACAACGGAGGGGTATCTGTTGAGAGGCCAGACAAACGTGGGGTTCCTGAAGAGGGGCAGCAGCCTTTTCAGTAGTTGCAAGGGCAACAGTCTAGATGATTGACTGATCTGGCCTTGTAACAATAACCAAAACGGCCTTGCTGTGCTGGTACTGCGAACGGCTGAAAGCAAGGGAAAACTACAGCCGCAATTTTTCCCGAGGGCATGCAGCTTTACTCTATGATTCAATGATGATGGCGTCCTCTTGGGTAAAATATTCTGGAGGTAAAATAGTCCCCCCATTCGGATCTCCGGGCGGGGACTACTCAAGAGGATGTCGTTATCAGGAGAAAGAAAACTGGCGTTCTACGGTTCGGAGTGTGGAATGTCAGATCCCTTAATCGGGCAGGTAGGTTAGAAAATTTAAGAAGGGAAATGGAAAGGTTAAAGTTAGATATAGAGGGAATTAGTGAAGTTCGGTGGCAGGAGGAACAAGACTTCTGGTCAGGCGACTACAGGGTTATAAACACAAAATCAAATAGGGGTAATGCATGAGTAGGTTTAATAATGAATAGGAAAATAGGAATGTGGGTAAGCTACTACAAACAGTATAGTGAAGACATTATTGTGGCCAAGATAGATACGAATCCCACACTTACTACAGTAGTACAAGTTTATATGCCAACTAGCTCTGCAGATGACGAAGAAATTGAAGAAATGTATGATGAAATAAAAGAAATTATTCAGATAGTGAAGGGAGACGAAAATTTAATAGTCATAGGTGACTGGAATTCGGTAGTAGGAAAAGGGAGAGAAGGAAACGTAGTAGGTGACTATGGATTGGGGCTAAGAAATGAAAGACGAAGCCGCCTGGTATAATTTTGCACAGAGCACAACTTAATCATAGGTAACACTTGGTTTAAGAATCATGAAAGAAGGCTGTATACATGGAAGAACCCTGGAGATACTAAAAGGTATCAGATAGATTATATAATGGTAAGACAGAGATTTAGGAACCAGGTTTTAAATTGTAAGACGTTTTCAGGGGCATATGTGGACTCTGACCACAATCTATTGGTTATGACCTGTAGATTCAAACTGAAGAAACTGCAAAAAATTAGGAATTTAAGGAGATGGGACCTGGATAAACTGACTTAACCAGAGGTTGTACAGAGTTCCAGAGAGAGCATAAGGAAACAATTGACAGGAATGGGGGAAAGAAATACAGTAGAAGAAGAATGGGTAGCTCTGAGGGATGAAGTAGTGAAGGCAGCAGAGGATCAAGTGTGTAAAAAGACGAGGGATAGTAGAAATCCTTGGGTAACAGAAGAAATATTGAATTTAATTGATGAAAGGAGAAAATATAAAAATGCAGTGTTGAAGCAAGCAAAAAGGAATACAAACGTCTCAAAAATGAGTTCGACAGGAAGTGCAAAATGGCTAAGCAGGGATGGCTAGAGGTCAAATGTAAGGATGTAGAGGTTTATCTCACTAGGGGTAAGATAGATACTGCCTACAGGAAAATTAAAAAGACCTTTGGAGATAAGAGAACCACTTGTATGAACATCAACAGCTCAGATGGAAACCTAGTTCTAAGCAAAGAAGGGAAAGCAGAAAGGTGGAAGGAGTATATAGAGGGTCTATACAAGGGCAATGTACTTGAGGCCAATATTATGGAAATGGAAGAGGATGTAGATGAAGATGAAATGGGAGATACGATACTGTGTGAAGAGTTTGACACAGAACTGAAAGACCTGAGTCGAAACAAGGCCCCAGATAAAATTCCATTGGAACTACTGACGGCCTTCGGAGAGCCAGTCCTGACAAAACTCTACCATCTGGTGAGCAAGATGTATGAAACAGGCGAAATACCTTCAGACTTCAAGAAGAATATAATAATTCCAACCCCAAAGAAAGCAGGTGTTGACATGTGAAAATTACCGAACAATCAGTTTAATAAGCCACAGCTTCAAAATACTAACACGAATTCTTTACAGACAAATGGAAAAACTAGTAGAAGCCGACCTCGGGGAAGATCAGTTTGGATTCCGTAGAAATACTGGAACACGTGAGGCAATACTGACCTTACCACTTATTTTACAAGAAAGATTAAGGAAAGGCAAACCTACGTTTCTAGCATTTGTAGACTTAGAGAAAGCTTTTGACAATTTTGACTGGAATAATCTCTTTCAAATTCTGAAAGTGGCAGGGGTAAAATACAGGGAGCGAAAAGCTATTTACAATTTGTACAGAAAACCGATGGCAATTATAAGAGTCGAGGGACATCAAAGGGAAGCAGTGGGTGGGAAGGGAGTGAGACAGGGTTGTAGTCTCTCCCTGATGTTATTGAGCAAGCAGTGAAGGAATCAAAAGAAAAATTCGGAGTAGGTATTAAAATCCACGGGGAGGAAATAAAAACTTTAAGGTTCGCCGATGACATCGTAATTCTGTCAGAGACAGCAAAGGACTTGGAATAGCAGCTGAATGGAATGGATAGTGTCTTGAAAGGAGGATATAAGATGAACATCAACAAAAGCGAAACAAGGATAATGGAATGTAGTCGAATTAAATCGGGTGATGCTGAGGGAATTAGATTAGGAAATGAGACACCTAAAGTAGTAAAGGAGTTTTACTATTTGGGGAGCAAAACAACTGATGATGGTCGAAGTAGAGAGAATACAAAACGTAGACTGGCAATGGCAAGGAAAGCTTTTCTGAAGAAGAGAAAGTGTCAGGAAGTCGTTTCTGAAAGTATTTGTATGGAGTGTAGTCATGATGGAAGTGAAACATGGACGATAAATAGTTTTGACAAGAAGAGCTTTCGAAATGTGGTGCTACAGAAGAATGCTGAAGTTAGATGGGTAGATCACATAATTAATGAGAAGTACTGAATAGGTTTGGGGAGAAGAGAAGTTTGTGTCACAACTTGACTAGAAGAAGGGATTGGATCGTAGAACATGTTCTGAGGCCTCAAGGGATCACCAATTTGGTATTGGAGGGCAGCGTGGAGGGTACAAATCTTAGAGGGATACCAAGAGATTAATACACTAAACAGATACAGAAGGATGTAGGTTGCAGTAGGTACTCGGAGATGATAAAGCTTGCACAGGATAGAGTAGCATGGAGAGCTGCATTAAACCAGTCTCAAGACTGAAGACCGCAACAACAACAACAACAATTACTTAAAATCAAATAAAAAGGATACGTAATTTGCCATTCCTTCTCTACAGTTTACCAGCAAACTAACCTTGCATTCATGAACGTAAATAGCCGTATATGGACAGCTGTGGTCTGTGTAAAGTCACATAAATGCTTAGTTTTAAGTGTTTAAAGAAAAAAAGTAGGTGAGTAGTGTAGCAGAGGGAGCTGTGGCGTTCTTTGAAAGTAGCTGTTTTTCGGCTGACATACAACGTGACATGCAAATAATTACACGGTCTATCAGTTTAAGAGCGTTGGCGCTAGTCATAATCTGATGTTAGTAGGCCCTGTATTTTACAGAAGTAGCAAGCCGTGTTGCTTCTTTCTCTCAGTATATGACTTGACCCATTTCACGTGCCTGAATGGTCTCGTTCATGATGGGATTTGCGGAGCGGGGTGTGTGAACGGATGAATTGAGTGCTGCATAAATGGTAGTTTTCTGTGCGTACTTTTCCTACCCTTGTCACAAATTAATTTACTTATTTTCCTTTTACTGTACCTAAATTGTAGTGCACATCTGAACACTGTTAACATTTTTCCACAACACTTACTCTGCGTGTTTCTGAGGGGTAGATAGTATCTATTGTTTAGATTTTAGATCTATTAAATTATTACGTCTTGATTACAAAACTAAATCTGTTACATTTATTGGATTGTGGAGCGAGATTGTAGAGCGATTAAGATAATGGAATCGCTTTCGATGATTAATGATCAAATCTCCATCTTGACTGTCAGGTTGTGAAGAGCTCAGATGTGTGACGTCCAATGAAATATAGATTATAAATTATTAATTACTTCATTACATAAAGAAAGACATATTATTATTTATATTAAGTCTGAGTTTCAGTTTAAATGAATAGAACACACTGCAGGACAAGCTTTAGCATAATCCCTCTGACATGCGAAGTGACAGTATATAATACCTCTATTAACAGCTCTCTCTCGCCCTAGTGTAGGACGTAAATAGTGTGGGATGCCACAATAAGATTTTTTACTATGGTAAATTCTTTAACAAATAGTCTGATGATTAACAATGTGAACATAGAGAAAGGAAATATGTTATATGAATTTTCGTTAGGACATTCTAAGTGCACAGTTGGCTGCAGACCATGATGGGGAATTAGTATGCACTTTATGGTTTGGTTTAGCGACAAAGCCCACTTTCATTGGGATAGGTTCGTCAATAAGCAAAATTGGCTCATTTGGGGGACTGAGAATCAGCATGTTGTGATGGAGAAGTCTCTTCACCCTCAACGGGTGGCTGTGTGGTGTGCAATATCCAGTCAAGTCACGGAATATACGCTGCGATATTCCTTGATGAAAGGTGACTGTCGAACGGTATGTGAAGGCTTTGGAAGATAACTTTATCCCCATTATCCAAAGTGACCCTGATATTGACAAAATGTGGTTCATACTAGACAGAGCTCGACCCCATCGTAGTGTTTGATGTTCTGGTGGAGCACTTGGGGGAACCCATTCTGGCTCTGGGGTTCCCAGAGGCCATTGTCATGGGCCTCAAAATGGCTCTCAGCACTATAGGATGTAACATCTGAGGTCATCAGTCCCCTAGA
This sequence comes from Schistocerca gregaria, assembly GCF_023897955.1. Classification (NCBI taxonomy): domain Eukaryota; kingdom Metazoa; phylum Arthropoda; class Insecta; order Orthoptera; family Acrididae; genus Schistocerca; species Schistocerca gregaria. Next base: position 131,041,349 of record NC_064926.1, read on the forward strand.
ACTTGGAACTACTTAAACCTAAATAACCTAAGGACATCACACACATCCATGCCCGGGCATGGGCCTCAACTGGCCGCCATATTCTCCGGATCTGAAGACATGTGATTCCTTTTTGTGGAGCTATGTTAAAGAGAAGGCCTACAGCAATAACCCTAAAATCATTGCTGTGCTGGAAGCAACCATTCAGGAGGTCATTGACTTCCGACACTTCAGCGGTTCATGCAGGATTTGGCACTTAGTCGGCACCACATCATCGCCAATGATGGCAGGCATATCGAACATGATATAACTTAAATCCGAATATCTGTAGTGACGTTTACATGTTGAATAAAGTGTGTGTACTCTGTAGTTTGTAACTGATTTGCGTTTTTTTTTTTTTTTTCTTTTTTTTTTTTTTTTTTCTTTTTTCTTTTCATGTAGTTCAATAACTGCCACCCCTTTGGTATGGTAATGCTTTATTTCCATGTTAGAGCTCAGTTTCTCCAACTCATCAACACATTAATCACAGGAAGTACACAGGAAAAGAACGTATCACATAGTATGAAACACGTCCTTAAATGAAATGTTCAAAATGCCTGTGTTAGCAACGATAGATTCATCAAGCCACCGTCGCATTGAATCCCTGCCGCACTGTTGTATCGCTGGAGAATTGTGTATTGTCTCGCAGCCTTCCACAGTATAGGTATGAAGTCTCTGTACACCTTGTACCGTGGTTCTGTACCTAAGAGCACTCAAATTCCCCTAAAAATAAAACTCTAATGAGTACTCTGCATCATAAGCGATTAAGCAAGTAAGCTGAAGGAGGACCTATTACAGGTCATTTTCTTAAGGAGCAGGTGGAGCAGCAGCTGTGCAGTTGCTGCAGCATGGGAATGAAAAACTGGTAGTAGTTCAGTTGGTCCCATAGAGACTTGAGCTGGGACACGTTTCTGGCAGCCAGAAATTGTCGGAAGGCGGACATATGCTGTGGTGTATGTGAGGTGTGTGATGTGCTGAATATGTGTCCCAAATACTTCACTTTGGTAAAAGAAGAGTGTCTCTAGGTTCCAGGTAAGATTGGCCCTTTCCTTCTAGTGACCAGAATATCATTGAGGTAGTTTACCGTCCTTAGGACGTCCTTCTGGATTAGATTAGGTTAGATAAATACCTGTTCCATAGATCATGAATACAACACTTCATAATGATGTGGAACGTGTCAGGTTAATGAAAGATGTCTGTACAAGATATTACATTACACAAAATATTGCATGACACTAATGCTTACGTTATTTTTTTCCCCTCCTTTAATTTGTATCTAAAAATTCAGCCAATGAGTAGAAGGATTTGTCATCTAGAAATTCTTTTAATTTATTTTTAAATGTTGTTTGACTATCTGTCAGGCTTTTGATGCTGTTTGATAGGTGACCAAAGATTTTTGTGGCAGCATAACTTACCCCTTTCTGTGCCAAAGTCAGATTTAACCCTGCATAGTGAAGATCATCCTTTCTCCTGGTGTTATAGCTATGCACGCTGCTATTACTTTTGAACTGGGTTGGATTATTAACAACAAATTTCATAAGTGAATATATATACTGTGAGGTTACTGTGAGGATCCCTAGATCATTAAATAGATGTCTGCAGGATGACCATGGGTGGTCTCCAGCAATTATTCTGATTACACGTTTTTGAGCAATGAATACTTTTCTACTCAATGATGAATTACCCCAGAATATGATACCATACGAAAGCAGTGAATGAAAGTAGGCATAGTAAGCTAATTTACTGAGATTCTTATCACCAAAATTTGCGCTAACCCTAATATCATACGTAGCTGAACTCAGACGTTTCAGCAGCCCATCAATGTATTGCTTCCAGTTTAACCTCTCATCAATGGACACACCTAAAAATTTTGAAAATTCTACCTTAGCTACAGACTTCTGTTCAAAGTCTATATTTATTACTGGAGTTGTGCCATTTACTGTACGGAACTGTATATACTGTGTTTCCTAAAAATTTAAAGAGAGTCCATTTGCTAAAAATCACTTAATAATTTTGTGAAAAACATCATTTACAATTACATCACTTAGTTCTTGGTTTTTGGATGTTACTACTATACTTGTATCATCAGCAAAAAGAACTAACTTTGCATCTTCATCAATATGGCATGGTAAGTCATTAATACATATCAAGAACAGTAAAGGACCTAAGACCAAACCCTGTGGAACCCCGTACTTGATAGCCCCCCCCCCCCCCCCCCCCAGTTTGAGGAATCAGCTGTTGTATTAACATTAAATGAACCACTTATTTCAACTTTCTGCATTCTTCCAATTAAGTATGAGTTAAACCATTTGTGCACTGCCTCCCTCAAACCATAATGATTTAGCTTATCTAAATAATTCCATGATTTACACAGTCAAAGGCCTTTGAGAGATCACAACAAATACCAATGGGTGACGTCCAGTTATTCAGAGCATTTAATATTTGATCAGTGAAAGTGTATATAGCGTTTTATGTTGAAAAGCCTTTCTGAAAACCAAACTGACATTTTGTTAGTACTTTATTTTTACAAATATGAGAGGCTACTCTTGAATACATTACTTTCCCAAAAATTTTTGATAGAGCTGTCAGAAGAGAGATTGGGCGATAGTTGTTGACATCCGACGTATCCCCCCTTTTATGCAATGGTTTTACAATGGCATATTTCAGTCTATCGGGGAAAACACCCTGCTCCAAAGAGCTATTACTTCTGGAGTTGCTCAAAGTACCTCTGAAAGATTTCTGGGGCACAGGTGATAGGTATTATCCAAAAGGAGCACTGATCTCAGCCATGTTACTGTAGTCATTGTCCAATGGGAGCTGGAGATGAGTTTCCCAAAGGTCGATTTTGCAATTTTGGTGAATACTTTCCCTCCAGTGACATGGGGAACAGTGTCCTTGACCTTGGGAATGGAATATGTGGTGACCACAGATTGGGTGTGGATGCGGTCTAGAAGTTGCCACAGATGCAGATGGCAACTGATGGCTTCTCCACAATCATGATGGCAGCGGCCCATTGACCATGCATGACCAGTATGAGGACACCAACTTTGTGGAGACATTGCAATTCCTTGTCAAAGCTTATTCCAGTGTGCAAACTCAACAATGCAGATCTTAAAAAACTTTGTGACTGCTGTGGGTAATTGTGGGTAATGTGCCTGGAATCTGGAATACCTCTAGACAGCTTCTGGAAGAATGACCAGAATTTTGCAAAGGGTATGTTGGCCACAGGTCCAATCCATGGACTGCTTCAAAAGTGTCATGAATCTCAATTCCTAAGACATTAAACAAGTCTATACCAAGTGGTCTGGTTGGACACCAGGGCTGCCACTACAAAATCCATGTTGGGGTCACCATGGTGCTAAGATACAGTCAGGTTTGGAAGCATCCCACCACGGAAATGAGGTCATTACTAAAACTACCTAACCTGGTCTCAGAAGGGTGTAGCAGAGGAGACCCAATGGCTTGGTATGTGGTCCAGTATGAGTGTAGCTGACAATTAGTTGTCAATCTGTAAGGTGACTTTTTTTTTCATTTGGACCTGTATAGACATCATGTTAATGGAACACAGATCCACATTAGTAAATCTGGGACGGGGAAGATCCTTCTCAGGGTCACCTTGTACACAGACTGCACATACTTCTACATCAAACAATGGAAAATCCAGTATGTAATGTAAGAATATTATGAAAAGGAAAGTTGCTACTCACAATATAGCGGAGATGCCGAGTTGTAGATAGGCACAACCAAAAGACTGTCACAAATAAAGATTTCGGTCATTAAGGCCTTCATCAACAATAGATGTAGACATACACACACACACACACACACACACACACACACACACACACACACACACACAAATGTAACTCTCACACATAACTGCAGTCTCAGGAAACTGAAACCACATGAGTGTGGTTTCCATTGCCTGAGACTGCAGTTGTGTGTGCAAGTTGCATTTGTGTGTGTGTGTGTGTGTGTGTGTGTGTGTGTGTGTGTGTGTGTGTGTGTGTGTGTGTGTGTACATCTGTAATTGACGAAGGCCTTAATGGCCATAAGCTTTATTTGTGACAGTCTTCTTGTTGTGCCTATCTGTGACTCAGCGTCTCTGCTATATGGTAAATCTACTTCTACATCTATACTCTGCAAACCACTGTGACATGCATGGCAGATAGTGTGTTCCATTGAACCAGTTATGAGAGCTTCTTCCCATTCCATTCACATATTTACATTGTTTGAATTCTTCTGTGCATGCTGTAATCATTCTATTTTATCCTCACAGTCCCTACATGAATGATATATAGAGGGTTATAGTTTATTCCTAGAGTCATCATTTAAAGCAGGTTGTTGAAACTTTGTTAGTAGACTTTCTTAGGATAGTTTATGTCTACTTTCAAGAGGCTTCCATTTTAATTTCTTCAGTATCTCTGTGATACTTTCCCACAGTTCAAACAAACCTGTGATCATTGGTGCTGCCCTTCTCTGTATACATTCATTATCCCCTGCCAGTCCTATTTGGTACAGCTCCCAGACACCCGAGAAATATTCTAGAACTAGTTGCACGAGTGATTTGTAAGCAATCTCCTTTGTAGACTGATTGTACTTCCACAGCATTCTACCAATTAACCAAAGTCTTTGCCCATGACTGAGCCTATGTGATCATTCCATTTCATACCCCTACAAAGTGTTGCATTAAGGTGTTTGTATGAATTGGGTAATTCCAACAGTGACACAATGATATTGTAGTCAATTGATAATATGGTTTTTTATTTTATTTTGTGAAGTGCACAATTTTACATTTTTCAGCATTTAAAGCAAGATGCCAAACTTAGCAACACTTTGAAATCTTATCGAGATCTGAATCAATATTTATGCATTGCTTCATTATATGCAATACTTCATTATAGATAACTGCATTACCTGCAAAAAGTCTGAGGTTACTATTAATATTGTGTGCAAGGCCACGAATATACAACAGGAACAGCAAGGATCCCAACACACTTCCCTGGACCACACCTGAAGTTACTTCTACATCTGACAATGACTATCCATCCAAGATAACCCTCAGTGTCCTGCCTACCAAAATATCTTCAGTCTAGTCACAAATTAAGCTTGATACTCCATATGAGCATATTTTTTACAATAAGCATAGGTGTGGTACTGAGTCAAATGCTTTTCAGAAATCAAGAAATACAGCATTTACTTGACTGCCTTGATCCTAAGCTTTCTCTATATTGTGTGAGAGAAGTGTGAGTTGGGTTTCACATGATTGAAGTTTTCAGGATCCATACTGGTTACCATGGAGGAGGTCATTCTCTTTGAAATACACTCCTGGAAATTGAAATAAGAACACCATGAATTCATTGTCCCAGGAAGGGGAAACTTTATTGACACATTCCTGGGGTCAGATAGATCACATGATCACACTGACAGAACCATAGGCACATAGACACAGGCAACAGAGCATGCACAATGTCGGCACTAGTACAGTGTATATCCACCTTTCGCAGCAATGCAGGCTGCTATTCTCCCATGGAGACGATCGTAGAGATGCTGGATGTAGTCCTGTGGAACGGCTTGCCATGCCATTTCCCCCTGGCGCCTCAGTTGTACCAGCGTTCGTGCAGGAGGTGCAGACCGCGTGAGACGACGCTTCATCCAGTCCCAAACATGTTCAATGGGGGACAGATCCGGAGATCTTGCTGGCCAGGGTAGTTGACTTACACCTTCTAGAGCACGTCGGGTGGCACGGGATACATGTGGACGTGCATTGTCCTGTTGGAACAGCAAGTTCCCTTGCCGGTCTAGGAATGGTAGAACGATGGGTTCGATGACGGTTTGGATGTACCGTGCACTATTCAGTGTCCCCTCGACGATCAACAGAGGTGTACGGCCAGTGTAGGAGATCGCTCCTCACACCATGATGCCGGGTGTTGGCCCTGTGTGCCTCGGTCGTATGCAGTCCTGATTGTGGCGCTCACTTGAACGGCGCCAAACACGCATACGACCATCATTGGCACCAAGGCAGAAGCGACTCTCACCGCTGAAGACGAGACGTCTCCATTCGTCCCTCCATTCACGCCTGTCGCGACACCACTGGAGGCGGGCTGCACGATGTTGGGGCGTGAGCGGAAGACGGCCTAACGGTGTGCGGGACCGTAGCCCAGCTTCATGGAGACGGTTGCGAATGGTCCTCGCCGATACCCCAGGAACAACAGTGTCCCTAATTTGCTGGGAAGTGGCGGTGCGGTCCCCTACGGCACTGCGCAGGATCCTACGGTCTTGGCGTGCATCCGTGCGTCGCTGGGGTCCGGTCCCAGGTCGACGGGCACGTGCACCTTCCGCCGACCACTGGCGACAACATCGATGTACTGTGGAGACCTCACGCCCCACGTGTTGAGCAATTCGGCGGTACGTCCACCCGGCCTCCCGCATGCCCACTATACGCCCTCGCTCAAAGTCCGTCAGCTGCACATACGGTTCACGTCCACGCTGTCGCGGCATGCTACCAGTGTTAAAGACTGCGATGGAGCTCCGTATGCCACGGCAAACTGGCTGACACTGACGGCGGCGGTGCACAAATGCTGCGCAGCTAGCGCCATTCGACGGCCAACACCGCGGTTTCTGGTGTGTCCGCTGTGCCGTGCGTGTGATCATTGCTTGTACAGCCCTCTCGCAGTGTCCGGAGCAAGTATGGTGGGTCTGACACACCGGTGTCAATGTGTTCCTTTTTCCATTTCCAGGAGTGTACCTTCTTATGTATGAGCTCGGAAAATGTTCTAAAATTCTACAACAAATTGATGTCAGCAATATTGGATGATCGTTTTTTGGATCACGTCTATTACCATTCATGTAGACTGGTGTGACCTGTCCTTTTTTCCAAGAACTGGGCGTGGGTATTTGTTCAAGGGTTCTATAATAGCTTACAATTAGAAGAGGGGCTAATTCAGCCACAAATTCAGTATAGAATCTCATAGGGATTCTATCGTGCCTTGGAGCTTTGATCAATTTTAACAATTTCGTCTGTTTTCTCAACACCATGGACAGTAACACCTATTTCACTCATATTTGCAGTAGTGCAAGGGTTAAACTGGGGCAGTTCTCCTGTATTTTCCATTGTAAAGGAACATTTGAAAATGGAATCAAACATTTCAGCTTTTGCTTTCTTATCCTCAGTTTCAGTTCCTACCCCATTCACTAGGGGCCGAACACTAATTCTGATGCTACTAACAGCCTTTATATACAACCAGAATTTTTTTATAGTTTTATCAAATATCATTTGATAGTATTCTATTATAGTAGTCATTGAAAGCTTCAACCATTACTCTTTTGACAGCCAAATGTGTTTATTCAGCCTTTCTCTTTCAATAGCCCTAAGCTTTGTTTTACACCTATTATGCAGTAATCTCTATTTCCTTAGAAATTTCCTCACAGTGACTGTATACCATTGTAGATCCCTCCCATTATGAACTGTTCTACTGTATACGTATCTATCCAGAGCATAGAAAATTATTTTTTTAAACTTGAGCCATAGTTTCTCTATATGTCTCTACATGCTCCTGCCCTGCACTGAAAGTTTCAAATTCTTCACCGAGATATAATACAACTGAGTCATATCTCGTTTACTGAACATACATGTCTTTCTGTTTGTTTTAACTGCCTGTTGTACTTTGGTAACCATTGTTCCAACAACTACATCATGGTCACTGGTACCAGTTTCGATGTCAACATCCTCAAAGAAGTCAGGCCTACTTTTTGTCAATAGATCAAATATATTTCCATCACAAGTAGAATTTTGAATGATCTGTTCTAGCTGGTTATCAGAGAAAGTATTTAGTAATGTTTCACAGGATATCTTCTTATGCCCACCACTAACAGAACTATAATTTTAGCAATTGACTGTTGGATGATTAAAGTCTCCACTGATGACTATAGTATGACTGGGGAACGTACATACAAATGGATTGAGGTTTGCTCTAAAGTTTTTGGTTATATTCAGAGATGAGTCTGGTGGGTGATAGAAGGATCCCAGATCCATTGACAATGACAGACTTTGACCTTGTGTCCAGAAATACTTTGTCTTGTGGTAATGGCATTGCTGCCACTGATTGCAAACAGAACACTACTTGCAGCATCGTAATGATCTGAAATGATGTGTCCTGGGAGGGTCTTTGTCTGAGTTGGGCACAAACTGCTGTTGCAATGCTTCCAACTTCAAATGGGAGGTAAATACCAGGGCTTGGTCTTGCACAGAAGCTGCTGCCCTGACAGATTGCTTCAAAACCCTGATGTTGGGAAAGCACACTTTGAGTGCTGGGTGTTTTATCTTCAAGAGATCCTGCTTGAATCCTTTGTCAGGTGTGTGAACTAAAATCATGTCTCTGAGTAGATGACGACAGTTCAATCCCACGTCCGGCCATCCTGATTTAGGTTTTCCATGATTTCCCTAAATCGCTCCAGGCAAATGCCGGGATGGTTCCTTGGAAAGGGCACGGCTGACTTCCTTCCCCATCCTTCCTTAATATGATGAGACTGATGACCTTGCTGTTTGGTCTCTTCCCCCAAACAATCCAATCCAATCTGAGTAGAGATGTTGCATAAGATAGCTTGCACTGCTAGTTGGAACATGGACTGGGAGCCTAAGTCTGTGATTACTGGAGGGGGCATATCCAAGGCAAGAATCTGTTCCATTAGGATCTCATTTGGCTGCTGCACCATTTAGAGTAAGAGTGGCACCAGAATGGTAATGTCTGTGTTTGGTGGCAGGGGCGTCGCTTGTTCCTGTTCTACCCGGGACTTGGAACATGTGGTCTAACAGCTCAAAAATCCCTGTTGCCACTGAAAACCCCCTCCTCTTCAATGATTCCAACTAAATACATTTCCAAGGTTTAAACTCCAACTAATTTCCAGGAGCCTGAACTAAAATGAGAAAAACTAGCACTCAAAGAAATGCTGCCTGTTACAAAGCCTAACTTCTTGGTATGACGCATTCTTCTCCAATGCCACATCAACAAGAGCTTATGTGATGGGCTGTAAGCAGTCAGAACATGACTCAGCCAGCTCTTGTCGCAGGAACTCTCCACAGTGGTCCCTTGGTTGGCTTAAATGGACTGGAAAAAAAAACATACAGTTTAGAAAACTTCTAAGGTTGTGGAAGAAATGGTGGTCAAACTGTATGACCAGCAGAGAGCAAGCGCTGACACTATTAAATATCTGGCCTTACATATTGATAACAAACTTAACTGGTCAAGCCATATCCTATATCTGTGCAAATGACTGTGTTCGCCTACTTTTACTGTACACGTTATTAGTCCTTTTATAAAAATGGATGATATTAACTCAGCATATCATGGTTACTTTTAGGGGAATTCATCCACTGGCAAGGAAAGTGCCATACACTGAGGTGACAAAAGTCATGGGATAACTACTAATATCATGTCAGTCTGCCTTTTGCCGAGCATAGAACTGCAGCTCAACATAGCATGGGCTCAACAAGTCATTGGAAGTCCCCTGCATAAATAGTGAGCCATGCTACCTCTGTAGCCATCCATAAATTTGAAAGTGTTGTTGGTGCAGGATGTCGTACACAAACTGTCCTCCCCATTATGTACCATAAATATTTGCTGGGATTTTTACTGGACAGTTGGGCAATCTGGATGGCCAATTCATTTGCTCGAACTGCCCCGAATGCTCTTCATACTAATGATGAACAATTGGGGCCTGGTGACATGGTGCTCTGTCAGCTGTAGTAATTCCATGATTGCCTGGAAATATGAAGTCCATGAATGGCTGCAAACGGTTTCCAAGTAGCCAAAAATAATCATTTCCAGTCAATTACTAGTTCAGTTGGACCAGAGGACCCAGTCCATTCCATGTAAACACAGTCCACTACATTATGCAGCCACAACCAGCTTATACAATGCCTTGTGGACAACTTGGATCCACGGCTTTATGGGGTCTGCACCACACTCGAACCCTACCAACACCTGTTACCAACTGAAATCAGGACTCATCTGACCAGGCCACAGTTTTCAAGTAAACTAGGGTCCAATTGATATAGCCATGAGCCCAGAAGACATGCTGTAGGCAATGTTGTGCTGTTAACAAAGGCACTCAGTTCAGTGGTCTGCTGCCATAGCCCATTAACATCAAATTTCACTGTACTGACCTAAAAGATACTTTTTTCACACAGCCCACATTTATTTCCATGGTTATTTCATGCAGTGCCGCTTGTCGTGTAGCACCAACAACTGTGCACAAACACTGCTGCTCTTGATTGTTATGTAAAGGACTTTGGCCACTGCATTGTCCATGGTGACTTTTCTGAAATTTGGTATTCTTGGCACACTCTTGACACTGTGAATCTCAATATATTGAATTCTCTAATGATTTCCAAAATGGTGTGTCCGATGTAGCTATCTCCAACTGACGTTCCAGCTTCAAAGTCTGATAATTCTTGTCATACAGTCATAATCATGTTGGTAACCTTTTCACCTGGATCACCTGAGTATAAATGACAGTTCTGTGAAAGCACTGCCCTTTTATACCTTAGGTACATGACACTACCACCATCTGAATAGGTGCTTATTGCTATCCCATGACTTTTGTCACCTTGGTGTATGCAACGTGCACAGAAATGGGTCATACAAATCATGAGTAGAATTCACCCAAGATCCATTTGTAGTAAACTTACAAGTACTGTACAATACATAATCCTCCGATATCTTTTATAAGGAAAAAAGACTCCTCTTTATACCCAATAGTGTACATCACAACTATGACACTAAAAGAAAAGAAGATATCGACAAACCTTAGTATGGTGTAGAAGGGGATTCAGTTCAGAAATTAAATGTCTATTGGACAATGAGGTTTTGTTAAAAAAAATTATATTGTAGAAGAGTTCTTGGACTGTAATACTGTCTATGAACTTATAATTTTCAGGTGCATTCTCAGATCCTTTTGTGTATGAGTATGTATTTATTATTGTAAGTTTATTTAAATATTCCAATTTTGTAAGAAAAATTACTTAATATGTACATAATTAAGTATTTAGTTGATTAGTAATATTTATTTAATCCTGTAGAAGGACTGTATTGCGACAGCCAGAACATGCTTCTAAAATTGACACATACCATATCCTGTGATATATTCATGATATTGGTCTATGAAACATGAAATAAATAAATGTCCAATAGAATTTGGTGGCCTCTGCAGGTAATATGAAGACCAAACTAAGAAACAGGCAACAAGTTCTCCTCAGTTAAATGGTTCATTATTCTATCAGAGGCTACTTTCTCAATTGCTATTTAAAAACTGTATGGAGTGGATTATATACAAAATTATAGGTGATTTATTAGCTCCAATTTTGTAGATGTGTGTTTCTGTAGCCTATTTTAATCTCTCAGGAAATATATCCTAAAGCACTGATTGATTACAAATAGAACTGAGAATATTCCACTCAAATCAGCACAAGATTTTAATATTCTGCTAGAGACGCCATCACAGCGAGCAGAACTACCATTTCTTAGTGCCCTTGCAATTTTTGTAATTTCCTTAGGGACTATATTTTTAAAACTAGTGTTTGTTAGTGGTGCTTGCAGTATCTGCACACATGAATCTAATGCATTTGTATTTGATTGTTTATTTGTGGGCATAATGTTTAATGCCACTATGAAGAAGTAATATAACCAAAGCTGGCGAACAATGATTTGAAAGTGTTACAATTTCTGGGGACTCAATTTTATGTGATTCATTATTTTTGTTTATTTCTTTTGTGTTCCAAATAGTTTTCCCTTATTCATAGTGTTTAGATTTCAGAAGCGGAGTTGCGTCTTTTTTTTTTTTCTTTTAAAATGGATAGACTGGAGGATTTTACAATACTGATGGTAATGGAGTTTCAGCTCTTGACTACAACTTGCCTTCTAAATTAAATAAAGCTCTCTTTTCCTAGCCTAGCCATGGTGACATTGATTCCATGTTGCTTCTGTTATAGCAAACTTTGTCATCTAGAATTTTCTATTGCATATGCTACAATATGTTTAACTAATTATTGAATCTTGTTGGTAAAATTTGTTGTCTTTTCTACTGAATTTATATGTATTTTCTCCACACTGCTACACTATATTAATTAGTGCCAAAGTACCTCTTAACATAAATAATTATATCTTTCTAGTCTCTCATGCTTTGTTTCCAGCCTCAAATCATATGAGATGACATAATTGATAAATGTATGTCTTCTTAGTAACCAAGTGTTCTCGCAGTTCTGACATCTTGATTCTAGTAGATTACACTTCTATGCATCACTGCAGGTTGTGATGATTTTGCTACTTCTTTTTGGTAGCTGTGACTGCTGTTGACCACAAAAGACATGCCTCATTCCTGAATACACAACATATGCATGAAACTAAAAAAGAACATTTTTGGCAGTAATATTGTTTTGACTTGCTAACTTTTACCATACTTTTTCTGATCGGGTATCATTTGTCTGTTAGAGAAAATGCAAGTGTTTTGTCTCATCTGCACCATGGTGATGCAGAATAATACGCTAGCATAAGATACTTTAATTCCATTTGCTATCCATCCCTTATCCTTCCTTCCATTTGATTTTGCCCTCATTTATTTTGGGAAGAAACATAACCCAAAGTGCTGTAAGAATACGTTTAAGAAATACAAAGTGGGCCTGAAAAGTTTGGTGAATGATCTCAGAAAATAAAGGAAGCAAGAATTACAAACAAAATACCTTCATGGGCTCTCAGAGTAATTCCATTAGCTACAGTACACTTCTGACACTAGCTGTAAAGCTGTTGGAAACTGTCAACAAATGCTTCTTGCACAATCACTCATACTGCCATAATCACATGCAACACCTGTGAAACATAAACCTTTCAGGGCTAATTTAAGGCAGGGAAACAAAATAAGTGTGGCAACAGCAAATCTGGAGAATAAGGAGGGTGTTGAAAAATGGCCACCTTGTGCTGGGTGAGAAAGCTGAGCACACAAACATTGTGAGTATTCAATAACATGTGACTATAGTGCTTTTAGCGATTCCAAAAGAAGTGTTTGCTGCCTTTTTTCCAGAAGTTTTACAACTGATGTCAGAAGTGTGTTGTGGTTAATGGTCATTACTGTGAAGGCCAATAAAAACTTTTGTTTGTAACTCTTTTTCTTTATTTTCTGAGACTATTCAACAAACTTTTCAGGTGCACCTTGGAGTTAAATTTTACTTCAATGATGTCTGCTTTACAAATTTCTCCCCGGCATTCTTCTAGTAATTTTTCTCCAAACACTTTTTTCTGTGACACAATACTTTACACTGCAACATCTTTCACTTTTCATTGAGTTACTGCTAATTGACAACAAAATCATCCAGAAAGCCTATTTATCCTACTGACTACAACATACCTATCCTTCACTTCCAGAATAAAGGCTCCAGTGTACCATTTTCTTTCCTGGTTGGGATCATACCCATATCTTAACTCCTGGATCCCATCTGTCCTTACCAGATAAACATCATATGCCAGTCCCATCTATACCAAAATCTCCAAACTACGCAATATTACTAAGAGCCCTCACAATTATTACCTTTGCAGGATACTCTTCACAGATTTCATCAAGCAGCAAAACATAGCTTTTATGTTAATGTGAAATCCAACATAGTGTGCATCAGTAAAATGTAAAAATTCTTAGATTAGCTGTAATTTTCAAAACTTAATTAGTCAGTGCATAGTTCATACTCCACTGATAAAAATAGTGTAGCTGGTTCATGTAGAAATATTTTACTTAGAAAAATATTCAAAATTTACACATCATGAAAACCATGTATACTGCCAAAATTCGACACACTCTTAATTCTGTTTTAGAATTTATCTATCTTATTCAAGAGGCCTGATTTTCGTATTTCTAAAGAATGTCTTATCTTTTCTGAAAATTGTGATTTAAATTTTATCTTTCCTCAAAACAAATGTCATCATAAGTATATCAGAATCTTTCAATCTTAAAATGCATTCCTTTCCAAAATCCGATGTTACTGTCTCATGGTGTTAACTATCCCATTTCTAAAAGTATATATTTTTCCTGAGAAAATCATCTTAGTTTATGAACTATTATAACTAGAATATTTAAGTTTGTATAAATTTCCTTGTGGGCTTTTTTTTTTAGAGGCCAGTGCACACCCAGACTTCTGCCCCATAAGTTACAGCTATCATTTGCCCACATTGGCAGATATGAATTAACTGTTAATCAAAATAACTTCTCTAGCCAAAGTGTTCATATATCCTATACTTTTTGTCTTTTTTTTACATCTAAATTGCAACAACTTATATTTTATCTTTTTGTAACACCTTCAGGGATATATTGGAGGGGGAGCATGGGTGGATGCCATCCCCCCTTTTTCTTCTTTAGGTTATACTGTTCCTTTACTAAGTTATATGAAGAAAATTCTGTTACTAAAGTAATTCACTTTCATCATCTCTCTTAATTAAATTATTCTGAGTGCTGCATTATAACTCATAGATCATATTAGTGATGAAGTTAACTGATAACTGGCCCAGACAAACAACATGATACAAGAAGAACAATGAATGTTAACCCCATGGGCTTGTGCATACACCAAGCTAGTGTACATTATTAGTTTAGATCCTCATGCTCTGTAGCACATGCCACAAAAATAATGTTTGACTTCACTATCATAGTTCTTCCTTGTGCTGATGCATTCTTTAATGATGCGACCAAACTTGGCTTATTTCTAAAATCTGAGCTGTAAGATAAGACAGTAGTAAAATAAAAACATTTAACACTTCTTTACGTTGATAATTTCATTCTTCAAATGTGCAACAACAATATCGAATGTTGCTCTTGATTCAACCCTCTGAGATGATATAGTTATTGTGCAGCAAGTAGTAGATCTATTTATTATTTTCAGTGATTGTCATGCCTTTCATTTGTACATTTACAGTGAAATTGTTAACAGCGATAATTTCCTTGTGGGCTTTTTTTTTAGAGCCCAGTGCACACCCAGACTTCTGCCCCATAAGTTACAGCTATCATGGCACAGCCAACAAGAGTATTGCAGTTCAGTTTTCTTCTCAGTGAAGTTATAGGCTTTGTAGTGACAATTTTGCTGACTTCCCAGGTGTCATTTTATAGTGTGAAACACAGTATAGTAGATTATTTCAGTACATCTAGTTCTATAGTTTCAACTACAGAAGATGGTCCATATGGTTCAAAAGTACATGAAATGTACTACATATTATGTGACTAGCATCTCATTCCACCTGCACAAAGTAGGTAGGAGTAAAGCTATTTACATTATACATATAAGGAAAGATTATGCATTAAGTTTCTCATCCAAAAATTGCTTTTCTATGGTGATTGTTTGTGAGAATATTGTATTATGGTTCATATAATTTGTTGATGCCCTCTCCCAAGATCCTCTCATTTGTTTGCAAAGTATAGATGTTGATGTAAGAGAAAAATGTTTAACTGTTGGTATGGGAATTCGGATCAGGCTGATGGTCTGTTGAGACCATAATTGCTACTTGCAATATGATAAAAAGAAGAAAAAATAATTTCATAGTAGATTTGGTTGTGACAGAATCTCATTCATAATAGTTACTTGCCCAGACATTACTTTAAAAAATCTAAAATGATTAAACTCAAGTCCACAGCATGAAAATAGTAAATGAACTTAGCAATACAGTGTTGCAAATTTAAGTGAAGAGACGAACATCCAGCAAAATAAAATTTTCTATCCCATTATTCCCCCCACCCCCACCCTACAGGGAAACTACAGCCGTAATTTTTCCCAAGGGCATGCAAATTTACTGTATGATGGACTCTGACCACAATCTATTGGTTATGAACTGTAGATTAAAACTGAAGAAACTGCAAAAAGGTGGGAATTTAGGGAGATGGGACCTGGATAAACTGACTTAACCAGAGGTTGTACATCGTTTCAGGGAGAGCATAAGGGAACAATTGACAGGAATGGGGGAAAGAAATACAGTAGAAGAATGGGTAGCTTTGAGGGATGAAGTAGTGAAAGCAGCATAGGATCAAGTAGGTAAAAAGACGAGGGATAGTAGAAATCCTTGGGTAACAGAAGAAATTTTGAATTTAATTGATGAAAGGAGAAAATATAAAAATGCAGTAAATGAAGCAGGCAAAAAGGAATACAAAGGTCTCAAACAAGATCGACAGGAAGTGCAAAATGGCTAAGCAGGGATGGCTAGAGGACAAATGTAAGGATATAGAGGCTTATCTCACTAGGGGTAAGATAGATAATGCCTACAGGAAAATTAAAGAGACCTTTGGAGAAAAGAGAACCACTTGCATGAATATCAAGAGCTCATACGGAAACCCAGTTCTAAGCAAAGAGGGGAAAGCAGAAAAGTGGAAGGAGTATATAGAGGGTCTATACAAGGGCAATGTACTTGAGGACAATATTATGGAAATGGAAGAGGATGTAGACGAATATGAAATTGAAGATATGATACTGCATGAAGAGTTTGACAGAGCACTGAAAGCCCTGAGTCGAAACAAGGACCTGGGAGTAGATAACATTCCATTAGAACTACTGACACCTTTGGGAGAGCCAGTCCTGACAAAACTCTACCATCTGGTGAGCAAGATGTATTAGACAGGTGAAATAGCCTCAGACTTCAAGAAGAATATAATAATTCCAAACCCAAAGAAAGCAGGTGTTGATAGATGTGAAAATTACCGAACTATCAGTTTAATAAGTCACTGCTGCAAAATACTAATGTGAATTCTTTACAGTCGATTGGAAAAACTAGTAGAAGCTGACCTCGGGGAAGATCAGTTTGGATTCCGTAGAAATACTGGAACACGTGAGGCAATACTGACCCTACGACTTATCTTGGAAGCTAGATTAAGGAAGGGCAAACCTACATTTCTAGCATTTGTAGACTTAGAGAAAGCTTTTGACAATGTTGACTGGAATACTCTCTTTCAGATTCTGAAGGTGGCAGGGGTAAAATACAGGGAACGAAAGGATATTTACAATTTGTACAAAAACCAAATGGCAGTTATAAGAGTTGAGGGGCATGAAAGGGAAGCAGTGGTTGGGAAGGGAGTGAGACAGGGTTGTAGCCTCTCCCCGATGTTATTCAATCTGTATATTGAGCAAGCAGTGAAGAAAAACAAAAGAAAAATTCAGAGTAGGAATAATATCCACGGAGAAGAAATAAAAACCTTGAGGTTCGCCGATGACATTGCAATTCTGTCAGAGACAGCAAAGGACTTGGAAGAGCAGTTGAAAGGAATGGATAGCATCTTGAAAGGGGGATATAAGATGAACATCAACAAAAGCAAAACAGGGACAATGGAATGTAGTTGAATTAAGTCGGGAGATGCTGAGGGTATTAGATTAGGAAATGAGACACTTAAAGTAGTAAAGGAATTTTGCTATTTGGGGAGCAAAATAACTGATGATGGTCAAAGTAGAGAGGATATAAAATGTAGACTGGCAATGGCAAGCAAAGCGTTTCTGAAGAAGAGAAATTTGTTAACATCGAGTATAGATTTAAGTGTCCAGAAGTCATTTCTGAGGATATTTGTATGGAGTGTAGCCATGTATGGAAGTGAAACACAGACAATAAATAGTTTGGACAAGAAGAGAGTTGAAGCTTTTGAAATGTAGTGCTACAGAAGAATGCTGAAGATTAGATGGGTAGATCACATAACTAATGATGAAGTATTGAATAGAATTGGGGAGAAGAGGAGCTTGTGCCACAACTTGACAAAAAGAAGGGACCAGTTAGTAGGACATGTTCTGAGGCATCAAGGGATCACCAATTTAGCATTGGAGGGCAGCGTGGAGGTTAAAAATCGTAGAGGGAGACCAGGAGATGAATACACCAAGCATATTCAGAAGGATGTAGGTTGCAGTAGGTACTGGGAGATGAAGAAGCTTGCACAGGATAGAGTAGCATGGAGAACTGCATCAAACCAGTCTCAGGACTGAAGACCACAACAACAACAGCCTTTTTTTGTTTTATTTATTATGAGTTCCATGAACACACATTGTGGAGAGTTACAATATGTGGAAAAAGTCAAGTTTCCAAGCATATAGATAAAATAAACATAATAAACCTATCTACAGTAACAAAAATATAGCATAAATTGGGGATTAAGCTTAAGTGCTGTAGTAAAATTCATAAAATATGATTCAAGTAACATTATATATGTCCTGAAAATAGCTTTAGATGAAAAAAAAAGAAAAGAAAAAAGTAGATGGTCCATCTTAAACAAGTAATATGAATTGTGGTTAACACATTAAAAATAGAAAGTCTCAAAACATACAACACAAATGACAATACAAATTTACAAAAACAGCTACTGACTTATCTGCAGTATGTGTTGTCCACATAGGAGAACAGTGACAGGCTTGCATCGCAGGCAGTGACAAGTAAGGATCATATGTCAGCAGGGCTTGCAGCTAAACTTCCACTAAAGCCAACCCAGGGTCCAGAAGAACACAAAATGTAATTGGCGGCACCAGCTAAGACAGTGAGATTGGCAGCAGGGACAGTAACGACAATTGGGACAGCCAGGTGGGTAGTCACAGCAATACGAGCAGGAATGACTGGGTCTGCTGCAAGAACAGTGGCAGCGGTGATGGGGGCAGCAGCAGCAGCCGCAGTAGGGCTGTTGTTTAACTCAGTGACAAGACAGCTGGCATCAGTGTTGACAGAGCTGAAGACAGCAGGAAGAATGGCTGAAAAAGGGTAGGTGATGGTACAAGAGTTGGCCAGAGCAGTGGCGGCCACGGACAGACTGTCAGCAGGACTGATGTCATCGCAGGCAGTCTGGGTGATAAGTGGAGGGACGACTGGGACAGGACCAACAACAACACAAGGGGTCACTGGGACAGGGCCAGCAACAAACAGATGAACAACAGAACTGACTTCCTCACAGACAGACTTAGCAACAATGAGAAGGTTGACAAGGACAGATGTTGGCCACAACGGGGTGGGTACCAACAAAGGTGGTGACAACTTGAGGACCGGTGGCCTGTGGATCAATGACACAGCAGACATCACTGCTAACAGGCATGGTGGTGGCAGTAAGGCCAGCCATAACATAGCCAGTACTGTTAGGAATGACTCCAAAAGGAAGGTCAGCTGTAACTGGGCTGGTGCCAACAGTTCTGATGTTGGTGATGAGAGAGTCAGTGTCCGATGGCATCACAGGTAAAAGCTCTGGGAACAAGACAATGAGTGCTGCATGGCAAGACAACAACATTGTAAACAACCTAACTCAAGATATCCAAGCTTGCAATGCACAAAACAGTTGAATGCCCTGTCTGGACACTGTTCATGAATAAGCTCACTTTAAAATTGTGAATAAGACTATCTGACATTATCTATGGATGTAGTATGCTCTTTGCATGACCAGAGATGGTGCCCACAAAAAAAGCACATACAACAGTTCTCCTAACAGTTCATAAATTATGTCCTCCAGACAAAAGTGTGAAAATGGTCACAACACAAACACAAAATTTCTTCACAAGCACTGGAAATAAAAATTAGCACTATGCTCTGTACTGTGTATGGCATAGGTCATCAGTTGCAACTACAGCTGTTGATGGTAGAGATCCCAGTCTTCATTCTGATCATCAAACACAAGAAAAAACAGTACAGATGAAGGAGCGATGTGCTGAGACACAGCTGCAGGAGCCAAAAACTGAGTGAGTTACACTCTGCAGCAAATTTTGAGTTTGCAGCTCTTGTAAGTGAATGATGAGAGGTGAAGACAGCTCAGCCAATGGCACTAACATGATAATGAAAGAGGTCACTCAAATTGTAGGTGAAAAACTACTGCCAGTCATTGAACTTCAATTGTGACAAAAAATGTGAGAAAAGGCATTAGATAATTACTGAAAACAATACAGACCAATAGCAAAAATGAAGATAATTGCTTTCACAACAACATACGAATTGAAGGCAACAAATTTGATGCTCAAATATTGTCAGAAGATGTGCAGAAGCAACTAAACCCATCAATAACACAAAAAATAGGAACACACTGCCTCATCAAAACAAACAAAGACACACAAGAGGAAACCTAACCACCAGAAAACCTCTCAACCAGTGAGAAAAACAGCAACTACTTCAGCAAAAACTAACAAGACAGCAAGAACTGTAAGCCACACATGAAAGCAGTCCCAACACCAGTGTCCTATGTGCAATGAGAGATTACCCCACACTGGCAGCTTGAACATGAAGACCCTTATCCTTGTCACCACTGTACTACACAGCAGATGAGGAGAGAGAAATCAGCAACAACAATGTACTTTAACACACATGGAACAGAATCATCACCATTGATGTATGGCAGATGAGAGGAGAGAAGACAAGACAAGATTACAAGACACTGTTGACACATGTGAGAAACACCTTCATTGCCACATGCGATCTGGTGTAGCAAAATAGTGCCCTGTTGACAGAATTCTCTGATGCAACAGGCAACTGTTGGCAAGGTTGGTGCCCATAGATGTTGTGGAGATGACATGTAACTCCTTGGTAAAGAGCCTAGGCCATACAAGGAAAATATCTCAGAGTTGATGAGAGCTTCTTACGCATGTCGTCCTGGCAGAATGGCTGCCCACATGGTCTGCATGGTGTGCAGAGGAATCAACTACCAGATGGATACAACAGTGTGGATATGATGCTACTAGTCAAACCATAAATATCACCCATCCTTGAGATAATGTTCTAGTCATCACAATAAGAGACCTTTTAGAAGTCACTGAAGATTCCAGTTGATTATATTTTCTTGTTTATGAACATAGAATTTCATTTGTGATAGACAGTTACAAATTATTTCAGAGCCATCTGGAATTCCTATTCTCATTGTCACACAACAATCTGCTTTATTGATTGTACTTCATATAACAAGTTTTTCTGATATACAGTATAGATACAGCCTCATACAATCAACATCATCACAACTCCCTATATCCCTACAAGTAATATCCACAAATCTCCATTGTTGTAAGTATGATTCTTCAAAAACACAGATTTTATTTAGCACAAATTGGTTACAAAGAAATCACAGAAAGTAATAGTTCCTGACTCTTCTGAAAATGAACAAAAGGAAATCTTCTGGAAGTGGATACCTCTGGACCAGTATAATACTCTGGAAGTTTTTTGAGTAAGTCACACATTAGTGAAGATTCACTGGAAAGCATTGTAATTGTTGTAACTACGACCAGAATGGTTGCAGGGTTAATGTGACGGTAAGTGCTTGCAGTGGGACCTATGGACTGGCCTGCGAACAACACAAACAGGAAAGGATGGACATGACCTATGAAGGACCTTAAGAACAACAACATTATTGAAACAACAGAGTCACAAGAAAACCTAACTAGACAACCACATCCACTCATACACAGAACAAGAAAGGCAAGGCAACATGCCCAGAAATGTACACAAGATTAGACTGACTGGCTAAGCGAGAGGCAGGTGCTTAAATACATGATCAGGGGTGCCGCTATTGGCTACTGGGACCACGTGTTCCACTGTGGAGCCCTCACACTAAACGTGGGCCAGGAGGAGTGTGCTGCCACAGCTTACGGTGCAATGGTGCAGAGACCTCAAGACATCTTCGATGTCCATGCTGTCTGGTGTGGATTTAAATTCTGCGGCCCAAGGTACCAGATCTCTCACCGCTGAAACTTGCGCATAGGGGTGGAAATGCCCCAGACAGTGCCGAGGTGGGCGGCAGTAGGATGAAGAGCTGGGCTCATCAACTGCTGTCGGTGGGGAGGAAGGGACGCCTGAGGTATCCATGACGGCCTACCCAGAGTCCAGGGTGCGGGAGGGAGGGCCAGTGGCAGGCACGCAGGGAGACAGCAACTGGTGGCAGGGGTAGGGGAGCAGGTGGTGGCATGAGTACCATGGGGGCACACAAGCAGAGCTAATTATGATGGTAGTGCTGCAACCCTTCCGACGTGTGCACCGATGTCACATGCCGCCCAGAGGCCACGATGACCATGGCGGGTGTCCAGCCTGCCTTGCACCTGTACTTGCAGGCCAACATGGCCGTGCTGTGGGCATAATGCTGTGAGAGCTGGGAGTGGGGACGGGAGGGGGGTGGCATCAGCAAATGGAGCAGGGTCCACAGCTGTCACCCACGAAGGAACCCATGCAGACTGTGTCCGACAATTGGTGTAGGTGCTCAAAAACAGGGTGACGGCCTACATGGTTGAAGATGTGTCAACAGCCTTTGACAACTGTTGTTTAAAAGTGCGAACAAACCTCTCTGCCGTGCAATTGGATGAAGTGTGGAAAGGGGGGCTAAGGATATGTTTGATACCATTGGCCTGACAGAAGTCATGGAATGAGGACACTGTGAATTGGGGGTCATTATCAGAGGCCAAGGTGTGTAGCATGCCTTCAATGGCAAGAACCTGGGCCAGGGCCATGAGTGTAACCTCCATGGTGGTGGATGCCATGCGGATGACATATGGGTATTTGGAGTAGGCATCAATGATAAGTAACCACATGGACCCCAAAAACAGGCCCGCAAAATCGATATGGATGCAATCCCAGGGCTGGCGAGGCACAGGCCAGGTTGCAAATGACTGAGTAGGCTTGCCTGGTGATGCTCACACACAGTGCACCTACAGAACAGGCGGTCAATATCGTCATCGCCAATACACATCCCAGCGAGCCAAAACTTTCATACGGGACATACCCCAGTGCCCGCGGTGTAACAAACTGCGCACCTGAAGCCCCAGATCCAGAGGGATGACCACTTGATTGGCATCCGACTCTGTGGCCTACAGGAGGACCATCAACCATGGAGGGACTGCTGACTGCTGCACATAAAATCACATCAATGGCTGAGACCCTGCAAGTCCATGACTCAGGAACGACACGATTGACCAGGCTATTTATGGTACTGGTGGAATTCCAGCCAAGAGGCAACCACATGGTAGCGCTGGCAATAATAGTTTGTCAGCAAAATGCATATCTCCAGGAAAGAGAGAGCCACAGGATCGGACAACGGCGCAAAGTTGCAGAGAAGAAAGAATGTGTCTGGGGAGGCCCAAGATAAAAACAACAAGCATTGCAAGGAGTCATCTGTGACTTGATAAGCTGTGAAATGTTGTATGTCTTCCAGTCTTCTTTAGCGTCATTTAATGCTGGGAACAATGGCATATGTGGGAACACATCAGACACCCGATGACTCGGAAGCTGTTGTGGTAAATCGTCCCAGGCAATGACTTGGTCCATTAGCAATTGCAGGGACTGCTGTATGATGTCTGCTGCTGCTGCATGAGCTGCTGCTGTTGCTCCAGCTGACAGACCAACTTCACCTCCATGCCAACAATGACCACCATTTACCTCGTCGCCAAAATTTAGTAACTACGATTGGAATGGTTGCAGGGTTGACATGATGGAAAGCCCAGCAGGATCCATGGACTGGCCCGAGAACAACAACACAAACGGGAGAGGATGGACATGACCAATGAAGGACCTTATGAACAACAACAAGATAAAAACAACAGACTCACAAGAAAACCTAACTAGACATCCACGTCCACTCATACAAAGAACAAGAAAGTAAATACACTGGCTAAGGCAAGGCGATATGTCCAGAGACAGATGCAAGATTAGACTGACTGGCTGAGCAAGAGGCAGGTGCTTAAATACACGATCAGGGACGCCACTATTTGGTGCTGGGACCATGTGTTCCACTGTGGTGGCCTCACTCTAAATGTGGGTCAGGAGGTGTGCGCTGCCATGGCTTAAGGCACAATGGTTCTCGACATCCATGCCATCTGGTGTGGATTCAAATTCCATGGTGCTCGGTACCAGACTAATACAAACCACTCTCTTGTTGCACCCATTTCCTGTCAGTCTTTTCATTGAAAACTCAACTGTTGGTTGAACAATCTACAAAGGCAGTACTGAATTAAGCAGGCAGGCAAGTCCAAAGGCTAACCAAATATGAGTGGTAGATAACAACAAAGTCCGAATCATAGTCTGGAAGAAATCCATGCACTGGAGGGTTGTCGTCAACAGATACCCCAGAGAGCTTGCTGTAAACATAAGTTGATTGCAGCCTGTGGCAACCCTTAAAGTTGATGTGGGTGTTTTGGCACATGTGAATGTATCATTCCTTGCTATGCCTAGCAATCTAACCAGGCATAATAATACTGATATGTTCAGCAGGATTTCAAGTTTCCTTGCCCCTTGAATCAGGTCTTAGGGATGGAAGCATCATGGCCAACACGGAGTGGGATGAAGCGGGAGTTCCACAATATGCTGGAAATGTCAGGGTGCAACGTTAGATGCTGCTAGTATGGAGGAGCATTTCCTGGGTCCAGTGTCAAAGAAGCAATGGTTTAGACTTGTGGCCTGCTGATGGTTGTTGAGTAGGCTGTGGTTCTAACCTCAGACTTGGTACAGATTGGAGGTCCTCTTGTGTGTCACTTTTATCAAGACTCATGGGGGCAGTGCTTGATGGATGGAGTGCTCTGAATGCCTGGTGTTCACTGCCAGGGATGTCATCTTGGAACTGGATGCCACATCTACATCTGCTTTTATCAGTGCTGGGAGTACGTGGTGCAGGCCATCCTGGTAGTATAGCAGATGCAGAGGCAGATCCTGGCACAGATGTCTCATACAGAGTTGGTTCTGGTGCCAGTGAAAGATGGTTCTAGACATGGCCACCAGGACCAGCTGGCAGCCTTTCTGGGCAATGATGGAGTCACATATCCAGCAAAGTGTATAACTGAAGCTGTGTTCCCAGATGGGGAGGGCAAACTTGAAAGGTGAGTCTTCTTCTTCTTGTAGTGATGTGAAATTTCATTAATGCACGTGAACACCACAAATGTTAACAATTCACAGAAATGCACATCAGTTGTGTAACAACAAACACCAGAAATAAGTGAAACAGCAGCAGTACCATCATTATCATCAGAAGCAACAGCAACAAGAGCAGCAGTAGCAGAATCAACAACAACTGCAGCAACAACACAGCAATGCTTAAGGAGGAGCCAAAGGAAAAATACATCTGTGTCATTCAGTGATAATTTTTTATGGTTTCAAGCCAAGAAGAAAAGAAAAATGTAAAAAATCCAGCCTGCTAACTCACAGATAAGTCACAGCAACATCTTATTTTTAAACATTCAGGGCCTTAAAAGAAAAGTTGAAATTCTGGAGGAGTCATTGCCACAGAATAAGTATATTTTCTTATGTCTATCTGAACATTGGCTTAAACCAGAACAAATACAATACTATGTACCAGAAGGTTATAAACATGGAAACAGTTTTTGCAGATCTTGGTACCGTAATGGTGGTACTGTTATCTATGTTTCAAATGAAATAGAGTGTAGAGCACCAGATCTTAGTTGGGGATGTGTAGAGAAACACTTTGAAATTACCGGAATCATATGTGATATAATGAAACTTATTATATTATGTATCTACCATTCCCCTGTCTCAGATGATAAAACTTTTTTAGAAAATTTAGACAGTGTACTCTACTACATAATGAAGTAGAAACAATATGTAACTGTAATTGGGGGAGACTTTAATTCAAGCTTTGATGTAACATGTAACAAACCCAGTGTAAATTACTTAGTGAATATATAGTAAGGCAGCACAACTTCCATCATGTAAATTCAAAATCAACAAGACTAAAAACATGCTTGGATAATGCTTCTGTCAACTGTGCTCATTATATGTACTCCACCAAGGTAAAGGAATTTGTTTTCTCAGACCACTCCATGTTAACAGCAAAGTTAAGACATTTTATAAAAGGGGGTGAGAGCAAGGCTGCACAAAAGTTAACAAAATCTGATACCTTAATATTAACAAAACACATTCTCAGAAAACTAACACACCAGCTGAACATAACTAACTGGGACAAGTTATTTCAAAACTGTAATTCCAGTGTCCAAACAGTTTATGGTACTTTAAAAGCCCATCTTGTTCAAAAGAAATAAAACAAGAAAGAGTAAATTGTGGTACACCAAAGAACTGGAGGAACTAATAAATAAGCTACTGATGTTGAAGCACCTTGGCAAAGTAAATAATTCTAATGAAATTAAGGATCTCGAAAAAACCACTGAGAAACTGTATAAGAAAGAATTATAATTGGCGAAACAAAGATACAATACAAATCTCATAAAAAAAAACAGTAAAAACCAATGCAAAACTAAGCTTCATGCTAAAAATGGACTTGTGGGCAAAATTACAATACCTCTGATCAGAAATGAAGTTCACAAGCAAAGACCGAAATATTTATGTTCCAATGTTACATTCGATTAACATTGGAAAAATCAAGTTATAAAATTTAAGCAGACATTGTGATTTCATATACGTGCTTTTAATCAGAAACATCGAAACTGACACATGTACATTCTAACACCCCAGACCGAAAAGAAAAAAATAAACGTTAACACAATGAAACAAACAGAAATGAGAAATTTTGGGAGGAGTGAATATCCAGATGTGGTGCTGCTGACGCCAGTCCTGGATAAAGGTGGATGGTTGGCACCTGAACAAGACATAAGCAGCCAGACCATGTCTCAAGAACCTCTGAGGCTAACCACGTCAGCTGTAATCCTGATGATGTCTATGTGTCGACCCCAAACAGACATCATTTGATTCAGCATGATGGCAAGTTCGCTCAGAGAGCACTGCCCCAGGTGGTGACCAATCAACTGTCCTCAGAGACAACGTCAGTGATCCAATGGAGGTCTAACAACTCTCAATAGCTATTAACTCAAGTACAAGAGATATACCGAAAAATCAATACGTGAGAATTTTATTGAACATTCAAGACCAACTTAAGTAGATATGTTCTCTCAAACCTCAGCTATAAGAACAAAGAATGAATGATAGTATATGTTAACATGGAGAAAAGGTCGGATTGTACAAGTAGCTTGAAAGACTCCTAAACTTTGAAACCCCATCTGAGATATTCATATGTAACCATGAAGAACAAAATCCTGCCTCACAACCTCCAAGAAGAGATTAGAACCATCAAGAAGAGATGAGGAACATCATAGAAACCTTGAAAAATAATGAAGTTTCTAGGAAACATGTGATCATTTCAGAGTTCTGTAAGTACGTTAACAAAAGTAAGATAATTGAACTGACACAGCTTACAAATAAAATTTACTAAGAAAAGCAGCTTTCAGAATGCTGGATGTCAACACGAATACATCCTATACACGAAAAAGGATCTAAGCCTGAGCCTTGGAACTACAGATGAATATCGATAATGCTAGTGAGCGTTAAGATATTCTTGAAAACATTGCTGAAAAGAATGGAATCCACAAACTGTTAATACGAAGGAGACTTCAGGAAGAAAAGAGCATTTGCAGAAAAAATCTGAACTGAAAATGGTAATTGGGTACAGGTATCAAACACAGAGGAGCAAGGATTTCATGGCCACATTCACAGACTTCAAGGAAACCAGTGCTTCGGTACACAAGAGAAGGATGTTCCAAATTTTGAGGGAGATGAGATTGTGCAGAAAAACTGATTAAATGGACCTTAAGCAACACAACAGTCAAGGTCAAGTTCAGAGGAAAGTTTTCAGAAATCTTCAAGATCAAAGCCGGGATCAGATAGGGAGATGGTCTCTCACCTTTGGTCTTTAACTGTATACTTAATCAGGAAACGGTGACAAGAAATGAAAGGAGTGGGTGGAATGCAACTGCGATGCAAGAAAAAAGGAGTCTGGATAGATTGTCTAACATTTGCAGATATTGTTAAATTGTCAGAATCATTAGGAGAGGCAGTTAACCAAATCATGCAACTACAGAGACAAGTGGCTAAAGCAGGCCTATAGATCAATAAGTGAGGACACAGTGTATGAAAAACATCAAAGCAGCTCCTATTGGATGAAAATATGAGGGTTACCCAAAACGGAATGCACAGCATTTTTTTTTTTTTCTCGGCCGAAAACAGTGCTACAAATGCGGAACGTTATGTATGTACAATATGAAGTCTCCTGAGGGAACGCGCGAAGTTTTCGTCACTTCTGACAGATAGCGTAGCTGCAAGACAGTTTCAAATTGGCTTCTGTAGGTGATGTATGTTACAAGCAACGTGCCATCATTGAATTTCTCACTGCAGAGAAAGAAACTGTGGGGAATACTCACAAACGCTTCTGCAAAGTCTATGGACCAACTGCTGTTGACCGAAGTACAGTTGCTCGCTGGGCAAGGAGGGTGAGATCATCAGAAAGCGGTTTGGCGAAGCTCCACGATTTGCAGCCATTGGAGAGACCATCCATGGCTGTCGCACCTGACATGTTCCAGCAAACTGATGCTGTCATTCGTGAGGACAGACGCATTACGACTCGAGAAGACATTTTGAGGACGATGAGGAGGTAATTCACACAGTGAAGCACTGGCTCTGCCATCAGGACAAGGATTGGGCCTTTGTTCCGTGCTGGAGGAGGGCCATTGAATGGGATGTAGATTACATGGAAAATAAGGTGTGTAGATAAAACACCATTCTTTCGTGTGTGTAATTCTCATTATTTTCAATAAGGAATTGTTGAAAAAAAAAAGTGGTGCGTTGCTTTCTGGGCAACCCTCATAGAAAGAGGGAAAATTCTGGAGGTGGGGAGATTTAAATAATGAGCAGGAACTGGTCTGACAGGAGCACAAATAAACAAAATGAATTTAGCATACTGGTAAAAAGTAACAATGAACATCTACAGTAAGAAGAATATTTCGATTAATGTAAACCTGAGACAGTACCAGACAGTGATCCGGGCTAAAGCCTTATACACACCAGATACTCTGAACATAGTAATAACAGGAGTTCTTAAGAGATTAGAACTTGTGGAATGATGAATTGGATCTTGAAGCACAGGAGACTGTCAATAGAGAAGTCGAGAGAATCAAGAACTGTATACCCATATAAAGAGAATCTCGGACGTCATCAGTAAAAGAAGAAGCATGTTCTTCGGACACAGTCTGGAACCGCGCTGCTGCTACGGGTGCAGGTTCGAATCCTGCCTCAGGTATGGATGTGTGTGAAGTCCTTACGTTGGTTAGGTTCAAATGGCTCTGAGCACTAAGTGACTTAACTTCTGAGGTCATCAGTCACCTAGAACTTAGAACTAATTAAATCTAACTAACCTAAGAATATCACACACATCGATGCCCGAGACAGGATTCGAACCTGCGACCATAGCAGTTGCTCGGTTCCAGACTGTAGCGCCTATAACCACTCGGCCACTCCAGCCGGCGGTATAGGTTGGTTAGGTTTAAATATTTCTAAGTCTAGTGGACTGATGACCTCAGATGTTAAGTTCCATAGTGCTTAGAGCCATTTGAATCATTTCTTTGGACACATTCTTAGAATGAAACAGGACAGGTTCACACATCAAATAATCAGTTTCTTGTGATCAATAGAATCAAAGTACACTGAAACCAAAAGATGCAGAGAGATTTCAGAGTAATGCAAATATAGGAACCAGATATACAACTGAGTGATTTTCAAATAAAAAATTGTGGCTTTCGCAGCTTTCCAGAACAGAATTGGACCCACTGCAAAATCATCATTGGCAAAGGAGAAGAAATCGCAAAGTATGAGAGTGAAAGAATATGGCACAAGGTTAAAGATCAGAAGAAACGAATCTGATGGGAATTAAGGAGTTTCTCATGTGTCCTGAACGGAAAGAATAAAAATGGTGTTTTAGGCACAAATCTAATGGTATCTACTTTCTTTCCGTTTGAAAAGTGGTAGGCTATACGATCCAGCAGTAGGCCTACATATTTCACTCCCGACTATTTTGGCATAATGCAATCTGTCTATTGTCTATTTATAGATCATACATATTAAAATTGCAATTCATCTATTGCCTTGTTATTAATCTGCCCATACATAAACACATCAAAAGAAGTTTTACATCAACCAGTTCCCAGCACTCCTGAAGATAGACGTTGACTGTGAATATTGTATCACAGACACAGTCCCTTCGACTGTTCAGAGATGTCACTAAACCCAACCATGCACGAGCAGCGCTTATTAGACGCAAGGGGTCCGACAGCTCATCAGTTCCAGTCATCCCCCAGGATGGAGGTATACGGCTCATGTTGTTCATATTTCAACGATGCCTAGATGGTCAATACCATGGTTCGATCACGTCCGCATTGTTACCTTGTGCCAGGAAGGGCTCTCAACAATGGAAGTGTCCAGGTGTCTCGGAGTGAACCAAAGCGACATTATTCAGACATGAATGAGATATAGAGAGACAGGACTGTTGATGACATGCCTCACTCAGACCGCCAAAAGGCTACTACTGTAGTAAATGATAGCTACCTATGGATTATGACTCAGAGGAGCCCTAACACCAAAGCCACCATGTTGAATAATGCTTTCTGTGCAGCCACAGGATGTCGTGTTACCACTCAAACTGTGCGTAATAGGCTGCACGAAACACAACTTCATTCCCGACGCCTATGGCGAGGTCCATTTTTGCAGTCACGACACCATGCAGCGTGTTACAGAAGGGCCCAGCAACATGCCAAATGGACTGCTCAGGATTGGCGTCATGTTCTCTTCACTGATGAGTGTCACATATGCATTCAACCAGACAATTGTTGGAGATGTGTTTGGAGGCAGCCTGGTCAGGCTGAACGCTTTAGGCACACCGTCCAGCAAGTTCACCAAGGTGGAGGTTCCCTGCTGTTTTGGGGTGTTATGGGGTATTATGTGGGGCTGATATATGCTGCTGGTGGTCATGGAAGGTGCCGTAACGGCTGTACGATACGTGAATGCCATCCTCCGATCGATAGTGCAACCATATCAGCAGCATATTGGCGAGGCATAAGTCTTCAAGGATGACAATTCGGGCACCTATCATGCACATCTTGTGAAAGACTTCCTCCAGGATAACGACATCGCTCGGCTAGAGTGGCCAGCATGTTCTCCAGACACGAACCCTATCGAACATGCCGAGGATAGATTGAAAAGGGCTGTTTATGGACGACTTGACCCACCGAATACTCTGAGGGATCTACGCCGAAGCTCCGTTGAGGAGTGGGATGATCTGGACCAACTGTGCCTTGATGAACTTGTGGATAATATGCCACGACGAATACAGACATGCATTAATGCAAGAAGACACGCTACTGGGTGTTAGATGTACCAGTGTGTACAGCAATCTGTACCACCATCTCTGAAGGTCTCGCTGTATGGTCGTACAACATGCAATGTGTGGAGGAGGAGCAGGAGGAGATTAGTGTTTAACGTCCCGTCGACAACGAGGTCATTAGAGACGGAGCGCAAGCTCGGGTGAGGGAAGAATGGGGAAGGAAACCGACCGTGGCCTTTCAAAGGAACCATCTCGGCATTTGTCTGAAGCGATTTAGGGAAATTACGGAAAACCTAAATCAGGATGGCCGGAGACAGGATTGAACCATCGTCCTCCCGCAAAGTGTGGTTTTCATGAGCAATAAAAAGGGCGGAAATCATGTTTATGTTGATCGCTACTCCATTTTCTGTACAGGTTCCAGAACTCTCGGAACCGAGGTGATGCAAAACTTTTTTTGATGTGTGTATTATGTATGTGCGTGTATGTACGTTCCACATCTCCTAAACCACTGGATTGATTTCAACAGAACTGTGTATATATACCGCTTACTGTCTGGAAAGATCACAACGCACAATTATCCAGACTATATCCACCCAGTATTTGAGAATGAGAGCACTTAGTGATTTGTAACAAGTTCTATACATAATTTCGCACCATTACGAGACTTTTCGCTGGTACTCCCCCCCCCCCCCCCCCTCCTCCACACACACACACACACACATACACACACACACACACACACACACACACACACACACACACACACAAAGGTTTATTACTTGCTACATTTCCACAGTTCATACTGCATCAAGCTTGACCTTTTAATATATTACTGGTATATTACATTACTTCTTTACTAGTAACTGTATTCGCTACATACTTTGCAGACAGTTTTCACATATGGTATATCCACAGTTTAGTATATCACTGAATGTACATGCAAAAAAATATAACTGTACGACACATATTTCAGGAGATATGACATCAATAACATTGAGCTCCGTGAAAGTGAAACTGTGGGGCAAAATTCGCTGGAGATACACGTAAAATATGTGCGCAAATATGAGAGAAATATGTTAAATATGTGTGTACAACCTTGCACAATACAGTAAGAAGACGTAGGCTATAGAGTAGACTGGCAACCATAGTCGCAAGAAAGCTAGATAGGAGCAGGAATGATAGTGAACAAATTAACATAGGATACTTGTATTTCTCCATGTGGGCATTGACTCGATGCAAATAATGCAAAAAGAGATAGAATCCAGCAGTCAGTTTCAGCAAAAATGGGGCTCTCTGAAATCACGAATGATGGAGTCAGAGCCGTGACTAGGTGCCGTCTGCATAGCATCACGTAGCAAAAGGACTCCATGTATAAGTGGGCTGCGTCGCTGCCCCCAGCTATCCTATGCTGCAGAGGTAGAGTGTGCTTGTAGTCCAGAGCCACTAGGGGCATGGCTCAGTGGTCATGATCCATTGGGTCCATTGGATACCACACAACCGCTATCAGCATTGATGGAAGCTTGCAGTTCTGTTGCCAATTTTGACACCTGTTGTATGGTATCGAAACATGATATCACAAACTAAACAAACAGAAAAAAATTCCAACACCAGACAATAATTAATGTTTAATAATACATTTGTCTAGGTAACATACTTAAGTAATCAGCATTGCAAGACCACAAGTTAATGTAAGCATGAGATAATCTAATGCAAATGGAAATGCTGGTATATTAATAACCAACTAAACTGCCAGAACATTCAATGCAAGCAAGTAAACGTGCATGCATTGTGTTGTGCAGGGGCCAGATGTTAGTTTGTGGGATGGAGTTCCATGCCTGTTGCATTTAGTCAATTAGTACAGGGACAGTTAATGCTTGTTTTGGCTGATACTGGAGTTGTCATCTGACAGTGCCCCATATGTGCCCAACTGGAGATAGATCTGGTGACTGAGCAGTCTGAGGCAACATGTCGCCACTCCGTAGAGTTTGTTGAGTTACAACAGCAGTACGCAGGTGAGCGTTATCCTGTTGGAAAACACCCTCTGGTATACCGTTCATGAGTGGCAACCAACAGATCGAATCACCAGAATGACGTACAAATATGCAGTTAGGATGCATGTGATAAACACGAGAGTGCCCCTGCTGTGACACGAAATTGCACCCCACGTCATAACCTTGGGTGAAGGTCAAGTCTGTCTAGGTTGGTTGCATGCCCTCAAGTGGCATCCTAATCAACACATGGCCATCACTGATGAAAGATGGCAGTGCCTTTCAGGCAGGCCACTGCTGTGGTAATACCTGTCAGGCACTTCCCCTTTCATTTTGTTTAGGTGATTATCGCACATTTTCGATCACCTTTGGTCTATCTAAATTTTCCCTGATGATGTTAATCTGATGGACTATTAGCGTTAGTGTAAACCACTGATTGATCTCACAGTACTTACATGACTTGAGTATCAGAAGTAGAATTAAACTCGGATTAGAGACAGATTTTTGGACGCTGGAGGTGACCACGGCATTGGGGGCAGCTTTAGAACTTCACCCAGGCAGCAAGCGAGTCCACTGATTCTTTTGTAGTTACCGAGACTGGCCATAGGCTCCGCAGGGCACTGGTTTATGGGCCACCATTCTGACAGCGGCTAGCGGCCAAGCAATAGGTTGGGAATGCCGTGGCTGAATGCGAAATGACACTTCTTTAGAAACTGGGGGCGCCAGGCATCTTGGCGCTGGCTTAACCGCCTTATTAGCGAGCGGATATGGAGTGGGAGGCTGATCTACTGATTTTGTGTGCCGGTCCAAGGTACAGCAGCGTTGGGCCGGCGCCTGGCTAATGTGTTTATTACAAGAACAGCGTACCTTGTGAGACAGGATGATGAATTTCTCCGGATGTCGCGGTTTTTAGATGCACTGCGCCTCGACAAAGCGGCGTCCACCGAATCGTTTTATGGACAAGACGGAGATTTTTTTTTTGTTTTTACTAGGAAACTTCCTTCATCTTGTGATTCGCGCTGGGGGCTTGGCTGTAGGATCTCCAGCAACTGTATGCTGCCTTTTTTTATTTTTTTTTTTTTTTTTTTTTTTTTTTTTTTTTTTTTTTTTTTTTTTGGTCAGAATGTGTATTGCAATGCAGATCGGGTCTCCATGTTAGAAAGTATGATTGGCATGGTAACCACTGCTTGGTCATGATAGATTTATTCGAGAACCTCGGGGGGAACGGCAGTTTTTCGGAAGGTTTTGAGCAACAGGAGAGGAACAGACTTGCTTCTCAACTGTCACACACTACAGTCGCTAGAGCTCTTCCATTTCTATGGAGAGAGCAGTTAGTTGTAAAGACGTCCGGACACTCTAGCAGAACTTTATACTCTATCGGCCATTAAAATTGCTACACCACGAAGATGACGTGCTACAGACGCGAAATTTAACCGACAGGAAGACGATGCTGCGATATGTAAATGATTTGCTTTTCAGAGCATTCACACAAGGTTGGCGCCGGTGGCGACACCTACAACGTGCCGACATGAGGAAAGTTTCCAACCGATTTCTCATACACAAACAGCAGTTGATCGGTGTTGGCTCGTGAAACGTTGTTGTGATGCCTCGTGGAAAGAGGAGAAATGCGTATCATCACGTTTCTTACTTTGATAAAGGTCCGATTATAGCCTATCGTGATTGCGGTTTATCGTATCGCGACATTGTTCTCGTTGGTCGAGATCCAATGACTGTTAGCAGTATATGGAATCGGTGGGTTCAGGAGGGTAATACGGAACGCCGTGCTGGATCCTAACAGCCTCGCATCACTAGCAGTTGAGATGACAGTCATCTTATCCACATGGCTGTAACGGATCGTGCAGCCACGTCTCGATACCTGAGTCAACAGATTGGGACGTTTGCAAGACGACAACCATCTGCACGAACAGTTCGACGACGTTTGCAGCAGCATGGACTATCAGCTCGGAGACATGGCTGAGGTCACTCTTGACGCTGCATCACAGACAAGAGCGCCTGCGATGTTGTACTCAACGACGAACCTGGGTGCACAAATGGCAAAATGTCATTTTTACAGATGAATCCAGGTTCTGTTTACAGCATCATAATGGTCGCATTCGTGTTTGGTGACATCACGGTGAACGCACATTGGAAGCGTGTGTTCGTCATCGCCATACTGGCGTATCACCCACACCCAACATGATGGTATGGGTTGCCATTGGTTACAAGCCTCGGTCACCTCTTGTTCGCATTGACGGCACTTTGAACAGTGGATGTTACATTTCAGATGTGTTACGACCCGTGGCTCTGCCCTTCATTCAATCCCTGCAGAACCCTGCATTTCAGCAGGATAATGCACGACCGCATATTTCAGGTCCTGTACGGGCCTTTCTGGATACAGAAAATGTTCGACTGCTGCCCTAGCCAGCACATTCTCCAGATCTCTCACCAAATGAAAACGTCTGGTCAATGTTGGCCGATACGCCAGTCACTACTCTTGATGAACTGTGGTATTGTGTTGAAGCTGCATGGGCAAGTGTACCTGTACACGCCATGCAAGCTCTGTTTGACTCAATGTCCAGGCGTATCAAGGCCGTTATTACGGCCAGAGGTGGTTGTTCTGGGTACTGATTTCTCAGGACCTATGCACCCAAACTGCGTGAAAATGTAATCACATCTCAGTTCTAGTATAATATATTTGTCCAATGAATACTCGTTTATCATCTGAATTTCTTCTTGGTGTAGCAATTTTAATGGCCAGTAGTGTATTTTCGAGGAGGTAAGACAATCACTGGTGGGTATGGGGTTATATCCTGCAGGAAGACGCTTCGGCAGCGTACACATGCAGACGACACGATCTCGTTATCCACCGAGTATATAAGTAGTGTTGCGCAGCTTCGGCAAACTCAGAAGCCTATCAATCGTTTCCATGACCATCTTTTTTCATAGCATCCGTGTACTTGCGGTAGTCACTCCCAGTGTCCATTGCTTGATTGCTTATATTTTGACGCGAGAGACCAATCAGTGGAATGATACAGCAGTGTGTGCTTGCCTAGATTGCCATCCTTCCACTCACAATAGCGTCTCATTTTCAAGTAAATTGCGGATAGTTTCCCCAATTCTATTGCCAACCAACCTGAGTTCGTGTTAAAGTAATATTTTATATTTGAAGTTTCTGTTTATATGTCTGTTCTCTCTTGACCTTGATATTAGTTAATAAATCTGTTTGTGATGCCGAAGGTACTTGCTATTATTTTCAACGACATCCATTCTCATTCTCTACAATGTCATTTATTTCGTTGTGGGTTTGAAGGAATTAAATTAATTTTATGTAAAGTGAGCCAACTCAGCGGTGATCCACACTAGGGCCACTAGTCAAATTTCCTTGCGCTATTGATAAACGTGGCACCTCTTGGGTGTGGTGGTTATGACATTTTAGTCCTTTGGCAGACAGAGAACTGCCGCCACCATGGGCAACTTGCACTCACACTGAGGTAGAACCAAATTTCATTAGAAAACATGACAGAATTCCACCCTGCCCTCAAATGAGCTCTCGCTTCCACCGGTGAAGTCGCAAACGGCAGTGAAATGCATGCTACAACATTTCTAGTTTGGAGCTCTCCGTGAGGTAACCGATTTGTAAAAGTTCATTGTATCACTGTGGCGAAAGCTGCTACTCAGATTGCTGCTGCTGGTGCAGTACAATGCGCCAGAGTCAAAGATCGAACACAATGGTCTTCCCTCTCAGCAGTGCCACTTGGCCATGCGAAACCAAAACTTTTTTCAGCCATACTTTCTCACGGCCTCCACTGCCAAGTCTTTCTGCAATATCGCAGAATGAGCATTCAGCTTCTCATAGCCCTATTACACGACTTCGTTCAAACTCAGTGAGGCACTGATAATGGTGTCTTTGTCGCCATAAAAACATTCTTGACTAGAATCAACTCACCACATCCCATCTCAAAGGCACTGATGCTCACGACCGCTATAGCGGGTATTTATAGCAAACCTGATTTGTATCCTCCTATGCGACCAGCACAGAATTTGTATGGACACCACCTTGACATGTTTTTCCCTGTCATTGTCTGTGTGGCATGTGTGTATGCAGGCATAGCCACAGGTAACATGCTGCTCATAAATTCATGGATCGATTTCAACCAAATTTGGTACACCCATCACTTGCTATCTGGAAAGAAATATTATGAAGGTAAGAACCAGTAACCTATTAGAGAGGATGTGGTAATGTAGAGAGAGACAGGGTGGAGGAAATGGCCAGACAGAGAGAAAGAGAGAGAAGGAGAATATTGACACATATAGGGGGGAGAAGATGGAGAGAGATAAATGGTGAAATGGCTAGAGAAATGGACAGAGAAAGGAAAAATGGACAGAGAGAAGGGGCAAGAGGAGATGGACTAACAGACGACTGGAATAAAAACACATCCAGGAAATGCCTTATACTCACCTATTGTCCTACATTTTTTGCTTTGCTGTGCGTGTATTTCAGGCGTAATTTGCCATCTGTGCTTTCACCTCAGTTCAGAAATGATGATTCCTTCGGAATCTGACGTGAGTCCTGCTGGAACTGTTGTGCACAGCGACTGTAGAATATGTTTGAAAAAGGAAAAGGGACTCGGCATTCAGTCACAAATTCAATCTGTATCTTTTCCAGTAGATTTAGATTTAAGCTGATGAATAGTTATCCTCAGTGCCAGCTAAATAACAAAGTGTACAATAACAGATGCTAAATTAAAACCATATTGTATGACAGTATTGGCCGGCCGGAGTGGCCGAGGGTTCTAGGCGCTTCAGTCTGGAACCGCGCGATCGCTACGAATCGTGTTTAGGGCATGAATGTGTGTGATGTCATTAGGTTAGTTCTAGGGGACTTATGGCCTGAATTGGTAAGTCCCATAGTGCTCAGAGCCATTTGAACCATTTATGACAGTATTGACAAAATTTGGTAATGTATCAGTACCATTTAAATCGAATGATATATGGTTCGTCAGGCTTTTGACAATATGCTATTATATGATTTTAGGACTTACATGGCCAGGTTATAAGTGAGGCTGTTGTTTACAGAGCAGTACAAGCAGCCTCACCTTATGTAGAGCAATGTAATAATAATTATTGAGGATGACTTGTTACTCTAGGCTCTAACAATGTATTATTTTTATAAAAATGTTTTAGAACATTTTCAAGTTTCTTCAACGTAAATTTTATGATTATTTGCCCACTAATTTAGTGTTTTTATAATCTTCAGCATATGAAGTGTTTTTTGGCGAAATTGTTGATTTTAATAAAGGTTACTCGGTTTTAGTTTCTTGAAATTTAATATCAATTTCATTAAAAAATTGTACTTGTGCTTTTGAATCGATGTTAGTGGTATGATTGACTTTGTTCTACCATCATGATGTAAGCTCAGATTGCTTGTACTTACAAAGAAGAAGACAGCAACCAGCCACTATTAATAGTCTCACCATGTCAGTTTTAGACAAAATAGCATTGCTTGTACTGTTTTCTAAACGACAGCCTCAGTTACAATCTGGCCATGTACGTCCTATAGGCATAGGACAACGTGTTGTCAAAAGTTTGACAAACTTGCATCACTCGATTTAAACGGTGTGTTACCAGACTTTGTCAATACTATTCTACAATGCTATTTTAACAACTTTTAAGTAGTCTACGGAATTTTATATAATTGCTTTTTTTTCTAGCACTGAAGATAAACTACCCAAGAGCTGAACTCTAGCTCTGCAATAAAAAATACAAATTGCATTTGCGACTGATTACTGAATCCTTTTTCAAATTATTAACACGTCTGTGGTGACTAGTAGCAATGCCTGGAATGCCAATGGGTCGTATGAATAAAACAGAGAATATACTTTATACTCGAAATTTCGGAGAACATTATCAGGTTCGCAAGAATGAAGTGAGTCGGAGAATATGCTTCACCTGAGGATGTTCTCAGTTTGAGTAAGAGAGTGTGGGAAGTTGCTCAAAATAAAGAACGTTCACCAATTTCGTATGAATAAAACTCGGGGCTTCTCACATGCAGAAAACATGCTCTGTTTTTTTAAGTGGGCCCTGTGTCGGTAAGTTGGGCTATGAAAGGCTAAATGTGTTTCGCAGCAGTGGCAGTTGACCTCTATACATTGTCTAATATCGTACTTACAAAAATAAAGGAATGATTAAGAAAAAAATAATTGAAATGTCTGGAACTTGTTTTTTGTACCCGTTTCTCGGGAACTGTACACTATGTTCCAGAATTTTACACTTTTTATGGACACCGAATGTCTTGCGTTTGTGTACATCTTTCCGGTCTGTATTGTGCAGAAAACTGTGTGACTACAATCATTTGCGCAATGACTTTGCAGTCTCGATGTATCCGTAAAAAGTTATCAGTAGCATCATTAATGGCTTTCATTTCATGTTGTAAATGGTATGAAGAAGAGTTAAGTTACATTGTATGAAATGACAAGTTATTTAAGAATGCCTACCGTATGGTTCTATCCTGTTATATAGGCCATTTAATGATCTAACAGACAGTTTTAATAGTAACCTGTGACCTTTCGCAAAGGATGCACTTATGTATAAACCAGTACGGCATTCGGTACCTACCGGTACAATGTGAAAAATTCTGCACAAGTATCTGGGCAGAACTTGATAAGATTTCTAAGTGGCACATAGATTGTCAACTTACTTCAAATGAATACTATAAATGTAAAAATCTTACATTTCGTGGAACGAATACACGTAGTACCTAGGAATACAAGGTACTACTACTTCCTACGCATCGCTCCTACAAGGATTGCG
This sequence comes from Schistocerca gregaria, assembly GCF_023897955.1. Lineage (NCBI taxonomy): Eukaryota > Metazoa > Arthropoda > Insecta > Orthoptera > Acrididae > Schistocerca > Schistocerca gregaria. The sequence continues at coordinate 131,081,263 of NC_064926.1, forward strand.
AAGACAAAATGGGCGAGTTCCAGCGCGCACAGACGCTTGTAAACAATCATTCTTGCGTGAATGGAGCGTCAGCAAGCCCTAACAACTGGTACAGTGGTAAATAGAGTCTGCCATTTATTGACATTCGACTCACAGCCGGATCGCCATATTGCCAAAAATGGCCGATCCGTCGCATTTTGCATGGATCGTACGAGCGATCAGCGATCGATCGCTGGGATCTGCGATATATGTCTGCGATTTTTCAGTTCGCGAGATTTGGCGACAGACTGCTCCGATCCGTCGATGTTGTGTGGGGCCAGTAAACGTGACTTGAAGTGTTGGTAGCCATTTGTGAAAACAAGAACTTATGATTTTCCAAACTATCAAATAAAAGAGGTGAGTGAGCCTTACGTTTATCGAGGTATCCGTTTTTTAATTCATAAAATGAAACCTATAATATTTTGTGAAACTGAGCCGAGAAATTTAATATTTGGTCGTGAGCGAAAATAATATTTTTACAAGTTGAGCTCCAGAGGTAAAAACTGATGATCGGATATGAAAAAATTCGCAGTATGAGATATTATGGTACTCCTACATTGAAACAAACCTTATCATTCGATTCAGTATATGGAGTTAATGGACTTTACATACAAAAATTAATTTTGATGTTTAATTTTGGCTAAACGCTCCTTGCTACAAAATAAATCGCGGAACATTTGAGAATGGGGTCCACATCTCGAAACCGGCTTTATTTTCACATTAACCTGACAGTGGCGCAGAAAGAATGTAACATAGTTTTTCTCACTTTTGCAGTATGTAGTTTTTAGGTCAAAAACTATTGTGGCGTAATTGCATGACGTTTAGATATACTGCAACAGGTGGCATATTTTTTTTCCTTTGTTACTAGTTTCGCTACTGGACGCGATTGTTTTCAGGAATTATTCTGAAGAAAGCATGATTTGGTTCAAGGCTTTGCTCAGTACCACTGCACATTAGGACATTTGAGTATGCGAAGATGCTCACGTGTGATAAGCGAAACCAGTAATAAAGCTGTATTCCTATTAAAACGCGATCTAAAGCTGTTGACTTCCTAAGAGTCACTGCAGTCCCTGCGGGTGATTCTTATTTTGCTAGTTGCTTTTATTTTGATTTTGCCCGGATGCAATGATACTTTACATTGTGTTGTACACTTCCGGGTACGATTTTACAATGATCAGCAAAAATGAGCAGTACGATAGAACTGGTGTTCTGATGAAACCACTCGATTTCGTCGTGATAGACTGATCCGCAGCGTACACCCGAGTCCTGGGTTATGTTGGAAAGCTGTAATTTGGCTGTTAGTTGACGAAGCCAACAAATGTGAATGACAAAGGTTGTGGTAACTGACTTGCTTGTATAGTAGCCTAATGCTTACGTTCGCGCTGTATTTAACGTACTGTGCCGTTATAATGTATTTTTCATAAAAAAAAATCAAAGATAAATTCCGAATACCTAACTTGGATTATGGATAAGTCTCCAGCGAATATTTCGTACATAAACTATGAAAATTTGAAGTGGTGTCCACTACCTACCTAACTTGCCTTAGAACACAGGCCGAAGAAAGGCTATTGTAGCGTTTGTAAATTTGACTAGAATACACTGCCTAAGTTTAAAGATAGCAGGGATAAAATACAGGGAGTGAAAAGACATTCATAGATTGCACACTAAACTGTAATTAGAACAGTTGAAAGAGATGAAAGGGATTTAGGCAGTGGCATAATCTCTACTTTATATTATTCAAATGTGGAAACAGAATTAAAGTCCAGGTAGAAGATATAGCTTATAACTTTCACTTTTGTCGATGACATTGTAATTCTGGTAGGAATGGCAAAGGACTTGCAAGAGCAGTTGAACAGAATGGTTAGTGTTTTGAAAAGAGGTTATAAGATGAATATGAAAAATAATAAAATAGGGGTGGTGGACTGTTGTCAAGTAAATGACTTCAAGTGGTCAATGAATATTGCTATTTGGGTGTCAAAATAACTGATTAGTGCTGATGTGAAAATGATATAAAATGCAGACTGGCAGTAGCGAGAAAAGTATTTCTGAAAATAGGGATTTGTTTGCAATGAATATTAATGTGTTTGGAAGCCTTCTGAAGGTATTTGTTTGAAGTCAACCCTTGAATGGAAGTGAAACTAGATTGATTTGCATTTTAAATAAGAAGGGAATAAAAGCATCTGAAATGTGGTGCTGTAGAATTAGCAGTTTAACTAATGAGGAAACAGGGTCAAGAGGCATGTTTCATACGTCATTGGATTTTGCCAGTGATGTAATGTTAATGGTTGCTGTGACATCATGTTTTCATCCATCTATTCAGAGTTTTGTTGTTAGTTAGCAAAGCCAACAATTAAGAAGGAAAAAAAATGGTTGTGGTGACAGTAGCTTAGCCTGAGGAATAGGTTATGTTGGAAGGCTACAGTACAGTTGGTGACCTAATGAATGTGATACTTAAATAACCAGGTTATGGTGACACTGATTTGTAGCTTTGTTTGAGGTCTAGGTTAGGTTGGAAGGTGATGTTTTGGTTGTGAGTTGTCAAAGCCAGTGTATTGATTAAAAGAAATTGGCTGTGTTGACAGACTGATATGTAGCTTGGTCTGTTTGAAAAAATTACCACTAATATCACATTAGTCACTATTGTTTACAGCATTTTTAAAGACACTTATTGCACAGTATGAGTAATAGAAAGAATTGATATGACACATCCTGAAACATGGTTTCATCAGTTGGGTAATGGAGATAAGTGTGGGAGCTATAGGTTGGAGAGAGAGAGAGAGAGAGAGAGAGAGAGAGAGAGAGAGAGAGAGAGAGTGAAGTGAATGTCACCTGGAGATTAAGTGGTTTGCACAGAGTAGACTAGTGTGGAAAGTTGCATCAAACTTATCACTGGAGTGAAGACCATAACTAAAAGCTTATAAAATGGATAACAGAAATCTGTGTGAAATTTAAACATAGACATTTGTTGCACCTACAGATTTCTAGCTTAGTTTAAAAGACTGCTCATGCTATTTGAATTAATCAAAACACAAATGATTCATTTTCTTTTTGTTGTGAGGTATTTGTAGTAATTTGTGACTCAGATTACATTTCCTATCAGACTTAAATATCATATAATAATGCTCTGTAACCCAAGAAGCTCTAAAAAAAATTACAGCCCCATTTCATCTTTCCAGTCTTACGAAAAGTGAGTGGCATGTAAGATGAATACTCACTCACCTTCCTGAACAGTACTTGCTAACTGCTTCTCACTGTTGGTTGGGGTATGGTAGTAGGACCACAGTTTCAATTGTTACGAAAGACTGATCTGCAACATAGCCCAAAGTCTATGTTAACGTGGTTATGAGCTGGCAGAGCCAACAAACATGAATACAAAATAAAATTCTGGTAACAAACTGACCTGTTATCTACCCATAAGTCTACTTTGTCTCCATACTTAATTAACTTTTCCTTATCAATTGCTACAGCTGCAAGGTAAATACAGAAAATCTTTATTATATAATGGACAAATCTCTGGCAAGTAGTTTGGTTCTTACATTCTACATAAATGGCACAACTATGAAAACATGAGGGCGAGTTGAGGAGTCACTACATAACTCTTGGCTCAGTTAGGCTTCAGTAAAGAATTCGCAGAGGTGGTCATACTGAAAGACCTCCCAGATGAAGTCTCCATTAAGCCAAGCAAGAAAGAGATTTTGGTATATTCTGTGACCTGACGGAAGCATCTGATTTTGTCGACCACAAATACTCTACTTGGCAAGCTAATATGTTATGGCATTAACCCATTAGTGCCGGAATTAATTTTTTTGTGATTTTTTTTAAAAAATGTGTTCTATTTAAAAGGCATAAATTATACAACTGAGTTGTTTCGATGAAAGTCATTACCGCTATTAGCAAGATATTTGATGTTGCCATATGGCAACGCTAGGTGCTTTCACTACCTAAATTTATATGGATTACAAATTCAACTAAAATAAGTAGGTTATTGAAATTACTTATTACATATACAAGTTTTGTGCAAATTTATTATTCAGTCTTCATCAGACAATTGATACTTTATAACACAGTACAATTAATAATCAAAAATCAAATCTTGAACTGAGCATTATTTTACATGAAATGGAATAAAACAGTTAATACAAAATTCCACATTACACTTTGAACACATTGTTCTCACAATAGATTTACAGTCCTTGTGTGCACACCTTTTCTTCTTCTTTCCTTCTGTGTGCTGGACGAGATGGTCAGTCATATCAAACTTAATTGAATCTGATATGCGGCTGTCGGAACATGCCCTTGATGCAGATGGTCTCCCGGCTCCTTTTGGTAAAGCTTGTTGTCTTTGCAAGTACACTGTTGCTACTTCTCTCTTGAAATCAAGCTGAGAAATGGTTTGGTTTCCTGTGTTATTATACAAACTCCAACTGTTTTGTATGGCACATCTATCATCCATGTAAAGAGACACCAGAACCATTTCTTGCTTCTTATTGTAATGCGATAGCATGCTAGATTCTGATCCATCTGATCAGTACCTCCCATATATGTATTATGTGGCCACCAGTTTTGGTCTGGGAATCATTATATTTCACTTTTTTAGTTGCGAGAATCTCTTGGCTTGGCCAACTTCTTGTGCACCACATGAAGAGATCACTGTGACAACTGAGTTGTCCAGCCACTGCACATACAATAATCAATCATTCTTCTCTATTGCTGTCTCAAAATAACCGATATTTCTTGGAAAATAATTTTGGGGTTCAATAAACACATCACCTTCAATATTGTCGTTATAAAGAATATCCAGCACCTCAGCAAGTGAGAAACCTCTTCTAGAACAAAAAAGAGAAAATTTGTCCTTTTACTGAGTACAAGCACCTAGCATTGCCACATGGCAACACCTCTGTTCAACCGGCCTAAATGAACATAATTTATTTCAGAGCAAGTAGTAATCTCCAAAGAATATACATGTAAGTATTTAAAGCACAACCAAACTAAAAAACCAAATTATATATCGTAAGTTACTGTGTAAAACATACTTACTCGAACTTATACTCCATTTTTGTCATTCGCCAAACGACGACTTCAAACACTGCTTACGCCACAAAATTGAAATGTATTGTTAAAACTGTTGCATTGTAGTGATCTTTAGTCTTGCAGAATGGAATCCAGTGCTGCCAACACTCTCGCTTCATTGATGTCGTGGAATCAACGATTGTAATGTGTTGCAAATGTTGCCATGTGTCAACACACAGTGCTAATGGGTTAATCCCATTGTTTTTACATGGGAGTCTTTCCTTCACAGTGCACTGTGTGTGTGAAATTCTTCGAGTCAGTGGATAACTTCTTAAAATTGAGTCAAAAGGCAGAACAACTTATTGAAAAACCCTACTCTGCATGTTTTACCTGTAGAAGCATCTCTCATGATCTTGACGTAAGACAAGTATGGTAACTTTTTTCAGATCTTCATGCCCTGTTGTAATAATTTATTCAGCAAAAGCAAGCAGTAATCATATTCTGTAAATCAGGTAGCCACACATCTTGTGGAAGCTTTTAAGGTTCCTTGAATTCCGTGAGAGTTACTGTTTAGTTAATTATTTTTATTGCTGATAATAAAGAAAATCAATGTCAGTTGAACTGTGATGCACGGTTGCAATACGTACAGACTTTGCTCATTGTCCAGAGTTCAGACTGCAGTTGTGTATTCTGATGAGAAGGTAATAACTTCCTTCTAAAATAAAGTAAGGAATAGGGAATGGCAACCAGTTCAAGAGGAAAATTAAAGATGTGCCTTACTGGCCACTCATCCTGAAAATTGTCTGAGTATCAAATTTCAGCAATAGAAAAGTTCTGTTCACTGCATGGCAGTATTCATCATAAAACTGCATGACACACAGAAATGTACTGTAAACAAAATTCAAAATTTATACATGTAACTGTCATTTTCAAAGAAGACTTATAATAAGTTTATTTCAGCCAAATAGCCATATAAATTCAAAGTACAATGATGATAAAAAAATTAGAAATTTTTCATATTGTGATTTGCATAGTCACTTATTGACCATGTCATTTTGGTACAGAGCTCTATATGGTCATGTTTGCATATTTGATGAAATAGTTTACACTTGCATATTTCATTTGGTTCATGATATGATGCATTGTTGCAAATAAGGTGGTGGAAACCATCAGCTGCCATTTTGATGATCACCCGTCTCATTTTGTAGTTTTCGTTTGTCCATGTTTGGTAAATCATGGCACCAGTGTTGTAAAATTCTGGAAGTAGGTATTCCCTTTTTTTCGTTCGAAGTTTTAAGTAGACCGTCCAAAGAGCCGCTCTTGGGTAGCATCAGGTTTGTCCATAGATCTGCAGTGAGGAAGGATTCCCTCGCCAGCAAGTATAAAAGTCTAGATTGTGTTGTTTTGGACACTCATATTGCTTTATTTATGTAGGTTACCTTCACTCTTTCTAGTGTTAGGTTTTTCATTGTAAGATGTGGTCCAATAATTTCCTTGCTGTAAATCAGTATTGGGGAGATTTTGGCTCTGACTAGTGCCATTGCTGCCTGTAGGCTAAGGGATTGCATTGTATTTCATGGATTGTCATTATTGCTCGTGATGATTTCTCTGTGACAAGTTTTATGAAATACTTCGCAGTTTTTTGTATTGTGACCCTTTAGATACTTGGAGTCTGGTATAATCTTCAGTTTTCTCTCCCATTTGAAGATCTCAGCTGATGCAGGTGCTCTTCCTCTATTTCTGAGTACCATCATTTCTATTTTCGCCACATTTATTTTGAAGATGTGTTTGACACACCAATCTTCTATATCATTTATGGCTTCTTGTAACTTTGCAGTGTCCTTTGCACCTATTACAATATTGTCTGCATATGGATAGGAGGTTACACCCTCGCTTTGGGGTGTTTTACACTTTCTTCCACTGCAAGGATAAATAAGAGGACTCAGTGGATCTCCCTGTAGTGCTCCGTTTGATTGGAGTATTGGCTCTGATAGGGAGAGGCTGTCTGATATCTTTTTGTTCCATCACAGTATTGCGTTTTAGTTTTTTCGTCATTAATTTAGTGTTTATAATCTCAAAGGCTTTTGTGAAATCTATGAATACTGCATAGAATGTTTCTGTGTCTTAAAGGGCTTCCCATACTTTCTTTAGTAGGAAAATATTAATCTACTAACAGAGGGGATATTCCATCTAAAGCAGGACACACTTATGATATTTAAAAGTTCTGTTTAAAATTTGGAACTTCTATAATTTTTTTTGAAAATGCTAGACTTACTGTATGGCAACAATGGATGGTGACTTCTTATTGCTTTCCCTCCATAATTTGTAGGCATTTTTAAAATGCCATATGTTTTTCATGTGATGACATTGCGAATTATTTGAGATTTTGGACCTTCATTTCAACTAATTGGTGGGTAAGAATTAGCATATTCTTATTTATATTACTGTTGTATACTGCAATGCATTGAATAACGAGTATAAAACAGAAGTAACTGAATTATAGGTTGGGATAAATAATATACAACAGCATCAACTTTCATGTGACGTGATGTAATTAAGTTTTTATACCAAGAGAGATATTAGAGATAACTTCATCTTGTTCAGCAATTTACTTCTTAGTGTGAATGTGTAACTAATATCACTACTAAAAGTTTCCCAATTTCAATCAATATTGTAAAAACAGAAAATTAAATGTGTAATGAGAGTCCTGTAATCTGAGTCACAGTTGTATTATTTTAAGATCAGAAGAAGATGCCCTTAGCAGCAGCAGGAGAAAGACAGTAGGCGGAAGGAAAATATGAGAAATTTAAGAAAAAGCATCTGGAAGAAGCTCAAAAAAGGCAGCAGAATCAGAAACAAAGGCTCTACAGTTGAGTAAACATAAGCAAGGACGTTGATTAAAAGAAAGCTAAAAATAGGGTGAGAGTTAGAAAAAATGGGCAACATAAAAGATCTGCAACCTAGTAAAGCAAGTTTGTCACTGTATATGTCACAGTGTGCTCTGGATAAAGCCATGGCTAGTGCTGCAATTGCTTACATTAGCAAGGTACTGTCAACTATACTTGAAAATGTGAAGGTAGTTTCAATCTGGTCAGGTGGACCTGCCTCACAAAAACAAATATATTCCTGCTGCTGTACCTCAATGTCAATCATTTCAAAATAGGGAAATCTATTAGAACTCATTTGCTATATCCCATGGTAAAGGAGCCACGGATGGAATTGGTGCAGTGGCAGAACGGATATGGGGAAGGCAATAAAAAATTTAAAATTCATAATAGGTGAGGCTTTAACTTTCGGTCAGGTAGTTGCAAGTACCACAACTATGCAGGTTTTTTGTGTGTGTATTGATGAAATTCAAGGAATCAGTGTGAAACTTAATCTGGCTCAAATATTTTCTTCAGCACCATCAGTACCAAATACAAAAAGCACTCACTGCTTTCACTACAAGAATGGAGAGTTAAAAACATATCTGCTGTCTCAAAAGAATTTTGCTGCTGCAGGTCATAGTGTAGAAACTATAGAAAGTGTGAAAATTCGATACTGGTACAAAGCAGAATATGACAGTAAATTGAATGCTGGGTGAGCATATACATTTTTTGGAAATTACTACTCAATCAGTGCAATGGAGTATGCTGGTCACTATTGGAAATGGCCTGTAAAATATGATGAAATTATAAAGAAAATTAATCCATTTGTTATTGTCATTGCGAAAGGATATTTTCAGTTCTGACTTTTAATTGAATTTACAGTTAATTTTTAAAGACTTCATGCTCTTATAATTTTTCATTGTGTTCGAAAAGAAAATGTTAATGTTAAGTTTCTTATTTGACACACAACATTGTATTTTAATTTCTCTACTTGCAGTAAAAAAAAGTTTCTCCAACAAGAAGTAGCAAGTAACATGAGTCACGGAACATTGAGCCACATGCCTTTTTTCAATAGAGTACAATATTTCACATGGTATAAATATTTGTAGACATCTGTAATGGTGTCATTTGACTGCCAATCTAATTTGCATTTTCTGTGATAAAAACTAGATCCATACTCCTAATAGTTTGAGGACACTTGACCTAAAATGCACATTAGGAATAGGATGTCCCAAATTTGTAACATGAGTCACAACATAAATTACATTCTTGTTCTTTAATTTTAATGCTCTTGCTTGCTTAAATAACACTTAAAGATCTTTGCCTGAATAACAATTTATGATGATTATTATTATGACTGTGTGTGTGTGTGTGTGTGTGTGTGTGTGTGTGTGTGTGTGTGTGTGTGTGTGTGTGTTAAACAGAAGCTTTCTTTCCAAATTTCCTGATTAAGATTGGGTGGTAAGTGTGAATAGCTCAGCAAGCAGTACAATGGTTTTTTTTACACAGTATATATAGGCAGTCCTCCCCCCATGGACCTTGCCATTGGTGGGGAGGCTTGTGTGCCTCAGTGATACAGATAGCTGTACTGTAGGTGCAACCACAATGGAGGGGTATCTGTTGAGAGGCCAGACATGTCGTTCCTGAAGAGGGGCAGCAGCCTTTTCAGTAGTTGTAAGGGCAACAGTCTGGATGATTGACTGATCTGGCCAGGTAACAATAACCAAAACGACCTTGCTGTGCTGGTACTGCAAATGGCTGAAAGCAAGGGGAAACTACGGCTGTAATTTTTCCCGAGGGCATGCAACTTTACCGTAGCATGGAGAGCTTCATCAAACCAGTCTCAGGACTGAAGACCACAACATCATATAGGTAGTTGCTTATTGCTTGTCTTATATTAATGTATACTTTGACATGGGTGTAGCTAAAGTGTATCTGATAGTGCTGATGGCTCTTGCATTGCATGATGCAGTTGGCAGTTTATTAATGTTAATAGTAGCCATCAGGTGATAGTGCACCATAGCCAATGAGAATTGCTGAATCTAATGATTTCTTTCAGCAGAAGCTATTTACAATTTGATTACACTTGTTTCACATATGGAGAGTGCCAGAATAACTTTTACTGATCTATCTATTATGACTTTTGTAGTTGGTTACTGATTTTCATATTTATTTGGTGAATGGAATAAACTAGATGGGTTTGACAGATAGATCTGCAGTGAAGCCTGAGGCTGAAGTTAGGTTGGAATGTGTCAATTGGGTTGTGGGTTGGAGAAGCCAGTGAAAGTGAGTGGATGAAAACTGGATGTGCTGACAGTCTCCCTGTAGTGAAGCCCAAGGCATGTATTAGGTTGGAATGTGACAGGTGGATTGTGAGTTGGGGAAGCCAATGAATCTAATCACAGAACTGTGATTGCCACAATAGATTGATTTTTAGTGTAAGCAGAGATCTATTTTCTGATAGCAATAATCTACTTGTATGTCATTTCTTTTTATTTTGCCAGAACTTCTGGTGAGGTGGTTAAACCCTGAACCTAATGGAACAAAATACCAGGTACCTTTATTTATGAACCATGGACAGATGTGAGCAGTGTTATTCCCCACCAACATGGGACTCGAGATTCATCACCTTCAGTTCCCATTAATCATCATGCTAGATGTTACAGAAATCGGCATTGAACGCAACAGCTACCAAAATCATAATCACCTCATCCCTGAGTGTTTCCTTCTTGATGAGGCCTACAGAACATGGCGATTGATTAAATACACTTTTTTCTCCATTGACAGGCACTGAACACGATGCGTAACAGTGGTGTCTGGCTTGCAACTTGCTATTCTGAGTTTGGAAATTATGGTTACCATTTCTCCGAACTGGCTTGGACATCAGATGATGTCAGAGAAGCTGTTTCGCCCAGAGTCCCCCCCACAGTTCATGCCTATGCAGGAGGACCAAGAATCAGTGCTCTGCCAGATGAATTGCTACTGCTCATCTTCTCACACATGACCTTGTCTGAGAACATCAACATTTTGCAGAAGGTGTGCACTCGATGGAAAAATCTCGCACAAGATGCAAAGTTATGGCGTCACATGGAATATGTCATTAGGTAAGGAGTAAAAATTGTCTTGTTATAACTTTCAGTAAATAATTCTAATTATAGTTATTACCATGTGATGTACTATTTCTGATTTTGGACAGTAACTAATTTTAATTATAGCTGTTGTAATGTGATGTAACATTTTTGATATTGTAAAGGATACAGTGAGACTGATAGTGCTTACCTCTCTAAATCCTTTGTAATGAAATATGTAAATGATCACAATAACACCCTTTGATTCTGAGGCTTTACAAGCCATTCCATGCTGACTGTTCGAGCTTCCACCTTCCCAAATTTTGTTGAAATTTAGTATGTAGACTCCAAAACTTACTAAATGTAATTCCACAAGTTTCTGAATTTTTTGTCTGTTTGACAAGAGATCCTATACTAATTCAGTGTAGTTTTCCTGTGGAACTTGCTGTGTCAACACATTGCTAAGTATAGCAACAAACTTAAAAATCCCAGAAGTTAAGGTTGAACAGTTTGGTTATCACATTCATTCAAGTTTGAGGAAAAATTAGTCTTATATTTTCCAGAGATTGTCCATTAATTTTTTTCTTGAACAATAACCTTTTTTAGAGGCCTCCTGTTGTAAAAATGTAAAGGAGAGCTGGTTCCTGCACCCAAACCATGAGCAGTTCTGTCACCAGGAGAGTAAAATTTGTGCACAAGTGTACTGGAAGATATCCCTATGTTTGCAGCTGTCCTGCACACCATGGGTCCACAGCTTTAGTCCTCTGTTTTGAAACAGGCATACAGTTTTAATTTAGTGGTCACAAACAAAAAGTACAAAGCAAAGAACTCGTGCTATTTATTATACATCTGTAAGAGTGGAGTTAAGAGCAGTCAGAGTAGTTACAGAAAGGAAAGGAACACATTTTTCTACATTGCTCAGCATTTTGTAAGCCTTTTTGTTAATATCTCAATGTTTGGAGTGAAACTACTGCTCATTAGAAGGATTGCTCCAGTCAGGTAAACATAAGGCAGGCTGCTTCTGTTATACTGTTATATTCCTTATAAAAAAAGCTTTCACTCATATTTTTTAGTTCTGAACATATGCAGAGTCAGTAGTTATTATAAATGACAGTGGAAACTGCTCACAGGCCGTCTTCTTGTACCTGATTTCCAAATTTTCTGCAATGCAAAACTTCTTCCTCACCATTTGATTACACTGGAAGTTGGTGAGCTCAACCGAATTCCAAGAGGTGCTTTTTCTATACACACTATAGGAGGAGTTGCAAGAATGTTAATCAAATTCAAACTGTAAGTTGCTCACAAAATATGTAGTCAAAGTTTGCTCTCAGAGCCTGTAGTGACAGATTCATCAAAATATTTCAGTTTCTCCTTTTCCAGGTGTTTACCACTTTGTAAAGTGCACATACAACTTGCAGAAAATTGTGCCCCCTGTTGAAACTTGAAACAGTGCCAGGGACTTTGGTAATTCGCATGTCCGGAAAATTTGTGTTGAGATATTCAGATGCTTTGTTGGTTGGTAGAAATGCAAGAACTAATACAAAGTTAGTCACCAAACTCATTTACTAGTTTTCTTTGTCTGTGCACATCCAAAAATGTTCAAAAACTCCATTGTCGGTGTACTTCACAAAAATAAGGCGTATCACCATATTCACAGAACATTTCTTCAAAAAAAAAAATGTGGACTACGATTGCACAAGAATGTGTGATCTGAGTATGTCAATTGTCTTTACAACTGCGTCAATGTGGCCATTCATTTTGACAGATTTAGCCAGTGGATTAACCCCATGTAGAACTCATCGTATTGCTGCTATTTCCTGCTTGATGCCAACTTCTTTCAGGTTTTGTATCACTGGAGCAATAACATCAGATTTGCAGCAATCATTGCAGGCATTACACCCACTGTGATAAATAAAAAAAAATTGATATAGGCCACACTAGTCATTTGAGTTATCAAGGCAATAAAATATTTTGTCAGTCCATAGTTGTGCATTCAGACCAAACTGAGGAGTTCCTCATTCATGAACTTAGCATCAACACCTGTCACTAGCTCTGTAAGTTAACATCATTCCACCAGTGCATTCATCCAAAGCCAAATAGAATAAAAGAAACATTGTTCATGTTTCCATTTCTTCAACACATCTGCTATCATTGATCACTCTAATTGCAGTAGCATTATACAGTACAAGATTTTCTTCCTGTATGTGACAGTGAGGTGGTGAAATAGAAGGCAAAACCAACATAACACATTATAAATAATACTAATTAAAAAAAAATTACACATGGAACTGGAAAATGGAAATCAGCATATGGTATTGTTGTCAGAGAGGCCTCAACTGGATAAGTTTGGCTGCCAAGTGCAAGTCTTCTTTCAGTTGATGCCATATTGGGTGACTCCTATGCTGGTGATGAGGATGAAATAATAACACAACACCCACTCCACGAGTGGAGAAAATCTCCAACCTGTGTTATGTCTTTAAAATCAGTTTCTTTATATTTTCACCCTGTCTTTGAAATTGTTAATTATCCTATGAAATCAGTTCTGTTTCCTATACCAGTTATACTTATTTTTGGCAATACAAAAATTAGTAAATGCCAGTTACAGAAATTTTATTTGAAGTTGCCTAATCATTTTGTCTTTATCAAATGTGTTTGTGATTTGACTAATGTTTTATACATAAAGGTTATTGCAATCTGACTGCACTGTCATCTATGAAACTCTTTGTACTATTTAACTGTAATATTTTTAGTAGCTTTGTAACCTTTGGAAAGTGAATTGGAGGAAAGCATTTGTGAAAGGTTTATGGAGAAGATGTGGGGAGTCAAGTCTGGGACTTGGCTCCATTGTAACTATCAAAAATGTATTGAAAATTTGGTGATGTTTGATACTGTTCATGAATTTTGATCAAAGTGAAATACCCAGAGTATGAACTTTGAGTAGTGTCAGTCAAGAATATTAAGTTTATTTAGCCTTTTTATTTTGATAGTGCACAAAGCCTCTTTATTGACATAATTGTTTTATGAATGCATTACAATGAAGTATTGCCCTCAGGGAAAATATTTTCTTCTGGAACTCGCCAAATATGTGTCATCCACGTAGAACATACCCTGCTTTATTACAGAATAATGAGCTGAGCCATTGTCAACAACTAACTTACGTATATTGCAACAAACAACATGGGTGCTACCTACCTACCTACATAAAAGCCCATTAACAGTATTCCTTCATACACATTGAATATTCCAGATGTGTTCAGCAGAATTTGGTTGCCCTCTGTGGAGGACAATAATTTAGTCGTGTAGTGTCAACAGTTGTTCGTCACTTATCAGACATTTTCTGTCATACATAAATTGTCTGTAGTGATTAAAAAGTGATGTTGTAAAGTGTAATCATGGTTAGTGCTGTTCTGTAGTGTAATTACAGTGCTGTGTGTTGTTGCGGGGATGTTTTCTCAACCAAGCACTTTTCAAAACATAGTGGAAATGAAACATAAATACATTACACTTGTGATACAACAAAAGCATGACATCAGTAATTATATTTAGAAAGGAGAGAATAGAAATAAGTTGCTCATGCTGAGCAATAAGGCTGGCTGCAGTGGTCTCGCGGTTAAGGCGCTCAGTCCGGAACCGCGTGACTGCTACGGTTGCAGGTTCGAATCCTGCCTCCGGCATGGATGTGTGTGATGTCCTTAGGTTAGTTAGGTTTAAGTAGTTCTAAGTTCTAGGGGACTGATGACCACAGATGTTAAGTCCCATAGTGCTCAGCCATTTGAACCATTTGAGCAATAAGGGACAATCTGTAAATATTAAAGACAACTTCCCAGCCAAGATCACATTATGTATTACACAATGAAAACTAGCGTACCTGTCATTAATAATTATTATTATTACATGGACCTCACTAAAGGTTAATACATGTGGCCAATTTGCGTTATAAATGTACTCTATATCTTTATTAACTGGATGTTGCTGTAAGGTGCTTTGGCATCTGAATGTCAAAACCAGTATATACAAAATGATCAAAGTTAAAACCAGCATTTACAAAATGTTTTAAGTGCAACTGTGTCATATTACAGATCACACAATATATCACTGGTAAGAGTGCTGGTAAAATGCCTGCAGTGGTAGCTACTAGAGAACACGTTGACATTTAGTGCCACCAGAGGTCACTTGTGTATTCGTGTCATTGTCAAATAAAATTGTAAATATGTAACTTCAATAAAAGTTTGGTAATGGTACATAATTATAAAATTATTTTTGTAGCTGGTGAAAGCTAAAATATTTTCCAAAATAATTAATCACATACATAGCAGTATGCAAGTATAACTTTAAGTGAAAAAGACAATATGTAATTAAGAATACAGCCTAAGCCTCTTCCAAAATTCTACTTTTGTACCTCACTACAAGAAAATAATTCCTAAGTAATATTTATTGACACCACAAGGTCTGTTCAACAAATTCCAGAACATTCGTAATCTCACGCAAGTGGTGTGTTGGTGCAAAATGTGGTTGGCATCCCCACACACACATGTTGAATGTGTAACTGCCAGAAGTTACATTGTTGTATGTCTGTTAGTTATTGTTCAGTGCCGTACTGAGTAGAACGTTGTCGCACTGTTGGTGAATTTTGAGGTGGCAGAGTTACAGAAGCAATGCAACCACATTAAATTTTCTGTGAAACTCAAGGAAACCTTCAGAGACACACCAAATGAAATCAGGAAGACTACAGTGGTAAGTGCTTAAGCTATACTGTTAAGATGGTTCACATGGTTTAAAAAGGAGTGGCTGGAAGTTAAAGATAACTCCCATTTAGGATGCCTTTCAATGTCGACCAATGATGCTTATGTCAGGAACGTCAACGAAATTGTGCATGCCAGTCGAAGACTGTCGGAGAGATTGGTGAAGAATCCAATATTTCAGTTGGATTGTGTCATGAAATTGTGACACAGCATCTCTTAATGCATTGTGTTGCCGCCAAGTTCGTCTCATGGCTCATGAGCGAACACCAGAAAGACCTTTGTCTCACAATCTGTGAAGAGCTTTTGGATCACTGAGAGAGAGAACAGGATGTTGCTCAAGAGAATCGTAACTGATGATGATGATATGTGGGTCTACAGTCATGATGCCGAGACCAAGGTTCAGTCTTCATAATGGGCCAGGTCAAATGTCAAAGCCATGCTGATAGCTTTCTTTGACTTCGAAGGATTAGCTCATCATGAATTATATCATCATGAACTGTCAATTGATGGTACTGTCATAGCGCGTTGTGATGCCTGCGAGAAAATGTTAGAAGGAAACGCCCTAAAATGTGATGAGACAATTGATGGCTCCTGCATCTCAGTAACACATCCACACATTTCACTTTTAGTGCATGGACTTTTGCACAAAAAAGATGAATTACTGTGCTGCCTCATCCTCCGTTCTCTTCAGACCTGCCCCTGCGGACTTTTTATTCCAAAGTTGAAGACTGCATTGAAAGGATAAAGATTTGCAACAGTAGATCAGATAAAAGAAAATTCACGTATGGCACATCGCTCATTCCAGCAAGATAGCTTCTGGAAGTGGAAATGGCATTAAGAGTGATGTATCAATTATGGAGCAGAGTATATTTAAGGTGACCATGAAGAATAATTAAAAGGTAACTCCACAATATAGGGCCTCTTCTGAAGCCTATTATGTAGGTGATGAAGAGGTAGTCCTGCATCAAGCAGTTTAGTTTTTATTGCCGTTTCAAATATACCGGTCATTTTTGAAACACCCTGTAGCTAATAAACTTCCGTGAAACCTTTGTGAGGGGAGGACAGTCTAAGTCCGCATAAGTTTGTACATTTACTGAAGTCAATGCAGCTCCCATGTCCAGTTGCATTTTTAGTGGTTTAATAAAACACACACACACACACACACACACACACACACACACACACACACACACACACGTGAATAAACAATTTGTTTCAGGATACAGTCATTGTAAAGATACAGTTTATTTTCATCACTTCTAATGTGGCTGCCACGTTTGAAGTGGAGCTACATGTGCTGATGCAATGTGGCATTTGTTTAGACACTTACTGCAAATAGCCCAGTGCTTAGGACATGCAATACACTTGTGTTGGACAATGCAGTATGGGCAAGGCAGAAAGGGTGCAGCTGCTGTTGTGATGTGGCCTGTTGGTGCTGTGGGCATAACTGATGCTGTTTCATGCAATGCTGAGTTGAAGGTTGTACTGCTGCAGTGGCTTCCCCTGTATGTCCTGCACACTTGCATCAAGCCTAGGAGGGGTTGACAGAGCAACTTCCGGTACCTCCCCCTCCACACAGCAATCTGATCGCCTGCAACCCATGACAGTTCAAAAGATTGTATCTTTTCATGGACTTCCCTATTGGGGCCAGGCGAATATTATCTTGCACCATGTGATCAGTGTAAGATTCATGATGGGTCCAGTAACAAATTTACAATGCCAGCTCAACACGGGTAATTGTGCAACCCAGGCTTTGGAAGATGCGTTTAAGTGCTCCTGACAATGGTAAAATTCTACACACATTGCAGTGACTTGTGTTCTGTCACAGTACTAGGTTGATAGAAGTTTGCACATTTCATCAAATGATAAGCTTACTAGTTCTTTTAAAGGCACAAGTTGGCACAACTCATAAATGTGCTACAAAAGCCAGGAAAGAAAGGAGCCCTACACAGGTTTGCATTGCCCAAGAGAAGAACCTGGAGTTGTTGGCATAACCATGTCTCTTAGGATCCCCAGTCTTCACCTGATTCATCATATGCTCAAATGGTTGTGGTGATGGGGAAGTAATGGGGAAGTAATCTTCTGTGAGCATGCAAGATACCACTTGTTTTAGAGTGATGGTGAGAGCCTGCTGCTGTTCTGTGAAAGATTGATGCTGGGCAATGATACGTTGGAGTATTTCTTTCATTGAGATGTTTCTTGGGTGACTTAGCACTGACAATAACACGTGGAGAAAATGTAACCCTCACTTGTCGCCAAGTTTGCTTTCACAAGAACAAACACAGTACTTTGTAGAACAAGAGATAAGATACAATGAAGAATAGGTTGTGCATAGCACAGAACATATTAACTGGACAACAGCATACAGTTTACAGAACAGGCCAAGCACTAATTTGTGGTCACTTAAACAATAGTTTCTTTAGCGGTTCACAAGTGTGTGCCAGGGTGGCCTCTATAAGAGGGCCAGTGAACTGTATCGATGCACAATCTCTGAGACAGCACATATTGTGAGTGAAGGTACATGAAAATGGTACATAGTTCACTTTGCACACATTAAAAAGAGCCATCATATTTATTACAGGTAATGGTTTACCGTCACAATAACTTTATTAATATTGTTTTTAACTTTTCTTGCAATGTAAGAAGCACAGTTAAATAAATTTTTACTACCAGAAAGGTATAGCTTTGTGTAAGATCATAATGACTGTAAAGTACAATGTAGTACTTCTTGGAATCATGCAAAAATTTGGAGACCTTCACTAATGTCCCTCCTCTTGTCTCTCCTAAATTAATCCTTTGTTTTGTCCAAACAAGAACTGAATGTGTGCAGTGCTGGCAGGGCAAGAAATGACTTCTCTTGAAAGTAATCTATCCAGTATCTTACACAATTCGTCTGGATAGAACTGCTACAGTTGCATCAGAGAACACAGTGTTCAGAATCAGCAGTCCTAAAAGACATCACACTTGCAATCCACTCTGGATGCATCTCCATGAACCTGTTTTCTGCTCTTTCTTCTCATCCAGCAGTTAATCTTCTCTCTCTGCATCTTGGATGTAGTACATTCGTAAGGTAGTGAAATGGTTCTAGTGCTTGTTTTTTTTTGTTTTTGTTTGTTTTTCTGGGATTCCATATCAGGAATTTCTAAAAGATTGATCCATAGCTAAAAAGCTTGTGGATTATTTGTGCTGTCTGCCTGAAGATACTCCAGTACTGTATGTCTGTCTGACAGCTAAATCAGAACATTATCCAAGATTTTACTGATGTTAGCTTGTACTTCTTTAGAGTGCCATGTTAAAATCTCTACACATCTGGAATAATCAATGAAGATGTGTTGGCAGTTATGCTGGGAGCTGCAGTGTCAGACCATTCTTTTCCTTAAGCAAACCATGTGCTTGATGGTGGTTCCAAAAGTACTTATGAACTTCACTAATGTACATTATTATACTCACAGGTGACAATTCTTTTGTGAGTACAATAATGAATGAGCGAAACAACCGTATGTTAAGAGGTCTGGCTGGTCTTCTTTTAAAAGCTGTCACATTTTCATCATTTTATTTTCATTATCAATGCAAATGGCAAATACTTTTTCAGAAAATTATCATCACACACTGTAATTGAATTTTTTAAAACTTTCTGCACAATATGTAGCTGTTTTTCTTGTTGGATTTACAGTTGGTTGCATTTTATTGAAGTGCTTCTTGGCCTGTATGGATGCTGGTTGCTGTAATTGGGTAATTTGTATTAGAGTGCCCATCATGTAGTAGTGCAATGCTATTATGCTCTTTAACTGAAGTTTTGTATGTACAGCAACTTCTCCTGCAATTTTATCAAACATCATCAGACTTATTTGAAGTGATAAAGGCCAACATAACCAGGTTGCTGCTCTTGAATTGTCTTTGCATTCTGCTGGAACAAAGCAAGAATCTTCATATCTACACAGTCCTTAAAACCATGTGCCGAAACAAATTACTGTGATAATCTTAAAGGCTCTGGCTACCAATACAACAAAAATTAATTTACTCATTTTTGCCTGATCAATTTCACTTTTTCCACTAATAAAACGGTTGTAAGAGTGGTTTAGTGTACTGAACAAATTAATCATAAGAATTCAAATTGAACTATTTGTCAAGATGAAAAAAATCCCAAATCTCTGATAGTCCATAAAACTAATTTTACTCACTGTTCCTAAAAAAAGTTTTTCTCGACCCTGAAGGGTGGCTAAAGCAGCCACTGGAATTGAACCTGTTATGCTTGACAATATGTTTCACTGGCGAATTATAAACTCTATTGGTTGCAGTTTGGCAGTGAGAACACATTCCAGTGGACAGCTGGTTGATATTGCCAGTATAAAAGGCCGTGGAGAAGTTTTTATGTGATACGTTACCTTCCACAGCCTGCCCAGTCCATGATAGGACAGGATAAGCCTATGATAGGAGTAGGATATGCTAGGTGAGTGAATTGGACAGACCTTGTACCTGGGTCTTTGACAGTGGTATGACCCGTGAGGCAAGGGGTCGGTAGTGGGTGTGGCCTAATTACAGAAAAAGATTGTGTGGGTGGTGGAATACCACTTTGGAAGGAATGAGATTGTCGGTAGGATGAGCATCATTTCTGGGCACAAGATAAACAATTGAATTTCTGATGAAAGATTTGGTTCAGGAGTTTGTCAGGAGTATTAATGTGTCATTATTGGGGCGTTCTTCTGCAGTTGGTTCTTGGGGGTGGTTAATGCAAAGATATGATGCAGGAAATAAATGCACAAGGTAAGTGGTTAGGTGAGAGTAGAAGAAGGGCATAGTTGGATGATGGTACGAAATGTGAGAGGCAAAGTTCAATGCTACAGATTGAGTTGCCTTAGTTGGTGTGGTTTCTGCTGTAGGAATCTGGAGAGGGAAATTAGGTCTTTGAATCCAGCATGATTGCATTTGGATGTTCTGTGGAACAGAGGGTTTTTTTATGGATAGGTTGTCAACATCATTTGGGGTTTATTTACATTTTTGGGTTTGGACATGTTGGGAGGTAATATTGGAGGATGTGGCAGATGGAAAATGTCAACATGGCAAGGTCTGGGTACTATGGGGTGCTGGCAGGAGGGTTCATTAGGGGAGGGGGGGTGTCTGAAGTGCTCTTTTAGGTGTTTGAAGCAAAGGGGTTTCAGTTTGGGAGATATGGCCTAGATAGTTTGGGTTGTGCAGTACTAGTGTCTTGTGGAGGGAGAAGTAGTGTTCGAGATGTCTGCTTGAAGATTTGTTTCTACAGTATCAAGTTACTTTTATGGACTGCAGAATTGGGAGAGTTTGAAGGTCATTGTGAAAGAAGGGCTAGCATCCGGAGAAAAGGAATTTTTGTGTTTAGGTCAAATTTATTTTTTTGAGGGTGTTTATTCTATGACATAGGCAGCATTAACGGAACATTGTAGGGACCTCTCTAGGAGGAGACGGGGGTACATTTCTGAGCTGACATACGTAGATTAAGCAGGAGTGCATTTGGGGTGAAATACCGCTAGGGAGGAGGAAAAGGCATATGAAAGATATCAGTAAGTGGTGTATACTGGGAGAGGTAAAGGTGGATGGTGTTCAATGAGGAAACAGAAATAAACACCTGAAACAGAAGTGGGAGATGTACAAATAAATTCACTAGATGGTTGTAAAGAGATCTACAGGTAACAATTTGAGGGTCTGGCAGATGAGAATGTAGGAGGGAATTGTGCTGTGGGCTGTAGAACAGTTGTATGGCTGAAAGATATTTGTTTCTGCATATGTGACCATTACGTACTGGAAAATAAATTTTTAACATGAAATAATGTTGCAGGCAATATTTGGAGGAAGGTGAATCAAATTGGGGGGGGGGGGTCAAATTTGCTAATATTCTGCGTAAAATAATGTCAGGCTGTTCTGGTAGGTAGGTGGGTGGGTCGGTTGATAATGTTACAGTGCAGTTTAAGGAGTCGCGACCCGTGCTACAAGATGCCACAGAGATGCCGTATGGATGGGTCTGGTGATGAGTGCTTGCTTCTGTCTTTCTGTTCTGTCTTAGCTCGATATATTTGGCTTTCTTTCCCTCAGTATTAAAAAAAAACTAATTTCTCACTAAGTAGCAGGAAATGTTTCACATTATTCTTTTTTAGTACCCCCACCAGTGGACATTGCGATTGGGGCGAATAAGGCAGTGTGGTTATTTGCCACAGAACAGTGTGGATGCCAGCCACGGGTTGTGGGCAAATCTGGTGACGAAAATGTTTACCTGCCGATGCCAGTAAGTTGGGGAGGGGGCCAGTTGTAACATTACGTTCAACTGTCACAGGCATTGACACATGCATCATGCCATGTACCATTCCTATGTACTTACTCATCAGCACCTGTGTCTGTGCATAGTGTTTCAGTGCTTCCCTGTAGGTTGATTCGCAAGGACAAGTATTCATTCTTCGAAGGGGGCTATGTTCAGATGTCGTCATGACACTGTCGGCTGTATTGTAATGTCAGCTGTGGTGTACAGTGTCATTCTCTTGACTGTGCTGATACCAAAGTGGTGATGAAGGACTTTCTTATGCATGTGATATGCCTAGTTCATCTTTTTCTTCCCGTAGTGATGCTTTTGGACAGCTATAGATGTGGAATTTCTCAGTGCTGGCAGGAGTAGTTGCACCTATGGCAGCAGGAGCAGATACAGGTGCTGCTAAACCAGAATGTTGAATTGCTACATGCCTGTGCTGCACAAGTAGTGGCCACATGCCTTTGGAGCAGTTTTCTTCCCAGTCTCCAATGCCATTTACCGATTTTGATGAATCTATGGAAATGTGCAAAAATTACATGTGCCAGTTCTTACTGCACTGCCAGGTACCTCATATTGTTCCAGTTGATAAAGCCTCCTCGTTACTGTTTATCAGTCTGGGTTTATACAAAGTTGCTCAAAATTTGAAGCTCTCCACAGAGCTTGAGAAACTCCGAAACTCCTTTAACAAACTGTTGGTTGGAGACATTAAATCCATGTAGTGGCAGTATGGAAGCAGTTTAACCAGCACCTCAAGTTCCCCAGCCAGTTGTGTGCAGTCTGGATTGCTGATATGCAGGGCCTCCATCATGTGTGTTGTTTTAGTGTGTCCCAGATGTACTACCTCATACAGGGACTCACTAATCAGGGATGTGATTTTCCATTTAGCACCTGACCTCATCACTTTTTTAGCTGACATTGCCCAAATTGCGGGATTCCATGAGCTTATAGCAGTAGTAAGGGACATTGTTTCTGACATTTGGCAGTAGGCCCAGTTCAGTGTGCATTGTGAACAGCCCCACAGTGTCTTGTGCGGCCACCCTGGAGGTGACCTTAACTCCCACCAAGTTGCCTTATGTTGACACCATTGACAATTATAGTGCTGTAGTGTTGTGGTACTGGCCATCTTCACTGGTGGGTTCACATCAGGTGCAGTGTTAAAATTCCCACCCACTGTATTTTACAGGCCCTCAGTCATGCTCCCCTTCCACTCACTATATGAGCCAGTGGTCTTGCACAGATTTCTATTTAGTGCACATTCAATGAATGCACACTCAAGAGGCCGCACGTGGGATATGCATCAGGCAGACTATTTGGTGACTGTTTATGATAGTTGGCAGGGCTGCAGGTCAGTTATCGACAGCCCGATTTGTTTCCTAGACTCTGGGGCTCTCTCTTAACGCCTTGCCAATGTTGTCCCCAGCATATTTTGCTGATGCTCATTAATGGACGCCATGTCAAATATCGTGTTAACACGACAGCAAATTGTGTATTGTAATAAACAGTGTACTACCTTGAGAGGTTGGTTCTCCATCTCTTCATGTAATAAGAATGTGAAATGGCAACTTATATTGTTAGTGGTAAATATGCCGCTGTCATAAAATATTTTTTTGTTGAACACCTTCTCTGGTTTTGGCTTCCACATAACGCATTATTGTGGCCAAGATAGATACGAAGCCCACACCTACTACAGTAGTACAAGTTTATATGCCAACTAGCTCTGCAGATGACGAAGAAATTGAAGAAATGTACGATGAAATAAAAGAAATTATTCAGATAGTGAAGGGAGACGAAAATTTAATAGTAATGGGTGACTGGAATTCGAGTGTAGGAAAAGGGAGAGAAGGAAACATAGTAGGTGAATATGGATTGGGGCTAAGAAATGAAAGAGGAAGCCGCCTAGTAGAATTTTGCACAGAGCACAACTTAGTCATAGGTAACACTTGGTTTAAGAATCATGAAAGAAGGTTGTATACGTGGAAGAACCCTGGAGATACTAAAAGGTATCAGATAGATTATATAATGGTAAGACAGAGATTTAGGAACCAGGTTTTAAGTTGTAAGACATTTCCAGGGGCAGATGTGGACTCTGACCACAATCTATTGGTTATGACCTGTAGATTAAAACTGAAGAAACTGCAAAAATGTGGGAAATTAAGGAGATGGGACCTGGATAAACTGAAAGAACCAGAGGTTGTACAGAGTTTCAGGGAGAGCATAAGGGAACAATTGACAGGAATGGGGGAAACAAATACAGTAGAAGAAGAATGGGTAGCTCTGAGGGATGAAGTAGTGAAGGCAGCAGAGGATAAAGTAGGTAAAAAGACGAGGGCTGCTAGAAATCCTTGGGTAACAGAAGAAATATTGAATTTAATTGATGAAAGGAGAAAATATAAAAATGCAGTAAATGAAGCAGGCAAAAAGGAATACAAACGTCTCAAAAATGAGATCGAGAGGAAGTGAAAAATGGCTAAACAGGGATGGCTAGAGGATAAATGTAAGGATGTAGAGGCTTATCTCACTAGGGGTAAGATAGATACTGCCTACAGGAAAATTAAAGAGACCTTTGGAGAGAAGAGAACCACGTGTATGAATATCAAGAGCTCAGATGGCAACCCAGTTCTAAGCAAAGAAGGGAAGGCAGAAAGGTGGAAGGAGTATATAGAAGGTTTATACAAGGGTGATGTACTTGAGGACAATATTATGGAAATGGAAGAGGATGTAGATGAAGACGAAATGGGTGATACGATATTGCGTGAAGAGTTTGACAGAGCACTGAAAGACCTGTGTCGGAACAAGGCCCCCGGAGTAGACAACATTCCATTAGAACTACTGACGGCCTTGGGAGAGCCAGTCATGACAAAACTCTACCAGCTGGTGAGCAAGATGTATGAGACAGGCCAAATACCCTCAGACTTCAAGAAGAATATAATAATTCCAATCCCAAAGAAAGCAGGTGCTGACAGATGTGAAAATTACCGAACTATCAGTTTAATAAGTCACAGCTGCAAAATACTAACGCGAATTCTTTACAGACGAATGGAAAAACTGGTAGATGCGGACCTCGGGGAGGATCAGTTTGGATTCAGTCGAAATGTTGGAACACGTGAGGCAATACTGACCTTACGACTTATCTTAGAAGAAAGATTAAGAAAAGGCAAACCTACGTTTCTAGCATTTGTAGACTTAGAGAAAGCTTTTGACAATGTTGACTGGAATACTCTTTTTCAAATTCTGAAGGTGGCAGGGGTAAAATACAGGGAGCGAAAGGCTATTTACAATTTGTACAGAAACCAGATGGCAGTTATAAGAGTCGAGGGACATGAAATGGAAGCAGTGGTTGGGAAAGGAGTGAGACAGGGTTGTAGCCTCTCCCCGATGTTATTCAATCTGTATATTGAGCAAGCAGTAAAGGAAACAAAAGAAAAATTTGGAGTAGGTATTAAAATTCATGGAGACGAAGTAAAAACTTTGAGGTTCGCCGATGACATTGTAATTCTGTCAGAGACGGCAAAGGACTTGGAAGAGCAGTTGAACGGAATGGACAGTGTCTTGAAAGGAGGATATAAGATGAACATCAACAAAAGCAAAACGAGGATAATGGAATGTAGTCCAATTAAATCGGGTGATGCTGAGGGAATTAGATTAGGAAATGAGACACTTAAAGTAGTAAAGGAGTTTTGCTATTTAGGAAGTAAAATAACTGATGATGGTCGAATTAGAGAGGATATAAAATGTAGACTGGCAATGGCAAGGAAAGCGTTTCTGAAGAAGAGAAATTTGTTAACATCAAATATAGATTTAAGTGTCAGGAAGTCATTTCTGAAGGTATTTGTTTGGAGTGTGGCCATGTATGGAAGTGAAACATGGACGATAACTAGTTTGGACAAAAAGAGAATAGAAGCTTTCGAAATGTGGTGCTACAGAAGAATATTGAAGATAAGGTGGATAGATCACGTAACTAATGAGGAGGTATTGAATAGGATTGGGGAGAAGAGAAGTTTGTGGCACAACTTGACTAGAAGAAGGGATCGGTTGGTAGGACATGTTTTGAGGCATCAAGGGATCACAAATTTAGCATTGGAGGGCAGTGTGGAGGGTAAAAATCGTAGAGGGAGACCGAGAGATGAGTACACTAAGCAGATTCAGAAGGATGTAGGTTGCAGTAGGTACTGGGAGATGAAGAAGCTTGCACAGGATAGAGTAGCATGGAGAGCTGCATCAAACCAGTCTCAGGACTGAAGACCACAACAACAACAATAACTGTTGGAATACAAAAGTGTCTGTTGGTCACTTTTCAGAATTTGTACTCTGTACTATGGTCATACAACTAGTTCTTGAATACTTTGGGCTGGGCAGAAAATTTCAGGACTCGTGTTTCTTTTAAACTGTCATCGATACCTTAATTTTGTCATCCCCACCCGATCCCTTTCTCCTGCGACAAGGTCAGGGCCGAGTTGCAGTGTTGGCAGGCTCAATATGTTGTTTCTCTTATTTCATTGAGTCAATGGGCCACCCCTTCAGCAGTGATTTAGAAGTCAGGTTACCCTCCATTCAGATGCTGTTGCACGCAGTGACTGTTATTGGCTTGTAAATAATAGATTTCAGCTATCAGTCATGCCTTCGAAATTTTATTGGCAGATCTAGATTTCAGCTAGAAACTAGCCATTCTCATCATTTTTGATCAATGCATGTAATGCCTGTTGGTCGGGCTTCTTCCACAGTTCATGAATTGATTCAAAAGTCTTACGGCATCATGTGCCTTTGTGGTAATGTGAATCATAGTCAACATGCTGTGTGTCAGATTCATATTCAGTTCCATACTTGGGGGAGCTTTTGGTGAAGTTGTCAGGGAGACTAGTATTTTTCCTGCATGGGTTTTACCAGTTCCATTGCTTGCCTATTGAGGTATTGCCTGCAACAGGAATTTTAGTGATATTTGGAGCAGTTGATTCAAGTATTTCGTCTTGTGTAAACTATCTTAATGACATCCAGGTGACACTCTGCTCAAGAGGAGCATTTACAAAATTTAGTCGGTATTACAGTTCCTTCTGAGAATGGCCTTTGTTGCTAGCTGGAAAACTGCAGTTTTTTTCTCCCTGAGGTGCATTGTTATTGGGATATGGGCTTAGCAAAGATGGTGTAGTCCCTACAGATGAGCATATTGAAGCCATCAGCAACCTGTCAGCATCCAGGAATCTGAAGGAGCTCCAGTCTTTTTTGGGTGATATTTAGTATTATGCTAAATACATGGGTGTCCCATCTGCAGCTAAAAGAAAGACAGTTTGTTTTTTGCCATATGTGTTTCGTTTCTTTTGTGAGGTATCTTCAGTGGCCTGTAACACGTTTCTCTTTATACATGTAATAAATGTATTACGTAATAGTTACAATATGTTTCTGTGTTACATTTTGTCATGTTTTTCATGTTAGAAACAAGTTTTGTTATGCTAAATTATTATTTGGTGTTAGTTAAGATTTCCAGTGTTGTTAGTCCACATGCAATGTGTGGTACAAGCAGACCCTCTGACAGAAGTGTTTACTTGCTGGGGGCAGTAATCCAGGTGGGGCTGTTCTATCACAGAGTTCAGCCATTGTGGACCTGACCTTACGCCTTGTGCTATGTCTGTGTACTCATTCATTATTTGTCCACGCATAACACATCCTGTGTTTATCCCTGTGCACACCTACAAGTTTTCACTTTCTGTTCCCCTGTAGATTGACTGACATGGTGAGCATTCATTCCTTGGGCAGCGTTCTCTTCCCTGATTTGTTATCAAGCCACTGTTGACCATGCTGTACGTGTGTCAACTTTGTTGTTTAGTGATGTCACACCTGTACAGTTACAAAACTTTTCAATGCCCGTAATTTTGTATCACAAAACTAATTCTGAGGGGCACTTCATGTTTAAGTAGTGTAATTTTCTCAGCATTGTGGGTTGAAGTGTAATGACTCGTTAGATTTTTCTTGTGAGGATGTTAACTCCATCTTAGCTATTTTCTCCTCACTAGTTCTTCACATTACCAGAAAGAGATTAATGTAGACAGTTCTAAGGATGTGCATTTTAGTGTGCATGTTGTTTTGAAATGAGTGGTGCTAAAATGGTTAGGAGTGGAGACAGAACTGGTGACTCCCAGGGAGGGGGGCAGGATAGGGAAACCATGGGTAGGCTGTGCAAGCTTTTGCTGGTACTTGTTTATAGTTCTGCATTTTTCCAGCCCAGTACTTTATTATTATCAAAGGTAGTGTGTTCTAGGCATCTTAATTTGAGAGAGAATTTAAGGTATGGAGGGTTCCAAAATATTTCACTCGAAATTTTTGTGCTTTTGAAAGTCTAGTATCTTAAAGGGACCTCCGCACTTAACTATAACTTTTATTCAGCAGGAATATGTAATATGTTTGATGGGGATTTCGGGGAACAGTCCTTAAAAACACTGATTGTGGGTGACTGCAAGTGTGATTGGAGAGAGTGCCCCCCCCCCCCCCCCTCTCCCACACACTCACAAAGTAATTATTAAAATGAATTTGAGTGTTAAAGATTTTGCTCACTAAGCAGAGAGAAAATAAATTTACATAAGTATAGAATGGCTTTGGCCTCTGACTGCAAAGTTTTGAAACAGGGGCAACCCCACTGCCATATGGCTGCCCTCAATGGCTGAAAAAGTCAAGTCACGGGAGTGGCACTTTCCTCAGGTACCCAAGTCTGCAGCAGATTTCTCACCCGAGGATCCCAAGCCTCTGGTGGGTATCTTATTACTTTTCAGTCTGCTTAACTAAAACATAAAAATTAACTTATTACTACAAATTAAACTCGTTGTCCACAGTTAGGAAAACAGCATGTGGAGAATTGTAGTGATGGCCTTTCATGGTATTAACAGATGGTGGAATGTTTACCAAAACTCAGGTGTCCAACATTAATTTTATTTTGGTGGTCAGTGGAAACATTGCGATGATTCACAGGGAAGAGCATTGTACTTTTCAGTTGAAATTTCACATTTCTGACCAAACATTTGTTGTCATAACTGCAGTTTGTGATCAACAAATTGCTCTGGCTGTAGATGTGGAGCTAAATCTTGTGCTATCGTAACACTGGCATCACAAAGCTAACCTGGGACAACCAGGAGATCCGGGAAAAACCCGGGAATTTTTTCATCTGGGAGAAAACCGGGAAAAACCTGGGATATTTGTAGAATTCCGGGAATTTTTCATTGTTAGAGTTTTTAGTTAAATTTTAGTAACTTTGACTGGTAAGAACCAATCTCTAACAAAGGATATTACTGTATCCCGCTGGTGCAGAATAATTCTTCAACAATCAGCTGCAAAGCGATTTAGAAAAGATTGCTGTATGGTGTGTCAGGTGGCAGTTGACGCTAAATAACGAAAAGTGTGAGATGATCCACATGAGTTCCAAAAGAAATCCGTTGGAATTCGATTACTCGATAAATAGTACAATTCTCAAGGCTGTCAATTCAACTAAGTACCTGGGTGTTAAAATTACGAACAACTTCAGTTGGAAGGACCACATAGATAATATTGTCGGGAAGGCGAGCCAAAGGTTGCGTTTCATTGGCAGGACACTTAGAAGATGCAACAAGTCCACTAAAGAGACAGCTTACACTACACTCGTTCGTCCTCTGTTAGAATATTGCTGCGCGGTGTGGGATCCTTACCAGGTGGGATTGACGGAGGACATCGAGAGGGTGCAAAGAAGGGCAGCTCGTTTTGTATTATCGCGTTATAGGGGAGAGAGTGTGGCAGATATGATACACGAGTTGGGATGGAAGTCATTACAGCATAGACGTTTTTCGTCGCGGCGAGAGCTTTTTACGAAATTTCAGTCACCAACTTTCTCTTCCGAATGCGAAAATATTTTGTTGAGCCCAACCTACATAGGTAGGAATGATCATCAAAATAAAATAAGAGAAATCAGAGCTCGAACAGAAAGGTTTAGGTGTTCGTTTTTCCCGCTCGCTGTTCGGGAGTGGAATAGTAGAGAGATAGTATGATTGTGGTTCGATGAACCCTCTGCCAAGCACTTAAATGTGAATTGCAGAGTAGTCATGTAGATGTAGATAAAACATAAAAGAGAGAAAAACAAAAATAACCTAAATTGCCAAGGAAATGCGCCATATGACGACACAGTCTGCCAATTGAAAACGTGTCAAAGGCTTTAGGAAGACTATGCAGTGCTTCATAACAACAAATTGCCTCCAATGAGTGTGAAGTCACAACTTTGACATTCGATTGGTTTTAGCAGTTACGTGCGGGGTCATGCGCTTGCGCAGTTTGAGTAGTAGATTCTCCTGCTTCTGGCTATAGGGATGTGGCTGTTGGCTGTGCAAGCAGTCGCAGCAACCAGCTAGATGCTACTGAAAAAAGGGGGCGCCAAATTCATATTCTTGAGGAAACAAAACTTGTTTCACAAAGCGCACATTTGTCTATCGATCATTCATATGATTTTGAAACATTTTTGAACACATTTTAAGTTTATTTCTGAATGAATCATAAGTTGGCTTGAATGCATGCATAGTGTACTTAATGTCTCTATCAGGAGAATCCTTGTCGCATCTAGAAATAAACTTTCCGCAGACAAAAGGGGGCGGGGCAATACAAGCTGAGGGAGTAAACGGATGAATGCCAATTACTCTCTGATTATATGGTTGATTGGGTTTGCAAATGATCAGCATTGTTATAATTACTAGAGAAATCCATAGATTCAGACTACCAGAATGGGAATAAATGACTTCACAGGAATAACCCCCCCATGAACCATGGACCTTGCCGTTGGTGGGGAGACTTGCGTGCCTCAGCGATACAGATAGCTGTACTGTAGGTACCACCACAACGGAGGGGTATCTGTTGAGAGGCCAGACAAACGTGTGGTTCCTGAAAAGAGGCAGCAGCCTTTTCAGTAGTTGTAGGGGCAACAGTCTGGATAATTGACTGATCTGGCCTTGTAACAATAACCAAAACAGCCTTCCTGTGCTGGTACTGCGAACGGCTGAAAGCAAGGGGAAACTACGGCCATAATTTTTCCCGAGGCCATGCAGCTTTACTGTATGATTAAATGATGATGGCGTCCTCTTAGGTAAAATATTCCGGAGGTAAAATAGTCTCCCATTTGGATCTCCGGGTGGGGAATAATCAAGAGGATGTCTTTATCAGGAGAACGAAAACTGGCATTCTACGGATTGGAGCATTGAATGTCAGATCCCTTAATCGGGCAGGTAGGTTAGAAAATTTAAGAAGTGAAATGGATAGGTTAACGTAGATATAGTGGGAATTAGTGAAGTTCGGTGGCAGGAGGAACAAGACTTCTGGTCAGGTGACTACAGGGTTATAAACATAAAATCAAATAGGAGTAATGCAGGAGTAGGTTTAATAATGAATAGGAAAATAGGAAAGCGAGTAAGCTACTACAAACAGCATAGTGAATGCATTATTGTGGCCAAGCCCATGATTACTACAGTAGTACAAGTTTATATGCCAACTAGCTCTGCAGATAACAAAGAAATTGAAGAAATGTATGATGAAATAAAAGAAATTATTCAGATAGTGAAGGGAGACGAAAAATAGTCATGTGTGACTGGAATTAGAGTGTGGGGGGAAAGGCAGAGAAGAAAATATGGATTGGGGCTAAGAAATGAGAGGAAGCCGTCTGGTAGAATTTTGCGCAGAGCATAACTTAATCATAGCTAACACTTGGTTTAAGAATCATGAAAGAAGGTTGTATACATGGAAGAACCCTGGAGATACTAAAGGTATCAGATAGATTATATAATGGTAAGACAGAGATTTAGGAACCAGGTTTTAAATTGTAAGAAGTTTTCAGGGGCAGATGTGGACTCTGACCACAATCTATTGGTTATGAACTGTAGATTAAAACTGAAGAAACTGCAAAAAGGTGGGAATTTAAGGAGATGGGATCTGGATAAACTGACTAAACCAGAGGTTGTACAGAGTTTCAGGGAGAGCATAAGGGAACAATTGTCAGGAATGGGGGAAAGAAATACAGAAGAAGAAGAATGGGTAGCTTTGAGGGATGAAGTAGTGAAGGCAGCAGAGGATCAAGTAGGTAAAAAGACGAGGGCTAGTAGAAATCCTTGGGTAGCAGAAGAAAATTTGAATTCAATTGATGAAAAGAGAAAATATAAAAATACAGTAAATGAAGCAGGCAAAAAGGAATACAAAGGTCTCAAACAAGATCGACAGGAAGTGCAAAATGGCTAAGCAGGGATGGCTAGAGGACAAATGTAAGGATGTAGAGGCTTATCACACTAGGGGTAAGATACATACTGCCTACAGGAAAATTAAAGAGACCTTTGGAGATAAGAGAACCACTTGAATGAACACAGAGTTCAAATGGAAACCCAGTTCTAAGCAAAGAAGGGAAAGCAGAAAGGTGGAAGGAGTGTAATGAGGGTCTATACAAGGGCGATGTACTTCAGGCCAATATTATGGAAATGGAAGAGGATGTAGATGAAGATGAAATGAGAGATACGAAACAAGGCCCCTGGAGTGGAAAACATTCCATTGGATCTACTGACGGCCTTGGGAGAGCCAGTCCTGACAAAACTCTAGCATCTGGTGAGCAATATGTATGAAACAGGTGAAATACCCTCAGACTTCAAGAAGAATATAATAATTCCAATCCCAAAGAAAGCAGGTGTTGACAGATGTGAAAATTACCGAACTATCAGTTTAATAAGCCACAGCTGCAAAATACTATCGCGAATTCTTTACAGATGAATGGAACAACTAGTGGAAGCCGAACTCAGGGAAGTTAATTTTTTATTCCGTAGCAATTCTGGAACATGTGAGGCAACACTGACCTTACGACTTATCTTACAAGAAAGATTAAGGAAAGGCAAACCTACATTTCTAGCATTTGTAGACTTGGAGAAAGCTTTTGACAATGTTGACTGGAATACTCTCTTTCAAATTCTGAAGGTGGCAGGGATAAAATACAGGGAGCGAAAGGCTATTTACAATTTGTACAGAAACCAGATGGCAGTTATAAGAGTCGAGGGGCATGAAGGGGAAGTCTCTCCCCGTTGTTATTCAATCTGTATATTGAGCAAGCAGTAAAAGAAAAATTCGGAGTAGGTATAAAAATTCATGGAGAAGAAATAAAAACTTTGAGGTTCGCCGATGACATTGTAATTCTGTCAGAGACATCAAAGGACTTAGAAGAGCAGTTGAATGGAATGGACAGTGTCTTGAGAGGAGTATATAAGATGAACATCAACAAAAGCAAAACGAGGATAATGGAATGTAGTGGAATTAAGTCGGGTGATGGTGAGGGAATTAGATTAGGAAATGAGACACGTAAAGTAGTAAAGGAGTTTTGCGATTTGGGGAACAAAATAACCGATGATTGTCAAAGTAGAGAGGATATAAAATGTAGACTGGCAACGGCAAGGAAAGCGTTACTGAAGAAGAGAAATTTGTTAACATCGAGTATAGATTTAAGTGTCAGGAAGTCATTTCTGAAAGTATTTGTATGGAGTGTAGCCATGTATGGAAGTGAAACATGGACGATAAATAGTTTGGACAAGAAGAGAATAGAAGCTTTCGAAATGTGGTGCTACAGAAGAATGCTGAAGATCAGGTGAGTAGATCACATAACTAATGAGGAAGTATTGAATAGGATTGGGGAGAAGTTTGTGGCACAACTTGACCAGAAGGAGGGATCGGTTGGTAGGACATGTTCTGAGGCATCAAGGGATCACCAATTTAGTATTGGAGGGCAGCATGGAGGGTAATAGTCGTAGAGGGAGACCAAGAGATGAATACACTAAGCAGATTCAGGAGGACATAGGTTGCAGTAGGTACTGGGAGATGAAGCAGCTTGTACAGGATAGAGTAGCATGGAGAACTGCATCAAACCAGTCTCAGGACTGAAGAAGAAGAAGAAGAAGAAGAAGAAGAAGAAGAAGAAGAAGAAGAAGAAGAAGAAGAAGATGACAGGAATAACATGTGAGAAAGATTACGTTTTATCCTCTAGGTGTATCCAAGAAAATGAAATTTTGACAGAAAAGTTTTTGGCCAGATCGCTACACTAGTAAGGACCTGTTGTACAGTCCCCGACTAGCAGACACCTAAGTTCTATTCTGGAAGTAACGCGGAAAACATGTAATTCGAACTCGTCCAGCCGGAAAATAATCACTCGTTAACTAAACCCTTGCGTTTGACAGGGTTAGTGAAGTTAATTGGTCAACAAATTTTGACAATGGCAGCAATAGCTACAGAATTGGTGATAACAAGATTGTTAGAACGATGGAGGAGAAGAAACAGGGACATGACACAAATTATGAAAGAATAACAAGATTCCGTATTTATATAAAAATTTCGTAATACTACTTTTCGATTTCATGCTTGAGAAGCTGGTGCGTATGAATGAAATGTGAAATTATTTCCTAAGATAAAGCTTTTTGCTTGTAGTAGGCCTAATAGGCAATTGATATTGGTACTTTGTGGATTATATTCTGTTGTGTTATGAAAATGGTCATTTGTGCCAAAACAGTTTCGTTTATTTGGTATGTTACAAAATGCTGCCATATTAAAAGGTCCTATTTTGTTTTATGTAGCAGACAGTGATAAAATAGACGTAATAAGATCGAGAAACCACACCAGTCTTGAGTATTATTTGTATTAACAGCGTTTCCAATATTAGATAACATTTCGATTTTTCATGTAGCGAAACGTTTGACGAACTTAGAGGTAAGATTATTTCACAGAAAGGAAAGCATGCCATGTAAAGCTGTAGCAAGATTAAAGCACTCTGTCTTCAGGCCACAAGTGGCCCATCGGGACCATCCGACTGCCGTGTCATCCTCAGTTGAGGATGTGGATAGGAGGGGCGTGTGGTCAGCACACAGCTCTCTCGGTTGTTATGTGGTTTTCTTTGACTGGAACCACTACTATTGGGTCAAGTAGCTCCTCAGTTGGCATCACGAGGCTGAGTGCACCCCGAAAAATGACAACAGGGCATGGCGGCTGATGGTCATCCATCCAAGTGCTGGCCACGCCTGGCCGCATTTAACTTCGGTGATATCACAGGAACCGGTGTATCCACTGCAGCAAGGCCATTGCCTGTAGTAAGATTAGAGAGGAAAAAAAGCTAGGAGCTAAGGTCTGAAGAAATTTGTAATTTCTTGCTTATCTCTTGTCAGTCCCCCCTGTGGGTTCGGGGGTAAGAATAGGCCCACGGTATTCCTGCCTGTCGTAAGAGGCGACTAAAAGGAGTCTCAAACGTTTTGGCCTTGTGAGATGGTCCCCTAACGGGTTTGACCTCCATCCTTCTAAATTTTCTGAAGAGCGAGCCGATTGGGGAAGGGTGCCTTACAAGGAGCGATGTGTCCATCATGCATTACCATCTCTAGCCAGGTTTGTCGTCATCGCTTAGCAGTCCCGCTCACCTACCATCTCTTGGGCGTGGATTTGTTCTTGGGTGCAGTTTATTGCAGTCTGCCATGCTGTGTCGCTTTATGCTCCAATGACGATATTGGACTACATCACCTGAAATCCAGCACGGTAGCCAGTCCGTTGTGGTGGGGCCGCCATGTACCCTGTTGGTTGTAGCCCCCTGACTACACAGGGATCGCTCTGCTGATGCCAGCGCCGTTAACTCCCCACGTATGCCAAGGAGTAGATGCCTATCTCCTTGGGGCATCGGGACTCCAGGCAATGGCCATCCTGCCAGGTGGTCGTTGCTGAGGCTGGGTGGCGCCCGTGGGGAGGGCCCTTGGTCGGAGTAGGTGGCATCAGGGCGGATGACCCGCAATGAAGCGTGGTACATCATCTCTTGCTGGCGGCCAGCCGCCAGCAGTCTCTAAGCATTCCAGGGCTCAATACAACGCAACTACATATGACCCCAAATCGTTCCCCTCCCTGGCTACACCATGGGAGGAACGAAAGACTAAGGATGCCAGCGAACCATACTCGCCCCGCTACCTGGTGTGTAAGAGAGCTGATGGTGAATCCTTTACATCCATGAAGCCTCAGTTCTTCGTCGAGCACTTAGAGGACAAGTTCGGGGAGGTGGAGGGCTTGTCCAAAATGCGCTGGGGTCGGTTTTGATCAAATCGGCGTCCTCCGCCCAGTCCCGCCGGTTACTCGATTGTAATAAGCTGGGGGATGTTCCGGTTACAATCACGCCCCATAAGAGTCTTAATATGGTCCAGGGCATAATATTCCATCGGGACCTTCTATTGCAGTCCGATGACGAGCTTCGTGCCAATTTAGAGCGGCGAGGTGTTCACTTCGTCCGGCGCGTACATCGTGGTCCAAGGGATAAGCAGGTTGCCACCGGTGCCTTCATCTTGGCCTTCGAGGGTGATACTTTACCTAAGAAGGTCAAGGTGATGGTCTATCGTTGTGAAGTCAAGCCCTATATCCCTCCCCCGATGCGGTGCTTTAAGTGCTGGAAGTTCGGGCATATGTCTTCCCGCTGTACTTCCAGCCTCACATGTCGAGATTGTGGACGCCCATCACATCCCAATACTCCATGTGCTCCGCCTCCCATCTGTGTAAACTGCGGAGAGCACCACTCGCCTTGCTCACCGGACTGCAGGATCTTCCAGAAAGAGCGCAAAATCATGGAGTATAAGACCCTGGACCGCCTGACATACACTGAGGCCAGGCAGAAGTTCGAACGCCTCCATCCTGTTTGAATGACTGCCTCTTACGCCGCGGCTACTACTGTTATGGCCCCATTAGCTCTCCCTCAGACTGCCACCTCTCAGAGCCGGAATGCTACACCTGCCCCCTTGATGGTGGGGGGCACTTCACTCCCTGCTGCTCCTGCACTACCTGCCTCAGGAGCAGCAACCCCCCAACCATCGGGGACATCAGTCCCCACTTCTAAGCTGGGGAAGCCTCAAACTTCCCCGGCTCGAATAGCACGGAAAGGGTCCCTTGGGTCCCTTCCTTCCCAGGATTCCGCCTCTGGGAAGGGTGACGTCAGCCAATGGAAGAAAAGCAGACCAGCGGCTGATCGCAGGGCTTCCCGCTCCTCCTCCATCCCGGAGACTGACTCGCTGGAGCCCTCCCAGCCATTGAAATCCAAGGACCAGAGAGACAAGACGAAGAAGAAGACCTCTAAGGCCAAGGACCACGCGGTGGCATCCACCCGACTGCTCCCTACAGGCTCTGCGTCAGAGGATAAGGTGGAGATCCGGGCGTCCGCTGAGGACCTGGATCTCGCCGGACCCTCAGACACCATGGAAGCAGATTGTACTGGTCCTCCATCGGTGGCAGCAGGTGACCCAGTGGCGTGATCTGCCTCCTCGGCCCCTTCACGCCTTTTTTGGACATGGACAAAGCGATACTCCAGTGGAACTGCAGCGCTTTTTTCCACCACCTTGCTGAGCTTCGCCAATTCATCAGCAGTCACTCTTTCCTCTGCATTGCCCTACAGGAAGCTTGGTTTCCGGCAATGCGGACCCCTGCCCTACGTGGGTATCAGGGTTATTACAAGAACCGGGCAGCTTATGAGAGGGTATCTGGTGGAGTCTCCGTCTACATCCTTAACTCTGTCTACAGCGAATGTGTACCTCTTCACACACCTTTAGAGGCTGTCGCTGTAAGGATGTGGACGCCTCAGCCTATTACTGTGTGCAGTTTGTATCTTCCGCCAGATGGTGATGTCTCGTGTCATGTGTTGGCTGCATTGATAGCACAACTGCCTCCTCCTTTTGTGTTACTGGGCAACTTTAATGCCCATAACCCCCTGTGGGGTAGCGCTGCGATTACTGGCCGGGGTAGGGATGTCGAGACTCTTCTCTCGCAGCTTGACCTCTGCCTCTTAAACACGGGAGAGCCGACACATTTCAGCGTAGTCCATGGCACATTTTCGGCCATCGACCTTTCTATCTGCAGCCCCGGACTTTCACCATCCATCCACTGGAGTGTCCATGACGACTTATGTGGTAGTGACCATTTCCCCATCTTTCTGTCACTACCACAGCGTCACTCTTCTGAACGCCCCTCCAGATGGGCTCTGAATAAGGCTGATTGGGGCTTGTTCTCCTCTCTCGCCACTATCGCACCTCCTTCCCCTGACACCATTGATGCGGTGGTTCAGTCAGTCACCACCGGCATCGTTTCTGCGGCGGCATCTGCGATTCCCTATTCATCCAGGTCCCCTTGGCGGAGGACTGTGCCTTGGTGGGCGCCCGAGATCGCAGAGGCGATTAGAGATCGCCGGCGGGCTCTTCAACGCCATAAGCGGCACCCGTCCTTGGAGAACATCATCGTTTTTAAACAGCTTCGTGCCCTTGCCCGACGCCTTATTCGCCAACGGAAGCAGGAGTGCTGGGAACGGTATGTTTCCACCATTGGCGTCCGTACCTCTGCATCGCAGGTTTGGGCTAAGATTAGGCGACTCCATGGCTATCGGCCGCCTGTCTCTGTCCCTGGGCTTTCGCTGAATGGAGTGGTGTGTACTGACTCCGACAAGATTGCGGACCGGTTAGCAGCGCAGTTTGCTCAGTGTTCCGCATCTACGAATTACCCACTGGCCTTCCGCTCCCGGAAAGAGCGGTTGGAAAGTTGGAGGCTTTCCTTTCACACGCGCCACGCGGAGTCGTACAATGCTCCTTTCAGCGACTGGGAATTCCAGAGTGCACTATCTGCTTGCCCTGATACGGCTCCTGGGCCAGACTGCATCCACAGCCAGATGCTGAAACACCTCTCTGTGAATTGCCAGCGACGCCTCCTAGATGTTTTCAACCGCATCTGGGTTGAGGGTGTGTTCCCGTCTCAATGGCGAGAAAGCATCGTCCTCCCCGTGTTGAAACCTGGCAAGAACTCGCTGGAGGTGGACAGCTACTGCCCCATAAGCCTCACCAACGTTCTTTGCAAGTTGCTAGAACGTATGGTGAGCCGGAGGTTGAGTTGGCTCCTAGAGTCTCGAGGCCTTCTGGCTCCGTCTCAGGGTGGGTTCCGTAAAGGCCGCTCTGCCGTCGATAATCTGGTCTCCCTAGAGTCTGCCGTCCGTACAGCCTTTGCACGCCGCCAACATCTGGTTGCCGTCTTCTTCGACATGCGGAAGGCGTACGATACGACTTGGCGATATCACATCCTGGCCACACTTCATGGGTGGGGTCTTAGGGGCCCGCTCCCGATTTTTATTCAGAATTTTCTGTCGTCTCGTTCCTTCCGCGTGCAAGTTGCTGCATCCCATAGTTCCTCCCGGGTCCAGGAGAACGGGGTCCCACAGGGGTCTGTCCTCGGTGTCTCCCTGTTTTTAATTGCGATCAATGGGCTCGCTGAGGCGGTGGGATCGTCCGTCGCAGCTTCGTTGTATGCAGACGACTTCTGCCTCTACTACAGCTCCGCTGGCATTGCAGTTGCTGAGCGCCAGCTGCAGGGTGCTATCCGCAAGGCGCAGTCGTGGGCTGTAGCGCATGGCTTCCAGTTTTCGGCCGCTAAGACCTGCGTTATGCATTTCTGCCGGCGTCGCACGGTTCACCCTGAGCCACGCCTTTACCTTGACGGTGAACCTCTTGCTGTGGTAGAGATGCATCGGTTCTTGGGACTGGTATTTGATGCCCGGTTGACTTGGCTGCCTCATATTAGGCAGCTTAAACATGCTGGCGGCATTTACGCTCTCCGTTGCCTTAGCCACACCGGATGGGGTCCACCCTTCTCCGGCTGTATCAAGCGCTGATCCAGTCCCGCCTTGATTATGTGTGTGTGTGTGTGTTTGTGGCTTATGGTTCGGCATCACCATCAGCATTGCAATTGCTGGATCCCATCCATCACTGCGGGATCCGACTCGCCACAGGAGCATTTCGGACAAGCCCTGTTGACAGCTTACTTGTGGAGGCTGGTGTTCCTCCATTGCGGATCCGGTGCGACCGACTTCTAGCCGCTTATGCTGCCCATGTTTGTAGCTTGCCAGGGCATTCCAACTACCATCTCCTGTTCCCGCACTCGATCGTCCATATTCCAGACAGGCGGCCCCGGTCAGGGTGTACGATCACGGTTCGCATCCGGGCTCTACTGTGTGGGATTGAGTTTTTTCCTCTCCCACCTGTTTTCCGGGCCAATCTCCGTCTGCCCCCTTGGTGTGTGCGCCGACCATGCATTCGGCTGGATTTGGCACAGGGTCCGAAACACTCGGTCCCTCCTCCGGCCCTCCGCCGCCGCTTTGTTTCTCTCCTTGCCGAGTTTCCCGGATCTGCCGTGGCCTATACCGACGGTTCGATGGTCTCTGGTCACACTGGTTACGCTCTTACTCTAGAGGATCATTGTGAGCAACGGTCGCTGGCACCCGGGAACAGTGTATACACTGCCGAGTTGGTTGCCATCTATCGCGCCCTAGAGTATATCCGCTCCCGCTCAGGTGAGTCCTTTGTCATCTGTAGTGACTCCCTGAGTGGTTTACGAGCTCTTGACCAGTGCTTTCCTCGTTCCCGTCTGGTGATGGCCATCCATGAGTCGCTCCATGCTCTTGCCCGTTGCGGCCGCTCCGTGGTCTTTGTTTGGACCCCAGGTCATGTCGGCATCCCGGGCAATGAGCGGGTTGACACGCTGGCTACAAAGCCAGTGAGTTCACCGGCTCTGGAACTCGGCCTTATGGAGTGTGATCTCCTGTCGCTTTTGCGCCAGAAAGTGCTTGGTGCCTGGGGTGACAAGTGGCGCACCCTGCCCGCACCCAACAAACTTCGGGCGGTGAAGAAGACGACCAGTGTGTGGCGCTCCTCCATGCGGGCCTCTCGGAAGGTCACTGTCGTCCTCTGCCGGCTGCGCGTTGGCCACACGTGACTGACACACGGCCATTTGTTGCGCCGGGAGGACCCACCGCTATGTCGCTGCGGGGCAGCTCTGACGGTGGTCCACATTTTGGTGGACTGCCCGCTTTTAACAGGACTCAGGCAGACGTTTGTGCTGCCTGATACCCTCCCTGCCCTTTTATGTGATGACATTGCTATGGCGGACCTCGTGTTGAGTTTTATTCGGGCAGGGGGTTTTTATCGTATGATTTGAGTGTTTGTCCTTTTATTTCCTGTATTGACTTGGGCCTTTGGCCTGTGGTTTTAAACTGTGGGTTTTAATGTCATTTGGTGGTTGGCTTTTCCTTATTTTTATGGTCGGCCAACCACCTTCACACTCGGTGTGATTTTAGTTCCGTTTGTCTGGTCTTTGTCTGTCTTTCTTGTATTGTGTCGTCCCTTGTCTCAGTTCTCCGTTTTTAACGACTGACAGTTTTTATTTCGTGTGATTTTATCGTGGAACAAGGGACCGATGACCTTAGCAGTCTGCTCCCTTCAATCCCACACCCAACCCTCTTGTCAGTATTGGTTTTATATATTCTATATTTAATTTTATGTCACACAAAACAGCATGTTATTAACTAATAGGCAATAAAGAGTTCAGATTTTCTGAAGAGTTCTTGTTCTCTAGATTACAAATAATCCCGTCCTCTATTAATTGTTATATTTTTTTAAGAGGGGCAGGCTTCCAAACTGGCTGACTGGGAACAGGAGAGGCACCACAGGACATTTCAATTTCCACTCGCCTGAATATAGTTTGGACGTGTGGTAGAAAAATGCTTTATGAAGAGGCGTGGCACCGCACTTTTGCGTACTCAAGGCCAAATAATATACATTTCCTCGAATACATGTGCTTTATGTTTCAGACCTTTCAGAAAGATGTGCGCTACAAGATGAACATTTTTTGAAAATTAGATTTTTTTAGTATTGACCCGGTTCGCAAATGTAGCAGATCCGGGGCTGATGCGCAGAGCAGTAGTGGGTAGTCTCCACATGGTCCGTATTTACATTTAGTGCTTTTGCTGTTTCCCCTTCGTTTACTCTCACGTCAAATGAAAACAAAACGGATATCTGGGTCCAGGAGCCATAAAGTGAATTAAAACACATTCAACTAATTACGAAAAGCTAAAATATGTCATTAGTTACAGATTTTATTTCCACCTTTCTGACAATCAAGCATTAATTGCCTTACGGAACAATGAAATTGTTTTTGTCTGTTTGCTAAAGAAATTTGACTTTTGTTAACCTTTTCCGCAGAGGCAGTCAATGTATTTGAAACGAAATGTTTAATTCCACAATACTAGCTAATTTCAACTGTTCGATGCATTTGAATTGCAAGTTTCCATTTTCTAGCACTGATGGTATTATGTCATAATAAAGAACCAAATATGATGTAATACAGTACTGGTGATCCAAGAAAATTTACAACCCGAAAACTACACTGGAAAGCTTAATATCAGGTCGAGATCTACATCATTGCGAATCCAGACGTATGAATGTGCCCTCTAAGTATGCACTAAAATGTGCACATTTGAATATGGTTCAAGAAATTCCGATGCTCTTGCACTATCCTGTGATGGCTTGTTTCTTTTATGACATAATGTATGATCTTTCAGTGTTTTACACGTACGTACATATGGCTTTCCTATGTTGTGATAGCTACCGAAGCTCGGTGTCGCCAGTTATCTGGGCTTTCTGGCAACTGCTGAAACGAACCTATTTCTAACTGGCCGTGAGAAAATATTGCGAATAGTGGTTTGAAAAGCATTACTTTCAAAGTAAATATTCTTTTACATAAGTTGAACTATGTGCAAGAATGTACCATGAATTTATTAAATCACAAGAGCGTTAGACTCTCATTTAAAAATTAACTCTTTGATGACATGCCATTTAGAAAAATTTCGAACCCTGAAGGTCAGATATTTGTCATTATTAAAAATCTTACTGGTACATTTGTGTGATCTATCTTCAAGTATAACACGCGTAAAAAAGATCAACAGTATATGCGAAAGCTTAGCTTCTCTTGCAACTTGAGAACAATATTATATGTGAAAACTTCGCTTTTCTTGTAGCAACACTACGTATATTAATTTAAACTATTAACTTTCTGTGCTTTTGTGTTCGTGCTACTTAACAGTGATGTTGCTGTTGGCTGACTACATCATGTGTCCTATGCTCGGAATATCCGCTGTCATCGGCTGGCGAGATCATGTGACATGAGCTACGAACGGCCTACAAAAGCGCATCGAAATCTCGATTTCAATGGTTCAGAAAGTAACATGCAGTGTTTGGTGGAATTCCTGTGGATACTTTCGTAATACAAAAATAAGTAGTGTACATGTTGCTGCACATCAGAGATGTTTCCAAAACGTGTCTTTTTTCCCTGAGTTTCGTTTTTTTAAATGCCTATGTGTATAAAACCGTAACCATTCACTGGATTGATAAGGGAAAATATACTGTCATCTGGGAGAAAACGTATTTTTAACTGGGAAAAATCCAGGAATTTTTCTTCCTTGTCCACGTATACACTCTGAATTAAGATGGGTGCAAACTGTTGCTCTTTAGCATGCTCAAGGTGCTCAGTTTCTGATATTTCGCCGAAAATGAATTTGATGTTGCTCAAATGCCAATGGCCTTGCTGCAATGGTAACACTGTTTCCTGCCAGATCACCAAAGTTAAGCACTGTCAAACTTGGCTAGAACATGGATGGCTCAGTGTCTGTTCTGCCGATTGCTACTGGCAAGCGGGATGCGCTCAGCCCGTGAGGCTAATTGAGAAGCTACTTGACTGAGAAGTAGTGGCACTGGTCATGAAGATTGTCAAGGACCGGGAGAGTGGCATGTCGACCACGTGCCCCTCCATATCCGCATCTGGTGACACCTAATGGCTGAGGATGACATGGCAGCAGTTGGTACCATTGGAGCTCCAAGTCCTGTTCGGACTTTGGTTTGTTTTTGTTGGTTTGTTTGTTTCTTTCTTTCTTTATTAAATCACACTAGCCAACAAAATTTTACTTTTTTCTGACACATCTGGTAAGTATGTGCCTGGTTACCATGGAATCCCAGCTTCTGCAGCATTGCTTCCTTTACATGCTGAAAGCTTATACTTTCACTCTCCCTTTCCCCTTCTGCCTCTCCATTGGATAGTTTTCTTGGTGCTGAACTTGTTTGGAGCTGGTTTATGATTGGGAATTGAGTTTCTATTACTGGCATTTTATCCAACTTTTCATTGAATAAACACGTGGTCCCCATTGTTGGGTTTCACCTGTCACCAATTTTCAAATTCTCTAAAAGTGCGGATCACACAGGGAAGGTCACCCAATGTGGTGTGTGCTCCACCTTTGTGCCTTTACATTTTTGCATACTTCCCTTTAATAAGGTTATATATTCAAAACCCAACAAGGTAGCCATCGCGTTGTGGGGCAGAGAAGGGACTTGTCGCGTACCTGCACGGTGGTAGCCTTCTGACTATACAGGGATCACACTATTTGTGCTTGAGCTGGAAACTCTCCATATATGCCAAGGAGTATGACTGGTGCATGGGACTCTGAGCAATGAATTATTGGCCAGGTAGCTGTTGCTGAGGCTGGATGGCGCCTGTAGGTAACAGAATTCGGTGTACCTGTGTTGTAATCCAATTAATGTCTGTGACTTTCAGATCCCCGGAAATCTG
This sequence comes from Schistocerca gregaria, assembly GCF_023897955.1. NCBI lineage: Eukaryota > Metazoa > Arthropoda > Insecta > Orthoptera > Acrididae > Schistocerca > Schistocerca gregaria. The sequence goes on from NC_064926.1 coordinate 131,125,691, forward strand.
ACATTTAAACATGTCATAGTTCAGTCGCAATAAGTTACTTCATGTTGTTATATACCTAATTGAAATCAATGTAACATGTACCATTATGCAGCAGCACATGTTTCAGACATCACTTTGCAGTAGTTGATGTAAAACGTGCACTGATCATTTTTATAGTTAATGCCCACAGCTGCCATTACTTCTTGTACATCATTGGAAAATACCATGTTCTTTTCACTTTCGAAAAATGGGAGGAATGCAGTTGCGCTAAGTCCTTGTAGACAATTGTTGTAGTCTGAATGTTAGTGGTTCAGCTTTCTTTTGGCAGTTTCAGATTTCTCCCTAGACCATTAAGGTCACACTGTGTTATTTTGTGAATCTTGTGCAAAATCGGGATCTTTCAAAAAATTAGCTATTCAAGGTGATGGTGCAGCACTAGTTTCACTACCACCATTGTCCCTATTACAGTCAGGTGGGACAGGAACAGGCAGTTCGTCTACGTGAGGCACTGGTCCCAGGGCTAACAGTATGTTAGGATATGTTACGGAACAATTTTTTCTTCTTGGAAATACCACATGTTATTGGAGTTCTCATACAGAAGTAATTATCATTTGCATGGTTTGAAGATTCTTGCCAGATTGTGGGTCTAACAAAGTCCATGGAAGATCTTTTAACATTCAATCACAAAAGAAGACTAGACACATGATTTGCCACATACACAAGGAGCCTAGGGCTTGTCCTGATCTGTGATTTCACAGCTAAAGTACCATCTATACGCATGCCTAATACATGGAGTTATTGGCCTCCTTTGCGATTTCAATGTAGCCTGTCCGCAAATGTAGCAAAAATTGCACTGTTTACTCATCTGCAAGTTGTATTGAATCCCATGAATTATGATGACCACATGCACTAACTACACTTCACTAACATGTTCTTCCAGCACACGAAGAAAACAGTTTTTCACAGAGTGAAACTGTGCTTAAATGAAATGTACTCCACACCCTTCCCCTTTATCTTCCCTTTGTTGCTACAGTCAAAGGCTAAATGTAGCGACAAAAAACCTACAGCTATTGTTGTCTGAAACATCATCACTATCTACTGTCTGTGGAATTTTTAAGTCTGTATGGGGAAGGATTGACAATGAATGCTAATAAAATGTAATTAAACAATGGAAAATTGAGGATGGACTACAACAGTGTAATGAAAAGGAAAGTTGCTACTCACCATATAATGGAAAAGCTGAGTTGCGGATAGGTACAATAAAGACTGTCACAAATAAAGCTTTCAGCCAGTAAGGCCTTCATCAAAAATAAACACACACACACACACACACACACACACACACACACACACACACACACACACACACACACACACACACACACGGGCGGGCGGGCGGGCAGACTGCAGTCTCAGGCAACCTGAAGCCACATTGCAAGCAGTAGCACCAGTGCATGACGGGAGTGGTGACTGGGTGGGGGTAAGGAGGAGGCTGGGGCAGGGAGGGAGAGGGATAGTAGGGTGGGGTGGCTGACGGTGAAGTGCTGCTCGGGAGCCTACAGGGATGAGGTGGACAGTGAGTGGGGCAGCTATGTGCAGTAGGGAGGTTAGACAGTGGGCAGGGGAGAAGTGGGGAGGGGGTGGGGTAGTGGAAGAGGAGATAAGTAAAAACACTGTGTGTGATGGTGGAATGAGGGCTATGTAGGGCTGGAATGGAAATAGGGAAGGGGCTGGATGGGTGAGGACAATGATTAATGGTTGCAGCCAGGAGGATTACGGGAACATAGGATATATTGCAGGGAAAGTTCCCACCTGCACAGTTCAGAAAAGCTGGTGTTGGTGGGAAGGTCCATATGGTAAGGGTTATGAAGCTGTCGGCGTATTGCACTTTCACTGAATGGAGCAGTCAGTACTGACTCTGACACAATTACAAACCGCTTAGCGGAGCATTTTGCTCAGTTTCACTTCTGTGAATTGCACACTGGCCTGCTGCTCCCTGAAAGAGTGGTTGGAATGTCGGAGCCTTTAATTCCTCATACGCCACTCTGAATCATACGATGCTCTGTTCAGTGAGTGGGAATTCCAAAGTGCCCTAGCCGCTTGCCTTTATATGGCTCCCAGGCCAGATCGCATCCACTGTCAGATGCTCGAAACAACTCTCGGTGGGCTGACAGCGACACCACCTAGACATTTTCAACCGTGTCTGGGTTGAGGGCAAGTTCCCGTCGCAATGGCGGGAAAGTGTCATAATCCCCATGTTGAAACCTAGCAAGAACCCACTGGAGGTGGACAGCTACCACCCCATTAGCCTCACCAATGTTCTCTGCAAGTTGCTCGAACACATGGTGAGCTTGAGGTTGAGTAGACTACTTGAGTCTCGGGGCCTTCTAGCTCCGTCTCAGGGTGGGTTCCATAAGACCCGCTCTGCCACCTATAATCTGGTGTGCCTGGAGTCTACCATCCGTACGGCCTTGGCCCGCCGGCAGCATCTGGTCGCCATCTTTTTTTGACATGCGGCAGGCATACAACATGACATGGCGACATCACATCCTCTCTATGCTTCATTCTTGGGGTCTTCGGGGTCCGCTCCCGATTTTCATACAAAATTTTGTGTCGCTTTGTTCCTTCAGTGTGCAAGTTGCAGCCTCCCATAGTTCCTCCTGAGTTGGGTATCGCAAGAATCTGTCTTAATTGTCTGCCTCTTTTTGATTGCAATTAATGGGCTTGCTGCGGTAGTGGGAACATCTGTCTTACCTTCCTTGTATGCCGATGACTTCTGCCTATACTATAGCTCCACTGGCATTGCAGCTGCTGAATGGCAGCTGCAGGGTGCTATCCGAAAGGCACAGTCTTGGCCTGTAGTGTGTGGCTTCCAGATTTTGGCTGCCAAGACCTGCGTTATGCATTTCTGCTGGCGACGCACTGTTCACCCTGAGCCATGGCTTTATTTTCATGGCAAACCTCTTGCTGTGGTGGAGACGTATCAGTCTTTGGAATTGGTTTTCGATACCCGGTTGACTTGGTTGCCTCATATTTGACAGCTTAAACAAAGGTGCTGGCAGCATCTTAATGCTCTTCGATGCTTGAGTCACACCAGCTGGGGTGCCGATCGGTCTACCCTTTTACGGCAGTACCAGGCGTTAATTCAGTCCCGTGTAGATTATGGGAGCCTGGCTTATGGCTCGGCATCCCCTTCCGAATTGCAGTTGCTGGAGCCCATCCTACACAGTGGAATCTGACTCGCCACTGGAGCTTTCTGGACAAGCCCTTTCAACAGCATACTTGGGGAGGCAGGTATCCCTCCATTGTGGTTCCGGTGCCAATGATTACTAGCCACTTGTGCTACACACATTTGTAGCTTGCCTGGGCATCCCAATTATCATCTCCTGTTTCCTCAGTCGGTCGTCCATTTTCTGGAACGGTGGCCCCGGTCAGGTTGTACAATTTGCGGTTCACTTCAGAGCTCCTCTCTCGGCTTGAGGTTTTCCATCTTCCATCTCTTTTTCCGGGCCCCTCTGCATATACCCCCATGGTGTGTGCCCCGCCCGTGCCTTCGGCTGGATTTGGCACAAGGCCCAAAGGACTGAGTCCCTCCTGAGGCTCTCTGCCGCCACTTTCTTCCAATCCTTGCCGCGTTCCAAGGCTGTGATGTTGTCTATATTGACGGTTCAATGGTTGCTGGTCATGTTGGTTATGCTCTTACTCTAGGGGATCATTATGAACAACACTCATTGCCGGCTGGCTGCAGTGTTTTCACTGCTGAGCTGGTCTCCATTTCTCGCGCCCTAGAGTATATCTGCTCCTGCTCAAGTGAGTCCTTCGCTATGTGTAGTGACTCCCTTAGCAGTTTACGAGCTGTCAACCAGTGTTTCCTTCGCTCTCGTCTGGTGATGGCTATCCAGGAGTGCCTCCATACTCTTGCCCGTTGCGGCAACTCTGTGGTCTTTGTGTTGACCCCGGGTCATGTAGGCATCCTGGGTAATGAACGTGTTGACATGCTGGCCAAACCCCCCAGGGGGTCAACAACTCTTTTGTGGATACGTGCGTAGCGAGCATGGGACCTCGAGCTAATGTGGCCCTCCTTCCTTTCCGGGCTGCATACCTTCCTTTTCCGCATCCTTCACCATCCCCCATCTTCGCCCCCTCCCACCTCCACCTCTTTCCTTCCCTTTCTCCCCCTCTCAAAGTATGTTTTTGTGCCTAAGCCCGGAGATGGACACTCGAAAATGTAACACATTCTTTGCTTTCTCTGCTTGCAAGTCTTCATCCTTCCTTTGTCCTTCTCTTTTCCTTACATCTTCTCTTTACTCTTTCTCGGCTGTGGCATTTGACCCCTCTCTTCTTTCCTTTACCTTTCTTTGTTTTTCTCTTTCTCTTTTTTCCTCTCTGTGCGTGTCTGAAGACGTCCCATGCATTCCCATGCGTAGCCAGTGATGGGGTAACGTGTAATTCCCCACCCAGGGTAGACAGGTAGGAATCGTATGTACCCCCTGGTAATGGCCAGGCCCAGGGAGGGGTGATTACCTGAGCTGATACCTTCCGAAAGTGCCAATTGGTCCCTCTGTCTGTTCCTTGAGAGGTGTGAACAATCACCTAAGGCGGGAGTGCCCTCAGAGAGGGGCCCCACAAGGGAGGAGCATGCCATCGGAGATGCCGGTAGTCGTGGGGGATACTTCCGCAATGGTTTCCTCATCTTCTTCTATGTCTGCTCACAAGCGTAAGTTCAATGACTCTCAGCCACAGACAGTTCTTCCATCGTTGCCACAGTTCCTTGTTGCGGCCACTCCGTGGTCTTTGTTTGGACCCCAGGTCATCTCGGCATCCCGGGCAATGAGCGGGTTGACACGCTGGCTAAAAAGCCAGTGAGTTCACCGGCTCTGGAACTCGGCCTTATGGAGTGTGATCTCCTGTCACTTTTGCGCCAGAAAGTGCTTGGTGCCTGGGGTGACAAGTGGCGCACCCTGCCCACACCCAACAAACTTCGGGCGGTGAAGAAGACGACCAGTGTGTGGCGCTCCTCCATGCGGGCCTCTCGGAAGGTCACTGTCGTCCTCTGCCGGCTGCGCGTTGGCCACACGTGGCTGACGCACGGCCATTTGTTGCGCCGGGAGGACCCACCGCTATGTCGCTGCGGGGCAGCTCTGACGGTGGTCCACATTTTGGTGGACTGCCCGCTTTTAACAGGACTCAGGCAGACGTTTGCGCTGCCTGATACCCTCCCTGCCCTTTTATGTGATGACATTGCTATGGCGGACCTCGTGTTGAGTTTTATTCGGGCAGGGGGTTTTTATCGTATGATTTGAGTGTTTGTCCTTTTATTTCCTGTATTGACTTGGGCCTTTGGCCTGTGGTTTTAAACTGTGGGTTTTAATGTCATTTGGTGGTTGGCTTTTCCTTATTTTTATGGTCGGCCAACCACCTTCACACTCGGTGTGATTTTAGTTCCGTTTGTCTGGTCTTTGTCTTTCTTGTATTGTGTTGTCCCTTGTCTCAGTTCTCCGTTTTTAACGACTGACAGTTTTTATTTCGTGTGATTTTATCGTGGAACAAGGGACCGATGACCTTAGCAGTCTGGTCCCTTCAATCCCACACCCAACCAACAGTTCCTTGTTGTTTCTCGGTCTGACGGTCACGACTTCTCCATGGTCAACCCTTTCGTTATTCAGAAAGGTGTCAATGCAATTGCAGGTTCTTTAAAGTCTTGTTCCAGATTACAAAATGGCACCTTGTTGTTGAAAAAAGTCAGTGCCCTCCAGGCCCAAGAATTGCTGCATACTTCACTGCTACACACCTTCCCTGTCCGGGTGGAAGCGCACCGCACTTCAAATTCCTCACATGGGGTCGTTTATACCCGCTCCCTCAATGGATTGTCCGATGAGGAAATTAAACACTACCTGTCTGCCCAGGGCGTAACGGCTGTTCATAGTCATGAAAAGGGTTGACACGAACATCGTTCCAACCTGTACTGTATTCTTGACATTTGACAGAGTTCAACTTCCATCGAACATCAAAGCGGGCTAGGAGATAATTTCTGTTCGCCCTTACATCCCAAACCCTACGCGTTGCTATCGGTGTCAGCGGTTCAATCATACCAGCCAGTCCTGTTCCGATCCGGCCAAATGTGTTACGTTTGGCAAGGATGCCCATGAGGGTGCTTGTCCGCCTCCATCCCCTCGTTGCATCAACTGTATGGGTGACGACACTGCTTCCTCTCAAGATTGCCCCATTTTTAAAGACAAAAAGCTTATTCAGGACATCAGAGTGAAGGAAAAGGTGTCGACCTTAGCTGCTCGAAAATTATTCGCTAGTTGAAAGCCCACTGTGCCTCACGTAAATACTGCACTGTCCTTGCCTCTTCTCAGCCAACAAAGGAGGGGGCCATGCAGACTTGTGATCTCACCTTTAGTGCTACAGTCGTCAGATCGGCCAGCGCAAAGATCGCCCATTCAACCTCTCCACTTTTGCCTGCTCACTCTAAGGCTCACCCTTCATCGGATTCTGCAAAATCTCGAGCCCAAAAGTCAGACACCCGGACTTTCAAAAAAGAGCCTACATGTGAAGATTTTTTATGTACCCCAAATTCACAACCATCAGTTCCTCCTCCATCTAAACATCCTGCTTCCAAGAAGGCTAATAAGAAACCCAGTTGCTCTCCTTCTCCACCACGGCATTTCTCATCTACAGCACCACCTGGCGGTAGCTGCCCTCGGCCGTCTTGTGTGTCACCGAGGCGCACTGCTGGCGGCCGATCAACCAGCCGATTGCTGGTGGCAGGAGCTGCTCCTGAACAACCTATGGATCAGCTGACTGCCTTTCCACACTGTCGCAAGTTCTGAGCTGTCGTTGAGTTGAGCTCAGCCTTGGTCACATTCTTCCATTTTCTGTCCACCCTATGTCCATTATCCATTGGAATATATGCGGCATTTGAGCCAATCGGGATGAATTGTCGATCCTCTTACGATCTTACTCACCGGTCACCTTCTGTCTTCAGGAAACAAAGCTGCATCCCCACGACCACTTTGTTTTCCCCATCAGTCCGATTTGATCTTCCCTCTGTTGAAGGCACTCCAGCACATGGAGGACTTGCGATTCTTCTCCATGATACTCTCCATTATCACCCAATCTCCTTAAACACTTCCTTTCCAATCTGTCGCCATCTTCTTGGCCAGCTTCAACCCTCCCCCCTCTCTCCATTTGCTGGTTGGGGACTTTTATGCCCCCCCCCCCCCTTTTTGGGGATCTCCACAACCTTGTCCGCATGGCTCACTATTGATAGACATCTTCCACCAAGTAGATCTTGTTTGCCTCAACACTGAGGACCTTACATTTTTGTCTGCCTCCATGACAAATTTCTCATATTTGGACCTTTCGGTCAGTACTGTTCCGCTAGCTCGGCGCTTCGAATGGTTCGCCCTTGCTGATACACACTCAAGTGACAACTTTCCATGTGTCCTTTGATTGCAGCCACACCTGCCATATATGCGCTCTGGGCTCACTGTCGTGCATGATACATTAGTGGACCCCATCGCAATTTCTAACTCATTGGGTCAAGACTTTGCTGAGATTTTGAGCTCTTCAAATTACCCGCCAGCATTTCTCCTGAAATAATGTGCTGCTGAAATGCAACCTCTTGCCTTCTCCTATCAAAATTGCAAAAGCTACAACACTGTTTTCTCCATGTGGGAACTCTAACATGCACTTTTCTTCTCACTATTCCGCCCCAGGACCGGATGGTATCCACATCCAAATGTTGCTGCATTTACCATACCATAGTCTTTGTTACCTCGTTTGCCTTTATAATCGAATTTGGACCAACTTTACTTTTCCCAGACGGTGGCGGAAAGCTATCTTCGTTCCTGTTCTGAAACCTGGAAAGGACAAACAACTCCCCTCTAGCTATCACCCCATTTCTCTCACGAATAGTGTATGTAAGGTTTTGGAGCGTATGATGAATTGCCGTTTAGCCTGGTGGCTGGAGTCCCGAAGTCTTCTAACAGCATTGTTCTGCAGTTGACCATCTTGTTTCCCTCTCCACTTATGTCATGAATAATTGTCTCTGGAAGCGCCAAACGGTAGCAATATTTTTTGATCTGGAGAGAGCATACGATACCTGTTGGAGTACAGGCATCCTCCGCACACTGTTCTCTTGGGAGTTTCGAGGTCGGCTGCCACATTTTCTTTGCGAATTTATGGCAGAGCGCACATTTAGAGCGCGGGGAACACTACTCTCTCCCTTACTTTCTCCCAAGAAAACGTGGTACCCCAGGGCTCTGTGCTGAGTGTTGTACTGTTTGCCATTGCCATAAATCCCATTATGAATTGTCTCCTTCCTGATGTCTCGGGCTCCCTCTTTGTCGACAATTTTGCCATCTACTACAGCTCTCAACAGACCAGCCTTCTTGAACGACATCTTCAAGGATGTCTCGATCGCCTCCACTCTTGTAGCATCGAAACCGGCTTCCGCTTTTCTCCCAGTAAGACTGTGTTAATTTTTGGCATTGTATGGAGTTTCTTCCACCTCCCTTACATCTAGGACCTGTCAACCTTCCGTTTTCGGACGTCGCTAAGTTCTTGGGTTTTATGTTTGACAGAAAACTGTGCTGGTCCTCCCACGTTTCCTATCTTTCGGCTCACTGTCTGCGATCCCTCAACACCCTCTGTGTCCTGAATGGTACCTCCTGGGGAGCGGAGTGAGTGGTCCTCCTCTGCCCCTATCGTGCCTTAGTGCGATTGAAATTGGACCATGGAAGCATAATTTACTCCTCTGCTCAGCCGTCTATTCGTCGTCGTCTCGACACAATCCATCACCGTGGATTACATTTAGTGTGTGGAGCTTTTTACACCAGCCCTGTGGAAAGCCTTTATGCTGAGACTGCTGAACCCCGCTGTCCAATCGGCGAGCTGTCCTCCTGTGTTATGCTAGCCATTTGTCTTCCATGCCTGCTAATCCGGCCTATGACTTTTTTTTCGACGCCTCCTTGGATTTAGGGTATGCAGGCTGCCCTTCCTCCCTACTACCACTGGGAGTCCGCTTCCGTCAACTGCTCCATTCTCTTTCCTTCCACTTTCTTAAAACTTTCTTGACAACTTGGCGTACAGCACCACCTTGGCTCTATCCCCGGACCTGCCTGCTCCGTGACCTTTGTCAGTTTCCCAAGGCTGGTACGCCTTCACTTGTTTATCGTCGGTCATTTGCTGCTCTATGCGCACACATGAAGGATGCCACATTTATTTACACTGATGGCTCAAAAACATTGCTAGGTGTTGGGAGTGCCTATGTTGTTGGCGACACCCCAAATAGATTTCGGCTTCCCGACCAGTGTTCGGTTTATACTGCGGAGCTTTACACTGTTCAGATTCTCTCAGCTCTCTCCTCAATCACCAAGCTCTCTACCCTGTCCACCCTCTGGTCCACCGGATTCAGGACTTGCTCCACTTGGGGGCGTCACTGCGGTGTTCCTCTGGATCCCAGGACACGGTGGCATCTATGGAAATGAGGCGGCCGATATAGTGGCCAAGGCAGCAGCCTCTCTTCTTCGGCCAGCTATTCGCATGATTCCTTTCGCCGATCTACGGAGTGTTTTATGTCGTTGTGTTGCTTTTTTATGGTACGCACATTGGTCAACACTTCCCAATAATAAATTGTGGGACGTGTAAGCTCTTCCCTGTGCTTGGACCTCTTCCTGCCAAACGCGTCGTCTGGAGGAAGTAATTTTAACTAGACTCCAGATAGGGCACTGTGTTTTTAGCCATTGACATCTTTTAAGTGGTGATCCTCCCCCACTCTGTCCCCACTGGTCTCAGCTGTGGATGGTAAGACACCTTTTACTTGAGTGCCCCTATTTTACTCCGTTACGCGCCCGTCTACAGCTGTTGCCTGATATATCTTCCATTTTAGCAGGTGACACACGCCCAGCCGATCGTGTTCTCGAGTTTTAATGCCAGTGACATGTCAGTCATTTGAAGCTCTATCTTGGGGACAACCAACTCCATTCTATAGTGGTTTTTAATGCTTTCCTTCTGTTTTAGTTTCTCCAATTTTTTGAGTTTTGTTCCCATTGCTGCTGGTTTCCAGTTTTTTTAATCGCAGACTGGGCAACAATGACCGTAGCAGTTTTGCACCCAAAGGAGAGAGAGAGAGAGAGAGAGAGAGAGAGAGAGAGAGAACGCTGGCCAAACAGGCTGTCGGTGCACCAAATTGGAGATTGGAGGTTCGGAGAGTGACCTCAAGTCAGTTTTGCGTCAGAAGGTACTTTGCACAGGGAGTGAAGAATGGCGTGCCCTTCCTTCACCCAACAAACTTCGGGCCATCAAGGAGGCTACCGTTGCGTGGTGCTCCTCCTTGTGTGTCTCTCGCAAGGACTGTATTGTCTTCTGCCGGCTGTACATTGGCCACACCTGGATAATACATAGCTATTTACTGTGCCATGAGGACCCACCTTTGTCGCTGAGGGTCAGCTTTCACTGTGGTCCACATCTTGTTGGACTGCCTGCTTTTAACTCTGCTCAGACAGATGTTTGAGCTGCCTGATACGCTTCCTGCACTTTCATCAGATGATGTGATGGCAGATTTAGTTTTGAGTTTCATTCGTGCAGGGGGTAATTTTTTTAGTCTGGTCTTTGGCCTACGATATTAGACTGGGGTTTTTAGTGTGTGTCTTTGTGGTTGGCCTTTATTTTTTTGGTTTCTATGGTTGGCTAACCACTGTCACACTCAATGTGATTTTAATTCCTTTTGTCTGGTCTCCGAGGCTTTCTTGTCCTGTGTCGTCTCTTGTCATCTCCATTGTTTGTTTTTTATTTCTTGAGGGTTTCAAGTTCATGGAAAGAGGGACCGTTGGCCCTAGTAGTCTGGTCCCATCAATCCCACAAACCAGCCAACCAATCTCAGAGATTTTTTTATGGCCTTGAAGTACAGTATTGAGTTTGGTACTCCAACAGGAAATGATGGATTGACAATACTACCTGACAGTTTGGCAGCAAGATTCTGTTGATAGATGTTGTAAAATTAACTAACTTGATTAGTTTGAACACACTGGCTGAATCTGGTTATCTACAGCTCTAGACACTGAAATAAAATGTTTCTACTTCTGATTTTCTCATGTACTTGTCATAGAGGTGAAGTGTGCAGGCTTTAGGTAATGTACTACAGACAGTGAGAGTGCTTGGACTCTGATAGAAGACAGCATTGATCTTATATTTTGATAACTTGTGCACAGACAAACTAAATGCATTCCAGTGTAATTTTCATCTTAAGACTAAAAATTTTGAAAATTTGATTTCTGCACCAAACTTTTAACGATATGTAACTGGTCACCAATTTTGACAGATAAATAATCCTTCATGCAGGACTAAGTCAACAGAGGAAAATCTAGACTGTTTTTTATTTAGAGAAAAAGAACCTTGCCTTTCTTATTCTTGCATTGGTAGTATGCCCATTTTTACTTTTGTGCAGTTTTTAACTATTCTTTCTGAAAAACTGTACTCAATTGCTGCCTTTTTGCAGGCATGGTAGGATACATAGAAGTAAAAATCTGAAGTTTTTGAGCACAATTTGAAATACAGAAGTTTTGCTCTAATTCATCAAGAAAATCAGTGAAATCTCTGCAGTTGTGGCAACTGTGCAACTAAGGAGTATTAAATCCACCAACTGAAGAAATTTGCTGATCACCAGTGTGTTTACTAGCTTAGTTTACATTTCTGAATCCTGCAGCCTCACCAAAACTTCAGTGGTGGGACACCAAAAAAAGTTGTTTCTGTATTCATTTTGATACATCAGTATCACTGTCAGATTAAATTGTGAAGCAGTAAGAAATGTGAGGTTTAGTTCTCTAGGGCAATCTGTGCACAACTTTAAGCCAAGAGCAATACCATCTGAAAATCTACAAAAACTTATCAACTGTGCATTGACTAACCAACCTCAAGCCTGTTTGAGTCCAATGATATGGCTTCAAAAAGGTATTAACAACAAATCTTTACAGAAGCTCCAGTTTTATCAAAATTTTGATGCAAACAAAACATTAATTTTCATAAAATTTCAAATTTGCATGAATTTTTCAATGTTTTGTGTAATGATTGAAACTTCAAGATAATTTCAGTATGTTTCCTAATGTATGTGTGTGTCAACAGACAACATTCTTGTGAATTCAACTGGTGCACTTGTATTGTTCAGCAGCATCAAAATTACTAGGTTCTATGATGACATCTCAAAAGATACTTTGCTCTGTAAGCTGAAGTAGCCAGTTCAGGAGCAGCACTGTGTTAAGTGTTCACATTTGCTATTCCTCACAGCATATTTGATGCAAGGGTGTTCCCAACTCTGTGTAATACCTTAGTATCAAATTAAAATTGAGTATTCTAGAATAAAACTTTAACTATAGTGGTTGTACAAAAATTATTCAAAAATATTCAAATAAAAATTCATATTGTTAGTTTATTTGGATATATAAAATTAAATAACAAAGCAGTTTATTGATGCATAAGTTTCACACAGAGGCCACACTTAACTATTATGTAATGTTATCCAAAAAATAACAAAAAATTCAGAATGTCGCACACAATGTATAACTTACCTACTCAGATGGATGCAACACTGTACATATTGCGTATCTATAGCTAAAAAGTTTTGAATTACAATTGATAAGTTTTGGAAATCTACATATTTAATTTAGACAAAACATGCAGTCTAGACCAGCTGACCAGTAAGCATTGAATGGCCCATGTTATAAATTAATTTAAAAAATCAGTGACGCTTGCAGTACTTAAGAGTTAACATTTTATTTTTATTCTAAACATTCGCAAGACTCAAAAGCGTTAAGATATCGACCCACACTGGCCAACACCAAAACCCTTAGAGAAACAGGAAGTATATTTAGCAAATTCTGTATTTTATATTATATTTAGCAAATTCTATATTTAAGTGAATAAATATATCATAAATGAAAAAAATGAATGTCCAAAAGCACTTTAAAGTACATGGCAAGCAGCTTGTTGAGCTGTGCCTCTGCGTTTCTTTCAGCTGCTATTTCCAGTTGTCTTGCTCTGTATGGGTCATGTAGTCTCTTCCATTGGGTCATCTGATAATTTGATTTAATTTTCTTCATTATATGTTCTTACCATGCATTCTATTTATCTATACAAGATGAGGTTTTATTTCTTATAAAAACATACTTACTGCCTAAAGTTTTATTAGAAAATTTTTGAGAAGTAATCAAATGTGATTCAAGTCAGTCCTGCAAAATTTTGAATTATCACTTTAGATGCTCATAAGCACGAACACTGCAATAACTAAAGGTTGCCACTTAAATCTTTATTTCATGTGTCACGTGTGGTCAGAAACAATCTGCAAAGCTGGTGAGGGTGTAGCAAGATAGATTGTGTGGAGAAACAATTGTTGGAATTTTTTTTTTTTTTTTTTTTTTTTTTTTTTTTGTACATTGGACCATCTTAGAGTTAAGCATTGAAGTTAGCCAATCAGTCCATTTCTTGTGCAAATTCAATCAGGCCACCAGATACATTGTCGGTAAATGTGTTCTTCGTTAGGTTTCCTAAACCCGAAAAAAGAGTGAGACAAAAATTGGAGATGGATGATGGTAGGGATTGAATCTTAGGCTGAACAGGCTCATGCACTATCTGCTACACTATGAGGCAACTAACTATAATTGTACATTGTGGACCACTTGAGTTTGCCTGATTGATGAACTCCAATGCTAATTAACTTGGAAGGGGTACAATATATCGAATTTTTTTCCTTAGCAGTTACTTCTTTGGACACCCTACCAACAACACCCTGTCATGCTTTTCAGGCTATTCCTGACCAAAATTGCAGCTTACAGATCTGTCAAACTGTGCTAGCTATTCTCCTACAGGTTAACACAAAGAAACATTGTCATTCTGTCTCAAATGAATCAGAAAAATGACAAAAAGGCAACCCCTCAGCTCAGATTTGGTATGTGTGGTTCTTTATATGTATAATGACGGGTTTAAAATTTCAAACCTAGAAAGCCTGATTTTCAGCCTAAAATAGTAAAAAAATCCATCCAAGGCTGTCACGTATTCAATGAATAGTTTTAATTTTATTTAGTTTCTCTGAAACTGGAATAGGAAAGATGAGAAATATTCCATACCTGTGTAAAACTTTATGCAGACTTCAAATATTGTATCGTATTTGTTGTAATCACATTGTAAAAGGTCATTTGAGCCTTCAAAATGGACATATTACTTTTAAAAGAAAGTCTCCAATGCAAATTATGCATTTGTGTGTGTAGATGTATTGTCATGGTATCGCGACTGGTATCATTGGAAACAGAAGAGAATTTCGTTTGAAACCCCAAAAATCATTGGGGAAATATCACTAATACTCATAAAAAACCCTATTTGGGGAATGTTAACAAATTAATGAACTTTAACACACAGAAACAAAAATTTATTCAAAATTGAGCCTATAAAGTAATCTAAAAACCAAATTAGCTAAAAATTATCCTGTTTCTCATTTATCAATTTTTGGCACACTACTGAAATTTGATATTGCCTGTTGTCATTGGTTGTTATAATATATTAAATATATTTTTAAATATGGCCAATAAAAAGATACTGATGGGCCTGCTGGATGCACAAATGTCATCCCCTTGATCTAAATTTATAACTTCAATAGTACCAATACACCATTTAGACTTACATTTGTAGTAAACTAAAAAATTTGCTCTGAAGAAATCTGCAGCAGGTGTTTCCACATCAGAAAAGTTGTAAAACATTGATAACTCCTTTCGCAGCCAGAGTATTAGTTGATCGTTATTAATTGGTCGAAACTTCTAATGTCAGCCACAGTTTTTGATTTTGTAAATTGCTTTTGCACATTACTTCTTGTAAAGGTTACCTCTTCTTGCAGAGGTTGCCTCTTCTTGCAGAGGTTGCCTCTTCTTGCAGAGGTTGCCTCTTCTTGCAGAGGTTGCCTCTTCTTGCAGAGGTTGCCTCTTCTTGCAGAGGTTGCCTCTTCTTGCAGAGGTTGCCTCTTCTTGCAGAGGTTGCCTCTTCTTGCAGAGGTTGCCTCTTCTTGCAGAGGTTGCCTCTTCTTGCAGAGGTTGCCTCTTCTTGCAGAGGTTGCCTCTTCTTGCAGAGGTTGCCTCTTCTTGCAGAGGTTGCCTCTTCTTGCAGAGGTTGCCTCTTCTTGCAGAGGTTGCCTCTTCTTGCAGAGGTTGCCTCTTCTTGCAGAGGTTGCCTCTTCTTGCAGAGGTTGCCTCTTCTTGCAGAGGTTGCCTCTTCTTGCAGAGGTTGCCTCTTCTTGCAGAGGTTGCCTCTTCTTGCAGAGGTTGCCTCTTCTTGCAGAGGTTGCCTCTTCTTGCAGAGGTTGCCTCTTCTTGCAGAGGTTGCCTCTTCTTGCAGAGGTTGCCTCTTCTTGCAGAGGTTGCCTCTTCTTGCAGAGGTTGCCTCTTCTTGCAGAGGTTGCCTCTTCTTGCAGAGGTTGCCTCTTCTTGCAGAGGTTGCCTCTTCTTGCAGAGGTTGCCTCTTCTTGCAGAGGTTGCCTCTTCTTGCAGAGGTTGCCTCTTCTTGCAGAGGTTGCCTCTTCTTGCAGAGGTTGCCTCTTCTTGCAGAGGTTGCCTCTTCTTGCAGAGGTTGCCTCTTCTTGCAGAGGTTGCCTCTTCTTGCAGAGGTTGCCTCTTCTTGCAGAGGTTGCCTCTTCTTGCAGAGGTTGCCTCTTCTTGCAGAGGTTGCCTCTTCTTGCAGAGGTTGCCTCTTCTTGCAGAGGTTGCCTCTTCTTGCAGAGGTTGCCTCTTCTTGCAGAGGTTGCCTCTTCTTGCAGAGGTTGCCTCTTCTTGCAGAGGTTGCCTCTTCTTGCAGAGGTTGCCTCTTCTTGCAGAGGTTGCCTCTTCTTGCAGAGGTTGCCTCTTCTTGCAGAGGTTGCCTCTTCTTGCAGAGGTTGCCTCTTCTTGCAGAGGTTGCCTCTTCTTGCAGAGGTTGCCTCTTCTTGCAGAGGTTGCCTCTTCTTGCAGAGGTTGCCTCTTCTTGCAGAGGTTGCCTCTTCTTGCAGAGGTTGCCTCTTCTTGCAGAGGTTGCCTCTTCTTGCAGAGGTTGCCTCTTCTTGCAGAGGTTGCCTCTTCTTGCAGAGGTTGCCTCTTCTTGCAGAGGTTGCCTCTTCTTGCAGAGGTTGCCTCTTCTTGCAGAGGTTGCCTCTTCTTGCAGAGGTTGCCTCTTCTTGCAGAGGTTGCCTCTTCTTGCAGAGGTTGCCTCTTCTTGCAGAGGTTGCCTCTTCTTGCAGAGGTTGCCTCTTCTTGCAGAGGTTGCCTCTTCTTGCAGAGGTTGCCTCTTCTTGCAGAGGTTGCCTCTTCTTGCAGAGGTTGCCTCTTCTTGCAGAGGTTGCCTCTTCTTGCAGAGGTTGCCTCTTCTTGCAGAGGTTGCCTCTTCTTGCAGAGGTTGCCTCTTCTTGCAGAGGTTGCCTCTTCTTGCAGAGGTTGCCTCTTCTTGCAGAGGTTGCCTCTTCTTGCAGAGGTTGCCTCTTCTTGCAGAGGTTGCCTCTTCTTGCAGAGGTTGCCTCTTCTTGCAGAGGTTGCCTCTTCTTGCAGAGGTTGCCTCTTCTTGCAGAGGTTGCCTCTTCTTGCAGAGGTTGCCTCTTCTTGCAGAGGTTGCCTCTTCTTGCAGAGGTTGCCTCTTCTTGCAGAGGTTGCCTCTTCTTGCAGAGGTTGCCTCTTCTTGCAGAGGTTGCCTCTTCTTGCAGAGGTTGCCTCTTCTTGCAGAGGTTGCCTCTTCTTGCAGAGGTTGCCTCTTCTTGCAGAGGTTGCCTCTTCTTGCAGAGGTTGCCTCTTCTTGCAGAGGTTGCCTCTTCTTGCAGAGGTTGCCTCTTCTTGCAGAGGTTGCCTCTTCTTGCAGAGGTTGCCTCTTCTTGCAGAGGTTGCCTCTTCTTGCAGAGGTTGCCTCTTCTTGCAGAGGTTGCCTCTTCTTGCAGAGGTTGCCTCTTCTTGCAGAGGTTGCCTCTTCTTGCAGAGGTTGCCTCTTCTTGCAGAGGTTGCCTCTTCTTGCAGAGGTTGCCTCTTCTTGCAGAGGTTGCCTCTTCTTGCAGAGGTTGCCTCTTCTTGCAGAGGTTGCCTCTTCTTGCAGAGGTTGCCTCTTCTTGCAGAGGTTGCCTCTTCTTGCAGAGGTTGCCTCTTCTTGCAGAGGTTGCCTCTTCTTGCAGAGGTTGCCTCTTCTTGCAGAGGTTGCCTCTTCTTGCAGAGGTTGCCTCTTCTTGCAGAGGTTGCCTCTTCTTGCAGAGGTTGCCTCTTCTTGCAGAGGTTGCCTCTTCTTGCAGAGGTTGCCTCTTCTTGCAGAGGTTGCCTCTTCTTGCAGAGGTTGCCTCTTCTTGCAGAGGTTGCCTCTTCTTGCAGAGGTTGCCTCTTCTTGCAGAGGTTGCCTCTTCTTGCAGAGGTTGCCTCTTCTTGCAGAGGTTGCCTCTTCTTGCAGAGGCTGCCTCTTCTTGCAGAGGCTGCCTCTTCTTGCAGAGGCTGCCTCTTCTTGCAGAGGCTGCCTCTTCTTGCAGAGGCTGCCTCTTCTTGCAGAGGCTGCCTCTTCTTGCAGAGGCTGCCTCTTCTTGCAGAGGCTGCCTCTTCTTGCAGAGGCTGCCTCTTCTTGCAGAGGCTGCCTCTTCTTGCAGAGGCTGCCTCTTCTTGCAGAGGCTGCCTCTTCTTGCAGAGGCTGCCTCTTCTTGCAGAGGCTGCCTCTTCTTGCAGAGGCTGCCTCTTCTTGCAGAGGCTGCCTCTTCTTGCAGAGGCTGCCTCTTCTTGCAGAGGCTGCCTCTTCTTGCAGAGGCTGCCTCTTCTTGCAGAGGCTGCCTCTTCTTGCAGAGGCTGCCTCTTCTTGCAGAGGCTGCCTCTTCTTGCAGAGGCTGCCTCTTCTTGCAGAGGCTGCCTCTTCTTGCAGAGGCTGCCTCTTCTTGCAGAGGCTGCCTCTTCTTGCAGAGGCTGCCTCTTCTTGCAGAGGCTGCCTCTTCTTGCAGAGGCTGCCTCTTCTTGCAGAGGCTGCCTCTTCTTGCAGAGGCTGCCTCTTCTTGCAGAGGCTGCCTCTTCTTGCAGAGGCTGCCTCTTCTTGCAGAGGCTGCCTCTTCTTGCAGAGGCTGCCTCTTCTTGCAGAGGCTGCCTCTTCTTGCAGAGGCTGCCTCTTCTTGCAGAGGCTGCCTCTTCTTGCAGAGGCTGCCTCTTCTTGCAGAGGCTGCCTCTTCTTGCAGAGGCTGCCTCTTCTTGCAGAGGCTGCCTCTTCTTGCAGAGGCTGCCTCTTCTTGCAGAGGCTGCCTCTTCTTGCAGAGGCTGCCTCTTCTTGCAGAGGCTGCCTCTTCTTGCAGAGGCTGCCTCTTCTTGCAGAGGCTGCCTCTTCTTGCAGAGGCTGCCTCTTCTTGCAGAGGCTGCCTCTTCTTGCAGAGGCTGCCTCTTCTTGCAGAGGCTGCCTCTTCTTGCAGAGGCTGCCTCTTCTTGCAGAGGCTGCCTCTTCTTGCAGAGGCTGCCTCTTCTTGCAGAGGCTGCCTCTTCTTGCAGAGGCTGCCTCTTCTTGCAGAGGCTGCCTCTTCTTGCAGAGGCTGCCTCTTCTTGCAGAGGCTGCCTCTTCTTGCAGAGGCTGCCTCTTCTTGCAGAGGCTGCCTCTTCTTGCAGAGGCTGCCTCTTCTTGCAGAGGCTGCCTCTTCTTGCAGAGGCTGCCTCTTCTTGCAGAGGCTGCCTCTTCTTGCAGAGGCTGCCTCTTCTTGCAGAGGCTGCCTCTTCTTGCAGAGGCTGCCTCTTCTTGCAGAGGCTGCCTCTTCTTGCAGAGGCTGCCTCTTCTTGCAGAGGCTGCCTCTTCTTGCAGAGGCTGCCTCTTCTTGCAGAGGCTGCCTCTTCTTGCAGAGGCTGCCTCTTCTTGCAGAGGCTGCCTCTTCTTGCAGAGGCTGCCTCTTCTTGCAGAGGCTGCCTCTTCTTGCAGAGGCTGCCTCTTCTTGCAGAGGCTGCCTCTTCTTGCAGAGGCTGCCTCTTCTTGCAGAGGCTGCCTCTTCTTGCAGAGGCTGCCTCTTCTTGCAGAGGCTGCCTCTTCTTGCAGAGGCTGCCTCTTCTTGCAGAGGCTGCCTCTTCTTGCAGAGGCTGCCTCTTCTTGCAGAGGCTGCCTCTTCTTGCAGAGGCTGCCTCTTCTTGCAGAGGCTGCCTCTTCTTGCAGAGGCTGCCTCTTCTTGCAGAGGCTGCCTCTTCTTGCAGAGGCTGCCTCTTCTTGCAGAGGCTGCCTCTTCTTGCAGAGGCTGCCTCTTCTTGCAGAGGCTGCCTCTTCTTGCAGAGGCTGCCTCTTCTTGCAGAGGCTGCCTCTTCTTGCAGAGGCTGCCTCTTCTTGCAGAGGCTGCCTCTTTCCCGTAGAAGAAAAAGGAGTAATTTTTACAAGAATGTATTTTAGAAAATTTTTCTGCTGTAAAACTAGAACGTTTTTCTAGGCTCAGAAATTTGCTTCTTGTATGGTCTTTGTAAACTGGTCTTCATCGCCATCTGTTTCACACTGCCCCAGATACCATCACAGATGATTTCCCATGACTTGTTGCAAAGAAAGGCCATGTAGCAGTGATTCCCAAATCCACCCCATACTGATACAAATTAAAAAATATTTCAATTTTTGTATTGAACACTGCACTCATCTGTAAAGTACTCTTATTTGACTAACAATAGGACAGCAATGCTTAGTTGACTACACAATTTTTGACTGAATTTATAGACAAATGCAACATCATAATTTAAATCAAGAGATTCACAATATAATGATAAACAACATTATTTTTTCAGTATCAGGATTTTTGTAGTGTTCAACGGAAGGATGTATAGTGCATGACGTTCAGTTCTAGTGGCAGCTTTGTGCTCAGACTTGTAGCACAAAATCATCATTTTCAGCAAAATCCATTAATACTAGTGCTTCACTTCTGTTTGTATTACATATTTTTCTCTTATTCAAATACACAGCTTGACTTTTGTAAAAAAAAAAAAAAAAAAAAAAAAAAAAAAAAAAAAAAAAAGTGGAACTAAAGTTTGTAGTTTAGGTACTAATATATCTGTATATTCATTAAATTAATTCTGTCAACTGATACCCTCTGACAGAATTTTATTTCATCACCTTCCTCAAGCTGGAATTTAGTTTGTGTAATTTGTGAAATTTGTTAGAGGAGGACATTGACACAAATTCTTAACATGCAATTTGCTTAAATACTGCAATCTTAAGTTACTAAGTATTGGACACTTCTGAGCATGAACTTTCTTAACATCCTAAACATCATAAAAATTCCTTACAAGTAATATAGTTTCATGAAGTAACTTTCTGTCTTGCTTTGGGAAGGCAGTGAACAGATTCCTTTCACATTAATGATCTTGCTAACTTAATACACCATTCATTTTGATACACTGAAAGTTGATGAATTTTTTTCCTTTGTGTATTATGGTTTAGCAAAAGTAGGAATAACATACTTTTTTTTGCCTCCATACAGTTGGTAATTTTTTTGTTTATTAATCCAATCTCTCTGTAATTGGCATTTTGTTTTTAATCACTTTTTCTAGCTGTACTTTCGGAGATGTAATTACTGCCTGTTCTTAATTTTTCTTCTGGAATGTGAAGCATAATAGCCACTTGCCTTAGGAGATTTTGCCTAGCTGCCTTTAGTTTGTTTCCTGTGACTTACATCTTGGTGTGGAGCTAGCGAATGCATTTTCATCTATACCTGTTAAATTTGTATTACGTTTATCCATTTCCTCTGTCTCCTGCTGCTCTCATTTTGCACAGTCTCCATGGGTCATAGTCTTCATTTCAGTTTTTTTCATCTCTGCCCCCTGTTTGCCTCCATTTGGTCTGGACTTGAAATTTCACTTGAGACATGTTTAAGGCCTGTGGAATGCAGCTTCTGCTCTGGAATTACAGTGGGCCTGACATGTAATACCTCACGGATCTGTCTACCAACGTAAAGTGTGTGCCTTTTAAATGCATCACAACACCACACATGAACACCACTTTCGTAATGGTCCAGGCACTATATTTTATGGGATAGAAAACATGTTTAAATTACCATGTTGCTCATTTCCAGTTCACCAAAGCAACAGATAATTCCATATGTTAATAAATGTGGTAGATGCTAGTCACAAGAGGTGAATATAGTCTTATGGCACTTTTCTTGCAGAAAAGCACCAGTGCTATTAGTTAGGTAACTTTTGCCATCTACAGGTCTACTTGCTATACTCACCCATTTTTTAAAACTGGGGTTTAGTTCATGAACTACAGTAAATCAATCCTGCTGCCTTTTAAGCATTCAATTGTAGTTTATTAGTGTAACCCATGGAAATTATAAAAATGTATGTATGTATGCCCCACATCTCTTCCTAAATCACTGGACTGATTTCAACCAAACTTGGTACACACATCACTTACTGTGTGGTAAGATCTGATATTTGAGAATGAAAAAACTTAGTGACTTGCTACAAACTTTACATCTAATTTCAAACCTCCACAAAACTTTTTCTGGTGGACAACCCCCACAAAATGACATAAGGAAAAAAGTTTCACCTACTACACTTCAGCTGTTCATGTTGTAAAACTGCCACATGAGGTATGACAATTTATTACTTCTCTGCTACTAACTGTATTCATGAAACATTTTGTGGGCAGTATTCATGTATACCACTGGATGTACCAACAAAACTGTATCATTGTAGAACACATTTTTCATGAGATATGATGTGATAAAGATGGAGCTATGTGAAAACAATAATGCAAGACCAAATTCACTAGGGATACAGGTGAAATAAGGTACGAAGATGTGTGAAATATGTTAAACAATGTGAAATATGTATACTCCGGCAAAGCTGCAGACAAGAAGCTCCTCCTAATCCTCTGGTTAGATTTCAGCCAATCTTGGTACACATATTATCTGGAAAGAAATATTGTGGGGGGGGGGGGGGGGGAGAGGGAGGGAGATAAGAACCAGCAACCTCAAATTAACCAGCATATGGGTGAGGGAGTGGGGGAAGATGACATGGACACGGAGGTGGGTCAGGAGGAAGACACAATGAGGGGAGGGGGAAATGGTCAAAGGAAGGCAAGAGTAGTAGCTGAACAGAGAGAAGGTGGAGGTAGAGGAGGAGAGTATGAGGAGGACAGTGGAGTGATGGAGAAGAGGAAGTGAACAAAGAAAGGTAAGAAATGGTCAGATAGAGGGATTAGGGGAGAAAAAGGGAGAGAGGAGGAGACAGAGGAACAGGAGATGTACTGGAAGATGGAAGGAGGAGGTTGGCAGGAGTGGGGGGGGGGGGAGGAGGAGGAGGAGGAGGAGGAGGAGGAGGAGGAGGAGAAATGTGTGGAGGGGGGAAGAGGATATTGGGGGGGGGGGGACTTGGAGGGGCAGGAGATGGCCTAATGGAATAAATACCTACCTGATCAATGCCAGGCACTCAGCTAGTGAAAATATAATGTTCAAATTGTGCACTGCCTACACTAGATGCAACTTCTAATGGCAGACATTTTGAAAGATGCACGGTCAGTAGTGGCATGTGGTGTGGGGCAGAAGTTTTAAGTCTTTTAGGATGAAGAGATACATTTTTGTCTTAACATGTTTATTTCCATCACCCAACTAGCTGTTATTCCTCCAAAGACTTTTAAAGTCTGTTTTAAAGGAAAAATTTTTCTCTTTCCATTGTCACCAGCCATAATACTGGGACACTATAACCAGTCTGTACACATGAATTTGTAATGTAAGTTGTGGGCATTAAAATGAAGTAATATTTCTATTTTGAAGGCTCAAATGACCCTTCATAATAAGATTACAACAAATCTGATATGATATTTTGACTCTATAGAATTTTGTTTTTACATAAGTGTGGAAAATTTCAACTATTTCTTATTTCAATTTTAGGAGAAACTTAATTAGAAACTCCGTATTGTAAATGAACCAACAAACATGTACCAAATTTCATACAAATCAGAGCTGGTGGGTTTTGCATGCTGCGGCTCATTTGATATGGAATGACACACCAACTTTTAGTGGGTAATTCAACTGTCAACATTCAGTGCTGACCTTGTGATCCTCCTTTTGCAACATTTAATAAATTCTTTACTGGCCGATAGTAGACACTGCAATAAATGTGCAGTATATACCAAGTGTAGAATATGACACGGTGTTTTGTCAGAAGCAGGTAGTTACAGGGTCTGATGGTGGAGTTTTAATATTGGATAAAATAGTATCACAGCAATTTGCCATGTTTATCATGAGTTTCTATTTCTAAATCACGTGTAACATCTGTTACAGGTTTACATGCAATACCATTAACTATTAACAAGTCTTGTCTTGCAGTTCACATTGAAGTTTCCAATAATGTAAAAGCTCTTTCTGAGAAAAAAAAAACACTTTGATACTGTTAGGAAATTACATTTATTTAACAATAACTGTCCTATTTCTACATGCTGAAAGTTCGGTGATTGGCATGACACAGTGGTAAGTTCCTGGACCAGCATATGAATGCACTGGGGTGCAAATCATAACAAGGGCTTTGAAATTTGGGTTTGACACTGGTTCCTTAAATTGTGTAATGTAAATGCTGGGATGGGTCATTTGAAAGGGTGTGGTTGATAACTACACCGACTGGTCTGGGTTGTACTCGGTCTTCAGTGATATTGTTGTTGATGGGAAGTTGACTACTTTCCTTCATTTTAAGTTGAAAATATACTATGTCCTCATACTTTAACTATGAGTTAAATCATTGCAAAATGGGATGTCATGTCTCCTTCCTTAACTGTAGCATCAGTGCATATGGCAGCCATGCAGAGGAACTGAGTTCATTTCCTGGTACTGTCAGTTATTTCTTTTTGTCATGCAAGGATTTTGATGCAGTGTATTAAGCCCTGTGAGCCCAGTTCAGGAGCTATTATGTCTGGAAATAGGACAGCGGCTGGAAGAGTGGTGTGCTGACCCTCTGCCCCTCCATGCTGCTTCATATGTCATATGGTTGAGAATGATACGGCAGCCAGTCAGCATCATGTGGCTCCTGGGCCTAATTGTGGGGATACTTTTGTTGTACAGTTATTTATATGATAGAAAAACACATTATATATTATTAGTCAGAAAGTGTTTCAATGCATTACTGGGCAATGACAGTGGTGCAAAACAAATAATTAAAATTTTTTATTCAGACACACCCATTATTGAACGTGACCCTAGTTTGGGGTCACCGTCATTATACTTTTAGTAGTTAGTAGTTTGGGTGAGAATTGTGTGAACTTTTATTCCCAGAGAAAATTTATCAGCTGCAATATGTGAGTAATTTTCCCCACCATCTAAGATCTCAATATAAATCCATTGATAATGTATGAAATAAACTGGTTTTCACTAGCTTGCACTGCTTTACACTTTTCACAGTGAGGATACAACTGAGGAGTCAGCTATAGCAACATTTAGAGCAGCTCCGCAGCTGCGTTCAGTTGTTGTTGAGAAAGCTGTCTCTTCTGCTGTCTTCCAGGCTCTGTCTGAGAATTGCCACAACCTCACTGTACTGGACGCCTGGTACAATGAGATAAATGCTAAGGTAAGTCTATTTTTTATGCTGTAGTTCAGAGCTGAAACATTATCTCTAAAGGTGTTTTTTGGTGCATTTGCATAATAGCTGAAAAGTGGTTCTCCATTAGGTGCTTCTTATCTCTTTGTACACATTGAACGTAGAAGGGGAGAAAGGCAAGGGATGGGGGGAGGGGAAAGGGGCTATTCATGTCAGCTGTATCAGGACTTTATGCAGAGTGAAGGGCGATGAGTGAAAATGTGTGCCAGACTGGGATTCAAACCCAGGATCTCCTGCTTACTAAGCTTTTCTGTTAGCCACTGAGCCATCTGGACACAGTTTTTATTGCAATTGCATGGACTCTACCAGCAGGCCTCCTGGCTGATCAACATTCCCACCTAGTACCACCTATCTTGCTTTGCTGCGCTGGTACTGTGAACAGCTGAAAGTAAGGGGAAACTACAGCTGTAATTTTTCCAGAGGGCATGCAGCTTTACTGTATGGTTAAATGATGATGGTGTCCTCTTGGGTAAAATTTCCAGAGGTAAAATAGTCCCCCATTCGGATCTCCAGGAGGGGACTACTGAAGAGGATTTGATTATCAGAAAAAAGAAAACTGGCGTTCTACGGATCGGAGCGTGGAATGTCAAATCCCTTAATCTGGCAGGTAGGTTAGAAAATTTAAAAAGGGAAATGGATAGGTTAAAGTTAGATATAGTGGGAATTAGTGAAGTTTGGTGGCAGGAGGAACAAGACTTTTAGTTAGGTGAATACAGGGTTATAAATACAAAATCAAATAGGGGTAATGCAGGAGTAGGTTTAATAATGAATAAAAAAATGAGTGCAGGTAAGCTACTACAAACAGCATAGTGAACGCATTATTGTGGCCAAGATAGACACGAATCCCACACCTACTACAGTAGTACAAGTTCATATGCCAACTAGCTCTGCAGATGAAGAAATTGATGAAATGTATGATGAAATAAAAGAAATTATTCAGGTAGTGAAGGGAGACAAAAAATTTAAGTCATGGGTAACTGGAATTAGAGAGTAGGAAAAGGGAGAGAAGAAAACATAGTAGATGAATATGGATTGGGGCTAAGAAATGAAATAGGAAGCCGCCTGGTAGAGTTTTGCACAGAGCATAGCATAATCATAGCTAACACTTCCTTCAAGAATCATGAAAGAAGGTTGTATACATGGAAGAACCCTGGAGATACTGAAAGGTATCAGATAGTTTATATAATGGTAAGACAGAGATTTAGGAACCAGGTTTTAAATTGTAAGACATTTCCAGGGGCAGATGTGGACTCTGAACACAATATATTGGTTATGAACTGTAGATTAAAACTGAAGAAACTGCAAAAAGGTGGGAATTTAAGGAGATGGGACCTGGATAAACTGAAAGAACCGGAGGTTGCAGAGTGTTTCAGGGAGAGTGTAAGGGAACAGTTGACAGGAATGGGGGAAAGAAGTACAGTAGAACAAGAATGGGTAGCTTTGAGAGATGAAACAGTGAAGGTAGCAGAGGATCAGGTAGGTAAAAAGAAGAGGGCTAATAGAAATCCTTGGGTAACAGAAGAAATACCGAATTTAATCGATGAAAGGAGACAATACAAAAATGCAGTAAGTGAAGCAGGCAAAAAGGAATACAAACGTCTCAAAAATGAGATCGACAGAAAGTGCAAAATAGCTAAACAGGGATGGATAGAGGATAAATGTAAGAATGCTGAGGTTCATCTCACTAGGGGTAAGATAGATACTGCCTACAGGAAAATTAAAGAGAACTTTGGAGAAAAGAGAGCCACTTGTATGAATATCAAGAGCTCAGATGGAAGCTCAGTTCTAAGCAAAGAAAGGAAAGCAGAAAGGTGGAAGGAGTGTATAGAGGGTCTATACAAGGGCAAAGTACTCGAGGACAATATTATGGAAATGGAAGAGGATGTAGATGTAGATGAAGATGAAATGGGAGATACGATATTGCTTGAAGAGTTGGACAGAGCACTGAAAGACCCGAGTCGAAACTCTACCGTCTGGTGAGCAAGGTGTATGAAACACGCAAAATACCCTCAGAGTTCAAGAAGAATAATGACTTTTCTGGAGACCAGAAATCTACTCTGTAGGAATCAGCATGGGTTTCGAAAAAGATGATTGTGTGTAACCCAGCTCGTGCTATTCGTCCCCGAGACTCAGAGGGCCATAGACACGGGTTCACAGGTAAATGCCCTGTTTCTTGACTTCCGCAAGGTGTTAGATACAGTTCCCCACAGAACAGAGTAAGAGCATATGGACTATCAGGCCAATCATGTGATGGGACTGAAGAGTTGCTAGATAACAGAATGCAGCATGTCATTCTCATTGGAGAGAAGTCTTCCGAAGTAAGAGTGATTTCAGGTGTGCCACAGGGGAGTTTCGTAGGACTGTTGCTACTCACAATATACATAAATGACCTTGTGGATGACATCGGAAGTTCACTGAGGCTTTTTGCGGATGATGCTGTGGTGTATCAAGAGGTTGTAACAATGGAAAATTGTACTGAAATGCAGGAGGATCTGCAGTGAATTGACATGGTGCAGGGAATGGCAATTGAATCTCAATGTAGAAAAGTGTAATGTGCTGCGAATACAAAGAAAATAGATCCCTTATCATTTAGCTACAAAATAGCTGGTCAGCAACTGGAAGCAGTTAATTCCATAAATTATCTGGGAGTAGGCATTAGGAGTGATTAAACATGGAATGATCATATGAAGTTGATCGTTGGTAAAGCAAATGCCACTGAGATTCATTGTAAGAATCCTAAGGAAATTCAATCCAAAAACAAATTAAGTAGGTTACAGTACACTTGTTGCCCACTGCTTGAATACTGCTCAGCAGTGTGGGATACGTACCAGATAGGGTTGATAGAAGAGATAGAAAAGATCCAACAAGGAGCAGCATGCTTCATTACAGGATCATTTAGTAATTGCAAAAGTGTTATGGAGATGAACTCCAGTGGAAGACTCTGCAAGAGAGACACTCAGTAGCTTGCTACGGGCTTTTGTTGAAGTTTAGAGAACATACCATCACCGTGGAGTCTAGCAGTATATTGCTCCCTCCTATGTATATCTCACGAAGAGACCATGCGGATAAAATCGGAGATTAGAGCTCACATAGAGGAATACAGACAATTTTTCTTTCCATGAACAATGAGACTTGAATAGAAGGGAGAACCGATTGAGGTACTCAAGGTACCCTCTGCCACACACCGTCCGGTGGCTTGCGGAGTATGGATGTAGATGTAGATGTAAACGTAAATTGTCGACCAAGCTGAATCAGTCATATGAATGAGTGGTGTCTGTTCTTTTGGACATGTCCAAGAGAACAGACACCACACATTCATATAATTAACCTTTTGTCTTACAAAGACACCATTATTCTATTTGGTGTCACTTTTGGGTGAGGCTCTGTGAATGAAGATCCTGTCATTCAGATTTATGATAAATTGAGGAGGCATCAGCACAATGATAGGATCACAGAAAAGTTCAGTCTGCCTGCTTTGCACTTAGTATTAGAAGGCACAATTTAGACACTTACATAAACCTTTTTGCTACAGTGTTCGTCAGTAAAAGAGGGACACACACCATTCTTACACACAAGCAAATACTCATTATGTATACTACTGCTGACTCCAGCATCCTGGCCCGAGATGCTGGAGTTAGTGGTCATGTGTGCATAGGTTTGCTTGCTTGTGTATAGGAATGGTGTCTTCTTCTTTTAATTTTGAAGACTGTGGCTGAAATATTTATGTAAATTTCTTTTAATTGTGTGTGTCTGCAGCTGAATGTGCCTTCTTTCAGTAAGTAGTGATATGTCTTTTCCTACATTGTTCATGTTCCTGCCTGTTGTTTCCATTATTCGATTTTAATGTAAATGTTTATTATAAACTGTTGGGTATAAAACAGGAGAATTGTGTAAGAGGAGTCCACTGTAAATTTTTTCCCCATGTTAACTGTGGTTTTGCTGTCACATAATCTAAATGTAATTCCCATAATTTTCAGTGTAAATAGATTAGCCCTAGTCATAATCAATTGTTAATTTGCTTTATAGAAGATAACTGCTGTGGCTGTACTGTATTTGGCCGTTAACGTGAAGTTTCTCATTTAATATTCCTGAAGTCTCTCCTTCAAGATGGTATTAAGGAACATGAAATGTCATAATTTAATTAATAAAAAAAGCACTCTTTCCATAGCTTGTTACCAACAAATAGTGTGGTGAGAAACATCTGTTGAACAAAAATTACATAAATTCATTAAAAGATAAAGTTATGGCTCTTGCTGATCATTTACAAGTAGTTAATCGATTACTTATTTTGTTAAAGAATTTGTAATAAAATAATTCCTACATCAGAAAATCAGTCACCTCTCTTAGATCTCACAGCAAACATACACTGGTCGTATTAAAGTTGTTTAACTGTACAGGATGACCCAATAATACCTCCAAATTTCGAAGGAAAATAAAAAAATCTTCGACTGAAACATGTCGAAAGTAATAGAAGGTAATTTTAGTTTTCAGTAGACTTTTTAAAAATTGTCTGTCAAATCACCTCCATTGTTGGCAATGCAGATTTGAAGACATCTTCTGAAAGCTTTCATCATCTGACCTGTCAGATCTGATGCTGCTATAGTCGGATCCATGAACGATGGGAGTTCTCGCAGGTCAAGAAGTGGTTGGGGACTGCATTGCTGCTGGTAACAATCAACAGCTGAGGTATTCACATACACATGCTTTGTGCTTGATGTAAGTGTCTATCCCACAAATTATGTTTCTCACTTGCTTATGTAGCATTTGTTGCTTACCACTACCATCAGCCATGAGTTCGAAACAAATGAAATAAAAATTCATTAAATAACTTGATACAATCTCGTTCAGTTCTCATATTGGGTATTAGATTTGCATTGCTCTGCTGATGGCTGCACTATTAACTCCCCATGTATGCCAAGGAGTAGATGCCTGTCACTCTGGGGCATTGGGACTCTCGGCAAAGGCCGTCCTGCCAGGTGGCTTATGCTGCGGCTGGGTGGCACCCATGGGGAGGGCTCTTGGTCGGAGTGGGTGGCATCAGGGTGGTGTACATCATCACTTGCTGATGATCAGACACCAGCAGTCTCAAAGCGTTCAAAGTCTCGGTACAGTGCAAGAAAGTATGACCCTAAATCATTCCTCTCCCTTGCCAAACCATGGGAAGAACACTGGGCTAATGATGGCAGCAAACCTTATTCAACCGGTACCTCGTATGTACGAGAATTAATGGGGGCACTCTTGTTTTGATGAAGGCTACAGATTTTTGCAGAGTATTTAGAGGAGAAGTTTTGGGAGATGGAGGGCTTGTCCAAAATGCGCTCTGGGTCAGTCATCATCCTCTGCCCAGTCACAGGCTTCACTCGATGTAACAAGTTGGGGGATATTTCTGACCAATGACCAATTACCTCGTAGTTTGGTCCCTTCCCCCCTCTTTTAACCCAACCAACACACACACACACACACACACACACACACACACACACACACACACACTCACTGAGCCTTTTTATAGGTATTGTAGACTTAGTCAAAAAGCCATAAATGCATCTTGTTTGTTTTTTGTGAAAACTGATTGCATGAAACAATACAAAACTGCACATTTTGGTGGCACAGCACAGCATTTTCTTTCTTGCCGTTTGTTTTAACAGAACTGTACATTATTGTTTAAAAAATATATAGCCTATGTCTGTCTGAATGTTCATTAGTGGAAATGTTGACTCCAGACAGACACAAGAGCCTGTTAAAAAAGTAAGCTTTTGGCCAGAATGTTGAGCAGCCTGTTTGTTGTGCCTGTCTGTGACTCAAAATTTGCACAAATGGTGAGTAGTAGTCTGTCCTTTTCTTAATGGTGTCATTATTCCCTCCTGGATTTTCCATTGTTTGAATATTCATTAGTGTATCGAGTAAACATTTGAAGCAAATTGACCTAGTACATTCCCAGATTTTTGCTAACAATGGTAAAGGATGACTTGCCTTTGTATAGCAGTATTGATAAAAGGGCTGAAATTGTTGTTGTTAATGTTCTTTCATAGAAATAAATATTTGTACTGGTCAATTTATTGGCTTGGAACCACCACCACCACTAACATGGCCATGGCAAGCGCTTCTACAATTGTGTGCATAACTTGATTATGCAGCTTTGTATTGCGCCTGCTGATGCAAATATTGTCTCCATTTTCTGGATTTAGAATGCTTGACTCACACTGCTTAATAATTGCGAGAAAACATTGTTAATACAATGAAACATACTGTAAACCTTCACAAATTTATTTTAGGTGTATTAATGAGAGTAGAAAATAATTTAAAACCACCTAAACTTCCTGTGAAATATCAGTTGTTGAAACAACACTGAAATACTGCACACAAAGTGATCAACACACAATAATACAGAAGCAAAAGCAAATTGCCTTCTATGTTTTTTTAATGCCAGCATTCAAAATTAAGTCAATTAACAACTTTCAAATAAAA
This sequence comes from Schistocerca gregaria, assembly GCF_023897955.1. Classification (NCBI taxonomy): domain Eukaryota; kingdom Metazoa; phylum Arthropoda; class Insecta; order Orthoptera; family Acrididae; genus Schistocerca; species Schistocerca gregaria. Next base: position 131,156,689 of record NC_064926.1, read on the forward strand.
GAGGACTAGTTTGATGGCCTGTTGCTCTGCAGACTGACTGTTAGTTGATTTAGAGATAGTTATGGTTTTTTCAAAGGATCAGACGTAGGTGTACACTAGGACGACTTAGTCGTGGGATACGATACGCACATACACAGATGGCAATAACATCATGTAGAAAAGATAAAAAGGACAGTGCTTGGTGGAACTGTTGTCATTTGTACTCAGGTGATTAATGTGAAAAGGTTTCCAACATAATTATAGCAGCACAACGGAAATGAAAGAGATGTAAAATGTGATCTGGATAGATTGGCCATTGCATTTTGGAAATTGTTAGGAAATTCAGTATTCCAAGATCCATAGTTTCAAGAGTGTTGAGAATACCAAATTTCAGGTAGTACCTGTCACCACTAACATACAAGCAACAATATGTAAAATGACCACAGAAATCAAAGTGTGGGGAGTATGACAAATGTGTTCTTTAGGACAGTGTGGTGAAATTCAGCATTAGTGGGCTATGGCAGCAAACAGACAAGAGTGCCTGCAGCACCTCTATTGGCCTCGTGACCATATCATTTGGAGCCTAGATGACTGGAAAACCATATCCTGTTCAGATGAGTCCTGAATTAAGTAGGTAAGAGCTGACGGTAGGATTTGTCTGTGGTGCAGTTCCCACAAAGCCATGAATTCAAGTTTTCAACAAGCCACTGTGCAAGCTGGTGTTGGCTCTGTAATGGTGTGGGCGGTGATTACATGGAATGGACTGGATCCTCCATGCAACTTAACTGATGAGCGACTCGAAATGGTTATGCTAGACTATTTGGAGGCCATTGATAGCCATTCGTGGACTAAATGTTTCCAAACAATGATAGACTTCTTGTGGATGACAATGTACCATGTCAGTGGGCCAAAATTGTTTGTGATGGTTTGGAGAACACTGGATATTCTGGTGAATGAAATCATCACCCAGATCACCCAACGTTTGAGCATTTATGTGGTATAATTGAGAGGTCAATTTATGTACAAAATCTTGAACTGGAAATACTTCGGCAATTGGGGACAGCTATGAAGGCAACGTGGCTCAATATTTCTGCAGTCCAATGACTTAAGTTAATGCCATGTCAAGTTTCTGCACTACGCTGGGCTAAAGGACATTGGACATCGGACATCATAGGGAGAGCTGTCTAATGACTTCCGTCACCTCAGTGTAACTTTGATATTTCTCATCCAAACAGGAATTCTGGAATTGGGTAATGTTACAGATCAGTAATGTAGTCTATTGCAAACTGCCTGGACTGATAGGCAGCACTACCTTAAAGAAAAATTACTGTTTTAAAGTGTGTCAATTGGGCTTTTAGTTTAAATTACAGACCACTCTAAAGAGCCATCTTACAGTCCCGTTATGCTGGTGTCATAGTGTGTTGTAAACTTGTCACATAGAAAGAGGTGTAATTAGATGAATGACAAACACTAACTTCACTTAACGAAGGTTTATTCAGCACTTGCACATACAAGAGCACGGAGTGAACTGCCTCTGGCCAGAACACATACGGTATATATACAGTTACTGAACATTCCAGTACAGTGATGCTTGACATTTGTGGATTCTTCTAGAATCTACTTAAACCAAATACAGAAATTAAATTTTACAGTTTAGGGGAGTTGTGAACTCGCAACCCTACATGCAACAGTCTAGTATGGTAACCACTACACCACAGTTTGTGCGACATTGCTCCCTCCTTAAGAGAACAGCGTCTTGGTGTTAAGTTTTCCTAGTTTGGGAACAAGTGATGGATTCTGCAATGACAGATGTTCGCCCTGGCGATGATCTTCTTAGAACTTACTTTGCCGCTACGCTCTTCATCACCTTTCCACTTGTAGCCTGTCTCTGGAGCTTCGAATTTACCTTGGGTTGCAGGATGATTATAGGGCTTCATTCGAGGGACATGGACTGTGTCTCGGATCTTTCGCCATCTTGTGTCGGGGTCGAAATCTTCAACTTCATAAGTAACATCAGACAACTGTCTCTCAACCTTACAGCCTGATGAAACTCTTCCATCTGGTGAGCAAGAAGTATGAGACAGGCGAAATACCCTCAGACTTCAAGAACAACATAATAATCCCAACCCCAAAGAAAGCAGGCATTGACAGATGTGAAAATTACCGAACTATCAGTTTAATAAGTCACAGCTGCAAAATACTAACACGAATTCTTCAGACAAATGGAAAAAATTGGTAGAAGCTGACCTCGGGGAAGATCAGTTTGGATTCTGTAGAAATGTTGGAAGATGTGAGGCAATACTGACCTTACGACTTACCTTAGAAGAAATACTAAGGAAAGGCAAACCTACATTTATAGCATTTGTAGACTTAGAGAAAGCTTTTGACAATGTTGATTGGAATACTCTTTCAAGTTCTGAAGGTGGCAGGGGTAAAATAAAGAGAGAGAAAGTCTATTTACAATTTGTACAGAAACCAGATGGCAGTTATAAAAGTCGAGGGGCATGAAAGGGAATCAGTGGTTGGGAAAGGAGTGAGACAGGGTTGTAGCCTCTCCCCGATGTTATTCAATCTGTATATTGTGCAAGCAGTAAAGGAAACAAAAGAAAAGTTCGGAGTAGGTATTAAAATCCATGGAGAAGAAATAAAAACTTTGAGGTTTGCCGATGACATTGTAATTCTGTCAGAGACAGCAAAGGACTCGGAAGAGCAGTTGAATGGAATGGACAGTGTCTTGAAAGTAGGATATAAGATGAACATCAACAAAAGCAAAACGAGGATAATGGAATGTAGTCGAATTAAGTCGGGTGATGCTGAGGGAATTAGATTAGGAAATGAGACACTTAAAGTAGTAAAGGAGTTTTGGTATTTGGGGAGCAAAATAACTGATGATGGTCGAAGTAGAGAGGATATAAAATGTAGACTGGCAATGGCAAGGAAAGCGCTCCTGAAGAAGAGAAATTTGTTAATATCAAATGTAGATTTAAGTGTCAGGAAGTAGTTTCTGAAAGTATTTGTATGGAGTGTAGCCATGTATGGAAGTGAAAGTGGAAGATAAATAGCTTAGACAAGAAGAGAATAGAAGCTTTCGAAATTTGGTGCTACAGAAGAATACTGAAGATTAGCTGGGTTGATCACATAACTAATGAGGTGGTATTGAGTAGAATTGGGGAGAAGAGGAGCTTGTGGCACAACTTGACTAGAAGAAGGGATCGGTTGGTAGGACATGTTCTGAGGCATCAAGGGATCACCAATTTAGTATTGGAGGGCAGCGTGGAGGGTAAAAATCGTAGAGGGACACAGAGATGAATACACTAAACAGATTCAGGAGGATATAGGTTGCAGTAGGTACTGGGAGATGAAGCAGCTTGCACAGGATAGAGTAGCATGGAGAGTTGCATCAAACCAGTCTCAGGACTGAAGGCAACAACAACAACAACAACAACAACAACAACATGGTCGAAAGTAGTGCCTGAGGAGGTTCTCAGAGAGATCAACCTTCCGAACAGGAGTGAAGATACAGACAAGGTGACCAGGCTAGTAGACAACAGGGCGGTGGCTTGCGTCATAACTTCGCCAATCATTTTCTTTAGCCAGCAGCGTGTGGAGTCAAGCTAACTGCTGAGCTTCCTCAGTTCTAGTTAACACCTGGCTGATGTAGTTGTCTTCCACGTCATCAGGATGTAATGGAAACAGTGTCCATCATCAAAGTCACCTCATGCTCATGCACCAGGAAAAATAACGTAAATCCTGTGTTGTCTTCTTTGGCAGTGTTGTAGGCAAATGTCATGAAAGGTAGCATCTCATCCCAGTTGCTCTGCTCAACATTGGCGAACATGGATAGCATGTTGGCCAAAGTCTTATTAAGGTGTTCAGCAAGTCCGTTACTTTGTGGATGGTAGGCAGTCATCAGTTGATGAGTAATGTGGCACTGATGGTTTATCTCTGTCACAAGATTAGATTGAAAAACTTTCCCTCGATCCGTAATTAACGACCTTGGGGCACCGTGTTTGCTTCAGCTGTTTTCATGGCTTTTGTTATGGCACAGTGTGTCAGATAATCAGTGCAAACAATAATCCATCTATTGCCACTAGCAGACATTGGAAATCGTCCGAGGAGGTCAATCCCAACATGCTGGAAAGGCATTTTGGGTGGTGGAATTGGTATGAGTCGACCAGGTGGTTTCTGAGGAACTGCCTTTCTCCTCTGGCACTCTAGACATTGAGACACACACTCCTAAATAAACATGGCCAGAAAAATCTCTTGCAGATTCTATCATATGTCTCGATAAATCCTAGATGTCCGGTTTCAGGTGTCTCATGAAATTTCTGTAGACAATCTAACCACATGTGTTTAGGAACCACTGATAGCCACCTCTTCCCAAATGGATAAAAGTTTTTCTTGCAAAGTAATTCATTAACTACTTCAAATTGTCCTTTCACATCCTCTGACCGATTTAAGGCAAGCATAATGTGCGATATCTTGGCGTCATTCTTCTGTTCAGCAGAGAGATCCTAGAGTGCAGTGAGACAGTCACTATTTTCATCAGTCTTGATGGTCTTGCACAGGGATTCTTGAGAGACGCTTGGCACCTTGGTGTTCTCTTCCACTTTCATACAGTATGGTAATGTCATACTCTTAAAGACATAGTGCCCAGCTGGCGAGCTGTTGTGTTGGTTCCTTAAGACCTGTTGGCCAACAAAGTGAATGATGGTCTGTAACAACTGTGAATGGGCTTCCATAGAGATACTGCCGAAATTTGCACATGGCCCAGATCACAGTAAGACATTCTCTTTCTGTAGTTAAATAGTTTCTCTCGGCTTTTGTAAGTGTCCTAGAAGCATAGGTTATAACCTACTCTTTCCATCTGAAATTTGCATCAGAACAACACCGATCCTTTTTTTTTTTCCCCCTTCCAGTCTACTGACTGGTTTGATGCGGCCCACCACGAATTCCTTTCCTGTGCTAACCTCTTCATCTCAGAGTAGCACTTGCTATCTATGTCCTCAATTATTTGCTTGACTTATTCCAATCTCTGTCTTCCTCTACAGTTTTTGCCCTCTACAGCTCCCTCTAGTACCATGGAAGTCATTCCCTCATGTCTTTTCCACATATTCCTTTCCTCTCCGATTCTGCGTAGAACCTCCTCATTCCTTACCTTATCAGTCCACCTAATTTTCAACATTCGTCTGTAGCACCACATCTCAAATGCTTCGATTCTCTTCTGTTCCAGTTTTCCCACAGACCATGTTTCACTACCATACAATGCTGTACTCCAGACGTACATCCTCAGAAATTTCTTCCTCAAATTAAGGCCGGTATTTGATATTAGTAGACTTCTCTTGGCTAGAAATGCCTTTTTTGCCATAGCGAGTCTGCTTTTGATGTCCTCCTTGCTCCGTCCGTCATTGGTTATTTTACTGCCTAGGTAGCAGAATTCCTTAACTTCATTGACTTCGTGATCATCAATCCTGATAAGTTTCTCGCTGTTCTCATTTCTACTACTTCTCATTACCTTCGTCTTTCTCCGATTTACTCTTATCCCATACTGTGTACTCATTAGACTGTTAAATTCCGTTCAGCAGATCATTTAATTCTTCTTCACTGTCACTCAGGATAGCAATGTCATCAGCAAATCGTATCATTGATATCCTTTCACCTTGTATTTTAATTCCACTCCTGAACCTTTCTTTTATTTCCATCATTGCTTCCTCGATGTAAAGATTAAGGAGTACGGGGGAAAGGCTACAGCCTTGTCTTACTCCCTTCTTAATACGAGCACTTGTTCTTGATTGTCCACTCTTATTATTCCCTCTTGGTTGTTGTACATATTGTATAAGACCCATCTCTCCCTATAGCTTACCCCTACTTTTTTCAGAATCCTGAACAGCTTGCACCGTTTTATTTTGTCGAACGCTTTTTCCAGGTCGACAAATCCTATGAACGTATCTTGATTTTTCTATAGCCTTTCTTCCATTATTAGCCGTAACGTCAGAATTGCCTCTCTCGTGCCTTTACTTTTCCTAGAGCCAAACTGATCATCACCTAGCGCATTCTCAATTTTCTTTTCCATTCTTCTGTATATTATTCTTATAAGCAGCTTCGATGCATGAGCTGTTAAGCTGATTGTGCGATAATTCTCGCACTTGTCAGCTCTTGCCGTCTTCGGAATTGTGTGGATGATGCTTTTCCGAAAGTCAGATGGTATGTCGCCAGACTCATATATTCTACACACCAACGTGAATAGTCGTTTCGTTGCCACTTCCCCTAATGATTTTAGAAATTCTAATGGAATGTTATCTATCCCTTCTGCCTTATTTGACCATAAGTCCTCCAAAGCTCTTTTAAATTCCGATTCTAATACTGGATCCCCTATCTCTTCTAAATCGACTCCTGTTTCTTCTTCTATCACATCAGACAAATCTTCACCCAAATAGAGGCTTTCAATGTATTCTTTCCACCTATCCGCTCTCTCCTCTGCATTAAACAGTGGAATTCCCGTTGCACTCTTAATGTTACCACCGTTGCTTTTAATGTCACCAAAGGTTGTTTTTACTTTCCTGTATGCTGAGTCTGTCCTTCTGACATTCATATCTTTTTTGATGTCTTCACATTTTTCCTGCAGCCATTTCGTCTTAGCTTCCCTGCACTTCCTATTTATTTCATTCCTCAACGACTTGTATTTCTGTATTCCTGATTTTCCCGGAACATGTTTGTACTTCCTCCTTTCATCAATCAACTGAAGTATTTCTTCTGTTAACCATGGTTTCTTCGCAGCTACCTTCTTTGTACCTATGTTTTCCTTCCCAGCTTCTGTGATGGCCCTTCTTAGAGATGTCCATTCTTCTACAACTGCGTTGCCTACTGCACTATTCCTTATTGCTGTATCTATAGTGTTAGAGAACTTCAGGGAGAGGATAAGGGAACAATTGACAGGAATAGGGGAAAGAAATACAGTAGAAGAAGAATGGGTAGCTCTGAGGGATGAAGGAGTGAAGGCAGCAGAGGATAAAGTAGGTACAAAGACGAGGGCTGCTAGAAATCCTTGGGTAACAGAAGAAATATTGAATTTAATTGATGAAAGGAGAAAATATAAAAATGCAGTAAATGAAGCAGGCAAAAAGGAATACAAACGTCTCAAAAATGAGATCGACAGGAAGTGCAAAATGGCTAAACAGGGATGGCTAGAGGATAAATGTAAGGATGTAGAGGCTTATCTCACTAGGGGTAAGATAGATACTGCCTACAGGAAAATTAAAGAGACCTTTGGAGAGAAGAGAACCATGTGTATGAATATCAAGAGCTCAGATGGCAACCCAGTTCTAAGCAAAGAAGGGAAGGCAGAAAGGTGGAAGGAGTATATAGAAGGTTTATACAAGGGCGATGTACTTGAGGACAATATTATGGAAATGGAAGAGGATGTAGATGAAGACGAAATGGGAGATACGATACTGCGTGAAGAGTTTGACAGAGCACTGAAAGACCTGAGTCGAAACAAGGCCCCCGGAGTAGACAACATTCCATTAGAACTACTGACGGCCTTGGGAGAACCAGTCCTGACAAAACTCTACCAGCTGGTGAGCAAGATGTATGAGACAGGCGAAATACCCTCAGACTTCAAGAAGAATATAATAATTCCAATCCCAAAGAAAGCAGGTGCTGACAGATGTGAAAATTACCGAACTATCAGTTTAATAAGCCACGGCTGCAAAATACTAACGCGAATTCTTTACAGACGAATGGAAAAACTGGTAGATGCAGACCTCGGGGAGGATCAGTTTGGATTCCGTCGAAATGTTGGAACACGTGAGGCAATACTGACCTTACGACTTATCTTAGAAGAAAGATTAAGAAAAGGCAAACCTACGTTTCTAGCATTTGTAGACTTAGAGAAAGCTTTTGACAATGTTGACTGGAATACTCTTTTTCAAATTCTAAAGGTGGCAGGGGTAAAATACAGGGAGCGAAAGGCTATTTATAATTTGTACAGAAACCAGATGGCAGTAATAAGAGTCGAGGGGCATGTAAGGGAAGCAGTGGTTGGGAAAGGAGTGAGACAGGGTTGTAGCCTCTCCCCGATGTTATTCAATCTGTATATTGAGCAAGCAGTAAAGGAAACAAAAGAAAAATTTGGAGTAGGTATTAAAATTCATGGAGACGAAGTAAAAACTTTGAGGTTCGCCGATGACATTGTAATTCTGTCAGAGACGGCAAAGGACTTGGAAGAGCAGTTGAACGGAATGGACAGTGTCTTGAAAGGAGGATATAAGATGAACATTAACAAAAGCAAAACGAGGATAATGGAATGTAGTCAAATTAAATCGGGTGATGCTGAGGGAATTAGATTAGGAAATGAGACACTTAAAGTAGTAAAGGAGTTTTGCTATTTAGGAAGTAAAATAACTGATGATGGTTGAAGTAGAGAGGATATAAAATGTAGACTGGCAATGGCAAGGAAAGCGTTTCTGAAGAAGAGAAATTTGTTAACATCGAATATAGATTTATGTATCAGGAAGTCGTTTCTGAAAGTATTTGTTTGGAGTGTAGCCATGTATGGAAGTGAAACATGGACGATAACTAGTTTGGACAAGAAGAGAATAGAAGCTTTCGAAATGTGGTGCTACAGAAGAATACTGAAGATAAGGTGGATAGATCACGTAACTAATGAGGAGGTATTGAATAGGATTGGGGAGAAGAGAAGTTTGTGGCACAACTTGACTAGAAGAAGGGATCGGTTGGTAGGACATGTTTTGAGGCATCAAGGGATCACAAATTTAGCATTGGAGGGCAGCGTGGAGGGTAAAAATCGTAGAGGGAGACCGAGAGATCAGTACACTAAGCAGATTCAGAAGGATGTAGATTGCAGTAGGTACTGGGAGATGAAGCAGCTTGCACAGGATAGAGTAGCATGGAGAGCTGCATCAAACCAGTCTCAGGACTGAAGACAACAACAACAACAACATAGCGTTAGAGAACTTCTAACGTATCTCGTCATTCCTTAGAACTTCAGTTTCCCACCTCTTAGCGCATTGATTCTTCCTGACTAATGTCTTGAACTTCAGCCTACTCTTCATCACTACTATATTGTGATCTGAGTCTATATCTGCTCCTGGGTACACCTCACAATCCAGTATCTGATTTCGAAATCTCTGTCTGACCATGATGTAATCTACTTGAAATCTTCCCGTATCTCCCGGCATTTTCCAAGTATACCTCCTCCTCTTGTGATTCTTGAACAGGGTATTCGCTATTACTAGCTGAAACTTGTCACAGAACTCAATTAGTCTTTCTCCTCATTCATTCCATGTCCCAAGCCCATATTCTCCTGTAACATTTTCTTCTACTCCTTCCCCTACAACTGCATTCCAGTCGCCCATGACTATTGGATTTTCGTCCCCCTTTAATACTGCATTACCCTTTCAATATCCTCATACACTTTCTCTATATGTTCATCTTCAGCTTCTTGCGATGTAGGCATGTATACCTCAGCTATTGTTGTCAGTGTTGGTCTGCTGTCGATTCTGATTAGAACAACCCGGTCACTGAACTGTTCACAGTAACACACCCTCTGCCCTACCTTCCTATTCGTAACGAATCCTACACCTGTTACACCATTTTCTGCTGCTGTTGATATTACCCGATACTCATCTGACCAGAAATCCTTGTCTTCCTTCCACTTCCACTCCCATACCCACTGGCATCTGTGTGTAGTTCTGCAGGCCCTCTCTCATCATGCAGACTAAGTACTGGGTCAGTCAGTCAGAGCTATTTGCAGCACATAGAAAGAATCTTGTTGAGCAATAAGAACTTAATGTGAGGAAGTTTCTCACATCTCTAATACTTTTAGGAATAGGAAATTCCATTGTAGATATCATCTTTTCTGGGTCTGGCCCCACACACCTTTGTTTGACACAAGGTGACCAAGTATTTTGAATTCTTTAGCTCCAAAGAGACACTTTCTTGGATTAAGTTTCAGTTCGCCTTGTTAGAAACACTTAAGAACGGCCCTCAGTCCATTAAGATGTTCATCAAATGTCTCTGAGAACAATGTCATCTAAATAAGACTCATCATTGACTTCAGGAGGCTTAGATCATTATCCATCCTTCGTTCAAAAGTTGCTGGTGCATTACAAAAACCAAATTTCATTACCTTAAACTGATACAGGCTCTCAGGGATGATGAATGCAGTTTCCTCACAATCAGCCTTATCTACTTCGATTTGCAAGAATCCCAAGTACTTGTCCATGGTTGAGAAAAACTTAGCTCCCTTCAGACAATCTAGTGTAGTGTCAGTTTGTGGAAGTGGGTCAACGTCCTTTCTAGTAATCTTATTAAGCTTCCTGTAGGCAACACAGAAATAGCAACTGCCATCCTTCTTCCTGACAAGAATCAGTAGTGAGGACCATGGGATCTGTGACAGCTGAATGGTGTCATTCGGCGTCATTTTCTCTACCTCGTCATGAATTATTCAACGTTCCTTTGCTGACACACGGTATGCTCTCTGGCTTATCGGTTGATGGTCTCCAGTGCTACTCCAGTGCTTCACTGTCGATTTGTCTGTTTCTGCCTTTGACCTGTGGACTGAAGTAATCAGGGAACTCTTGAAGAATGGCAAGTAGATTCTTCTGTTGTTCCTCAGTGAGCTCCGTGATAGTAGAGCTCGAAGATCTTGTCTCATAGTGGTAAAACTAATTTTGCCCACAGACGCGGCATGTGAGATTTCTGTGACACTCAGCTATTCTTAAATTAACATTTCAGTGTTTGCTACGCACATGTGTCTTGGAAGGATCTGCAGTTCTCAGCGACAGTTAACTATCCACAATTCACCGAATCCATTTTTAAACGAGATGACAGAGGCTGGGATGACCAAGTGATTCTTCAGTGGTATGCTTCTCTTACATTCCACTAAAAGATCCATGGGTTGATACATGGCATGACACATGAGTTACCTTTCTAGCACTGACTGCAGGAATGATCATGTCCTCCAGCACACAGTCTCCACACACTCGGATGCGAATCTTTCTGTCCACAGTATCTCTTCTCGTCTAGCATAATTTTAGAGTGAAAACAATCTAAAAGTGCCTGAGAAGCTTTCAAAAAGTCCCATCCGAGAGTGACGTCATGACTACTCTCTTCAAAGACGATGAAGGGCTGTGTGTGGCCACTTATACCCACACAAATGGTACACCTTCCTGTAGGTTTTTCATATTTCCCATTAGCCACCTTCAGCAGAGATGTTTTGTTGTCGACGAATACGGTTTTCTGCAACTGGCAACGGTATTTCTCCGAAATGACTGAATGTGAAGCTCCAGAGTCCACAAGAGCTTGAGCTGGTCAGCCATCCACGAGGATATCAACGTTGTTCCCTATCATTTTTGTATTGATCGACGGTGGAGGATTTTTCTCTTTAGTGGTCTCACCTCAAAGGAAAGTCGCACCCTATAGTTTTCCAGGTTGCGGTGGTTAGGTGATCGGCTGGAGCTTCTAAACAGCAATGGAGACCTTGATCAGCATGTTGGGGAGCGTCCTCTCCAGTGGCTAGCTTGCGGCAATGGTGACCTATGTTATCCTGCACCCAGATCATCTTGTTAATTTTCATTGTCCCAGAGTTGGCATCGGCTAAGATCAGTCTGCTGTCTTTTGGCACTGGCGTCGTCAAATATCTGCCACCTTTCTCGACAATAGTGCACCACATGTCCCGGTCATCCACAGTGGAAACACACTGGTTGGTTATCCTGGGTCCTCTGGATGTCAGTCTTCCTTGGTGCCCAAACAGGTTCCTCATGTGGCATTGTAGCAACGTAATTCCGCCTGGGTCTCTACTTTTTCACCATTTTAAAGGGAAATAAAGGACGTGAAATTCGGTTCAATGTCTGTTCCACTTCATCCCTTATGACCACTTTAAGCATCTCCGTGTTTTGCTCGCCATGCAATCCAAGTGCCTTCTGAACTTCCTCTCTCATTATCTCACAAAGAACACTTGTGAAATCAGTTTCCATCACAGACATTGATACAATGTTTGGAAGCTATTCAAACTCCTTCTGCATAATTAATTCTTTTTTGATGCATTTTCTCGATATACTGGCACCACTTTATGAAGTCTGCTGTTGAAACCTCCTTCAGGAGTAGGGCTTGATACATGGCCTCAGCAACACACTTCGTGAGATGTGCAACCTTATCTTCCTCCTTCATTCTAGGATCAACTATTTTGCACAGCTCCAAGACGTCTTGAATGTAGGATGCTGCAATTCATGCTGGACACTGTGCCCTGCACTTTAATTTACCTTCAGCCTAGCACTTCTGTCATCGTGTGTCGCCGTAATACTTGCGCAGTTCTGCCTGGAATACTTCAAAGTTTGTGAAATTCTCCTCGTTGTTCTCATACCATTGCTTGGCAGTGCCCTCCAAGTAGAAAAATAAGTTAGCCAAACACATGGTGTCATCCCATTTGTTAAACTTGACTATACGCTCATGTACCTTCAGCCACTTGTTTGGATCTTTGCAGTCATCACCAGAGAATGTAGAAGGATGTCTCATGTGGTGGCACGCAGTTGCTGTTATAACGTCCTGTTCTTCTTCCGTTGCTGATAGATTGTGATCTGTTGAATATGTCTTTAACTCTGGTTTCTCGCCACATAAACGGCGGCTCTGTCGTAGCCTGATGGGAGCCACTGTGTCATCAATAATGTGAGCTATCACAAGTTCCAATACCCAGCTCCTTCACCAGAATATTGCTGTATAGAAGGTGTAATTAGATGAATGACGAACACTAACTTCGAAGGTTTATTCAGCACTTGCACATACAAGAGCGCAGAGCGAACTGCCTCCAGCCAGAACACACATGGTATATATACAGTTACAGAACATTCCAGTACAATGAATCTTGACATTTGTGGATACTTCTAGAATGTACTCAAACTGAATGTAGAAATTAAAATTTTACAGTTCAAATGTGTTTTGAACTCACGACCCTCCATGCAATAGTCTAGTATCATAACCATTACACCACGGTTTCTGCAACAATATTGTGGAGAAATTTGTTGGCGATGAGTGGCACAGATCTGTTTTATATCTGAAAGTAGTGACAATTTGTCACTATTGTGCTGTGGAATAGTGTTGTCAGAGTTGGCTTCTCTGCCAAGGCAATCTACAACCATCATGCTTGTGAGAAACTTACATGCTATAAATTTGTGCCTCAGAAATCCACGTGAGTGCAGCCCATTGTTTACAAGCCCATGTCACAGCTTAGACCTGTGTCTAATGATGCATCCTGTTATGGAACACTCTTTGGCCTGCCACAGCTGTGTATACAAAGTTCCAAAGTGTTACTAGGGAGGCATACCAGCTGTAATCTTCATAATTCTCTTCGCACCAAGCACTGGATATTATAAAGTACGAATCATCCAAAATGTGTAAAAATATGTGTTACAATGATACTTCATATTGGAGGAAAATGCTTAACTGACGCACTTCTGGGACATTACAAATGATCATTCTGCACCTTTTGACTTGGCAGACAAATATTAAGATTTTCTTTGTGTAGTATTCTGAAATTCCAAATAAGCTGGATCGTCCTTCTGGAGTGGCACAATGATTTTAATCAGCTGGGCTGCTGAGAGGAAGGGCGCTCCCTGAAGAGCTCAGATAACCAAGAAAAATGTTATGCAGTGGGTTTTATTTAACACTATTAATAAAAAAACTGTTGTCCTAGTACTGTGTCTTGGGTAGTGACACTTCCACAATTCAGTATTAATAAATTGCGTGAAAGGGTTTCATTACCTATGAAATTAAAAACTTGGCACAAGTGAACCCAATTTTGATTAAAAAATATTCAGTGTGCGCATATCAATGAACGTACAAAAAAATTTAGTAACACACACAACAAAGAACATTGAATTAAAACATGAAAGTAAATTACTATAAGCACTGATAAACCTGTCAGTTATTTGACAAGAAATGGCGTTGGTAGAAAGCAACTTCCCAACACATTAATTCAACAGTGATTGTGTGATTGTACTGGTAAGAGAAGTGAAATTAAACATGCACTTGACTGTCTGGCTGGTCATGGATGAGCCTATGTCAGTTTACTGAAATACTGGAAAACCCCTAATCTCATTTTGTCCTAATAAACTGGTGTTGCCAGATGCTCACTATCATTACTGTGTGCTAACAAGTAGACTGCATACAGATACCACTGGAACTCGTCCAGCAACTCAGGCTGCCTTACTCTGCACAGAAGTGGCGTCGTTGAGTCTCCACCTCAAAGTCAAATCAAATTGTTTCCTCTCAGTCTGTACCACATCTCCTGAGCATGCTCTGCTCAGAGTTTGTATCTCAAAATCACCCACCAATGAGGAAACGTTCATCCAGGTCTAGCCAATGTCATAACTGTTATGTTACTGTTTTTCTCCTATCAGAAACTGTGTAAGAATCATTCTCCAATTGGCTGACTCTTCACATGTGCTGTTCAGAGAATTTCAGACTCTCAAGTGTACATTGTCATCTCGCTTTTTGTTCCATCAGTCCATTGTTTATCCATGTACAAAAATTCAGAAAATAGCTCCAGGCCTCCCACTGTAACTACTTTAGAACACCCAATGTACGTCTTTCGTGCATGTGGGTGGAAAAAAATCTCACCTCTCACCAGGTCATGGCATCAGTTTGACACAATGTAGTTTCACCAAACGGTGAAAAAAGTCAGAAATTTATTGCTGCTTAAATTTGTTGCTGCTTAAATTTGTTGCTGCTTAAATTTGTTGCTGCTTAAATTTGTTGCTGCTTAAATTTGTTGCTGCTTAAATTTGTTGCTGCTTAAATTTGTTGCTGCTTAAATTTGTTGCTGCTTAAATTTGTTGCTGCTTAAATTTGTTGCTGCTTAAATTTGTTGCTGCTTAAATTTGTTGCTGCTTAAATTTGTTGCTGCTTTTGGGAGAGGAAGGCAGATAGTGATTTGTTCAAATGTCTCCTTTCCACCTGCCTTGTGAGAATTCTCTGGGCAAGGTACACTAACCTCTGCAGAAAGCACTTTGACGGTAGAGCCTAGCTGACAGTCCTGTTATATGCTGGAGTGTCTCTCTGTGAGTCACAGCTTCTAGCATTCTGCTGGACTCTTATTGTCCTATTTTCTGAAGCTTGTAGAAACAATTTACTACAGGTGCCAGACCGACATCTGGGCTGAAACTATATGGCCTGCAGCTCATCTGCTGCATCCAGCTAGATCAGTACTGCCTCGCACCTGGTGGCAAGTTGTTCTCAAGCCACTCCTATTCCGCAGAGAAAAACACTGAGGCATCTTAGTTCACATCGCAATCTCTGAGTAACTGCAATCTTTTCAAGACCCTTGCTCATACATGCAAAAAGTCCACCATTACATGCACAAAAACCCAATTAGAATATAGAGAATATTAGGATTGCTTGAACCTTACAGTTACTATTTAATTTGTAACTCAAATAAAAAATCAAATCAAATTTGCAGACAGGCATGAGTAAGACGCTTACATAAAGCTTTCAGCTAGAGCCCTCGCCAGGAGAGAGAGAGAGAGAGAGAGAGAGAGAGAGAGAGAAAGCAAGCCCACCTGACACACGAATGTGACAGCACAATGCATTGCGGTCAGAGATGCTGAAGTTTGCAGTCAATTGTGTGTGAGCTGTGCTTGCTTGCTTGTGTGTGTGTGAGCAGCTTGCTGTGTCTTCTGTACTGTAAGGAGCAATCTCTTTTTTCCTACATTGTTCAAATAAAAAATAAGTTGATTGGTGTAAACAACTTTCATCCATGATTAATTGGATTTGATTATTAAAAAAGAAGTTTCAGCTCCAGAATGGCTTGATGCTTCTCACCATTACAAGCTTGGTTTACAATGGACACACATTTCACTCATTTTATTTTTACAATAAAGGAAGTTGAACACCTTGATAACACTGCTGTCATTGCCTTGTAGTCACTGGCTCTCAGCTAAAACATTACATTTTTTGGGACCATGAGTCATCACACCAACAAATCTGTCAGAATATATTGAACCACCACAACCACTACCACCAACAGTTACCAGTGAGTTGCTGGGTCTGTACTGCACTTAAGACTCTTGTCTTCCGCTGCTATACCCCAAGCAATTTTCCATCACCCTGTTCCCATCCTCTTTTCATCTCCAAATTATCTCCTTTATTCCTTTCAGCAAATGATTCTTAAGACTTCAACTTCGTCTGTTGCTTCAGATCATGAATTCCATGTATCTTCCTAGTTATTCTATCACACATCATTCTCTTTATAGGTCTTTATCAGGTAAGCCCTGCTGATTCTTCCACTGTCGTAAGAGTACTTCCTGTATCATCTCCTTGATCTATTCATTTCTTATTCCATCCATATTTGTTACTTCCACAGCTCTTCTGTCAAATTTCATTTCACAGGCTTTTTATCTTGCTTAAACTCCTCTTCCTCACTGCTCAGTTTACAGAAGCTTAGTTTGCGACAAACCTAGTAGGTTCAACGTACGCTGGTGTGGCAGAACATTATAACCACTGTCCACCTTGAGACTGAATACCATTTGGTGCTATTGTGGGCCCCTGTCACAGTAAGGAAAGTGTATTAGTGGAGTAGAGACAAATAGGGAGTTTCTCTAGTGACAGTACAGCTGTTTAGCTGCTAACAGGGAAATGCATTGTAAGTGATTTGGCATGGCTTGGTGCATGGGAGTAAGCATTTCAGAAACATGAGCAGGTGACAAGGTGTTGGATGTTCATGCCTCATCACAGAACATGGTCAGAGGCTGCCTGTTCTGTCAAACTGGGAGGGTGCAGTCTGATAGGCTACAACCAACACAGGTGCAGGTATGAGTATTTTGGAGCCCACTGTTCAAAGTACATTTGTTGGATATGAGTGTCCACAGTATGTGACACTTTATATTCCCAAGTTGACGCAATGACATCATCAGAGTTAAGATTTCAGTGGGCATGGGATGATTGAGATTTGAATGTTGATCATGAAATTTGTTGCCTGGTTGAATGACTTACATTTCTTTTTTACACGAAGTCAATAGTTTTGTCTGGACATATCATCATCCAGATGAATGGCTGTTCGAAACATGCGTGTTGACGTGTATGTAGGCAATGGAGGCTGTATTACACTCTGGGGGATAAAAACCTTGGATTCCACGGGACTTCTGATGGTAACTGAAGGTATTGTGACAGCTGTGGACCAGGTGAAGATTACAGATCCCTATGGTCAGTTTATGCTGGATGTCTTCTCTGGTGGTGATGGCTGAATCTTACAGGTCAGAATCATGATACAGTGGTTTAAGATGACCAATAGTGAACTCGTCATTGACCTGTCGGTAACAAAATTTGCTTGATGTGAACATGATGGAACGCATCTGAGATTGCATTGGACTCGAAATACCAGCTGGTAATTTATGGGAATTGCATGACTTATGGTTGGACATTTGTTGTCACAAGCCTCTGAAAACCTGCCACAGGGACTTGTTGAAACCTTGCTGCATTCGTCCCTTTGTATACCGGGAGACATTAAAGGAATAATGCATTAAGCAGGATGATTTGTCTTCAGTGGTCAGCCCTGATTGAAATTAATTCAGTCCTACTATTTATTGATCAAACCATATAGGCCTCAAAAGATGTAAAAAATATTCTCTACATGCAATTTTTTTTATTGAACCAACTGGTACAAATCCTTAGCATTCTTCAAAGAAGCACCCTTGTTTTTCGACAAAGCATATAACGTGATTCCCACTGCACATACACCTTCTAGAACTTGGTTTCCATGATCCTATTTAGAGACACCATCATGACATTTTGGATGTCTTCTACGGAGCCGAATCGGTAGTGCTTGAGGACCTGCTTGAACTGGGGAAAGAGGAAGTAGTTTGCCAGTGACAGTGTGGCAACTCAGGGCAGCATCCCTGTAGGTGTCCTTAATCATTCTGAGGGTATTTGTCACAGTTTTCCTGAATTTCACACAGAATTTGATGGCATAGAGTGCTGCTAGAGATTTTTCTTCATCTTGAAACATGACAGCACTATTGAATGGAGGAACACAAAAATAGACGTGCTCGCTGTCTGCTTCCCTGCAGATGACTGGAAAAAATATCGGTCTCTGTGGAAGGCTCCCCACTATTACACCCAGGGGGTCCAATCCTCCTCCACTGCTCCGTTTGCACTATAGAATTTGTCCTACTACTCACTGATCACACCCTGTATGCAGGTACAGAACCTGTGATGACAACTAGTAATCAATTACAGACAAGGATTTGAACCCCGAAATCCTGCGTACTAGGAGTACTCACCTAAACCAGTTTTTATAGTAACTGTTAGTGTAAAGGGTTAAGAAGTTTTAAGTTTTCCATCTGAAATGCTAGGACTATTGAGAAGAAAAACGGTGCTCTGCTGGAAAAGTTGCTTTATCTGAATGGCAGGAAATAGCAGTGGTGCACTGCAGGAATATTGCTGATAGAAGCAGTTGTGATGAGGCCTCATGTCACTAAATGGGCTGAAAAATATGATAAAGAAATTTTAAGAAACATGAATTTTAGGGGGTGCAGCAGGGAGAGGGAGGTGGCTCATTCCCATGGCGGTTGTTGAAGTTTCTGTGCAGCACATGCCTCAGATTCTGCAACCAGCACTACAGCTGTGTTGTGGGAATTCTCTCTCATCTGGTCAACAGTTCAAAAGATTTTACAGCTCATTTTACATTGGTATCCCTACAAGACTGATTACATACCAATTATGCCCCAAGATAGGCTGCAGTGCTGTGACTTTGCCCTTCATTTTTTGGCATGTGTGGGAATGGATGACAATGTGGCCTGGGAATATTCTTTGGATGGATGAGGCACATCTTACTCCACACAGTGGTGTCAATGCTCTGTTGCAGTGGGGTTTTTCAGCCACATCTGCAGGAAAATACACTGCACTCAGCTTGTGTGTCTTGTGTGGTATAATTTCACAAGCTCCTTTGTTCCTGTCCATTTTTCTTTGAGAAGATGATACCTCATAAACCTGTTAGGTGTAGTGACAGCAGCTGTGTCCATGTCTCTATTTTCACCAAGATGGGCACCCCAGTTGTCACATGTTTGATCCGTCTTTACCTTTTCCTGCTCCCGTGCCGCATTGCCTGCTCACAGCAGTGTAGTTTCACGTGATGGCAGGAAGTGGTTTTTTTTTTTTTTTTTTTTTTTTTTTTTTTTTTTTTTTTTTTTTTTTTTTGCATGGTCCTCGAGTGCACTGATTAATGAAAATATTATGTTTCAAAATCCTGCAATTTATATAGCCACACTGCAGCACTTGGAACACTGTCAGTTTAATTGTAAACTCCCAGTATATTTATTGAAAAAATTATTTACTTTCAGTAAAAGGAAACCATACACATCCAATAATCACAACATAAAAGATGAGACTAGTTGCAGTGATAATATGGAATGACCTTCGTGGACACACAACCATAAATTGATGGCCCAGTGCCTTAAGTGAAAATGAGTGTTCATTCTACAAAAATGACAAGGAAAATATCAAGTGAATTTAGCAGGATATTTGTGGGCCATACAGGGAATATATGAAGTCACACAGTTGCCAAACATATTCTACATTGTTACAGAGTTTGTTATATTACCAGCAGGAGAAATTCTTTTGTGCCAGCTTATGTAACTAAAACTTGCATTTGAAAGATGTGGCAGCCAAGGGGGTCTTACGCATACTGAATCCTGAAAAATCTGATTCACCAGAAGCGATTCACATTTTTGCAGACTCTCCAATCGTTATTCTATAAACATGATTAGAAAGCATGTCTTTTGATTGTTATAGGCGTAGAAAATGTTTCTCTTAAGAATGCTGTAAGTCGCACTGTCCCCAAAACACAGGAACACAACTGAAACAACACATTACATTAATTGCACAATCTAAACATGCTCATACACACTTCAGAAGCTACAAATAACACAATGAATCCAGTAAATGTATGCTGTGCAAGCTTCAGTGCAGCTTCTTCTAATGTGAAAAGAGAAGCAGTTGTCATCAAATTGTGGGACAAGAAACACACAAGGTGGACAGTAATTTCTGAAATAATTCATCCTTAAGTAAAACTGTCATTCAGTCAATAAATATGGAAAGAATGACAAGTATCATCTACTTGTAATAATTATAATATAACCACTGCTGATGTTTTATCAATAAAAGGAGAAGCGTTTATGTTGAAGAGCTTTTTAGCTTTCAGCAAGCTTAAGGCAGAATGTGAATAGTAGATTCACCAAGCTGACATGGTGCTAATTTTCTATGCAACACTTTAATCAGATCGGTGTGTTATTTAATCCCTGATGCTTTCATGTGAATGACCTCATGTCCACCACAATATACATGTCAGAATTATTAAGAATTTTTCTTAAGCAGTGATTCCACGAAACAAGCTTTAACTCCATTACAACTCATGCGAAGTGCAGCTGCCAAAACTTTCATTTCGGACATGACTCAGGAACCCACAAAACTATGAAACTGAAGTATATACTGATTTCGCCGTGTCTACAGTCAAATATGAAACCATTTGTGTGCAACTCATTCCAAGCAACGAATGGCGCAACCCAATGCTGTTGTGTAAACTAGGCTTAAGAGTGAAAAAATTGCTATACTGCACACTCGATATTGTATTTTGCTGCTTCTGCTGACATAATCCTTTAATTTTTTGTCTGTGATTAAACAAATTTATTTACGAAATTGTGACATTGAATAACTTCTTACATATGCTTCAGTATGACATAGGACAGGACACACAGTTTTGAAGTCCAAATGGTGTGATATATTAATAATTCATGCTGATTTAGTTATGCATATATTACAGTACTTTGTTTCATTAAAACAGACTTTCACCATAACATTATCTTGGTAAGTTTCAATTCATTTGTATTAGTACAGAGTTTATTTTAAGTCTTTTTACATTACTTTATGGAACACAACAGTAAACATAAGGGAGAAATTAATAATCAATGATATATATTATCTGGCACTATTTAAAACAGTCTGACAATGCTCAGGTAGTTTACCCATTCCACACCTCTAGAAACCTACTTGTTCAGAGTTAGATATCGTGAACTCAAGTTTCAATTCAGCATTTTGGTCCAGAAATTAATTTTCTTGATCGTCATTCAGTAAGAAACAGAAAAGGTAAGCATTTGAGGGTGCAAGTTCAGGTGAATTAGCACAGGAGGGATGACTTGTCAAGCAAATCCACATATTGTTTTGTTCGAGCAGAAATGTAGTAATTACCACTCCCTTGGATTTTTGTTGTTTTGAATTTGAGGTAACCTGTTGAACAAAAATGTCACAGTCCATTACATGTCAGTTATCAAGACTTCCTGAATGTGGACAAAATTCAGGCCAGTTGCCTTCCTTGAAGCCAGAAAATCCTTTTCCTAATGCAATTTGTCTGTTAGCAGTCACTCCAAACACAAAACAAATGTTCTGAGGTACTTGCATGCCTCCATTAAATATAAGAAACAATACGGCACAAATATTCGACCTTTTCCCACCTGTGACTCCATTTTGTAATACTTAAACAACTTTTGTAAGACTGAAGTATGCAGAAAGCAGTACGTAACTGCAAGACGCATACTTAGAGCTTCATTTAAGAAAATGATAGTTGATAAACTCATAGCAACCTAAGCATGGTGTTCACTCAGTTTATCGAAGTTACTTTGTGCAGAAAATAAAAACTAAAATAAGAAATGATTTTATTCTTACCAATATGAGAGTAGAAATGTGACTGACATGTGCTGCACTTCAATCATTTAGCTGAATGGCTCTCATCATCAAGCAGCTGGTGGTGGTGATCAGTAGGGTAAGGAAACACTCAATTACAAACTGTTCTGATATTTTAGGTAATGAAAAGCCAAACTGGTTTCGGCATTTATATTAGACCATTATCAAGTGTATCTGAAATGGCCAAATGTGAGTACATAACATGGTAGGCATATCGCTATTTTTGTTGTGTGTGTGTAAGAAACTTCCACAAGGGAAAAATAAATTAAAAACAAAGATTCCAAGACTTACCAAGCAGGAAAGCGCCAGTAGAAAGGCACAATGAATAAAACACACACACAGAATTTGAGCTTTCGCAACCGGCGGCTGCTTCATCAGGAAAGAGGGAAGGAAAAGGAAAGATGAAAGGATGTGGGTTTTAAGGGAGAGGGTAAGGATTCATTCCAATCCCGGGAGCGGAAAGACTAACCTTAAGGGGAAAAAAGGATAGGTATATGCGCACGCACGCACGCACGCACGCACAGCAGACTGTGTGTGTGCGTGCACGTGCCTGTCCTTTTTTCCCCCCCTAGGGTGGGTCTTTCCTCTCCCGGCATTGGGGTGGCTCCTTGACCTCTCCGTTAAAGCCCGCATCCTGTCATCTTTCCCTCTCTTTCCCCCTCTCTCTTTCCCCCTCTCTCTTTCCCCCTCTCTCTTTCCCCCTCTCTCTTTCCCCCTCTCTCTTTCCCCCTCTCTCTTTCCCCCTCTCTCTTTCCCCCCCTCTCTTTCCCCCCCTCTCTTTCCCCCCCTCTCTTTCCCCCCCTCTCTTTCCCCCCTCTCTTTCCCCCCTCTCTTTCCCCCCTCTCTTTCCCCCCTCTCTTTCCCCCCCTCTCTTTCCCCCCTCTCTTTCCCCCCCTCTCTTTCCCCCCCTCTCTTTCCCCCCCTCTCTTCCCCCCCTCTCTTTCCCCCCTCTCTTTCCCCCCTCTCTTTCCCCCCTCTCTTTCCCCCCTCTCTTTCCCCCCCTCTCTTTCCCCCCCTCTCTTTCCCCCCCTCTCTTTCCCCCCCTCTCTTTCCCCCCCTCTCTTTCCCCCCCTCTCTTTCCCCCCCTCTCTTTCCCCCCCTCTCTTTCCCCCCCTCTCTTTCCCCCCCTCTCTTTCCCCCCCTCTCTTTCCCCCCCTCTCTTTCCCCCCCTCTCTTTCCCCCCCTCTCTGTCCCCCCCTCTCTGTCCCCCCCTCTCTGTCCCCCCCTCTCTGTCCCCCCCTCTCTGTCCCCCCCTCTCTGTCCCCCCCTCTCTGTCCCCCCCTCTCTGTCCCCCCCTCTCTGTCCCCCCCTCTCTGTCCCCCCCTCTCTGTCCCCCCCTCTCTGTCCCCCCCTCTCTGTCCCCCCCTCTCTGTCCCCCCCCTCTCTGTCCCCCCCTCTCTGTCCCCCCCTCTCTGTCCCCCCCCTCTCTGCCCCCCCCCTCTCTGCCCCCCCCCTCTCTGTCCCCCCCCCTCTCTGTCCCCCCCCTCTCTGTCCCCCCCCCTCTCTGTCCCCCCCCCTCTCTGTCCCCCCCCTCTCTGTCCCCCCCTCTCTGTCCCCCCCCCTCTCTGTCCCCCCCCTCTCTGTCCCCCCCCTCTCTGTCCCCCCCCTCTCTGTCCCCCCCCTCTCTGTCCCCCCCCTCTCTGTCCCCCCCCTCTCTGTCCCCCCCTCTCTGTCCCCCCCTCTCTGTCCCCCCCTCTCTGTCCCCCCCTCTCTGTCGCCCCCCTCTCTGTCGCCCCCCTCTCTGTCCCCCCCTCTCTGTCGCCCCCCTCTCTGTCGCCCCCCTCTCTGTCCCCCCCTCTCTGTCCCCCCCTCTCTGTCGCCCCCCTCTCTGTCGCCCCCCTCTCTGTCGCCCCCCTCTCTGTCGGCCCCCCTCTCTGTCGGCCCCCCTCTCTGTCGGCCCCCCTCTCTGTCGGCCCCCCTCTCTGTCGGCCCCCCCTCTCTGTCGGCCCCCCCTCTCTGTCGGCCCCCCCTCTCTGTCGCCCCCCCTCTCTGTCGCCCCCCCTCTCTGTCGCCCCCCCTTCACTCTCTCTCTCTCTCTGTCGCCCCCCCCCCCCCTCCCTCCTGTTGTGTACTCACATTTGGCCATTTCAGATCAACACCTTCAACCCATTACATACAGTCTCCCATCCTTCATCAAAGACACCAACTACTTCCTCGAACACCTTGAATCCTTACCCAACCTCTTACCCCCAGAAACCATCTTTGTAACCATTGATGCCACTTCCTTATACACAAGTATCCTGCATGTCCAGGGCCTTGCTGCAATGGAGCACTTCCTTTCATTCCGATCACCTGCTACCCTACCTAAAACCTCTTTCCTCATTACCTTAGCCAGCTTCATCCTAACCCACAATTTCTTCACTTTTGAAGGCCAGACATACCAACAATTAAAGGGAACAGCCATGGGTACCAGGATGGCCCCCTTGTATGCCAACCTATTTGAGGGTCGCTTAGAGGAAGCCTTCTTGGTTACCCAAGCCTGCCAACCCAAAGTTTGGTACAGATTTATTGATGACATCTTCATGATCTGGACTCACAGTGAACAACTACTTCAGAATTTCCTCAATTCTTTTGGTTCAATCAGATTCACCTGGTCCTACTCCAAATCCCATGCCATTGTCCTCGATTTTAACCTCCATGTGTCCAATGGCCAGCTTCACACATCCGTCCACATCAAACCCACCAACAAGCAACAGTACCTCCATTATGACAGCTGCCACCCATTCCATATCAGATGGTCTTTTCCCTACAGCTTAGGTCTTCGTGGCAAACATATCTGCTCCAGTCCTGAATCCCTGAACCATTACACCAACCTGAAAACAGCTTTTGCATCCCACAACTACCCTCCCGACCTGGTACAGTAGCAAATAACCAGAGCCACTTCCTCAAACCCAGAACCTCCCACAGATGAACCCCAAAAGTGCCCCACTTGTGACAGGATACTTTCTGGGACTGGATCAGACTCTGGTTGTGGCTCTCCAGCAGGGATACGACTTCCTTAAATCCTGCTCTGAAATGAGATCCATCCTTCATGAAATCCTCCCCACTCCACCAAGAGTGTCTTTCCACCATCCACCTAACCTTCGTAACCTCTTGGTTCATTCCTATGAAATCCCCAAACCATCTTCCCTACCCTCTGGCTCCTACCCTTGTAACTGCCCCCGGTGTAAAACCTGTCTCATGCACCCTCCCACCACCACCACCACCACCACCACCACCACCACCACCACCACCACCACCACCACCACTACCACTACCACCTACTCCAGTCCTGTAACCCGGAAGGTGTACACGATCAAAGGCAGAGCCATGTGTGAAAGCACCCATGTGATTTACCAACTGACTTGCCTACACTGTGAAGCTTTCTATGGCTTTCTATGGCTAAACATGCTTCGGTGCACGGTCAGCACATCTTGGTGCAGTGTGTGGGTTATCTAGAAACTTCCCACTGACACCAACCTGTCAGAACTCCGGAGATGGGAACTTACCCTTCAATAAACGCTCTCTTCCTGTTACCCAGCTGGCCTCGACCTCCACTAATTTCAAGTTGCCGCCCCTCATACATCATTTGTCATTCAACAATATCTTCGCCTCTGTACTACTGCCTCGACTGACATCTCTGCCCAACCTCTTTGTCCTTACATATGTCTGCCTGTGTCTATATAAGCGGATGGATATGAGTGTGTGCGCGAGTGTATACCTGTCCTTTTTTCCTCCTAAGGTAGGTCTTTCCGCTCTCAAGATTGGAATGACTCCTTACCCTCTCCCTCAAAACCCACATCCTTCCATCTTTCCCTCTCCTTCCGTCTTTCCTGATGAAGCAACCGTGGGTTGTGAAAGCTTAAAATGTGTGTGTGTGTGTGTGTGTGTGTGTGTGTGTGTGTGTGTGTGTGTGTGTGTGTGTGTTATTGTTTCTATCAAAGTACCAACGCTTTCGTTTGGTAAGTTACAGAATCTTTGTTTTTAGGTATATTTTTCCCACGTGGAATGTTTCCCTGAGTGAGCGGTGAAATGTAACGGTATCACTGTTTTCAAAACAGGAACAACGGAGTTGGATCAAGATTGAATGTGCCAGAGGTCGTACAGCATGGCAGTGTTATCAAGGTTTTAAAGAGGTGTGTGGGGGAGGGGATCGGCATTGCTGTACAGAACAGTGGCACAGTGGGTAAAAGCCTTCAATGAAGGTCAGCAAACTGGCAGACATGCATTGGCAGGTTGTCCTAGTGTGTCTGTTGCCACGTTAGTGGACAGTGATCGACGCCACACGATTTGTGAGGCCGCCCACAAAACTGAATTAGTGCATATAATTGTGCTTCGCATCCTGAAAGATCACCTGGGCATGTTACAAACTGCATCACGATGGGTTCCACATGACCTAACGGAAATGCAGAAATGGATGCTTTACGACACTGCTCAGACGCACTTGGAGAGCTATGAGTGCGAAGGAGAGGCTTTCTTATGCCGTATCGTAACACTCGATGAGACATGGACCACATCTTATTAGCCAAAACTGAAACAATCCAATGAATGGTGTCATTATGGGTTGCCGCAAAAGTTGAAAGTACCTCAGAGCCCCATTGTGATGAAAGTTATTGTGATTCTCATGTACAACTGTGGTATTGTTATACAAATACGTTACATTCCTCCACGGCAGAACGTCAATGTGCAGCACCACCTGTCATTTTGCCTGACAGTGTACAGGCACATAGTGCAAGCTGTGGCTTCTCTGTTTGGTCGATGGGACTGGGATGTACTGTACCATCCACCATACTTCACGGATGTAAGTCCTTGTGACTTTGATTTGATTCTGAAGGTGAACGAACCACTTGTGCCATTCACTTCAGAACTGTTCCAGAGATTCAACAGGCAGTAGATTGTTTCATTCGCACCATCAACAGAACAGGCTCAGCTAACAGTATACTAAGCTTTCTATGTCCCTGGCAATGGGTTCTACACAACAATGGTGTCTACTTCGAAGGACAGTAACAGATGCAAATATGCAACTCTTTTGTATCGGTTGTAAATAAATAGTTGCTACTATTGAAGTTCCAACCCTTGTATGTACTCTACTGTACTGTTAATAAGCACTCTCGCCAACTCCTACTTTATCTTGCAGGAAGTTTTGCCATTACAGATTAGTAAGTGGAGCACACTATCTTCGAAGTTCTATCAGACTGTTACATTTAGCAGAGAGCTAAAATGCAGTTTAAAGAGTAAAGGAAAGAGTGGACTCAAACTTGGGACTTGTCCTCATTTCATAATGTGCACCACTAGACCACAAGCTGATAAAATACTAATGCCTCGAGTGAAAGCCAACACTTCTGCATCCTATTGTGTTGCTGGATCATGCAGGTAGCTGGACTTATAATTAAGTGGGACAGCCAGTTCTATTGATGCCTTAAGTGAACGAAACAGACTTTGTCCCTGTGGTGGCCAGGTTTTATGTCTGACTGTACCTAACACTGAACATTATCTCTCAGCCTGAGAACATTTATATAAACTGTAATTTTGTGAGTGACGGTGAGAATGGGTGACAATTTACTTTCACTCATTGATTACATGACATATTTTAAATTCCTTTAAAACACACATTTTATTCCATATGAAGCTCACTTATTAAGTATGGTGACCAGTTAACACACTATAAAAAAATCACCAATGTAGTTTCTAGAATAATTTCCCAAAATGTTTAACAGTAACTATCCAGTCATGATGTATTCAGTGGTGGCACAAAATAAACAGTTTACATTTATGTATAATTGTAACAGTTCTCACTTATCACAATTCCTGTTCCAACAGTAAGGCTCTGGTACTTAATTTTAATCTGTTTATAACACACAACACTTGAGTCCAACAATAGTTCACTTAGATAACAATCGCATTTAACATTCTTGCTAATTACAACATAGTTCATTTCCAATGTTCATTAATTTAGGTCACAAAGGTCACTTGAAAGTAATCGGGCATTAAAGCTCTTGAATTTTGCGGTTGCTGAAGCATGTATTTTTTGTGTTAAATGTACATAACTGTAGCACATTTCAATAACAAGCATGGATTGACATAGATGTTACTCGATTATGTACAAACCACAGCCTGCTAATTTTGGGTTACCTCCATTTACTTATATATCTGCAAAAGAACAAAATGTTATATTGGAAACTATATTGTGCTTTGAAATTAGACTAGATTGGATTTTACTGTTTTTCATAAACTGTAAGAACAGTGTGATTCCATTTATAAAAAAATGTTGCTAGTCATTAAGTTGGAAAAATACATGGACACTATTTTTCATCTTCAATATGTATTCCCTATTTTCATGTAAAAGTGCCATATTACAAATTACAGCATATTACATGAAGTTAATAATTAGTGAATTAATAGATGAATGCTGTGTGTCACTGTACAAAAAATTAAGGTAACAAAAGTACATAGTTGAAGTGCTGCACCTAACAGTAGTTAATACAAATTCACTGGTGGAAAATTGTACTAGCCATGATCTTTGATGTTAGTTATTGTGGAAGATAATTTAAAATATCTTGCAGGAAAGTGGGAACGCCAAGCTTTAAAATGGTGTAGGTCAGTGTTCTCATATATAAGTATTAGCCTTTTTTTTTTTTTCATGTGGTGGACTACTATGCTAGTTAATTATCTGTAACTTTAACAGTGCCATAATGAAAACTAGTTACACAAATGAAATCCAACACTTAAACTGAGAATTGCAGTAATAAATTCAAGTTAGTCAGTCTAAATAAAGTATTGAGATTTTTATGTAAATTTTACACGCCAAATGATTGAAAAAATTGGTTATTTTGGGAGGATCTGCCCTAGTATCTCAAAAGAGAAATGTAAGAACATACTACCTACAGTAGCACCATGCCTGTAATGGAGTTGGTGAAGGAAGATCCCTGATAGTTTCAGTGGGTTTGATGTGGCTGCTTTGCACGTCCACTTAAAACAGTGACATTGTTCTATTTTGTACATTTTCTATTGGAATGCCTTAGTGTTGTCACAGCTCTATAGACTGCTGTGGTTTTTTTTCCCCACACCTGTTTACACCTGCCAGTGGAAAGCTGGCAATAGTGCAGCTGTCTGTTGGGGATCTCCTGTCCTGCCTCTATTATACTAAGTGCTGTGGTGTTCAAACACACCTGCTTTATTTTAAGATGGCCTGTAAGACTTTAAGCTGGCCACAATCACTTGTATCTATTCACACCTGTGATTAAATAATCAACTTTAATTAAAAGTTTCAATCAAATTGCATCTTCTCCAAACTTGAGGTTTCGTTTGGATCTTTTGTGTCACATAAGCATTAGAGGTTAGAAAGTCTCACTTATTGTATCCATAATTTGGTTTTTGAAAAATCATACCTAAACCATCCTGCAATTAGCTAAGGTTTACTAAGATGCTAATTGGCATTTTTAACATTTTATTGCAGGTAGCTAAGAACCTTTTTGACAGCTGCAAAAAAATCAGTACTCTACGTACTTTAGATCGTGGGCTGACAGTTGGCCATCGATTCCTAAAAGCAGTGGCGCAGCTTTCACAGTTGCAAATGCTGCATCTACATGCATCCTGCAACTTAGATCTTTCAGTGTGCCTCAGGTTTCTCTCTGATAAGTGTCCCCTCCTGCACACTCTGGACATCGGACATTTACACTACCGTATGGCTGACATGGAGTACTTCATCCGTTCTAGAAAACGGCCGCTCCTGCATATGTATGTTAGGTGGACCTCAACTGAAGGAAGGTGAGTTTAGTCTTCTTACCACCTCTGCCTGAATTGGTGTAATTGAGGATACCCCAAAAATTTGGCCTATTCTTGCTGCACATTTTTTAAGCACCTCCCATTTAATACCTTCTCCGTTTCTCAAGTTTCAAAATGTATTTGCTTTGGTTACTTCCTGAACTATGTTCGTATGTCCCTAACTTTACATTACAAAATGTGACATGTATAACAACAGAATCTCTTTACAGCAAATGAAATCATTGCAGCAGGTTGCACTTTTTGTCCCACAACTGCCAGATCATAGTATGCGTTTATATCTGGAATTTCTTCATAGAAAAGAATGAAAAAATGTGACTTGGGGATGTCCTCAGTGGAAATAAACTAGTGGGAGGACTAAAGGAACCATGCACCATTCATCTGACAAAGCCATAGAGTTTAATGAACCCTACATGATATTTGAGAGGTTGGAGGTGAGGAGGGGAGGGAAGGGGGGGGGGGGGGGGGGGGGGGGGAAGGGAAAGAAGTGTGGGAGCAGCAGCAGCAGAGGAAGCTTTGTGTTGCACACAAAATATGACACCTTTTATCAACCATTTGCACGTGGCTTATATCCTTGTGGTTGACCCAGGTGTGAGACAGCCTACGCATCCACACAGCCCATCCTACTCCATTTCTGTCAAGTGCATATACCAGTGCACTAGTCAGAGCAGCCTGTGACAACTGTGTATCATATATTAGCGCTGCTGTATCCTTTGCACAGCGTCGTAAGTGGGCTCGACAGCCGACGTACAGTTCACTTGGATTGAGGGCAAAAAACACTGTGAGCGATAGCAGAGTTTGTCACACAGTGTCAGAACACACTTTCTGTGAAGTATCTAGATGGAACTGTCCTCACAACATGTCCTCCAGTCCCGGCAGTGCTCGTTATGCAGATTTTTGCTAGCCATTGTCCCACACCAACCTCCATCCACTCCCTTTATGATCCCTGCCTCCTCTCTGAAGTCTCCCTCTTCCTGTGTTCTGTTTCCCACTCCCAACCCTCTCTTCCTCCTCATTGTCTGACACACACACACACACACACACACACACACACACACACACACACACACACACACACACACACCTCAGCTCTCAGCAATGCTACCCTTCCCCCCCCCCCCCCCCCCCCCTCCCCCTTACTCCTCTCGCCTCCCCACCACTCCACTGCCCTCCCCCTTACTCCTCTCACCTCCCCACCACTCCACTGCCCTCCCCCTTACTCCTCTCACCTCCCCACCACTCCACTAGACACAACCTATCTCCTCAGTTGATCTACAGTGCTCTGGGAGGGAGGGAGGGAGGCAGGCAGGAAGGGAGGCTGGCTCAGTGCCTCAACTACATGGTGAGTGGTCAATTTTTTTCTTTCCACTATTTGTAGAACAAAACACAATCTACAAGTAGCATGAATTTTGTGGAAGAAGATTCTCTCCTGCTTGCATTCACAAACACTCAAGTTCCTCCCTAGAAGACTTTGGCTTGTTCTTATAAACATTCATTTTCTTGCAGATTCATTGCCATAGCCTTTGATCTCTGCAACTCCAGATGAACCTTCTAGAGGAAAAATGGATGAGTAAACTTCTCTCAAACTCTTTCAGCCACATGTGGGTTCCAGTGTTAATTGCTGTCAGATCTTCATTCACTACAGAACCAGAATAAATGTAAAAGCCATTATGTGTGAACATATCCAGAACCATCTGTTTTCTTTTGCAGCACATTTTACACTCTTCATTCAATAATTTGCAACAGACATCACAGTAACTGATAATATTCTACATCTACATCCATACTCCGCAAGGCACCCGACGGTGTGTGGCGGAGGGTACCCTGAGTACCTCTATCGGTTATCCTTTCTATTCCAGTCTCGTATTGTTCGTGGAAAGGAGGATTGTCGATATGATTCTGTGTGGGCTCTAATCTCTCTGGTTTTATCCTCATGGTCTCTTCGCGAGATATACGTAGGAGGGAGCAATATACTGCTTGGCTCTTCGGTGAAGGTATGTTCTCGAAACTTTAACAAAAGCCCGTACTGAGCTAATCAGCGTCTCTCCTGCAGAGTCTTCCACTGGAGTTTATCTACCATCTCCGTAACACTTTCGTGATTATTAAATGATCCTGTAACGAAGTGCGCTGCTCTCCGTTGGATCCTCTCTCTCTCTCTCTCTCTCTCTCTCTCTCTCTCTCTCTCTCTCTCTCTCTCTCTCTCTCTCTCTCTCTCTCTCAACCCTATCTGGTACGGATCCCACACCGCTGAGCAGTATTCAAGCAGTGGGCAAACAAGCGAACTGTAACCTAGTTCCTTTGTTTTCAGATTGCATTTTCTTAGGATTCTTCCAATGAATCTGTATGGCATCTGCTTTACCGCTGATCAACTTTATATGATCATTCCATGTTAAATCACTCCTAATGCCTACTCCCAGATAATTTATGGAATTAACTGCTTCCAGTTGCTGCCCAGCTATTTTGTAGCTAAATGATAAGGGATCTATTTTCTGTGTATTCGCAGCACATTACACTTGTCTACATTGAGATTCAATTGCCATTCCCTGCACCATGTCAATTCGCTGCAGATCCTCCTGCATTTCACTACAATTTTCCTTTGTTACAACCTCTCGATACACCACAGCATCATCCGCAAAAAGCCTCAGTGAACTTCCGATGTCATCCACCAGGTCATTTATGTATATTGTGAATAGCAACGGTCCTATGACACTCCCCTGCGCCACACCTGAAATCACTCTTACTTCGGAAGACTTCTCTCCATTGAGAATGACATACTGGAAACAGCACCGAAACTCTGACTTTTTTCCGTATCTTGGTTTTGGCCTTGTGTATTGGCAATGTGAAAGGAATCTTATTTGCCATGACTGCGGCTGCCCTCTCCATATGAGAAGTCCTTACAACGCACTGCCCTAGTGTGTGAACTGTTCTGGCCAATATTTTCCTCACTCGCCGAATTGCCCAATCTATCTATAAAAAGGAAAGGTAGATTCAGGTATTCAAAACTCTCAACTGCCTATCCTTCTCTGAGGTCTGACTGAAATTATACCATCTTCACCTGGTATCTTTAATGTTTACCTTTGCTTCTGTTGCATCCTTTCCTCCTCCTCCTCCTCCTCCTCCTCCTCCTCCTCCTCCTCCTTCCCCCTTACTTCTATCTGGCCCTCCTCCTCCTCCTCCTCCTCCTCCTCCTCCTCCTCCTCCTTCCCCCTTACTTCTATCTGGCCCTCCTCCTCCTCCTCCTCCTCCTCCTCCTCCTCCTCCTTCCCCCTTACTTCTGTCTGGCCCTCCTCCTCCTCCTCCTCCTCCTCCTCCTCCTTCCCCCTTACTTCTGTCTGGCCCTCCTCCTCCTCCTCCTCCTCCTCCTCCTCCTCCTCCTCCTCCTCCTCCTCCTTCCCCCTTACTTCTGTCTGGCCCTCCTCCTCCTCCTCCTCCTCCTCCTCCTCCCCCCCCTCCTTCCTTACTTCTATCTGGTCCTCCTCCTCCTCCTCCTCCTCCTCCTCCTCCTTCCTTACTTCTATCTGGTCCTCCTCCTCCACTTTATGCCTCCTTGGTAATTCCCCTCCACTCCTCTCATGGAGCTGCTCCTTCTCCTCGGCCTGGCCAGAGAAGAAATTCTCATGGTACAGAGATGGAGGCCCTCTAGGAACCCCTCTCCCAGGCATGTCTAGGATAAGATGCCGGTTACTTTGAGTCTCATGTGAGACCCACAGACTGTGGGCTTCAAGGCTGCTAATTTTCTTTCAGGTCAGGAGGAGGAGGAGAAGTGTAAGTCTCAGGATGAGACACCCCTGACATCGCAGAAGGCGTTGCCCCTTCTTCTCAATTGAGGTCAGATCTTAAATTCATGGATGTCACTCTATCCTTATCAGTGACACACTGACTCAGCACAGTGACAAATTCTGGCCAGTTCATCATCTGTCCAGCCTCTTACACTACTCTCCCCCAATTGAATTGTAATGGTTACTTCCCCTTCCTTATCCTTGGAGATTTTAATGCCCATAACCCTCTGTGTGGTGATACTGCGATCCCTGACCTAGACAGGATTGCTGAAGACCTGCTGGCAGGACTTGAGTTCTGCCCCTTTGACACTGGAGCACCATATACATTTAGTATGGCACATGACACTTTCTCAGTCACTGATCTTTCCGTCTGTAGCCCTGGATTGTTCCGCTCTGTTCAATGGGGAGTTCATAATGATTTGTGCAACAGTGATCATTTTCCGATCGTCTTGTCTTTTCTCCAACAACTCCCATAGATGTCTTCATAGGAGGGCCTTTGCTAATGCAGATTGAGATGCCTTTTCCTCAACTGCCATCACAGCCTTACATCCACACAATGGAGTTTGACCAACACAATTTTTTTTCAGCAACTGCTTCAGTGATTCCTTGTTCCTCAGGTTCTCCGTGACAGAAGACTGTGCCTTTGTTTCTGGTGTGTCATTTCCTCCTCTTACTTCCTCCTTCCCTCCATTCTGTCCTCCTTGCCTTTCTTCCTCATTCACGATTCCTTTCCCCTCCTCTCGTGGAACTGCTCCTTCTCCTCAGCTGGAGAACAAATCCTCTTCTCTGGCACCCACCTGGGAGGGAGCTACCTCCAGCAACCCCTCACCCTGGTGTTTCCGGGACAAGATGCCTGTTACTTTGAGGCAGATGCAAGACCGAAGGACTGTGGGTTTCTAGATTGATTATTCTCTTTCAGATCCTGATATTACTGTGACTTGCTCTCTTCCCGACCACACCTCCTCACCGTCTGGAGGAGGAAAATAAGAAAAAGAAGTTGCTGCTGCTATTACTGTCATCATGCCTTCCAAGTGGTATTGATGGCATCCACCCCTTGGCCACCTCCTGGCCTTTAAATGGGTTTGTGCCTTGGTCCGTTATCATCTTAAACACCAGGAAGATTTGTTGGGAATTATATGTCACTGCCACAGAGGTGCATACTCCCTCTTTGCAGGTACGAGATCAGGCACATTTTTGACCACCATTCTCCTACAGGTACCATTGTAATTTCCTTGAATGGTGTTATCCTCACCAGTCCTGACTCCATCGATGAGTATGTTGCTTGGCGTTTCGCACAGGGCTCGGTGTTGGTCTACTATCTGCCCATTTTCTGTCTTTTCAAACACTGACTAGAACAACTCTCTCTGTCATTCATTTGTTGATGCCCGGAGCCTTATAACAACCTGTTTAGCGAGTGACCCAACACGGCCTGTGGATAGGACTGGGTGCACAACTAAATGCTTCAACCCTTACTAGTAGCTAGCCAACTTCATAAACTTGTCCTTTGCAGCCATCTCTGGAGTGTGGGAGAATTCCTTCCCAATGGCAAGAAAGTGTTCCTTTTGAAATCAGGTAAACCACCTCTTCAGACAGACAGCTATCATCCAATCCATTTAACCAATCTCCTCTGCAAGTCACTGGATCGTATAGTGAGTTGAAAACTATATTAGATGTTTGAATCCTGGGACCTTTTGGCTTTGCACATGCCTATGTGTTTGTCCACTATCTGCCTACTTTCTGTCTTCTCAAACACCACCTGGAACGACTCAGTTTCTGCTGAGGCTACTCTGCTGCTTGTAATTTAGTCTAGCTGGAGTCTGCTATCTGAACCAGCTTTTGCCTGATGTCAACACTTTGTTGCAGTTTTCTGCAATCTGCATGGTACCATGACATCCTTGCTACCGTGCATGAATGTGGCCTCTGTGGCCGGCTCCCGATTTTTATCCAGAACTTTTAAGTTGTACTGTCCAGGTACAGGTTCGTACCTCTCATAGCACCTTCATCTGCTGGAGAATGGGGTTCCACAGGGTTCTGTGGCTATCAGTGGTCAGGTGGCTGTTGTTGGGCCTACTGTGCCCCTCTTTGTATGCTGCTGATTTTTGCATTTATATTTGTTTGTTTGTAGTGGACATTGCTTAATGCAGCCGGGAGCAAGACACTGAGGACAATCTTGGGCTCTCACTCATGGCTTCCATTCTTCCACTGCCGAGATCTGCATTATGCTTTTGTATTGTTGCCACACAGTCCATCCCCATCCGGGGGATCTGCTCAGCCTCGTCGGCCCATTGAGGGGTTGACAAGAAGCCATGTTACCTCCTCTGCCTCAAGTGGACAGTGGATGTATGGGCTGCCCCAGCCAATGTCCTACCAGCTCTGTTTCTCTTCTTTCCCCTTCTCATTTGTTATCTTTGGTTTGGTGGTGTTCTCCTATTTCCCTGTGCTTCTCTTGCCCTGTTCATGTAGCTACTAATTTCTAGGTATTTGTTGGGTGGGATGCCTCTGGTAAGTGATGGAGGGTATGTTGCCCATTGCACTTTCCGCCATTGGGGCCCTACAGTGGCTCCATGCATGGGACATCTTGCTCACATTTCTTCCTTTCATCTGTTTTTTCCTTCTTTGGTCCTAGCTCTAGGCTTTATGGACCTACAATTGACCTTCGGGTTTTCTTTCCTTGGGTTTCTTATGCGTGTAATTTTGTTAACTTGCCTTTTCCAGGTAGGAGGGACTGATGACCTCATAGTTTGGTCCATTTCATCAATCAGCCTAACTACCTACCTACCCACCTTCCTAAGTTCTGCTCAATCTGCAGCTGGGTAGATAATTAATTCCAAAAGGCACTGTTTGGGGGGGACCAGGTTTTGGAACAGCCTGTGGTCGGGGAAGGCTGACAAATTGTTACCATTTCTTTTTTAATGCTTAATACTATGACAGCTGTAGAGTCCTCTTTGTTATGTCTAATAACTGATGTGGTGTCCTGGATCAGTAACTGAAAAATTTTGTACAAAATTTGAATTGTCAACACAGCTGGAGGCTCATAAATGTATGTTTTGAATGAGTCTAAATTTACACTACAGTGGTGTAAATTTTAAATCTGGATTGCTTTCCAGATAGCCTGACTAAAAGGGCTCAAGCAGTGAGAGCAGGGCCCTATTTAGGGTGAGAGACTTCCCTGTATAGTAATTTATTTCGCACCACCCATTCCTACATTTTAGCATTTCTATTCATTTATGGACTACAATCAGTAAAGCTGTGTAATCATTAACTTCAATTCTAAACTTTATTGAAGTATTTAAATAACATACTACACAAAGCACATAAATACTAAAAAATAATAAAATAACTAGTACATGATACAATATCATTTAACTGGCCTTTTCCAAAATATAGTGAACTTGGAGAAATGACTTCCTTCTCATGTCTGTACTTGGGAATCCATTTATCACTTTCTGAAAATTCAGACTGACAGGTACATCTTATTCTATGGCTAGTACTCCAAAATTGACCAGTCATTCTTGATTTTCTGTTGTCCATAGGTGGTTCTTAATCCATTTTAAAACAGAAAAGAACCTTTCAGCTGAAAACTTTGTTGATAGTGTGGTGTTGAAAATCTTGAGTACTAATAATCAATTGGTCAGACATCACCAGTTTTGTTTCAAATCAACATTGTACAGATAAATGTAAGAGAGGACAATTTGTCACCATCTTCTTTCTTCATAGCTAACACTTCTCTTCTGGAACACGTACATTTGTCACCAATGTTGGTGTCTGTCAGAATTATAGATGGCTCCAAGTTTCTCTGCAGCATCATAAATCTGATCAGCTTCTAGATCGTTGATATTTGAGAGAAATGAAAATCTTAAGTCATGTTCTCTCTAGATATTAACTCTTTTTGTAACTTGTACTGAAGAGTCTGCACACTCTTTGAACATGACATTTTCATTCTTCTTCAGGTCTGAACACAGTGTGATCCAGTTCCTTCTTTAGGACATCTGTTTTCATCTTCTGAGTCAGATGATTCATCAAAGAATCTTTTGTATTTAATCTGATGTTTTCTTTTTTGATTCCCAGCAGCTAAAGGAAGTGGAACTGAGTCGGAAATCCTGATATTCATAAGTTTTTTTTTAGATGAATCCTTGTGAATTGAGAAAAATGTGTGAAGCTCAGCTAAAGACATTGCAAGAGCGTCACATTTCAACAGTAGTAGAAATGAAACTTCCTGGCTGATTAAAACTGTGTGCCGGACAGACACTCGAACTTGGGACCTTTGCCTAAAGGCTGTAGCTGTGCAGCGTTGTGCAGCTCATGAGCCAATTAGATTCAGCGAGCAAGCCAACACAGAATGATAAAAAATTGCATGTTTCAGTTCTTGAGTCTTGCTTGCAAGCCTAAGTATGCACCAGATATGTTAGCTGTGTTACCATATGACTGACCTCTACAGTCATCATATTGCAGTCCATGTAGTTCCAAAGAATTGAAAACTGCTTCTGACCAGTGTGACCTGTATTTTTCATAAAACACAGGAATTTTTAAACTGAGAGCCCACCTTTATTTATGTATATAATTATTACACTTAACTGGTCACTATGTAATATATCTGATGTAGAATCTACTGTGACTGAATTTTTTTTTAAAGAAATAAGTTTGTTACATATTTATTTGGGTCACTGACCTCTCCATAAGATGAATTAAATCTTCATAAGTTGCTGGTGACAAGTCGAAGTAAGTCCTTTTCCAGGATTCCCAGACTTTGCTATATCATTAGCAAAAAAGGATTGTTCTCAACATTTTATTCCAGATACGTCATGAAATTTCCATTTTTCACAGAGCCAAACACCTCTTTGTCACCACGAAATATTAGGCCCCTCGAAGCTAGCTTGTGAACTACAGAAACAACTCTTTCCAGCACATTTCTCCATTTCATGTTCATGTTCAGTGAGCAGCCCTTTGTCAGTTCTGTTCATTCAGTTTCCTCTGTTTTTCAGTTCAAATAAGCAGAAACTGAGAGAGGCAGAATTTTCACGTTCAGCTGTCCATATTCCAGCATGTCCCGCATAACTGAAACCAGATATTGCCAATTGAGATGCGCCACCGAATAATTTACAACACGCACAGAGCAATGATACTTGGCTAGGATAATATATAAAGTATTCACAGTTGATAATTTCCCCATTCACGAAAACCCTCTGGAACAATTTTTTGCTGCAAAATTGCTGAATCCTTCATCGTATCACCACGAGGACATAGAAAAATAAGCATTTTTGTTTTGATTAATATCATTTTTAACCAAATAATGCAGTATCTGGCCATTGTCTTCACAATAAAATGGGCCATTACTGGGAAGAGGAAAATACTCTGCTGTGGAGTGTGTAGATTGACATCCTCCTGGAACTCCAAAAGTTAGAGCTTCTGTGTTCTGTTTACCATTTAGAACTCACAATTTTGTATCCATCTACAGACCTACACTGGCCATTGTTACTGTTTCGAACTGCTGCTTTACCTGATGATCGGAGCTACATGGTTAACTTTCACTTTTACCACTAAAGTGTGAGTCCAGTCTCACTATTTTCCATAGATGACTATACATCTTTTTTTTCCTTCAGCTTTCGTTCTATATGCAGCACCACGTAACCTAGATCATCCATCCATACTGCTACTGTGGACTGAAGAGGAAAAAATTTGTGATGTAGAGCATTGGAGACTGAACACACAGTAGAGTCCCGACTATCAGCCTAATGTGACAGAAGGTCAAGCTGGACACACACACACACACACACACACACACACACACACACACACACACACACACAAGCTTTATAAATTCTCTCTTCCACCCCAGCAATACTATTAGAAACACCCTTTTTAACAGCAAAACCCTGTTTTTTTAATCTTTGTCTGACTTCAGTAGGCACTGGAAGGCTTTTTCAATTACCATCCATTTTGGACTCTCAATTAAAACACAAAGGACCACACAAAATAATTTAGCAATGCATTCACTTTGGCCATCTGATATGCAACTAAAGAAACAAAGAATATGAAGCTGCAAAGAGAGTTACACTCTACACATGTTTGTTCATGTTTGTGAGCGTCTCCACGTATCTGTTTCTGAAGAGCATATTTTTTATTGTAATGACCTGGTATATTTTCTGCATTGTTTAGTCCTTAGGTACTTAGGCATAGTTTGGTAATCCTAAAAATTATGTAATATTAGTAATCGGATACAGACTATACATGTCATATTAAAATTTAAGATTTCAGACCGTTAGGCCAAGTGTGCATACTTGACAAACAATACTAAATAATCACTGGTACCACATGTCACATCACTCACATTCTTCACAAAATTAACTTCCATATCACTGGAGTCCCATTAGGAGAAATGGTTTAAGATAACTGCTGCTTCTTTATACCTCCTTTGGTTTTGTTTTTGCTTGTCTCAAGGGCCATAAAGTAAAAGATCGGCAAGAGAAATGTATGAGAAGGCAAAAGTTTTAGTGTAGACGATTGATGATTGACCTGGAGCTCACACTAGTTTGCACACAGTGTTGACAATATTTTTCAGTTTGTATTTTTTTGTTGTATAAATCCACGTTTTATTATTATTATTATTATTTCAAATATGTAGTTATAGTAAATAATAAAGCAAATAGTTTCTACCATAGACAGTGTTCTATATTAAAAACAAAGATTCCAAGACTTACCAAGCGGGAAAGCGCCGGCAGACAGGCACAATGAACAAAACACACACACAGAATTACTCGCTTTCGCAACCGATGGTTGCTTCTTCAGGAAGGAGAGGGAAAGACAAAAGGAAGTGGATTTTAAGGGAGAGGGTAAGGAGTCAAGGGGTCAAGGGGTCATTCCAATCCCGGGACCGGAAAGACTTCCCTTAGGGGAAAAAAAGACAGGTGTGCACACACACACACACACACACACACACACACACACACACACACACACAAAACCACCACCACCACCACCATCATTACAAAACTAGCTACTAGCAGAAATGTTGTACTGTTACCAATAAGACAAATTACTTTACATTCAAGTTCACTGGCACTGTAGACTGCAGTTATGCATCATATCCTAGACAGTGTTCTCGGTTTGTGATGGCAGAGCAAGATGATGACAGTGTTAGCAAGCTTGTGAATCCTGCAACTCATGTTCAATGCACCAGTGCGCTGCTGCTACCAGTTGAATCCAAAGTTGCCAGATAAAGATAGATTCCCTGCAGCATCAAATAGATGGCCATTTTTAAGATTGGCAGGAATTTTAAATCAAATAATGGACATTTTTATATTATTTTCAAGAATGGCCACATTAACTGTGGAGGCAATTTTTTGAAGAAAAATGTTCATCTTATTGTCGATCAAATATGGTAAGACACAAAGGAATATCTTTCATAGTACCATAAAGGTCAAAACCTATAGGGGAAGACAGAGACTGGGAAATAAACAACAAAGACACCAGGTGTTAGTGCTACACTGTCACTAAGAGGTTGGTACAGGGAAGAAATTTGTGGTAGGCCACATAAAAGCTGTCTCAGGATTCATTTGGGGGGAGGGAAGAAGGGGGGGGGGGGATTTGTTCACTTTTCAGGTTCCAACCGACAGCTGTGTGTTAGCACTAGGGTTCACTTTCTCCGCTTGCTAATTATCAACAGTGATACACCTAAGGTTACAAACCAGAACATATACGTGGCAGTAACAGGAGTTAATTTGGCCACTTGAGAAGGTACAACCATGCTCTGATTAGTGTGCATTGTAAACAGGTAATGGTAGCCTGCTGTTAACAGAAAGAAATTTATTGATGAGAAAGAGAGAATACAGACCAAAAAGATGATGGAACATGCAAGTAAAATGTTTCAGCTAAGCAAATTGATGGTGTAAAATTTATGGTAGATTTGACATGCAGAGATGAATGGAATTAAAGTATTTATCCCAAGAAAAATGCAGCAAGGTGCAAACAGTATATCAGTGTTGACAATGTGGAGAAATGTTTTGTTCCACAGGAATTTCTGTGATATTATGAACAGTGCAAGAAAATACCAATGTTGCTAGAACTTAACACCTTATGTTACACTGTACCAGACTTCAAAGCTAGCAACCTAACTCGGGCAAGGAGAGGGGTGGAGTCATGGATGGGGATTGGAGAACAGACTCAATGGTTTTAGTTAAAATGTGTGGTATCTTACACTGAAACTACTAACCGTAGTGTGCATTCCTTAAAGATTTGTCGTTGAGATGTATTGTCTTATGGTCTCTTAAAATTATTGTGAAATAGCAAGATAGCATAGTGTGTAAGGTAATAAACTAGTATTCTGAATTTCTTGGCTTCAGTCATACTACAAATTGAATTATTTTTCTTCTCTCATTTTCTTTATTCTCTCTTATTTCACATTCAATTGCAGCTGATAACCACTTTCATTGTGTTGGATATAAAATAATTGAAAAAGAGGGAAAATTCAATTTACTTCATATTCGATATGCAGCACTCGCACACATTTTTATTTATGATGTAAGGATTACAATTTTTAGAGTGATGTCATCATACAAACAGCAGTAAAGTGAACTGTTCTCACACCAAGAATGTTGTACAAATGACAACATGCCACGGGTGCATTTATTTATTTATTTTGTTCAATAAATTTAGAAGGAAACTCACACCATGAACATTCTGCAGTATTAGTTTCTCATATATAAGGTGTTTACACTCTGGGACTGCTGGGAAATCTGAGAAAAAAGTGGTAACTTTTTCACCCTGGAGAAACCAAGGAATTTTTGAGAATTCCAGGAATTTTTTTATTTACTGATTCTTAACAAGAACTTTACTTTAGCCCATTACAAAGAAAACGTGCCATTTACAGCAATAATGGACAGTGCACACACAAACATCTGGCGACAGCAAATATGTCAAAGGCCTCTGACAGAAAACTGGTTTTGATGATCATGTCACAGCTGTTTACATTTCTAACATGTTACAGGAAAATGTTGTGAATGGTGATAT
Source organism: Schistocerca gregaria (assembly GCF_023897955.1). Lineage (NCBI taxonomy): Eukaryota > Metazoa > Arthropoda > Insecta > Orthoptera > Acrididae > Schistocerca > Schistocerca gregaria. The sequence goes on from NC_064926.1 coordinate 131,198,961, forward strand.
GAGCAGCATTACTTTCAAAGTAAATTTCCGTAAATTTCCTTTTATGCAGATTGAACTATGTCACATGTGAGAATGTGTGATAAATTTCTTAAATCATGGAGCATTTGAATCTCATTCAAAACACTTAATACTTTGAGGACAAGCCACTTAGAAAAATTTTGGGCCTAGAAGACCAGCGATTTTTGCTAGTATGTGAGAGCACTTTTGTTTTCGATTTATGTTAAGGGGGTAACACATGCTACCAAAGACCAAAATTATACATGGAAGATTAGCTTTCTTGTAGCTGTACAATTTGTGTAATAATTTAAACCATTAACTTTTTCTGTTTTTGTGTTCATGCTTCTTAAGTCCTGCTGTTGTTGACTGACATCATCACGTGTCCTTTGCTCTGAATATCACCTGTTATTGGCTGTCAAATCATGTGATGTGAGCTATGACTAGCTGGCGAAAGTGCGTCACAATCTAGATTTTAGTGCTTCAAAAATTACGATGCTCTATTTCGTAGATTTCATATTTATACTTTTGTATTACAAAAATATGCAGTGTACAAGTTGCCGGCCATCAAAGATGTTTGTAAAATTTGTTTTTTCTTGCTGGGTTTCATTTCCTGAACTGCTGGGAAGTCCTGCACTTGTGTATAAGAGTGTAACCATTCAAAAAGTTGGTAAGTTTTACATCTCCGAGAGAAAGTATAGTGTCACATGACACGAAAAAATGTACTTTCACCTGGGGTATAGAGCATTTCCACCTTGTATACACCCTGATGTATTATCTTTGCAGTCATAAACAAGCACCTAATTTTAATTCACTCTTGTACACCAATGCACTTCAAAGCCAACAGACATAAAAAATTATTATACACTAGCCATCAAACCTGTAACCTATAGCACATCAGTCTGATACTATATGCACTAGACAGTTTCACCATTGTTAGTGCGATTACTATTGCAATTGATGGTAGGTAAACTGACCTTGTCCAGTTATTGAGGGTGAAGTTTCTGTATGAAGGCTCACGAGCTGGCAGCTGAAGGTACCTTACCATTCAGTCCATTCTCTTGATTCACCCTCCGACACATGAAATCCATTTGTAAGGAAAATAGTTCTGTTTTTTCTTTTTTTTTTTAAATTGCTCCTAAACAAAGTTAGCATCTGTAAATGAGACAAAATAGTTTCTAAAATACAAGCAAACTACATTAGAATTTTAAAAAAGGCGTGAAACATAAGAATGAAAGTGATCAGTGGTTTATTTAGATAGAACTTGAATTCCTACATATTATTTTAAAAATAAATCTGGCTATGTGACAGTGTCCAAAGAGTAAAGTCAAACAAAAGTTGTGATCTACATTTAATTGTCTAATTGTAGTATGTGGCATCGCTTCACCTGTGAATACACCACTGTTAATGCCTGCCGTCCCTGCTTCTTGAGCCTAAACATGGGTGATGCCATCATGGCTGGGTAACCAGTTTACTTTGCCAGGTAACATCAGTCACCCATGCTGCCCTTAATGCATTCAGCTTGCAAGATCCCAATGCAGTCTCATGTTACACAGTTTTTTTTCCTCACTGTGAAACTCAGGTTGGCCATGCCATATTTCTTCCCCGGTTCCCCAATCAAGAGACCTCAGATAGCTAGACAAAGAAGAGAATACCGAAAGACGGAAGGGGGAAAGTGAAAACAGATGACTGGAGATATGGTATTACAAGGAGAAATTGAAACAAAGCACTTGGAGTGTATGACATGGTCTCAAATTATTAAGATTTTTTGGAAGACGTTAACCATAGCAAACCTGTTACACCCGGTGTGTAAGGTACATCAGACAGGTGAAATACTCTGACATCAGAAAGAATTTAATAAGTCATGATTGCAAAAACTAACACACATTCATTACAGAAGAATGGAAAAACTACTATAAGCTGACTTAAGAGAAGATCAGCTTGGGTTCCATAGAAAGGTGGTAGGAACATCCCAGATGATACTGACCTTGTGACTTATCTTAGAAGATAGGTTGAAGAAAGGCAAATCATCATTACAGTATTATGAAAAGAAAAGTAGCCACTCACCATATAGCAGAGATGCTGAGTTGCAGATAGGCACAACATGAAGACTATCACAAATAAAGCTTTTGGGTAGCAAGGCCTTCACCAAAGATAGACCACACACTCTCTCACACTTAAACACAACTCACACATACATGACTGCAGAAGCCACATTACGGGCAGCAGCACCAGTGCATGGTGGTAGTAGTGACTGGCTGGGGGTAAGGAAGAGGCTGGGGTGGGGAGGGGTATGGATAGTAGGATAGGGGTGGTGGACAGTGAAGTGCTGCAGGTTAGATGGAGAGTTGGTGAGAGGTACGGAGGGGACAGAAAAGGAAAGAAGTAAAAAGACTGGGTGTGATGGTAGGATGAGGTTTTCGTAGTGCTGTAATGGGAACAGGGAAGGGGCTGGAGTGGTGAGGACAATGACTTAACGAAGGTTTAGACCAGAATGGTTATGGGAACATAACTGTTCCCCACCTGTAAAATTCAGAATAGCTGGTGTTGATGAGAAGGATCCATGTGGCACAGGCTGTGAAGCAGTCATTTAAATGAATGATGTCATGTTTGGCAGTTTGCTCAGCAACAGGGTGGTCCACTTGTTTCTTGGCTGCAGTTTGCCAGTGGCCATTCATGTGGACAGACAGCTTGTTGGTTGTTACGCCCACATAGACTGCAGCGTAGTGGTTGGAGCTTAGCTGGTTTCACAGATAGCCATGCCTTTGATGGAATAGGTGATGTTCGTGGCTGGACTGGAGTAGGTGGTGGTGGGAGGATGTATGTGACAGGCTTGCATCTAGGTCTTCTTCGTGGGAAAGAGCCATGAGGTAAGTAATTTAGAACACCAGTTGTGTAGGGATGCTACGACTCTGCATCTCTGCTATATGGTGAGTGGCAACTTTCCTTTTCATAATATTGTTACAGTACATCCTGGATTTCCCAAATAATAATTAATAGCATTTGTTGATTTAGAGAAAGATTTTGAGTGTCGACTAGAATATGTTTCGAATTTTGAAGATGGCAGGGATGCAAGACGCGCAGAAAATTATCTACAACGTGTTAAAATCGGACTGTGGTTATGCAAGTTGAAGGTCATGAAAAAGAACCAATTTGTCGAAAAGAGTTTGAGAGGTTTCTGCCTATGCCCTGTGAAATTCAGTATATATATAAAATAGAAAGAAACTTCCACATGGGAAAAATATTAAAAACAAAGGTTCCAAGACTTACCAAGCGGGAAAGTGCCGGCAGACAGGCACAACAAAAAACACACACACACACACACACACACACACACACACACACACACACACACACACACACAATTACAAGCTCCCGCTACCGGCGGCTGCCTCGACAGGAAAGAGGGAAGGAGAAGGAAAGACGAAAGGATGCGGGTTTCAAGGGAGAGGGCAAGGAGCCACCCCAGTCCCGGGAGTGGAAAGACCCAACTTAGGGGGAAAAAAGGACAGGTATATACTCGTGCGTGCGTGCGTGCACACACACGTATCCATCCATACATATACAGACACAAGCAGACATATTTAAAGGCAAAGAGTTTGGGCAGAGATGTCAGTCGAGGGGGAAGTGCAGAGGCAAAGATGATGTTGAATGACCGGTGAGGTATGAGTGGCGGCAACTTGAAATTAGCGGAGATTGGGACCTGGTCCATAACAAGAAGAGAGGATATATTGAAGGGCAAGTTCCCATCTCCGGAGTTCGGTTAGGTTGGTGTTGGTGGGAAGTATCCAGATAACCCGGACGGTGTAACACTGTGCCAAGATGTGCTGGCCGTGCACCAAGGCATGTTTAGCCACAGGGCGATCCTCATTACCAACAAACACTGTCTGCCTGTCTCCATTCATGCGAATGGACAGTTTGTTGCTGGTCATTCCCACATAGAAAGCGTCACAGTGTAGGCAGGTCAGTTGGTAAATCACATGGGTGCTTTCACACGTGGCTCTGCCTTTGATTGTGTACACCTTCCGGGTTACAGGACTGGAGTAGGTGGTGGTGGGGGGGTGCATAGGACAGGTTTTACACCGGGAGGGGTTGCAAGGGTAGGAGCCAGAGGGTAGGGAAGGTGGTTTGGGGATTTCATAGGGATGAACCAGGAGGTTACGAAGGTTAGGTGGATGGTGGAAAGACACTTGGTGGAGTGGGGAGGATTTCATGAAGGATGGATCTCATTTCGGGGCAGGATTTTAGGAAGTCATATCCCTGCTGGAGAGCCACATTCAGTGTCTGATCCAGTCCCGGGAATTATCCTGTCACAAGTGGGGCACTTTTAGGGTTCTTCTTCTCACAGAAGAAATCCTCCCCACTCCACCAAGAGTGTCTTTCCGCTGTCCACCTAACCTTCGTAACCTCTAAGGATTATTTCTTCATTTAACTTACTGAAATATTCCCATCCAAAACCAATTAACAAAGGTGGAGGCATTACTTTTCTTTCAACCCTTGTAAATAAACATAACCCCTGCTTTTGAAGTCATTTCCTAAGCTAATCCCCCCAGTGTCACCTACCTCAGCTGAACTACATTCTAAGGGCCTCATTTCAATTTTGTTGATGTTCACTCTTTTCAAGAGTACTCATTCCATTCAACTGATCTTATAAGGCCCATGCTGTCTTTGACCCAGAACAACCGGGAGATCTGGGAAAAACCCGGAAATTTTTTCATCTGGGAGAAAACTGGGAAAACCCCCGGATATTTTTAGAATGCCGGGAATTTTTCATTGTTTTGGTTTTCAGTTAAATTTTTGAATTTTTGACTGGTAAGAACTGATACTCTAACAAAGGATATTACTGTATCCAGCTACTGCAGAATAATACTTCAACAAAAAAACAAAAATGAGAGAAAAAATGGAAATAACTTAAATAGCAAAGGAAATGCACCATATACGACGACACACAGTGCTCATGCAAGTGTCTGCCAATTGAAAATCTATCAAAGGCTTTAGGAAGACTATGAAGTGCTTCATAACAACAAATTGCCTCCAATGAGTGTGAAGTCGCAATTGTTTACATTCGATCTGATTTAGCAGTTACGCACGGGCTCATGCGAATGTGCAGTTGAGTCATGTTTTAGTAGTAGATTCTCCCGCTTCTGGCAACAGGAATGTGACTGTTGGCTGTGTAAGCAGTCGCAGCAAGCAGCTAGATGCTACCGGGAAAAGAGGGCGCCAAATTCATTTTCTTGAGGAAAACAACTTGTTTCACAAAGCACCTAGCATCCAGCGCACGTTTGGCTATCGATTATTCATATCATTTTTGGTTTTTGAACATTTTTGAACACGTTTTAAGTTGATTTCTGAATGAATCATAAGCTGACTTTTGAATGCAAGCATAGTGCATGTGATGTCTCTGTCAGGAGAATCCTCGTCGCATCTAGAAATAAACTTTCCGCAAACAAAAGGGGACGGGGCTATACGAGCTGAGAGAGTAAAGCCGAACAGATGAATGCCAATCGCTGTCTGATTATGTGGTTGACTGGGTTTGCAAATGATCAGCGTTGTTATAATAACTAGCAAAATCCATAGATTCAGACTACCAGAGTGGAAATAAACGACTGACAGAAATAACAGGTGAGAAAGGTTACATATTACCTTTGCAGTGTATCCAAGAAAACAAAATTTTGACAGAAAATTTTTGGTCAGATCGCTACGCTAGTAAGGACCATTAGTCCAGTCCCCGGCTAGCAGCTTGGAAGTAACACGGAAAACGTGTTGTTCGAACACGTAATAACGCCTAACCGGAAAATAATCACGGGATAACTAAACCTGTGATTCTGGTAGGGTATTTGAAGTTAATCGGCAAACAAATTTTGACAGTTGCAGCTGTAGCTACAGAATCGGTGATGACAAGATTGTCTGTTAGGTCGAGGAAGGAGAAGAAACGGGGACATCGCACAAATTATGAAGAATAAGACGATTCCAATTTTATATAAAAATTTCATAGTACTACTTTTCGATCTCATGCTTGAGAAGCTAGGCACATGAAAGAAATGTGAAACTATTTCCTAACATAAAGCTTTTTGCTTGTAGTAGGCCTAATAGGCATTTGATATTGGTACTTATTGGATTATATTCTGTCGTGTTATAAAAATGACCATTGTGCCAAAACAGCCTGGTTTATTTGATGCATGTTACAATATTAGAAAGCCTATTTTGTTTCATCTAGCAGACAGTTACAAAATAGACGTAATCAGATCAAGAAACCACACCAGTCTTGGGTAATATTTGTATTAACAGCTTTTTCAGTGTTAGATAATGACATTTCGATTTTTCATGTAGCAAAATGTTTGATGAACTTTGATGAGGTAAATAGATTCTTCTGCAGAAAGGAAAGCACGCATGTAAAGCTGTTGCGAGATTAGAGAGAGAAAACTGCTAGGAGCTAAGGTTGGAAGAAATGTGTAATTTCTTGTTTATCTCTTGTCAGTATTGGTTTTACATATCCTACATTTAATTTTATGTCACACAAAACACTGAATTATTAGCTATTAGGCAATAAAGAGTTTAAATTTTCTGAGGAGTTCTCGTTCTCTCAATTGTGAATAATCCTATGCGCTATTAATTGTGAGATATTTTTTTTTTAAGAGTGGCAGGCTGTCAAAACTGCCGACTGGGCAGGAGAGGCACCACAGGACATTTCAATTTCCATTCTCCTGAATATAGTTTGGATATGTGGTAGAAAAATGCTTTATGAAGAGGTGTGGCACTGCTCTTTGGCATACTTAAGACCAAATAATATGTTGTACATTTCCTCGAATACATATGTTTTATGTTTCATACTTTTCAGAAAGATGTGTGCTACAAGATGAACATAATTTGAAAAGTCAATTTTTTTTAAATATTGACCTGGTTCACAAATGTAGATCCGGGGTTGATGTGCAGAGCAGTCTGAGCTATAGTGCGTAGTCTCCACATGACCTGTGTTTACATTAATGTTTTTGCTGTTTCCCCTTCATTTACTCTCACTTCAAATGAAAACAAAACGGATATCTGTGGCCGGGAGCTATCAAGTGAATTAAAACACATTCACATAATTACGGAAGGCTGAAATATGTCATTAGTTTCAGATTTTATTTAATTTCCACCTTTCTGACTGTCGAGCATAAGTCCCCTTGCGGAACAATGAAGTTATTTTTGTCCATTTGCTAAAGAAATTAGGCTTTTGTTAACCTTTCCGCAGAGGCAGTCCATGTATTTGAAACGAAATGTTTAATTCCACAGTACTGGCTAGTTTCAACTGTTCACTGCATTTCAAGTGCATGTGTACGTTTTCTAGCACGTATGGCATTATGCCATAATAAAGACCCAAATATGATATAATACAGTACTGGTGCTCCAAGAAAATTTAAATCTCGAAAACCACACTGAAAAGCTTAATATCAGGTCGAGGTCTATTTCATTAGGAATCTGGACATACAAATGTGCCCTTTAAGTATGCAATTTAAATGTGCACATTTTAATATGGTTCAAGAAATTCTGATGCTCTTACAGTATCCTCTGATGTCTTGTTTCTTTTATGACATAATGTATGGTCTTTCAATGTTTTACACGCACGTGCATATGGGCTTCCTACATCATGATAGCTATCAAAGCGTGGTGTCTCCTGTTATGTGCACTCTCTGGCAACTGCTGAAATTAACCTGTTTCTAACAGGTCGCGGAAAAATATTGCGAATGGTGGTTTGAAAAGTGTTACTTTTCAAAGTAAATATCCTTTTACATAAGTTGAGCAATGTGCAAGAATGTACCATGAATTTATTAAATCACAGAGTGCTTGACTCTCATTTAAAAATCAACTCTTTGATGACGAGCCATTTAGAAGAATTTTGAAGACTGAAGATTAGACATTTATGTCATTATTAAAAAATTTACTGGCAAATTTGTTTAATAGGGCTTAAAGTGTAACACACACAAAAAATATGAGAAAGCTTAGCTTCTTTTGCAGCTTGAGACCAATATTATATGTGAAAGCTTTGCTTTTCTCGTAGCAACACTATGTATGTTAATTTAAACTATTAATTTTCCCTATTTGTGTGTTTGTGCTACTTAAGTGATGTTGCTGCTGGCTGACTACATCACGTGACCTGTGCTCCGAATATCTGCTGTTATCGGCCGGCGAGATCAGGTGACATGAGCTACGAATGGCTTATAAAAGCACATCGAAATCTTGATTTCAATGATTCGGAAAGTAACATGTGGTGTTTGGTGGAATTCCAATGTGTGCTGTTGTAATATGAAAATACGCAGCGTACATTTTGCTGCACATAAAAGATATTTCCAAACGTGTCTTTTTCCCTGAGTTTCATTTTCTAAAGTGCCGGAAAATTGTAGGCCCGTGTATAAAACCATAACCATTCAAAGGATTGATGTTGTTGTTGTGGTCTTCAGTCCTGAGACTGGTTTGATGCAGCTCTCCATGCTACTCTATCCTGTGCAAGCTTCATCATCTCCCAGTACGTACTGCAACCTATATCCTTCTTGATTGATAAGGGAAATATACTGTCACCTGGGAAAAAGTGTATTTTTAACTGGGAAAAATCCCTGATATTTTTTCCTTGTCCACGTATACACCCTGTTTAATTACCAATATTCACTTTTCCACATAAGCACAAGCCAATTGCATGTGTTTCTGCCAATTATGAACAAGTTTTCTGAAGCTGGCACGGTGGAAGTAGACACTCTGTTTCCACAACCACAGTCTCACAGACAATACTCTAAATTACAGACCCATATCATTGACATCGATGTGCAGCAGGATTTTGGAACATTTATTGTGTTCAAACATGAACCATCTCGAAGAGAATGGTTTGTTGACACACTGTCAACATGGATTTAGAAAATATTGTTCTAGTGAAACAGAACACTCAGCGATGTGTTGAGTGCTGTTGACACTGTACCACACAAGCAGCTTGTAATGAAATTGCGTGCTTATGGAATGCCGTCTCAGTTATGTGACTGGATGTGTGATTTCCTGTCAGAGAGGTCACAGTTCAACGTAATTGACAGAAAATCATCCAGTAAAACACATGCGATTTCTTGCGTTTCCCAAGGTTGCTGTTCGTATCTATATTAATAATTTAGGAGACAATCTTGACAGCCGCCTTAGATTGTTCGCAGATGATGCTGTCGTTTATTGTCTAGTAAAGTCATCAGAAGAATAAAGAAAATTGCAAAATGATTTAGAAAAGGTATCTCTGTGGAATAAAAATTGGCAATTGACCCTAAATAATGAAATTTGAGAGATTGTCCCCATCAGTGCAGAAAGGAAGTTAAACTTCATTTACATGATAAATCAGTCAAATCTAAAGACCATAAATTCAACTAAGTACATAGGAATTACAATTAGGAACAGCTTAAACTGGAAGGAACACACAGAAAATTTTGTGGGGGAAAGCTAACCAAAGACTGTTTTATTGGCAGGACATTTGGAAAATAACAGATCTACTAAAGAGGCTGCCTTCACTATGCTTGTCTGTCCTCTCTTAGAATACTGCCATGTGGTGTAGGGTCCTTATCAGGTAGGGTTGAGGAAATTCAAAGAAGGGCAGCATGTTTTGTATTACCACGAAATAGGGAAGTGTGTGTCACTGAAATGATACGGGATTTGGAGTGGACATCATCAAAAAAAAAGGGAATTTTTCATTGTGGTGGAATGGTCTCACAAAATTTCAATTACCTACTTCCTCCTCTGAATGTAAAAATATTTTGTTGATGCCGACCTACATGGGCAGAAACGATCATCATAATAAAATACGGAAAACCAGAGCTAGCACGGAAAGTTATAGGTGTTCTTTTTTTTCTGCACACTGTACGAGATTGGAAGAATATAAAATTATTGTAAAGATGGTTCGCCGGCCGGGGTGGCCGAGCGGTTCTAGGTGCTACAGTCTGGAACCGCGCGACCGCTATGGTCGCAGGTTCGAATTCTGCCTCGGGCATGGATGTGTGTGATGTCCTTGGGTTACTTAGGTTTAAGTAGTTCTAAGTTCTAGGGGACTGATGACCTCAGAAGTCAAGTCCCATAGTGCTCAGGGCCATTTTTGTAAAGGTGGTTCAGTAGTAGTAGTAGTAGTAGTAGTAGTAGTTGTTGTTGTTGTTGTTGTTGTGCAGATATGAAGTGGCTTTCACAGAATACACTGATGTGGTGAGCTGCATTAAACAAGTAATCAGACTGGAAGGAAGAAGGGTCAGTGACAGTGATGACCACCAGCTCTAGTTCAGTTAGTTCACAGTGTGAAATAACAATTGTGTTGACAAGACTTTAAAATCAAACCTAGAGCTTCATATTTTCAGTTGTACCAACTTTGAGGTCAGGTTTTTAAATTGTTTTACATAGATAAGGGCACTTACAGTTAAACATGGAATCTGAAACACACATCATTTGTGGCGAATTCTCACATCATTGAGAGCTGAAGGCTAGGTTAAAACGAAGACTGAAAGGTCTGTGGCCCTACTTAAGATTTGCTCCTGTGACCTCGTAGTAACCAGGCAAGCACTTTACTGCTAGACCCTCAGGCCTGACATGTATCTAAGTTGTTCATCTGCATGTCGTGAGTGGTGTAACTCAAGGTGCACAAATTACTCAGACTATACTGATCCGGTATTTCAGAATGAGGGTACTTCGTAACTTCCAATAAACTGTAGGCATACACGTAATTCCAAATCTTTTCTAAACTTCGTTTTGATACAGTGCCACAAAATAATGAAAGGAAAAACGTTTATTGTGTACTAAATTTTCGCTGCTTAAGCTATAAAACTTCAATATGAGACGCAATGTTTTAATTTATTACTTATGTGCTACTAACTCTATATGCAACACATTTTGCAGACAATATTGACATATGCTGCTGGACATTCCTCCAAATCGTATTATAAACATTGTGATGCATAGAAAACTAGCTTTTCTTGAATTGAAGGATAGATTATCTGTACTATACTCAACCAGTACCTGATAATGAGAGCACTTAGTGACTTACAATAAATATTTAAACATAAATTCATATGTTTGCTTTTCATTAGTCTGTGGTTCAATAAGCTGAAACCATTTAGTTGCTGTATAAGTGCATAGAGCTTTTCCGTAAGTTTATTGAATGCAACAGGTATGAATAACAGAGACTTTAATCATCAGTAATATATTCCTGTTCAATATTTTTTTGATTCCACGACTGTAGGAATCATATGGTTTTGAAATGGAGAATTTGTCAAGCCATGCGCTGAGTGCATTTTCATCCAGAAAGGAAGTTCCTGGAAGCTTGTCCGATAGAGTGGGAAAGGTGAAAGTCTGAGGGTGCAGGGTAAGGTGAATAAGGTGGGTGCAGAATGACATCCCAACCCAACTCCTGTATAGGGTGTTTCAACAGTATAGCAGAATGCGGGCAGGCGTTAATATGGAGTAGCATTACTTCACACAGTCTTGCTGGTCGTTGTTCTTGGATAGTGTCTACAAGATGTCTGATTTGTTGACAATAAATGTCAGCAGATGTGGTTACATCTTGGGGAAGCAATTTGTAGTACACCACACCATTGCTGTTCCACCAGCTGCAAAACATTGTCTTTCATGGATGCATGCAGCTCTTCATACAGAAGGTTGCTGCTTGGTCTGGACTCAGCCATACATTTCTTTTCCTTCTGTCAGCATAAAGACAATATTTCTCATCACCAATAAAATACAGGGTAGAAATGGTCAGTGTTGTTCATGAGCCAATTGACAAGTTAGCAGTGATGCGCACACACACACACACACACACACACACACACACACACACAGATTTTTGAACCATCCCCCATTGCGTGCAAGTGTCACATACTACACATTTGCCATTTCTCAAGTAATTTGATGTAGATGATTGTGGATTAATGTGTTTAAATGTTCATCAAACTTCACTGAATGTAGTCACTAATGTCAAAATGATCCTCCTTAAAATGACATCTACACCATGTGATCAAAAGTATCTGGACACCTGACTGAAAATGACTTAAAATTTCGTGGCACCCTCCATCTGTAATACTGGAATTCACTGTGGTGTTGGCCCAAACTTAGCCTTGAATACAGCTTCCACTCTCATAGGTACACATTGCCAGATGCTGGAAGGTTTCTTGGGAAATAGCAGGCCATTCTTCACAGAGTGCTGCACCGTGGAGAGGTACCGATGTCGGTTGGTGAGGCCTGGCATGAAGTTGGTGTTCCAAAGGATTCAGGCCAGGACTCTGTTAAGGCCAGTCCATTACAGGGATATTATTGTCATGTAACCACTCCGCCACAGGCCGTGCATTATGAGCAGGTGCTCGATCATGTTGAAAGATGCAGTCACCATCCCCGAATTGCTCTTAAACAGTGGGATGCAAAAAGGTGCTTAAAACATCAACATAGGCCTGTGCTGTGATGGTGCTATGCAAAGCAACAAGGGGTGCAAGCCTCCTCCATGAAAAACACAACACAACGCCACCACATCATACCGCCACAGTCTCAGATTTTTACTGTTGGCACTACACATGCTGGCAGATGACATTCACTGGACATTCTCCATACCCACACCCTCCATCTGATAGCCACATTGTGTATAGTGATTCATCACTCCACACAACATTTTTGCACTCTTCAATTGTCCAACGTTTACACTATGGGAGGTGTCGTTTGGGATTTACCGGCATGATGTGTGGCTTGTGAGCAGCCGCTCAAGCATGAAATCCAAGTTTTCTCACCTCCCATCTAACTGTCATTTTACTTGCAGTGGATCCTGATTACTGTGTGAGGGTCTGGACAGATGTCTGCCTATTGCACATTACGACCCTCTTCAACCGTCGGTGGTCTCTCGTCAGTTAACAGACAAGGTTGGCCTGTAAGCTTTTGTGCTGTATTTGTCCCTTCATGCTTCCACTTCACTATCGCATCTGAAACAGTGGACCTAGGGATGTACAGGAGTGTGGAAATCTTGCTTACAGACGTGTGACACAAATGACACCCAATCAGCTGACCACATTCGAAGTCCGTGAATTCTGCGGAGTGCCCCATTCTGCTCTCTCATGATGTCTAATAACTACTAAGGTCTCAGTAGGTGGCAGCACAATGCACCTAATGTTTTCAGGGTTATCTGGGTAGTTTTGAATATGTGGTGTATTTTCTTGGTTTGCTTTGTCCAATGGCATTGTCCTTATACATGGCGTAAATGTTTCTGGTTGCCCCCTAATGAACTCTCAGAAGAATGTCAGAAGTGTTCAGATTTCTCCATTTTGAACTCTGTTTTCTAGTGACCAAAGCTCCACTCATTGTCTCCAAATCACAATACATAAATTTATGTAAATTCAAACAGCAACTGTGAAGGACACACAAAAAATGAGAAACGCATAGCAACCACAATACCAACATGCAAAACATAAACACTATGAACTTATGCACCAACATAATCATAAAACCAACATAATTAGGGACACACACACACACACACACACACACACACACACACACACAGTGTTTCAGAATGTCGTACTCACAGCAATGTAAAATAGATCTCTTACTTTCCTAGTTCACAACAAAATTTATTTGGTTTAAAGTCCAGATCCACACTAATATTGTAAATGCGAAAGTTACTCTGTCACACTTTCATGGCTAAACTGACGATGAACAGATTTTGGTGAAATTTGGTGTGGAGATAGGTTGAACCCTGAGGAAGATTACATGCTACAATCCAACAGTAAGCACAGGAATTATATTTAAAATTACTATGATATGCCCCAAAACCGTAAGTCCAACTTTACAAATAAATGAAATGGAACCCAAATTCAGAAGAATAAGAATTGCTGTTGCAGTGGCCTCCTCATGGAATAGCTGCATCAATACTCAGTGGTAACTGAACAGTGCATTCAGTACTTAAGCTGCCATTGAACTTAGATCATGAAGAAACAATTTTTTATAACATCAATAAAAAACTGTGATTGCCAGGAGATGTTGCAATAGTGTAAGATGTTCGTTTGGGACTAATGTACAGTGTCCTCTACAAGAGTAACTGAAGCATTAAATCGTACTGTGCAAGATATTAAAATCATTAGCTCATAATACATCCATCCATCCCTCCTAACTAATTTGGTTGCTTTTAGACACACTCTGTAATAACTAAAGGCAAACTGGCAGCTGAAGTACATGCAAGTTTAAAGGCATCTTCCTTATGGCAACATGTCAGAAAATTTACACACAGAAGTGCACAATGACACACAATCTGGACAATATGCAGATGCTCTTCTGAAAATCAGCAAAGATCTTAGTGATGGTACGATTACATCGTGAACTCTGTAATATTGTTCACTGTACTGAAGACTAGGCGAGCAAAGATTATCCTTAACTGCAAGTATATATGGGAAGTAAAGAATGATTGTGTGAAAGGGCAAGTTTTGCACTGCCTAATGAACAGATAAATGAAAAAGTAATGCCACAAGTAGGAGGAGATACTACAGAATGTATCTCTGTCAATAATATTACAGACACTGTACAAGTCACCTCTTATGCTATAGAGTTTATTAAGTCTTTGGAATTATCAGGTGTGATTTTTCATAAACTGAGGTGTTGCAGTCCTGTTAATGAGAAATCTTGATGTGACCAGTTTGCATAACTATATGTGCTTATGAAGTGCACATCTGTACCAAAATACTGTTAGGGCTACTATCATAAGCATTCAGCTAAAGGAGAAAGTATTTTGATTACACTCGTCCCCATTGTACTGATGGAGTTGCCTTTTCAGTTTGAAAGACTGCAATGCCCGCTGAAAATTGCTTTTGGAATGACTGTAAATAAAGCCCAAGGGCAAACATTCAAAGTTGCTGGTGCGCATTTAGAGAAAGTGTGTCCAAAATCAATGTCACACATTCTGGCCTACCACTTCACATGCATTTGTGCATGAATCTGACAATAATTTGTAACTACATTCTTTTGTTACACAGGTGCATCGTTCCTGTGCTCAGGTGGCATGCCAACATGTTGGAATATCTCTATCTGTCGTATTATGATATTGATGAAGTGGAAGCTATGGTAGCATTCCACGTATTGGGGAAGCTTCACAACCTGCGGGTACTGTGCTTGACTGCTGGGCACAAGCCAGTGTCTCATCTGATTGCTCTGCCATTCAGGTGAGTAGTGACAACTGTCAGCTGAGTTTCAAACTGTTATCTGCATTTGGACCTGTGTGATCAGCATCCATATCATTGTATAGTAAGTTTTTATAAACTGCAATTCTTTCTGTACATCAGAAGTCTTCTGAGAGACTTATTAATAGTTTTAATTATTATTTTCTGGGGTCTGTGTACTCAATTTTTTAATTTTGTTGAAAGTTAAAGTGTGACCATACCCAGTGTCAGTCACATCACAGTAAAACTTACTTGTTTCTGTATCTAGTCCTGTTGCACAGTTTTTCTTTGTGTTTAATTTCAATAAAATGTAAGTAGTGGGTAAGAGGAGAGAATGGGCAGAGACAAAGGGATTTGGCCTACATTAAAGTACTATATGTATGAAATGAGGCATGAAATGTTTCTAGCTACCTAGTTCAGGCTACTTTTCAGAGTTGCCCACCAACCTATTTCCAGCTTCTTTTCAACATATAATTAAGGTCAAAAGATGGAAGTAGATACTGTGAATAAGAGACTTTTTTTTTAGAAATTTTCACAGGATAATAAATAAGAAAACAAATCCTTGTATAAAATCTTGATTGATTTATGCATTAACGTTTTCACTTGGAAAACAATTATTTCTTTACCTTTGTTTAGTGTGGCTTTAATAGTATCCAGCTTAATTTTTAACTTTTATTATAAATCTGTGTCCAGATCGTTTAATTCATTTTCCAGCCAATTATTCGATAAATAAAAGGTAGGTATGTTCTTGACTTTGAATATTCATCTAATTTTTTTCTTATAAGCTATCTTCTTCATCCCATTAACAAGTAGCTCCATTTGTTCTTGCAATTCTTCTAGCACAGAGCATTTGGGGATTTTAGTTTTGCATTTTATTCCCAACATTATACCCTTATTACATAGTTCCACTCTTCTCCTCCACAGGCTTGCAGAATTTCCTTGTAGAACCTTAAGTTCACAACTTTTGTAAACAACTGACCATTATTCCATTGGTTTTGAACTCTGCAAGTGACACAGTCTCCAGTTCACCACATTTAGTTACAAATGTCTATAGAAGTTTATAAACAATTTTTTTTTTGTGTACCTCTAGTATAGTAAACCACCTCAATTGCATCATTTTCTGTGAGTACTCCAATGTGTAGTCACTTTCTATAGGTATTTACAGAAAATGCTGATATCTTGAGTTCCCCAGTCATATACAAATCTTCGATACACTGTGATGAAAGTAATTTGTAAGCCTTTCTTGCATATCTGCAGTGGCCTGTTTTACAGTATCAGGTTACAGTCTTCATTGTAGTAGTTATTTTTGTCAATACACATAACTGCCCTTAAAGGATTAAGTAGTTCTAAGTTCTAGGGGACTGATGACCTCAGATGTTAAGTCCCATAATGCTTAGAGCAATTTTTTTACTTCTAGGCCAGTCTGTCTTCATGTTTTGTAGCAGCCCTTGTAGACAAATTGTGCAACACTGTTCAATACAACACAGCGGCTCTTTTGACAGCTCGTCAGTAGTTCACATCATATACACCAAAGAGCCAAACAAACTGGTATACTTGCCTAACAACATGTAGGCCATCCAAGAGCATAAAGAAGTGCTGCAACATGACACGGCATGGACTCGACTAATGTCTGAAGTAGTGCTGTAGGTAATTGATACCATGAATCCTGCAGGCCTGTCCATAAATTCCCAAGAGTACGAGGAGGCGGAGATATCTTCTGAACAGCAAGTTGCGAGGCGTCCCAGATACGCTCAATAATGTTCATGTCTTGGAGTTTGGTGTCTAGCGGAAGTCTTTGAACTCGGAGCCACTCCATAGCAATTCATGTGTAGGGTGTCTCATTGTCCTGCTGGAGTTGCCAAAGTCCGTTGTCCGTTGGAATGCACAATGGACATGAATGGATGCAGGTGACCAGACAGGATGCTTACGTACGTGTCACCTGTCAGTTGTATCTATATGTATTAGAAGTCCGATATCTACGTGCCCCACACCATTACAGAGCCTCCACCACCTTGAGCAGTTCTCTGCTGGCATGCAAGACCCATGGATTCATGAGGTTCTGTTCATACCCGTACATGTCCATCTGCTTGATACAATTTGAAATAAGACTCGTCTGACCAGATGACATAGTTCCAGTTATAAACAGTCCAATGTTGGTGTTCACAGGCTCAGGCGAGGCATAAAGCTTTGTATAGTGCAGTCATCAAGTGTACACAAGTGGATCTTCAAGTCCAAAAGCCCATACTGATGATCTTTTGTTGAATTGTTTGCATGCTGGCACAGCATTGAAGTCTTCAGAAATTTGTAGAAAGATTGCACTCCGTCACGTTGAACGATTCTCTTCAGGCATAATTCTTGCAGGATCTTTTTCTGGCCACGTTGATGTCAGAGATTTGACGTTTTACCAGATTCCTGATATTCACGGTACACTAATGAAATGGTGGCACGGGAAAATGCCCACTTCATCGCTATCTTGGAGATTCTGTGCCCCATCACTCATGTGCCAACTATAACATTACATGCAAACTCACTCAAATCTTGATAACCTGCCATTGTAGCAATCAAACAACTGTGCCAGGCTCTTTCTGTCTTGTATAGGTGTCGCGGACAGCAGCGCCATATTGTTTGCATATCTCTGTATTTGAATATAAATACCAATACCAGGTTCTTTGGCGCTTCATTATAAATGACAAGGGGAAGGCCTCAGACATAGCAAACAGATTCGGCGGATATTTGGCAGAGCTATCTTCCATACAATGTAAAATGAAATATTCTTAATATGATATTTTAGCTCAAACACCCCCCCCTCCCCTTTCCATTTTTGAGAAAGCCACCCCTAATGTTAATGATGCACTGTAGAGAGATGATAGCATCTCTAGATAATTGAAAACTGAGCATTTTTCTTCATGGGGACTGCAAATGCTTGCTTTCCTAGAAATTGAGGAAGTAAACTTTTCCAACTGCCGTTCATACTAAACACCATTCAAAAAAAAGTGCTGGTGGCGTGATGCCCAAGGTATTTGCTGGGAATCTGAGAACCTCAGAGTTCAGTTCCCAAAAGTGTTCTGTAGTTTTTTATTTTTATTGTTTTCTGTATCAAAATAGGTAGGAATAGCAGGGTTGCTAATGTGAGTAAATCAAAATAATAATAATGATAATAATAATAATAATAAAGGTACACAAATAAATTTCTCAAATGACTTGGATTAGTCAAGAACATGGAATTTTAAAACTCATTGTCTGAAACAAATTCTGATGAAGGTTACTGTGAAAACAAGAATTTAAGTCACATTATTACATAAGCGGAAAGACCAAACCTTTGTCACAGTTAGTAGCAAATGTGAAATAATACTTTCATATATGATGATGAGGGAATTAGATTAGGAAATGAGACACTTAAAGTAGAAAAGGAGTTTTGCTATTTAGGAAGTAAAATAACTGATGATGGTCAAAGTAGAGAGGATATAAAATGTAGACTGGCAATGGCAAGGAAAGCGTTTCTGAAGAAGAGAAATTTGTTAACATCGAATATAGATTTAAGTGTCAGGAAGTCATTTCTGAAAATATTTGTTTGGAGTGTAGCCATGTATGGAAGTGAAACATGGACGATAACTAGTTTGGACAAGAAGAGAATAGAAGATTTCGAAATGTGGTGCTACAGAAGAATACTGAAGATAAGGTGGATAGATCACGTAACTAATGAAGAGGTATTGAATAGGATTGGGGAGAAGAGAAGTTTGTGGCATAACTTGACTAGAAGAAGGGATCGGTTGGTAGGACATGTTTTGAGGCATCAAGGGATCACAAATTTAGCATTGGAGGGCAGTGTGGAGAGTAAAAATCGTAGAGGGAGACCGAGAGATGAGAACACTAAGCAGATTCAGAAGGATGTAGGTTGCAGTAGGTACTGGGAGATGAAGAAGCTGGCACAGGATAGAGTAGCATGGAGAGCTGCATGAAACCAGTCTCAGGACTGAAGACCACAACAACATATGGCACAATATTCCATCACAGTGTGTGGAAAATTGTTGCCTTAAGTTTTCCTGTATCTACACGAAACTGATTACTAATTTGCTCCTCGGGGTATAGAAAAGGTCAGTCGATTGACTGCTCAATTATCTATGGATCCCATTAATTTTGAGTTGATTGTGTATCATTAGGGGTGTCTTCTTCAAAAAGTGTGTGGGGTGGGGGCAGGTGTTGCTGAGCCAAAATATATTTGGTTGTACAGAAGCAACCCGCCAAATACGAGCCAAAATTGTTAGCCACGTCTGCGGCCTTTTCGTTGTTAGTGCAACGGAACACATTGTAAATACTGTTTGTTGGCATTTAAAATGTGCAGGGCAGTCTTCCACAGGGTCAAACATACAATCAGTTCTTTGCAAATTGTCACTTACAGTCTGGTAATAGCATGCTCTTTTGCTAAGGAGGGTGGGTCACTGTGGCCAAATGTTTCTAGGCACTTAAGTTTGGAACCGTGCTGCTGCTATGGTCGCAGGTTCGAATCCTGCCTCGGGCATGGATGTGTGTGATGTCCTTAGGTTAGTTAGGTTTTGGTAGTTCTAAGTCTAGGGAACTGATGACCTCAGATGTTAAGTCCCATAATACTTAGAGCCATTTGAACCACTTTTTGCTAAGGAGGACATAAAAATTTTTCATAGATGCATATCACCATATTTTATAAAATTGATAAGATTGTTACCAATATCTTTGCTCAGTCCTGGGCTTGTGATTCAACATATAAGTTTGTTATATATCTATATTTAACAACTGGAGCTTATCCATGGTAAACGGTATTTTCTAACTGTCTTATTGTTGCTCAGCCATATTGCTGCTACTTCAGTTGTCTCTGTGCATGCAAAAGTCATTGTGATGTTAGGTAATCACATGTTTCCATTTTTGTCAAAAATCCCAGCAATTTTGTGTTTTATATCAAGTTCTGTAGTGTAAAATCATCTGCACACAGCTGCTGCAGTATCCTAGGTGGTTCATCCATCATTGCAACCATTTTAATGTCAGCCAGTTCCCGTGTGTATGAGGTAGCCAAAGCACTTTATTTTCTTGAAATTGTTACCAGTGGTTCCTTGCCAATTTTTTCCAATATTTCTCTTGCTGTAACATTTTTGTTCCCTTGTAGGAGAAATGGTAGATCTGCCTGGATGATGTGACTTGCAGAGGTGAACTTGGAGAATTTTCGAGAATTTCCTAAGTAAATAACTGTTAAATACCGTCTTTAAAGTTACAGAAATTACGTCCTGTGATTACAGTCGGCCATCCAATTGATCACAGACTATAACCACCATAATGTTGTCACAAAATTGTTCTGTAATGGACATAAGCACATTTACAGGCTGCAGGGTGGGTACTGACTTGGGTATCACGGGGATGTCAACCTCGTCCCATCTGTCCCCAGGTCGGTCTGCCGCTGTGGTTGCCCCGGTTACTGCCCGCAGTGGGGCTGAGCCCTCGCCTGTGGTTGATTGGGAGGTCGTTCCAAGGCGTGGCAGGCAGCGAAAGGTGTCCCCAGAGGCTGATCAGAAAGCCTCCTCGGTGCGTTTGACAAACCGGTTTCAGGCACTGTCTCTGGCTGAGCCAGATGCAGTTGCCTGCCCTGTTTCAGAGGATCATTCTCAGCCTTCAAGGTCCGGGCAATCGCAGAGGGTGGGCTTACTGGTAGTTGGGAGCTCCAATGTTAGGCGCGTAATGGGCCCCCTTAGGGATACGGCGGCTAAGGAGGGGAAGAAATCCACTGTGTACTCCGTGTGCATTCCGGGAGGAGTCATTCCTGATGTGGAAAGGGTCCTTCCGGATGCCATGACGAGCACAGGGTGCAGCCAGCTGCAGGTGGTGGCACATGTCGGCACTAATGATGTGTGTCGCTTTGGATCTGAGGAAATTCTCTCTGGATTCCAGCGGCTATCTGATTTGGTGAACGCTGCCGGTCTAGCTTACGACATGAAGGCAGAGCTCACCATTTGCAGCATCGTTGACAGAACCGGCTGCGGACCTTTGGTGTAGAGCTGGGTGGAGGGTCAGAATCAGAGGCTCAGATGGTTTTGCGACCTTATTGGCTGCAGATTCCTTGACTTGCGCCATAGGGTGGTGGGGTTTCGGGTTCCACTGAATAGGTCAGGAGTTCACTACACTCAGCTGGCGGCTACACAGGTAGCGGAGGCTGTGTGGCGTGGACTGGGAGGTTTTTTTAGGTTAGAAGGCCTCGGGAAAGTGCGGAATGGGCTGCAATGTCAAAGGGTGCTTGGTAATTACAGGACGTGCTTGGATCAAGGAACAGTCGGAATTATAGTTGTAAATTGTTGTAGTTGCGCTGGAAAAGTCCCTGAGCTTCAAGCGCTAATAGAAAGCACAGAAGCTGATATCGTTATAGGTACAGAAAGCTGGCTAAAGCCTGAAATAAGTTCTGCAGAAATTTTTACGAAGTCTCAGACGGTGTTCAGGAAAGATAGATTAGGCAGAATTGGTGGTGGAGTGTTTGTGTCCGTCAGTAGTGGTTTATCTTGTAGTGAAGTCGAGGTAGATACTCCGTGCGAATTGGTGTGGGTGGAGGTTATACTTAACAGCCGAATTAAGTTAATAATTGGCTCCTCCTACCGACCCCCAGACTCCAATGATACAGTTGCGGAACAGTTCAGAGAAAGTTTGAGTCTCGTAACAAATAAATACCCCACTCATACGGTTATAGTTGGTGGGGACTTCAACCTACCCTCGGTATGTTGGCAAAAATACTTGTTCAAAACCGGTGGTAGGCAGAAAACGTCTTCCCAGATTGTCCTAAATGCTTTCTCCGAAAATTATTTCGAGCAGTTAGTCCACGAACCCACGCGAATTGTAAATGGTTGCAAAAACACACTTGACTTCTTAGCCACAAACAATCCAGAGCTGATAAAGAGCATCATGACTGATACAGGGATTAGTGATCACAAGGTCATTGTAGCTAGGCTCAATACCATTTCTTCCAAATCCATCAGAAACAAACGCAAAATAATTTTATTTAAAAAAGCGGATAAAGTGCCACTACAAGCCTTTCTAAAAGACAATTTCCATTCCTTCCGAACTGACTATGCGAATGTAGACGAGATGTGGCTCAAATTCAAAGATATAGTAGCAACAGCAATTGAGATATTCATACCTCATAAATTGGTAAGAGATGGAACGGATCCCCCGTGGTACACAAAAAAGGTCCAAACACTGTTGCAGAGGCAACGGAAAAAGCATGCGAAGTTCAGAACAACACGAAATCCCGAAGATGGGCTAAAATTCACAGACGCGCGAAATTTGGCACTTACTTCGATGCGAGATGCCTTTAATAGGTTCCACAACGAAACATTGTCTCGAAATTTGGTAGAAAATCCGAAGTAATTCTGGTCGTATATAAAGTACACAAGCGGCAAGACGCAGTCAATATCTTCGCTGCGCAGTGCCGATGGTACTGTTATCGACGACTGTGCCGGCTAAAGCGGAGTTACTGAATGCAGTTTTCCGAAATTCCTTCACCAGGAAAGACGAATGGAATATTCCAGAATTTGAAACACGAACATCTGCTAGCATGAGTTTCTTAGAAGTAGATACCTTAGGGGTTGCGAAGCAACTCAAATCGCTTGATACGGGCAAGTCTTCAGGTCCAGATTGTGTACCAATTAGGTTCCTTTCAGATTACGCTGATACTATAGCTCCCTACTTAGCACTCGTATACAACCGCTTGCTCACCGATAGATGTGTACCTACAGATTGGAAAATTGCGCAGGTCGCACCAGTGTTCAAGAAGGGTAGTAAGAGTAATCCATTTAACTACAGACCTATATCATTGACGTCGGTTTGCAGTAGGGTTTTGGAGCATATACTGTATTCAAACATTGTGAATCACCTCGAAGGGAACGATTTATTGACACGTAATCAGCATGGCTTCAGAAAACATCGCTCTTGTGCAACGCAGCTAGCTCTTTATTCGCATGAAGTAATGGCCGCTATCGACAGGGGATCTCAAGTTGATTCCGTATTTCTAGATTTCCGGAAAGCTTTTGACAACGTTCCTCACAAGCGACTTCTAATCAAGCTGCGGAGCTATGGGGTATCGTCTCAGTTGTGCGACTGGATTCGCGATTTCCTGTCAGGAAGGTCGCAGTTCGTAGTAATAGACGGCAAATCATCGAGTAAAACTGAAGTGATATCAGGTGTTCCCCAGGGAAGCATCCTGGGACCTCTACTGTTCCTGATCTATATAAATGACCTGGGTGACAATCTGAGCAGTTCTCTTAGACTGTTAACAGATGATGCTGTAATTTACCATCTAGTAAGGTCATCCAAAGACCAGTATCAGTTGCAAAGCGATTTAGAAAAGATTGCTGTATGGTGTATCAGGTGGCAGTTGACACTAAATAACGAAAAGTGTGAGATGATCCACATGAGTTCCAAAAGAAATCCATTGGAATTCGATTACTCGATAAATAGTACAAGAGATGTTACTACTCGAGGATCAGTTTCTTCTTTGTTGTAATTGTAGTCAGAAGGTTTAATAGTTATTCATCAGACTCGGATAACTTCAAAATTCTTAAGTTGCAGTGCTACAAATTGCTTTTGCACTGCATCATAATCTTGGTTGTTGACCTCCATTGCTAAGGACAACAGCTGTCAACTCGCATAAAATCTTTTGTCTTTAAATGTTTAAATTTCTGGTTATTATTAATAATGTTCATCAGTTTTATTAATCCCCGACAGCATTTGTTCTGGGTCCTGTCACGGCCCCCACATGTGATGTTCTGTACTGATTATTGTGATATCGAGTGGGGATGCAAAGTTTGGGAGCTACAGTTTCCTATTGTTCACTTGCTCACCTTGTCATTTCTTCAAACTTGCCAATATCTCTTAGTCACACCTCATTTCTCAAACTGCTGTAGTTATTGGTGAAAGATAAGAATAAAACCTAATATCCAGATTCTCGAAATAAATATGAAGCAGGAACATTGTGTCGTGTAAGTACTCTCAATTACAGTGACCATGTGTAAAAAAGTTTTATTCAGAATATCACAAATACTATGGATTATGTTCAAAATGGTTTGTCTTAGTTAACAGCTACCGAATTAGTATACAGATAGCAGTTTTTTCTCTTGGAATTGTCATGGCTGTTGTTCTTCCATGACTCACTTCATATCTGTAAGCTAGGATGTGACAACACGGAATAAATGACGGAAACGACAGGTATCGTAAATGTAGTAAGATTGCTCTCATTGTTTTGGCTTGCAGGTACGCTATGTCCATCCACGCTAGCTACTACACGTAAAGAAAACAAACTTGAAAACAAACTTCTAAACAATAGACTATTCTGATTCATTACTTCACACAAATTTTTTTATGTTTGCAGTTGTCACTCATCAGTTTGGTAGGTGCTTGTGCAACACATCATTGCACGAAAGTGATACTATGTATTACACACCATTTCCAACTTAAAAATTATAAGTGGAAATGTTCTGTGTCTCATCGAGAGAGTGAGATGTTGCCTATTTGCACATTTCACTCAAATTTTACTCCTAACCTTGGTTTTTTGTATATTTTTAACTACAGAATTGGAGCCAAAGATGAACATACTTAGGAAATGTGCATCCAGACTTAAAATGCTCATTGTCAACAAGAAACAGATAAGATATCCACCTCTCTGTCATGTGTTTTAAGTGAATGATGTGTGTTTTGTGACAAAAGGAAGTTCATTTCAGTAGTTGCGTGAACAGTACCATAATTAATACACTGTTTATCAAGCAATTACTGATAATACAGCCAGGCAAATGAAAAATTTGAGCGTTATTATTTCAGAATTATCGGTACACTAAAAGGGCGAGACAGTTTAATATATTTAGATCACTTGTGTGAAAATAAGCCAGTTACACAGCATTAATTAAACAGGTGAGTTTAGAACTATGCAGTCAACCTCTTGCCATATTCCTGCTGCCTGTATTCTTCTCAGCAGTGGTGGACAGTATGCTCTTACTGGTGAAGTGATTCACACTATCCCTAAAGAACCTTTGCACAAAAGATGCAAATAATTATTTGTGTTTCAGGAGCGGAAACCTGTCAAAACTTGAATATCTTCATTTGTCGCAAATCTCTGATCTAGGAGATGATACAGTGATAGCCATCTCAATGGGGTGTCCTCAACTGCGAAAGCTGACGTTGATTGATTGTGGTGGGCTCACAGCGGTTGCCTTCAAGTTTTTCCATTTACTCACAAATCTGGAAAAGTAAGTGCAAGCATTCAGTATTCTGTACATCGAGGTAATATGGCAATCCCCATCTGACTACTGTGGGGCTGCCATATATTGCAGGTAGAGCATAGTAGCTGATTGTACTTGTGGCTGTGCCAGTTAGTGTGAACAGAAGTGGCAGAACTTCCAGTAGTATCAGTATATTTACTTTCTGATTAATCATCTGAGTGATGTCACTGGTGATGATGTATCAGATGTGAACTATAGAAGTTCTCAGTATATTGGATTTTTGACATATCAGAAAGAGTGATTCTTACTTAAATTTCTACTTTGGGGGTTCTGTTGTATTGATTTATGCTCAAAATTGAACAAGAAATTTGTTATATTTTTATAAAAATGCTTTACAGTTTTCTTGGCTTTTAAATTGAGGAAGTTCAATGGAGCTGATGTATTGTTGATCTTATATTAATACAGGTATCAGTGGTCTTCTAAATTGAAAGTAGTATTTGAGTAATAGCAAAACTAACATTTTTAAACTGGTGTATAGTAACTTAGTTCAATATTGACTCAAAGGAATGATATTGAAAAATTGTAAAAATTTAGATACCAACAGAAAATCATTAAATGAAGAATATGCCTACTCTTCTAATTAACATGTAACAAAAATTGTAAGACACTCACTTTTAAAACAGAGATATTGTTATTCTGCCCTTATAAGCTCATTTTCTCTTTATTGAAAGTGAATGGTACACAATTTTTGTCACATAATTACACTAACATGTGAGATGCTTACTTCCAATGTATTTGACACTCTCCTTTCAAAGCAAGAGTTTTATTAAGTACTTGACAATGAAAGCATTTATGCTTCTCAGTGATAGTGGAGTCAACTTCTGAAAATTGCTACTCAGTCAGGGTAGAAATCAAAAAATATTCAAGTACTGTCGTACTAAAACATTATGAGGTTTAAATATCTGAGGTTCTTCCATACCTCTTAAGGATTTGCTCTGTGATGGACAGTTGTGGGAGTTGACAAGTAGGTGGATATTTCAGCTGAGTCAAGTGCCACTGCACAGTGCAAGTGTGCTCCCATTTCCTTGATTATGTAGTAAAAGTGACTTTTGAAGTGCCCTTACACCTGAAACATCTGCTGCCAGAAGTTCTTAAATTTTAATTCAAATGTTACACATAGGATCACTTCTGCCATTTTTTAGGGGTCCATATCTCGTTCAGTAAAATTGGAACCATTATAGGATCACTTCATTGTCCTTCTGTCCGTCTGTCTTTCTGTTAAACGACCTTTTTCTCAGGACTGGGTAGACATTTCAGGTTGAAAATTGTCACATACTAAGGTTTTTAGGCCCTTGGTGATGTAATAAAATTTAAGCTTCTAAGTTAATGCAAGAAAAAGATACGGCCATTTGTCATATATTCAGGGTGTATACGACCCGGGAGATCGGGGAGAAAACCGGGAAAAACCCAGGAATTTTTTAGAATTCCGAGAATTTTTCATTGTTTTAGTTCACTGTTAAGTTTTTGTAATTTTGACTGGTAAGAACTGATACACTGACAATGAATATTACTGTAGCCCGCTACTGCAGAATAATACTTCAACAATAAAATATAAACGAGGGTTGCTTCTTCAGGAAAGAGGGAAGGAGAGGGAAAGACGAAAAGATGTGGGTTTTAAGGGAGAGGGTAAGGAGTCATTCCAATTCCGGGAGTGGAAAGACTTCCCTTAGGGGGGAAAAAAGGACAGGTGTACACTCTCTCGCGCGCACACGCACACACGGATCCATCTGCACATACACAGACACAAGCAGACATATTTAAAGGCAAAGAGTAAGGGCAGAGATGTCAGTCGAGGCGGAATTACAGAGGCAAAGAAGTTGTTGAAAGACAGGTGAGGTATGAGCGGCGGCAACTTGAAATTAGCGGAGATTGAGACCTGGTCCATAACGAGAAGAGAGGATATATTGAAGGGCGAGTTCCCATCTCCGGAGTTCGGATAGGTTGGTGTTGGTGGGAAGTATCCAGATAACTCGGACAGGGTAACACTGTGCCAACATGCTGGCCGTGCACCAAGGCATGTTTAGCCACAGGGTGATCCTCATTACCAACAAACACTGTCTGCCTGTGTCCATTCATGCGAATGGACAGTTTGTTGCTGGTCATTCCCACATAGAAAGCGTCACAGTGTAGGCAGGTCAGTTGGTAAATCACGTGGGTGCTTTCACACGTGGCTCTCCCTTTGATCGTGTTCACCTTCCGGGTTACAGGACTTGAGTAGGTGGTGGTGGGAGGGTGCATAGGACAGGTTTTACACCGGGGGCGGTTGCAAGGGTAGGAGCCAGAGGGTAGGGAAGGTGCTTTGGGGATTTCATAGTGATGAACCTAATGATCCAACTCCCCAAGACACTATCCAAATTGAACCCTGCCTGGAACAGTTCCGTTGTCCATCACAGCGGGACCCACCTCCTCTTCCTCAAAATCACCCTCTCCAAACCTTCCAGGAATTTCTCACTTCCAGCCTTGCCTCTCAATCTTTCTTGGAAAAACCTTAATCCTACTCCCAACATCACCACAGCCGAAGCCCAGGCAATCCGTGATCTGAAAGCTGACCAATCCATCATCATTCTTCAGACGACTCTACATACAAAGTTTGCCAAGGTAATCCCATTCCTGATGTCCAGGCGGAGCTTCAAGGAATCCTCAGAACCTTAGGCCCCCTACAAAACCTTTCACCTGACTCCATCAAACTCCTGACCCCACCGACACCTCGCACTCCTACCTTCTACCTACTTCCTAAAATTCACAAACCCAAACATCCTGCCCGCCCCATTGTAGCTGGTTACCAAGCCCCCACAGAACGTATCTCTGCCTACGTAGATCAACACCTTCAACCCATTACAAGCAGTCTCCCATCCTTCATCAAAGACACCAACCACTTTCTCGAACACCTGGAATCTGTACCCAGTCTGTTACCCCCGAAAACCATCCTTGTAACCATTGATGCCACTTCCCTATACACAAATATCCCGCACATCCAGGGCCTCGCTGCAATGGAGCACTTCGTTTCACGCCGATCACCTGCCACCCTACCCAAAACCTTTTTCCTTGTCACCTTAGCCAGCTTCATCCTGACCCACAATTTCTTCACTTTTGAAGGCCAGACATACCAACATTTAAAGGGAACAGCCATGGGTACCAGGATGCCCCCCTCGTATGCCAACCTATTTATGGGTCGCTTAGAGGAAGCCTTCTTGGTTACCCAAGCCTGCCAACCCAAAGTTTGCTACAGATTTATTGATGACATCTTCATGATCTGGACTCACAGTGAAGGACAACTCAAGAATTTCCTCTCCAACCTCAACTCCTTTGGTTCCATCAGATTCACCTGGTCCTACTCCAAATCCCATGCCACTTTCCTTGATGTTGACCTCCATCTGTCCAATGGCCAGCTTCACACATCCGTCCACATCAAACCCACCAACAAGCAACAGTACCTCCATTATGACAGCTGCCGCCCATTCCATATCAAACGGTCCCTTCCCTAGAGCCTAGGCCTTCATGGCAAACGAATCTGCTCCAGTCCTGAATACCTGGACCATTACACCAACAACCTGAAAACAGCTTTCGCATCCAGAGGGGGACAACAGTCGTCAATAATATCTTCTTCTCACTGCTGGCTGTTACTTGGGTTGCAGTAGTGGTCAACACGTCATCTCCAACAGCAGTAATGAAGATGCTGCTATCAACATATTGCAGCCCCCAGGGGGCTCGCGGTCCTTTCGTGAGTACGTGCGTGGCGAGCACGGGGCCCCGAGCTATTGCAGCCTTCCTTCTTTTTCCGGGCTGCATTTCCTTTCCCTTCCCCTCCTTTCCTGTCCGTCATCCTTCCGTCCAACCTCTCCTCTCCCTCTCTTGGTGTCCCTACTTATGGTGTCCCTCCTTATGTTGGCCCTGCTATTCTCCTGGTTCTGTTGACCTTGCAATTCGGCCTTGTTCTGTAATTCCGTCATCCTTTTGGTATTCTCTGGTCCCCTCTGGGGTTTGACCTCCATCACTAAATTTTCTTCCGTAGTGTGAGCCATTTGGGGAAGAGCACCTTACCTAGTGTCTCCGGCGTGTGCCATCATCATTGATTCCATCGTTTCCTTTACGTCGTTGTTTGACGCTAGGGTCCATAGCCAGCACGGTAGCCAGCCCGTGTGGTGGGGTCGCTATGTACCCTTTTGGTTGAGCCCCCTGAAAACACAGGGATCACACGTCTGATACCTGAGCTGTGACCTCCTCATGTAAGCCTAGGAGTGGTTGCTTGTCGTCCTGGAGCATCGGAACTCCCAGCAATGGCCGCTGTGCCAGACGGCCCTTGTTGTGGCTGGGTGGCGCCCATGAGGAGAGCCCCTGATCGGAGTGGGTGGTATCAGGGCGGACACTATGCTCATGAAACGCATAAGAGTCCACAACTCTGGCCGTTCTCCGGCCGTCTCTTTGACTGGAAAAGATTCTTCACGTGCTGCTTCCTCTGCCCCTTCTGCCTTCCCTTCCGTGGCTACCCCCTGGGAGGAGGGCCAGGCTCGTCGGCTGGGGGCGAAACCTTTCCCTCGCTATCTGGTTTGCGCCAGAACTGATGGGGATACTTTTACTCATACGAAACCTATGTTTTTTGTTGAACACATCGAAGACAAGTTTGGCGAGGTGGACTCTATCAGCAAGATGCGGTCTGGGTCGCTGTTGATTAAAACTGCTTCAGCTACCCAGTCTGCAGCTCTCCGTGCCTGTACCCATCTTGGTACGATTCCTGTGTCAATTACCCCACACCAGTCCTTGAACATGGTGCAAGGTGTAATTTTCCATAGAGACCTCCTCCTTCAATCTGATGAGGAACTTCGGGACAATCTAAGCCTGCGGGGGGTTCACTTTGTTCGGCGGGTTCAGAGGGGTCCGAAGGACAACCGCGTTGACACTGGTGCCTTTATCTTGGCCTTTGAAGGGGACACCCTCCCTGAGAAGGTCAAGATTATGGTCTATCGGTGTGACGTGAAGCCATACATCCCACCACCTATGCGATGTTTCAAGTGTTTGCGTTTCGGCCACATGTCTTCGCGCTGTTCGCAGGCCCCCCTCTGTGGTGACTGTGGACATCCGTTCCATGAGGGAAGTTCCTGTGTTCCCCCTCCTGTGTGCGTAAATGGTCGTGGGAATCATTCTTCACGGTCACTGGATTGCCCAGTGTATCAGAAAGAGAAAAAGATACAGGAGTATAAGACTCTTGATCGTCTCACCTATACCGAGGCCCGTAAAAAGTATACACGCCTTCATCCAGTGACCCTGACAACTAGTTATGCTTCAGTAGTATCTTCACCCCCTCCTCCTCATTCCTTACCCCAGTCCCGAACCCCTTTCCTCCCCCCTCCCCCTGCGGTTCCCACACCATCCCCTCCGGGCACCGCTTCCTCTCCCCGGCTGGAGAAGTGTCCTGCTTCTTCGGCGTCTGCCGGTCATGGGCGCCCCTCGCGGGATCCCCCTTCCCGGCACCTTCCAGGCCAAAGGTCTGCTGCCACGCGGCCACCACGAGAACCACGGTCTGCGGGCCCCCAGATCGCCCGCTCTCTTTCTGTTCCCGATCTTGCTGTGGCTGGCTCCATTTTGTTGCACAGCCCTCCACGATCCCAAACAGAAAGAAAGAAGAAGCACAAGTCCCGGGACAAGGAGTCTCTGGTGTCGCCAGAGGTCTCGTCCCCATCTTCACAACCTGACTCTGACCTGTTATTCATGGATGTCGCCCCCTCCTTGTCGGTGACGGGTGGTGACCCACCGGCATGACTGACATTAGCCTGTTCACCCCCCAATTGACTCATCGTTCTTTGGCTATCCAATGGAACTGTAATGGCTATTACCGTCACCTACCGGAGTTGCAATCCCTTCTTTTGTTTTACTCTGCGGCTTGTGTGGTTCTCCAAGAAACTCATTTTACTGGTGGTCACTCACCAACCCTCCGTGGCTTCCGTGCTTTCTGTCGAAATCGGGTCGGCCCCCTACGGGCGTCTGGCGGAGTTTGCACGTTGGTCCGAACGGACATTGCCAGCACGTGGATTCCTCTCCAAACTACATTGGAAGCAGTTGCTGTTAGGATCCACCTGGACTCTGGGGTCACAATTTGCAATCTGTATCTCCCTCCTGACAGAACTCCTACACCTGCCTCCTTAAGTGCCCTCCTTCAGCAACTTCCTCCTCTCTTCCTTATACTTGGCGATTTTAATGCACATCATCCCTTGTGGGGCAGTGCATTTCCATCTAGTCGGGGTCATCTCATTGACCAGTTTATTACCGACCACGACTTGTGCCTTCTTAACGATGGCTCCCCTACCCATTTCAGTGCCGGTCATGGTAGCTTTTCTGCCATTGATCTTTCTCTCTCTTCTCCCTCCCTCCTCCCTTCCCTAAAATGGTCACCGCACGACGACCTTTGCGATGGTGACCACTTCCCATTGATTCTCTCGCTCCCTTCCCGCTCCCCCATGGACAGATCACCTCGTTGGTCCTTCCAACGTGCCAATTGGCCTCTGTATACTGCACAGGTCGTTTTTTCTCCCTCATTGTCGGATGGTATTGATGATGTCATACGTGACATGTCTGACGCGATTGTTCACGCTGCTAGCCTTGCTATCCCGCGCTCATCTGGACCATTTCGCCGCCGGCAGGTCCCTTGGTGGAGTTCGGACATTGCCGTTGCCATCCGTGATCGCCGTCGAGCTTTGCAACACCTTAAGAGGCATCCATCCGTTGCCAATCTTATTATTTTTAAACGCCTTCGCGCAAAAGCCCGTTACTTAATCAAACGGAGCAAACGGATGTGTTGGGAACGCTTTGTTTCTTCCCTCGGTTCTGCTGTCCCTCTGTCGCGGGTATGGGCTACACTTCGCTCTCTCCAAGGTTGCCATCGGCAGTCTACCCTCCCGGGTCTTCACCTCCCGGATGGCCTTTGCACGGACCCGTTGATTCTCGCGGAACACCTTGCGACCCATTTTGCAACAGCGTCGGCATCAGCCTCCTATCCGGCTGCTTTCCTTCCCCAGAAACAGCAGGCCGAAGCTTCCGCCTTATGTTTTACCCCCAGCCAGTCAGAATCATACGACGACGCTTTTACTGAATGGGAACTTCTTTCCGCACTCTCCTCTTCTCATGATACGGCCCCTGGCCCAGACTCCATTCATAACCAACTGCTTCAACATCTCAGTGCTCCACAACAGCGACATCTTCTCCGGGTATTAAACCGTATTTGGCTCCAGGGTGACTTCCCTTCTCAATGGAGGGATAGCATCGTGGTTCCCGTCATTAAGCCCAGTAAGAACCCCCTGTTCGTCGACAGCTATCGGCCAATTAGTCTGACGAACGTTGTTTGTAAGTTACTTGAACGGATGGTAGCCCGTCGGCTCACTTGGGTCCTCGAATCTCGGCGTCTGTTGTCCCCTTACCAGTGTGGCTTCCGAGAGGGACGGTCTCCGATCGATCATTTACTTCGCTTGGAATCCGCAGTTCGGCAGGCCTTTTCCCAGTGCCGCCATTTGGTTGCTGTATTTTTCGACCTTCGCAAGGCCTATGATACGGCTTGGCGCCATCATATCTTACTTACACTTCATGAGTGGGGTCTTCGGGGCCCACTCCCGATTTTTATCCGCCAGTTCTTGTTTCATCGTTCGTTTAGGGTTAAGGTTCGTACAGTTTTAAGTTCTCCGTGAACCCAGGAGAATGGCATCCCTCAGGGTTCCGTATTGAGTGTACTTCTGTTCCTCATTGCTATAGATGGACTTGTGGCCTCCGTCGGTCCTTTGGTCACTCCTGCTCTGTATGTGGATGATTTCTGCATTTGGGTTAGTTCCTCTTCGATGGCCGCTGCAGAGCGGCAGCTCCAGGGTGCTATACGGCGTGCCTCTGCATGGACCATCTCACACGGATTTCAGTTTTCTCCTTTAAAATTGCGAGTGGTCCACTTTTGTCGCCGTGTGACAGTCCACCCCGATCCAGAGCTCTATCTCAATGCACAACGATTACCTGTGGTCCCACAGTTTCGTTTCCTTGGCCTTCTTTTTGACAACAAGCTCACTTGGCTGCCTCATATCAGACGCCTGAAGATAGGATGTTTCCGTAAACTAAACGTCCTTCGCTTCCTTGCCCACACCTCTTAGTGTTGTCTCGCTTGGACTATGGTTGTCAAGTTTACGGTTCAGCTGCCCCTTCTACATTGCGCCTCTTGGATCCGGTCCACCATCGTGGTATCCGTTTGGCCATCGGTGCCTTCCCGACTAGCCCTGTTGATAGTCTCCTGGTTGAGGCTGGGATCCCCCCCCTTTCCGTTCGGTGCTCCCAGCTTCTGGTTTCGTATGCAATCGCTGTCCGTTCCTCTCCCACTCATCCTTCCTATTATATCCTGTTCCCTGCCCAAGGAAGTCGCCCACCTGACTCCCGTCCTCGGGCGGGTTTACCGGTTGGGCTCCGCCTAGCGTCTCTTCGCCGTGATTTTCAGCTTCCTTCCTTTTCCTGTATCCCACGTTCCCTCCCCAACACACCTCCTTGGTTAGTTCCTCGGCCCCGAGTTCGGATGGATCTCTGCCGAGGTCCGAAAGATTCCGTTCCCCCGATGGTGTTCCGTTGTTTTTTCCGCCGCATTTTATCTGAGTTTCGGGATGCTGTTGTTTTTTACACTGATGGCTCTAAATCTGCTGATCGTGTGGGCTATGCCTTCACCTCCTCTGTAGGCATGGAAAATCATCTCCTGCCAAATGCATGTGGGGTGTTCACTGCGGAATTGATGGCGGTCTCCCGGGCCCTGGCCTTTATTAAACAGTCCAAGCTCAATCGCTTTTTGTTATGTACAGACTCAATGAGTGGCCTTCAGGCACTTGACCAGTGTTTCTCCCGTCATCCCTTGGTCTCCTCCATCCATGACCATCTCGCTGATCTCCACCATGCTGCTTGTTCTGTTAGCTTCCTTTGGGTCCCTGGCCATGTGGGCATCCAAGGAAATGAGCTTGCTGATCGTTTGGCTGGGGGAGCAGTCACTTATCCCCCATTCCCTGTCACCCCTCCTGTGGCGGATTTACGGCTTCATCTCAAATCCCACTTTGCGCAATCATGGGCCACATCCTGGGAGGCTACCTCCTTGTCTAATAAACTTCGTGCGATTAAGGTGACACCTGTCCCATGGCGTTCTTCCTTACGCCTCTCGCGAAAGGACTCAACCACCCTCTGTCGTCTTCGCATCGGCCATACCAGGCTGACCCATGGTTTTCTTTTGCGTGGTGAGCCACCCCCACTTTGTGGTTGTGGAGCTTTCCAGTCAGTGGCCCACAATTTGGTGGAATGCCCCCTTCTTTTAGCTCTGCGTACTAAGTACAGACTTCCCTGCACTTTACCCTTAATATTAGCAGACGATTCCCGGATGGTTGAACTGGTTCTCAGTTTCCTCCGTGAAAGTGGTTTTTATTCTCAGTTTTAAGGATTTTCATCTCCCTCTGGAGTAGGGGCAGGGTGGTGAGGGTTGGGATGTCTCCCACTGTAGGCTGTGCTTGGAGATTCCTGACTCCCCTCCCTGGCCATGTTCCTTCTTTTTTCCCTTTTACTGTTTTTATCGCCTTTTAGGTTTGTTTAATCCCTTCTACAATCCGCCCTTTTACACTCTGGCGGTTGAACGCTTTTAAATAGCATGTGGTCTTGCTTGTACTGCATCACAGGTGGGATATTTCCTCTCTTGAGGTTGCCCATTTACTGACTTCCCTCCTTGTGTTTTTATCATTGACGACACAACTGCACTTTTTTAGCCTTTTACCTTTTACCTTTTATCGTTTTTGACTCTTCTCAGCTGTCCCTCTGTCGGAACTGACCGCCTTTGTAACAAGGGACTGATGACCTTGCTGTTTGGTCCCTTCAACACCAACCAACCAACCAACCAACCAACCAACCAACCAACATATTGCAGCTCTCTCAATCTCTGCTTGATATGTAAAAAAACAAATATCTCTGTACAACACAGCTGAAATAAAATAACAAAAGGTACACACACACACACACACACACACACACACACACACACACACACACACACACACACACACCAACTTCAGAAGCAGTAAATATATTGTAACACTTTCTAACCTGTACATACTGTGTGGTAAAATCCCGGAGCGACAGCTGCTAATTTTTCTGATCAACCTTACTTGCCCAGCCTTTCAGGTGTTGCGGGGTCCTAAATATTAATGAATAAATTACTCAAACTAACATTTATCATGAGGTTCTTATTACACTCATTACTAAAGTAATGAGTTTTTCCCTGCTATATGAGAAGAGACAAATTATTTCTTTACATACACACACACACATTCACTACGTTCTTTGAAAAGACTAGGTAATTATGTGTCATGTTTTAAAACCTATGTTCGTTTTAGGAAATGATATAGAGTTTTGGCTTTGAGTCATTATATCCTCTGCCACTAGTTATTTACCTAACCATATACCTGATAGCACATGAGGCATAACAAAAAAAACTAACATAATGCAGTGTCATATTTTATAAATTTCTGTAGATTATATTATTGACACTCAGTATGTAGATATACTTAATTATACATTATTAAAATGGTACATCCATGTATTTTTAAATTTTTGTGCCTCCAAGATCTACGCATATAAATTTTAGTAGAATCTACAAACAAGATCAATCGTCACCAGTTATTTAGCGATACACTACAACAAAGCTTATCTTTCCACTTTGTCATTATTCCAATGAGGTCAACCACTGTAATTCATCATCATCATCATCCACAACTGTGCCAACTTCTCTGTGATGTTCTTACTGGGAGAGCAGTATTCCAGTGTTCGGAAACCATGTGGGTAGACACATAACCAATTTTAATTACAGCTTGTACAGTTTGCATATTCTTAATTCTGATGCACATCAACTAATTGTACAACAGCCCTGCATGAACTTTTCTTCTGAACAACAATAATATATTGCGCAAATGGCTGGAAGGCAGCGGCATACAGCTAACACTCCATGGGGCCTCGGTATGGAATAAAATGCTACTTTGTGTACTTTTATATCACTCCAGATCAGTGAGATGTGTAATATGCGTAGCATGTAATGTACCTTTCAGTTAGATTGCTATCCCACAGCAGCTCCTAGTTGTCAGCATGTACCTACTGCCTCCATGCAGCCACCTACAATATCTTCATACACCCCCCCCCCCCCCCCCCCCGCCCCTCTCACTACAAAAAGTAACCTAAACTTTTGGTCAAAGTAACACCTTAATCAGAATGTTTGCCTTTCATTCATTATTGTGGCCAAGCACCACAACACTTCGCTTAACATTCTCTTTATAATTATCTCCGGTATTGTACCTCATGCTGTTAACGGGAAGCAATTTTTGACATTGATTGTGCATGCTATTGTTTAAGTTTTGATCTTATCACATTCTCATTCATTTTTTCAAGTTTATAGCAGTATTGACATAATTTTTCTACTAGTCAGAAGAGGACTTACCACTGTGAGTCAGTAAAGGACTTAAAAATACTTATATAAAAGCTAGTACTCTATTAGCCTGAGAGAGAGAGAGAGAGAGAGAGAGAGAGAGAGAGTGCTTTAACAGCATCACACACATTTCGTTCTTTGTCTTTTATTTTGAAGAATGATTTGACTTGACCCACACTATAAAGACTTCTGACAACTCCACAAACTGTTTCTTGTAGGGGTAAAGCTTTGGCATCTTGTGGACTATTTGTGGACTTTCATAGAAATTAAAATAATTCTTTCATTCCCCCCCTTTTTGGACTTACAGGTGTGTTTTGACCATAAGAAGATCCCCAACCTGAAATGCCGGTTCCCACTTTCTCATTATGTTTACCCAGTCTTTGTCCTGCATGAATCATATGATTGTGCATAACACAACTCAGTATATTCATTTCTTAATTTCTTTTGTGGGCTGTATTAATACTGATATTAAGCATTCCCCCGTTACTTTCTTGCCTGCTATTTGTAAGGGAGATAATCCTGCACTCAAATGAGATAATTCAGTTGAGAATTTCCCAAATTTGTGGATCAGGCTGGCCCACCGAGAATGACATGTTCTAGAAATTTGTCCTATTGGATTCCCACGGGTATGCTTTATGTCATACTGGCACAACAACTCTTTAAACTGGTTACTCAAAAATGTGTTAATGTTATCTAACAATGAGTGTTTCAGTTTGTGCCACTTTACAAAGTAGTTGTGAGTCAAACAATGACTACTCCTTGAGCTGTAGCTCTCTTCAATGTGTATAAACTTAAATACTTGGATTGACATTCCAAAACTACAAAACTTATGTAACAACTCCTAAACTGTGATGAAGTATACAAAAAAAGCCCATGGAAAGTAAATTCCATAGTCCTTCTGGCATTCTCTATTTTTAAACCAATGATATTTCGAGATACGCCTAGCACATTTTCTCATGCCAAAATTACTGTGATCTTCTTGTATAGGTAACTAGTTCTTCAGTCCTCAAATATGGTATACAAAAATTCTTCAGGGATTGTCTGCATTGGAAGCTTTCCAATAAAGTATATTTTTATACATTAACCATTATTGTGGTGAATTATTCATGGCTTTCCTGTCCTTCATGTCTTTAATTACTTTACCTAAATGTGGGTCACTTATTTATTCAGATTTTATGGAGCCAGCTGACTGCTGTGTTCCCCCTATCAAAAAGTAAATTTGATGTTCGGTTCCTTGTCCTTCCATAGAGTTTGTTTGACACATTCCTTTGATCAAGCAAGTTAAAGCATCTGGCTCAACATTATACTCTCATTTTGTATATTTTACTTCAAATGATGCAGTAACCAACAGTTTATCGGGCAAGATAGTGTGTAATGGTCCGCATATACTATGGTTTTTCTACTTGCTAACAAATAAGGAACCTGTTGGAACCCTCAAGTCAAAACAAGAGCTTCCTTTCCTGTAGTATAATAATTTTTCTCGTGCTTGTTTAATAAAAAGCTGGCAAAAGCTATAGGATAATGCAGACCCTCTTCATTACTTAATTTACCTTGGAACATCTAGCAAGCCACTCCATAATTGGAGGTGTATATTGCCATTTTAAACCCCTGCGCAACTTTGACAAGAAACAAAATCAATTCATTTTAGCATGTCTTTATATTGTTAAAAAATATGGTCAGCTTCTTCTCCCAGCGCCATAAAGATTTTTGGTTGAGTAAATCTTAGTTTTTGGAAAGGTGAGGTGAGTTCCCGATAAAACATGTCTTAAAAATTCCTACCAGTCTCAAAAACAACTTTCTTATTCCTTGGACTAGGACACTGTGAAATGGCTTCCATGGAAGAAGGGTACAGTCTAGTACCTTTACTGTCTATAACATTACAAAGAAATTTCATTTCCTCTTTTCCAAAAAATGATTTTGATAACTTTATTGTAAATCCTTTCTCTTTTATCTTCACTAGTGACATTTGTGGTACTGATATGTGCCCTTCTGTGTCTTGCTTGTAACTAACATGTCATCCAGGAAGGGAATTACTTTCTGCAACATTTGTTCCCCTACAGTTAAATGTAATGCTCCGATGAATAAAGAAACTGAAAAATTTAACCCAAAATGTAGCATTCCTAATTGGTAAGGCCTGCTTTGCTTTCCATTGCAGATGCATCATTTACAGGTGGTGAAACTGTTAGAGAGAAACTTTTTGGTGCAGATGTCATACAGTTTTGCATGCATTTGAACCAGTACTGGAAACACTGTGTCAACTCTGATGTTGGTACTTTGAAAATGTTGTTTCAGGATGAATCAACTGCATGAAGTGATGAAAATCGATGTCCACACAATTTTTAACAATGTAGGGAAAGATAAGATAGCTACTTACCATAAAGGAGACACGTCAAGTTGCAGACAGATGTGATTAAAAGACACTCACATATAGCTTACAGTCACAGCCTTCATCAGTAAACACACACACACACACACACACACACACACACACACACACACACACACACACACACAAAAGACCACGAACTCCAGTATCTCGGGCCGAGATGCTTCACAAATTAACTATGTTTGTTGGATCTGGTTCATCTTCAATCACTCAGATTGTACAAATATATCAGAATTTACTTTTCTGTTATGGAGACATATAAAGATTTTGTATTTTCTTTGTTGTATTTTTTTTATCCTTGCACCAGTTGACATGGGCCTGTTTTTGAGGTTTGGTTAAACTGTGTGGTGAAGTGGCCCTGGTTGGTGAACCACTTCTGAACAGGGCTGGGTTGTGAGCTAGAAGCTGGTATAGTGATGACAGAGCCCCTTCCCCATGATGGCTGCGTGTTGACGTCCTCATATTGTGGTAGGTGCTGCCGAACTGCGAATACCACTGCTAAAATTTGTGTTTATTTATATGGGTTGGAACCTCGTTTATTGTGCCGACACACTGCTTCTAACCATGTGCGGAACAATGTATCTGTGGAGGGGGTGTGGAAACCACTTGGCCTGTCTACATCTACATACATATTCTGTAAGTCATTTTATGGTGCTTGGTGAGAGTGCATTGCTCTACTAGTCATTTATTTCCCTTCCTTTGCCACTCATAAATAGAGAAAGGGAAGAATGAATGTCTGTATACCTGTGTCATGCAAGCACAAATTTCCTTGATCTTCATGATCTTTACATGAAATGTACATTGGTGGCAGTAACATCATTCTGCAGTGAGCTTCAAATACTGTTTCTGTAAAAATTCTCAGTAGTGTTCCTCAAACAGAAAATCACCTTTCCTCCCAAGAGTTCCCATTTGAGTTCCTGAAGCATCTCCGTAATACTTGCATGTTGTTCAAACCTACTGGTAACAAACCTAGCAGCCTGCTTCTGAATGGCTTCAGTGTCTGCCTTTAATCTGACCTGGCAGGGTGTTCCAAACACTCTAGCAATATTCAAGAATAGGTCACTGGTAACCTATATGTGGCCTGCTGTAAAGATCAACCATACCTTTCAACAATTTGTAAAGATCAACCATACCTTCCAACAATTCTCTCAATAAATGGAAATCAGCCCTTTGCCTTCCCTACTACAATCTCTTTGCACACCCATTCCATTTCATATTACTTTGTCAAGTTATGCCTAGACATTTAATCGAGGACTGTTTCAAACACAGTACTACTAATGCTGTATTCCAATATTTCAGGTTTGCTTTTCCTACTCTTCTGCATTACATTTTTCGTTATTTAGAGTTAGGTTTCACTAGTCACATCTACTACAAATTTTATGTAAGTCATCTTATATCCTCCTACAATCCCTTGACAATGACAACTTTCCATACACCTCAGCGTCCTGAGCAAACAGTGTACTTTCGTTAGTGGTCTGCAGTGGGGCAGTGTGTCAAATGTTTTCCAGAAATATAGGAATACGGAATCTGCTTGTTGATTTTCATCCACAGTTTACAAGGTGTGAGAAAAAGCAAGCTGAGTTTCACTCGAGAGATGCTGTCCTGCAAGAGCTTCATATTTCCACCACATTAATAGGAAGGTAGTGCTCGGCCTGGTCTTCTCGCAGTGCAGAAACAATCCTGTTGCCGCAAGTGGCATGACAGTGCCTTGGTACTAACTAGCTGCTCGTGGCTTTGTCACATACTGTGACTAAGCTGCTATGCCCAAAGAAATGCCCATGGCTGAGCTGCTATGCCCACAGAAATGCCCAAAAAACAGTGACAGATCTTCAATACGTCCCTCCTTCAGGAAACCCAATCCGTGGGTGTGTCTACCGTAGACC
Source organism: Schistocerca gregaria (assembly GCF_023897955.1). Lineage (NCBI taxonomy): Eukaryota > Metazoa > Arthropoda > Insecta > Orthoptera > Acrididae > Schistocerca > Schistocerca gregaria. Next base: position 131,240,126 of record NC_064926.1, read on the forward strand.
GATCCGCAACATAACTCAGCATACGTTCTACAATATTTATAGTTTCCTCTCGTAGTAGTAGACAGCTTGAATGACAAACATCAGTGGGTGTGAATTGACCATGTAGCTTTCAGCCATCTGGCTGCAGCCTTCTCTTACAACTAACATATCTAATCTCATACTGTCAATAATTGAAAACCTCAGTATAGGAAAGGGATAACTCGCATTTTATAAATGTTTCAGGAGACACGAAAGACTAATTTAAAAAATCATGCTATCATTTATACAGGTTGATTTAGGATCTAAAGGCTTCTTTGTAGACAGAAAAGCAACAAAAATGCATAGATTTTTAAGTGTAATTATATTTAATGTGTGTGTGTGTGTGTGTGTGTGTGTGTGTGTGTGTGTGTTTGCACGCGTGAGGGAACGGGGGGGGGGGGGGGGGGCAAATTCTTATTAATGTAGGTCGTGTGTGTCATGTTGTGAAAGGCCATTTATCCTGTTATTAACAGAATGTCCCTGTAGTTATGTAGACTGAACAGAAATGTTGTCTGTAGTTGTGTTGCTGTTGTCCTGCACTCTAGTTAGAAGGAATGCAGAAGGAAACATTCCACCTGGGAAAAATATATCTAAAAATAAAGATGCTGTAACTTGCCAAACGAAAGTGTTGGTATGTTGATAGAAGACACTAACAAAAACACACACACGAGTGTATACCTATCCCTTTTCCCCCTAAGGTAAGTCTTTCCGCTCCCGGGATTGGAATGACTCCTTATCCTCTCCTTTAAAACCCACATCCTTTCGTCTTTCCCTCTCCTTCCCTCTTTCCTGATGAAGCAACCGTGGGTTGCGAAAGCTTCTGTATCCCAGCATAGAAAGTCTCTGAATTGTCACATTGTCTAAGTCATGTTCTGATACACTGATAATTTCGGAGTTAACATAAACAAGCAGTTCATTAACTTAACCTCTACTGTTTCTTATATTCTGATGAAATATGTTAATTCCTTCATTACTCAGATGCCTGGCCTTTTTTGAAGGTGGTTCTTTTGCTAGAGAGACTGCCATTAAACAGAGATACCTGTCAGCTGACTTCAATCACTACAGAAATTTTTTGATCAGTGATACCCTTCCCCCCTTTACACTCTCAACTATAAGTTTTGCCATCCTACCTTTCTGATACCTATTATGATGCGGGCCATGCCTAGTAAAGCCAAATGTATTGGTAGATTCAGCTGGCACCACTGCAATGTGAGGCCTGCCTTCTTTCATCTGTGTACTCTCAAGCACCATGTTAATTTACCTAACTTCAGCATTAAGATGACACTAATCATAATGCTGAAATAGCACTCCTAAGAGTCTATCTTGATTGGAGCAGTTTGCTCACACCACTATGGTGATACACCATGGAATGGACCCAGTGTGGTACTCCTTGGTGAAAGTAGGGTTGAAGTTCCAGGATATCACACAAACAACCCGGAACATTAATTTTACTGAAGAACAGCTGAACTTTGCATGTGTCTTTGGTAGTCTGAATCACTCTGGCTGGGTCTATTGTAATCCTTTCACACTGACAGTCCTAAGAGTTTTTTCAGTGCCATTACCACGTGCTTATCCCCATCCTCTGATATTAGCAGCATTTCTCTTGTCCTTACCCTAATGAATTTTTCTAAGGTTTCCCACTTCAGTGGGCAAGGGTCAACAGTGAAACATGTAAATCGTACGTGACCGTTACCAAGCGGGAACTCGAGCAGCACTTATTGTCATGCTTGGTCCATCCTGACTTCCACTGTTTCTATATGACAGTATAGTGATAAATTCTGCTTGCTTGGCCCTGGTTTGAGTCCAGAGTCAGGTGATAACTTCTATTGCATCTTCTGTAAACAGATAGGGTACTGCTGCTGTGCTGGATTTAGCTGTCCATATACTGCATGGTTGAATGACTTGGTGTTACTACTCCCTCACCCCAAAAGCTGTTGGCTAAGAATTGGATGGCTGAGAAGAACTTAGTCGCATAAGCCAAAATAGCAACTTGTTCAATAGTGAATATTTTGCATTTGGCACTATAAAAAAAAACTAAACTGTGGAGAGTAACTTTGTTGGTAGTTTTTTAATAGTTACATACTAAATTTATCTTCTAAACTAAACAGGAACATTTTATTGTAATCTTTGTATTATTATGTATTTTCCTTTGGGGGAAATACAGAGCTACACAGCTGGGCATATAAAAAATGTCCATAACCACATTTAGTTTCAGTATTAAAAAAAGATTATTTTCATAAGATATTTATGTTTAATAACGCATTTATACAAATATTGTTAAGAGCCTAATACACTTCTTACTTTCAAATTTCTTCTTTATTCTCCTCAGAGATTACATTAGTTGATGGGCTCTTGTCTTGTTTATTTTGATTGCTTCTTACATTTCTGAAAAAGAGCATGGTTCATGGACCATTGTAAAATTTCTCTTGTTCAGTTGGAGCAAGGCTACGACGTCAACCCCATTTCTCAAGTGGTTTATAAAACTCTTCAAATAACATTTCTTCATTCTGTATCAACTTGTGTATGATAGAGTACTCCTTTTCCTAATCAAAACAAAGCCACTGTGTTTTCAATCGGTTCACTTTGTCTTCATTTACTTTTTTGTTTGTTTTGTTACTGCCTTTGTCAATTTTTCGACACTCAGATGCTTGTCACCTTCCATTCTTACTAGCATCATCTGGGGCGAGGACAATTTGATTTCATGCTGCACGTTCTATGTGACTGAAGTCAGCATCATTAGGCAGATATGAGTGCATTGAAACCATGAATCAGTGATGTTTACACTCATTTCTTGTGTCAGTTTCAATAATGTGAAAATTACATTAATACTATGGTTTCGTCCACCGCAACATTGTTTTTTGTTATTATTACAACTTCATATAAAATATACCTTTTTGTTATTATTACAACTTCATATAAAAATATACTGACCAGATTAGTAGTCATTTATGTGCTGAGGATTGTAGTCCTTACCTGCGTCATTGTCATCATTATTGCAAAGTATGTTATGCATGTCATTACTGTTGCTATCCACGGAGCTAGAATATAGTTTATCTAATTTGTGAGAGAAACTTAGTGAAGTGAGTGACTTACACCACTATATTCCTATGATTCACAAGGCATTGACACCAGTGGGTGTGGATGCTTTGCTTATGAGAACGCTGGTGTCCCTGGGTCATGTGTACTGCAACTCCTGTAGCTGAGGCAGCCAGCAGTCATGGTAGACGCCCCTGGGTGTCAAGAGAATGAACTTTGGAACAAAAAGTTGTAGGCAGCCGATGCCCTGCTACGCTGCACTTAATTATGCTTTCTGCAATAAGAGTGGCCAGGCAGTTTGAAATTGATCATACCTCTGCCCAAAAGATGTGTGATGTGAACCAGTACCCAATGTTATTGATACCTAGAAACAGCTAGTGCCCAACTACATCCTGAAGGGTATAGCAGCGATGGCACGAATGCCAGGTGTGTGTGTGTGTGTGTGTGTGTGTGTGTGTGTGTGTGTGTGTGTGTGTGTAAGAGAGTGAGAGTGAGAGAGAGAGAGAGAGAGAGAGAGAGTTGGTGGATGATTGGCAGTTGTGATCTGTGCAGCTGACGATGGAGCTTATCAGCCAAGCTGTATCCATCCTCTCAAGAGGAGTGCTAGGGGAGCAAGAAATTAACTGAGCGCTATGTTGACATTGTGATGTGAGTGCGACTTCGTCATTTGAGTTTTAAGTGTGCACAAACCTTTCCACCAGCCCACTGGAAGCAGTGTGAAATAGTGCCACATGTACCAAGGCTATGTCATCATCTTCACAGAAACTGTGAAATCCTACTAACTTGAACTGAAGACTGGTATATGCCACAGTGGTTTTGGGGAGCCCTTCAGTTGAGAAAATCCCAGATAAGGCCAGGATGGTTTTTGTTGTTGGTGTTTTGTACATGCATGAAATACATGGAAAACTGTTGTTGCGATCTATCACAATGTGTGACCACAGGAATGTCTCATCTGACCAAGGGAAATACCAAGGAGCTGGTGCTATCTGCTTGCTTTGACATGTCATTCATGTTGGAATTATGTGTTCTATTTCTTTGTGGTGCCCCTCCAGAATGCATGTTGATAGCCCAACAACTTGGTGAGGACCATACTCCCAGTGGCCTTCATTAAGTAATGTCAAGATGCATTGTTGATGTGCTTGCACAATGACCACCCAAAGAATCTTGCAACCCAGTGGCCAACCTTTCTTCACTTACTACATGACTTCCTGGAGGACCACTTCCTCCAGCAACTGGCAGGCTATGACTGCAGCATCAGTTGGTATGCTGGCCACTGAAGCCTTGGCTTCTTTACCAGTGTCAAATCAGGCTTCAGCAGCTGTATCAAACTTGCGAGACTTGTTTTTATTTCAGTTTATTTACACGCCGAGTTCTGTAGGACTAAATCTCCGAGGTCTTGGAATGTGACAGTACATGAAATTACAACGTAAAAGTAATAACAGATAGTAAAATGCTTATGAACCTGAAAAAAGTCAATTCATAAGTTTAAGTAAACACAATCAACAATACAACAAGAATCAGCTTAATTTTTCATCTCCTCAATAGAATAGGAGGAGTGACCTATGAGGAAACTCTTCAGGTTTGATTTGGAAGCATGTGGATTATTTCTAAGATTTTTGAATTCGAGTGGTAGCTTATTGAAAATGGATGCAGCAGTATACTGCACACCTTTCTGCACAAGAGTTAAGGAAGTCAGAGCCAAATGCAGGTGTGATTTCTGCCGAGTATTAACTGAGTGAAAGCTGCTTATTCTTGGGAGTAAGCTAATATTGTTAACAAGAAATGACACTCAGGAATATATGTATTGAGAGGCCAATGTCAAAATACCTAGACTCATGAATAGTAGTCAGCAAGAGGTATGTGAACTTACACCACTAATTGCGCGAACCGCTCATTTGTCAGCCAAAAATATCATTTTAGAATGGGAAGAGTAACCCCAAAATATAATACCATACAACATAAGCGAATGAAAATAAGCAAAGTAGACTAATTTTCATGTCAAACGATCACTCACTTCAGATACCCTTCGAATAGTAAAGATTGCAGTATTAAGTCTTTGAACAAGATCCTAACCGTGAGCTTTCCAAGACAGTTTATTATTTATCTGAACACCTAGATATTTGAACTGTTCAGTTTCACTAAGTGTGCCCATTCTGTGAAATTGAAACGTCAGGTTTTGTTGAACTGTGTGGTAGAAACTGTAAAAACTGACTCTTACTGTTATTTAGCGTTAGTTTATTTTCTACAAGCCATGAACTGGGGTCATGAACTGCACTATTGGAAACCAAGCCAATGTTGCACACAACATCCTTTACCACCAAGAAACTGTCATCAAAAACAGAAATATTTTAGAGTTAACTTTAATACTAGAGAGCATATCATTTATATAAAATTAGGAACAGGAGTGGCCCCAACACTGTTCCCTGGGGCACCCCTCACTTGACCATACCCCACTCAGTCCCCACATTGCAGCCATTCTCAACATTGTGAATAATGACCTTTTGCTGTCTGTTGCTAAAGTATGTAAAGGATGAGCCAGTCAGTAGGGAAATTTTAATTTATTTTCTTAGCTCCCAGGGGTAACTTCATTTGTCAATTACATCCAAGCCACGGTCGGCAGTGTCGGCTGCCTGTAAATTCTTTTGTCCCACAGGTTAGCAACAGGAAAGCACCTTGATCACGCGCCACCCTCATGTGCTGACGAGGGTACACTATGCCCTCTGGATACTTCCATGCTACCCACACGGTTTTTTCAATCCTGACCAGAGGAAGCTGCGTGGTGTGTCGAATATACCCGGCTGCCAGTCGCCGGGCTCTCTCTCTCTCTCTCTCTCTCTCTCTCTCTCTCTCTCTCTCTCTCACACGCATCCTGTGTAGCAGTGAACGTCTCGTGCTGCAGCCCCAGGGACTTAGTTTTTGCAGCTGGCATGCCACTCGGACTGGCCTGATTGGCAAACGCCAACTTTCGTTAGCTTCGGGAACTATGTTTCGCCAAACTATAAACACTGGCTCACCCTCGCCTCCCTAGACCTGGCTATGTGACCCCTTTTTAACATATTTTGCCAATAAATGGGCTTTGTCTAAATATTATCCTATTCATTCCATAACGCCCACCACCCTCCCAACCGCCCATACTGTCCATGTAAGCGGTGAACCAATTGTGAACTACTCCCCGTATTCCACAATGTTCCAACTTCTGGAGCAATATTTTGTTATTAACACAATCAAACGCTTCAGTTAAATCATACAGTATGCCTAGCATTTTTAATGCATCCAGTACCTCAAAGAGAAAAGAGAATATAGCATTTTTAGTTGTTAAATAACTTCTAAAGCCGAACTGTACATTTGATAGCAAATCGTGTGATATAAAATGATCAATTATCCTTACATAACAGGGTTTTCAATAACTTTAGTTGACACTGATGGTATAGAAATAGGTCTGGGATTGTCTACATTATCCCTTTCTCCCTTTTTATACAGGGGCTTTTCTACTGAGTACTTTAATTGTTCAGGAAACTGACCATTCCTAAAGGATAAATTACAAATATGGCTAAATACAGGGCTAACATGTGCAGCACAGTACTTTAATATTCTGCTAGACACATCATCATATCCATGAGATTCCTTAGTCTGCAGTGATTTAATTATTGACTCACTCTCTCCCTTGTCTGTATCACAGAGCAGTATTTCAGACATCAATCTTGAAAAGCATTTGCTAAAGAAGTTAAATGATTCCCTGTAGAAACTAAATTTTTATGTAATTCACCAGAAATGCTCAGAAAATGATTTTTAAATACTGTACATATATCTGATTTATCAGTAACAGAAATATTTTTACTACGAACTGACTTTATATCGTCAACCTTGTGCTGCTGACGAGACACTTCGTATCTTGTCTCACCGGGAGGCATGATAGGATGCCAGCATTCATGTGTTATAGGAGGTCCATGCTGGCTTGTTGTGCTGTGGACCGATAATTGACATTATAATGACACCCCAAGAGAGACAGTGCCATCTCAGTAAGCGTGCGGCAGTCCTGGTCGGAATATTAGCATGGGAATAGAACAATGGTAACAAGGCTTATGACATGTTAATAAGATATATTGCTGTCCAAACACACAATCGCGAACTTTATTCAATACAGAGATGATAGTTAAGGCTTTGTTTTTGATTTTACTGTAATTTTACAAGGATTCATTTTTGATTTTACTATAATTTTGCTGTGAATGTTTTAACATCTTGTAAACAAATGCAGTTGGACTTTCAACTCTGTCAACTTTGTGAGATAGAACCACCCCAAGCTGTAGTCATGAGATCTCGAAAAGCCTGTTGGCGGACAGGCATTCTATGTACTATGCACACATGGGGCCTTCGCAGTCGTCTTCCCACTATCATTTGGGAATAACAGACCAAGTTTTCTGGGTACGTATGGGTTTTCCCCCTTATCCCACACCTTTTCACAGGTGAACGGGGTGCCTCAGGGCTCTGTACCGAGTGTCGTCCCCTTCGCCATAGCTGTCAAGCCTATTATGGAGTGCCTTCCAGCTGGCATTTCTGGCTCTCTTTTTGTTGACGACTTTGCTATTTATTGCAGCTCCGAGCGGACGTGTCTCCTGCAATGCTGTCTTCAGCATTGTCAGGACCATCTCTATCGATGGAGTGTCACAAATGGTTTCCGCTTTTCTGCTACCAAATCAGTTTGCGTTAACTTCTGGCGGGACAAGGTATTTCTTCCACCATCCTTGCAACTGGGCCAAAATGCTCTCCTGTTCATGGATCAGAGAAGTTCTTCAGGGCTTACATGCAATAGGAAACTCAGTTGTTCTCCCCACGTGTCCTACCTGGCTGCACGCTGCACCCAGTCTCTCAATGTCCTTTGTATGTTGCATGGCACCTCTTGGGGAGCTGACTGGGCTGTCTTCCTCTGCCTCTATCGATCTCTTGTCTGCTCCAAGTTGGATTATGGATGCATTGTCTACTTCTCTGCACAGCCATCTATCTTACGCCATCTAAATGCAATCCATCATTTGGGGATCTGCCTCACCACTGGGCCTTCCGTACTAGCCTTGCTGAGAGTCTCTACGCAGAAGTCAATGAACTACCACTGTCATACCGGCACGCATCCTGCTCAGTAGGTATGCATGTCGGCATTCTTCCATGTCAGGCCACCCAACCTTTGACCCTTTTTTTTTTTTACCGTCAATACGAGATGCACGTTTCTTCTCTGTGGCCTCCCAGCGTCCACTTTCGTCACCTGCTTCGGCAGCTGCAGTTCACATTTCTGCCTCTTTCCGGATGGTGGAGAGCCTTTCACCGCCTTAGCTTCAGATACAGGTTTGTGTTGGCTTTGACCTCAGCTCGTTCCCAAAGGATTCGACTCCCGAGCTGACCTATCGCTGCAAATTTCTCGAACTTAGCTCACAAATTTCCAAAAGCATATTTTTGTACACTGATGGTTACAAGTCTATCCGTGGTGTTGGCTGTGCTTTTGTCGTCGGGGCTGGTAAGTTTCAATACCGGCTTCTTGACCAATGCACAATTTTGACAGCAGAGCTTTTTGCCCTCTATCAGGCTGCTCACTACATCCGGAAGCACCTGCTCACTCACTGTGTCATCTGCTCTGACTCCCTCAGTGCCCTTCAGAGTCTGGATGATCCCAATCCAGTCCACCCCATCGTTTGATGGATCCAGGACTGCCACGATTTTGTCCCGGATGGGGGTGCCCAAGTGATGTTCATGTGGGCCATGTTAGTGTGCCTGGGAACGACGATGCCAAGGTTGCAGTCCATCTCAGTCAGCCCGCCTCTTAATCTGCTCACACGCAAGATATTTCTACTTTACTCTATCGGTGTATCACGTCACTTTGGCATGACCATTGATGCTCCCTTCATGGGAATAAACTCAGCAAGTCAAACCTGTCCAACAGCCTAGTTGACTTCCTCCTGGCTGTCTTGCCGTGAGGAAGTAATGTTAGCTCTGTTGCGAATAGGGCACTGCCACTTTAGTAACTGCCACTTGTTGAGTGGCGACTCTGCACTCAGCTGCCCTTTCTGCAGCCAGCCGTTAACAGTCAGACATTTCCTGATCCTCTGCCCCTATTTTAGCCACTTATGTCTCAGGGTCGGGCTGCCGCCTGCTTTGCCAGACATTTTAGTGGATGGTGTGTGAGCTGTCTCTAGCATTTTAAGTTTTTTTAAAAGCAGTAGTATGACAAGAGATTTGATTTCTACGTGGTGACTCTGGTGTTTTGCCGACATCTTTTAGATACTCTTCTATAACGTCTTGATATTTTAGATTTGTTTTTTCTTTCTTTTTGTACTGGACCTCACACCACCTTTTTACCCTCGCGGTCCCAGCGTTCTCTGGTTCTATAATGGGTGCTTATGACCAGAATTGCTTCTTCCTGTAGGTCTGGCAGTTCAAGACAAAGCTTGTCATGATCTGCAGTAGGGACTTTCCATGCCTTAAAAACCTGGGTGTCACCAAAGGCAGTACAGAAATGTGTGCTTCAGTGTTGGTGATGCCTGTTTATGGATGTGAGAAAATGGAGCCATATTTTGAACAAAAGTACCACTGGTAGGAATGTGGGATAAATGGTTGCATGCAATTTGTTGAACTGTGGACTTCTAAACCAAATGCAATGAACGATTTCAAAACCAAAATCAGTGTGGTCCCCAACATGTCAACCATGAGGATGCAGGTTGACAGGGACGCTGATTGGTATATCACCCGAGCACTGAACTGAACACTTTACCTTAATAGTGTTATTAGTATAGCTTTTCAACTGCTCAGAAAAAGGCCGTAAAGTGGGGAAGCCATGTGGTGATATCCTTCAGGGGGCTCAGCATTCGTTTGCTGGGTACGGGCTTGGCAAACCCGGGGTCCTCGAGCTGTGGACTGGTATGCGCCGCCAGTCTGCTGATACCATAAGCTCTGGGCATGCTTCAGTGACCACCGTTTGGTGCAACGGTGGAACGTTGTGTGTCTTAGGGACCGGGGATCTTGGCTTGGTTGCCTGGATCGCGAGGACGGTACGTACCTCTATAAAAAAAAACCTTCAATCTTAAGGTGTGCTGCGCGCCGATAAGATGCATGGATGTTGAGTTGGAACAGTCGCTAGCGGGCAACCTCTGGGGAACCTGCCGCACCTCAGTTGTACAAGGCTTATCCAGGCATGCGGGGCTCTGTCTGGATGGACGTAAGTTTCCCTAGCTGCTCGTGGGACGACCATGAATACCACGAATTCTTCCTCTTTTCCTCCTCCTACTTTTTTGCTGGCCAGTGGGATGGGTGGACCGCTGGTAGGGACTACCGCCCAATCCAACAAGAGGGCTAGGTTAGCCAGTCCTCCTGACTCTGGCATCAGCAAATGTACAGCAGTTCAGAGTAATAGAGCACATACTGAAACCCAGAATGTGTTTTTAATTATAAAAAGGAAAGAGGGTTCCTTTGAAAAGGTTTCGCCATTCTATATCCAAAAGGGTCTAGAAGGAATAGCTGGAACTTTAAAATCAGTGAAGCGTTTATGGAATGGGACACTACTTGTTGAAACATCAACTGCTCAGCAAGCAGTTAACCTTCAAACAGCTAAAAGCTTGGGGGAATACACTGTCGATACAGAGCTTCACAGCACCCTGAACTCCAGTAAGGGTGTTGTTACCTGTAGGGATCTCGTGGACATTGCTGTAGAAGAATTAAAGAGTGAGTGGGCTCAGGAGGGAATTGTTGACGTTCAGAACATCATGAAAAGGGTGGGTGGGAACCTGGTGAAATCAGACTCCTTCATTCTTACTTTCAATACCCCCAAACAACCAGAACACGTCAAGGCAGGATTTCTTCGACTAAACGTCCGGTCTTACGTCCCAAACCCAATGCACTGTTTTAAATGCGAGCATTTTGGGCATACAACTCTAGGGTGTAAGGGAGCAGCGATGTGTGGCAACTATAGTAAGGCTGCCCATGACAGAATTGACTGTTCGTCGCCTGTCAGGTGTATAAACTGTTCTGAAAGCCACCCTGTTTGGAGTAGGGACTGTAGAATCTTCCTAGAGGAACGTGAAATACAAGAAATAAAAACAACTAAGCGTATCCCCTACAGTGAAGCCAAAAAGATCTTTAAGGCCATGCAGCCCCCCCACATTCGTTACGTCCTTTGCTTCCATTGTTCAGAAGCCGCCTCTGAAGGTCGATGCATCTACACAGACGGAGGTTGTTAGTGTTGGCACGAACACGTGCACATGTCGGTGCACTTGCAAGGCAGCAACTGTATCAGAGCCTGTAGCCCCTCCTAGAACAGCAGAGAAAGGTACAGTAGCTCACACTGAAGAGCCCCAGGCATCTCCGACTGCTGAGGCTGTTCCAAAGCCCAGCATGGTCATAAACGGCCCAGCTCCGGTTCCAGCAAAGCCCTCTAAACAAAGGAAAGCACATGTGAAGCAGCACCAACAGATTAAATCGGCTGGTAAACCCTCGGATCATGTTAATGTGGTCCCGCTAGACGCTTCGTCAGACTCTTGCCCAGAGCTGATGGAGTCTGAGAATATGGGGCAATCATCTCGCCCCAAGACTGAGCCTCCACCAGCTGCAGTCTCCCCACCTCGGCGGAAAGAGAGGCAGAAAATACAACCACCGTGATGGCTCCCATACTACAATGGAACCTGCAAGGGTTCAGGACACATGTGGAGGACCTACGTCTATTGATTCAGGATAGACCTGTGTGTGTGTGTCTGCAAGAGAGAAATTTCAGTGAAACATACACCCCAGAGCTACGTGGTTATGTCCTCCACAAAAAGGACGACCTGAGTGGACAGAGAGCTCGAGGAGTAGTAGGTATCTTCGTCAACACCGACTACCACTCCTCGCCTCTCTCCCTCACGACGGATTTACAGGCAGTTGCTATATTAGTACATGTGCGCTATATGCTAACAGTATGTTTGCTTTACCTGCCCCCACACGATGTGCTTGACGAAGAGGCTCTCAGTGATCTTCTTACACAGCTCCCCCACCCCTTCGTCCTCTGTGGTGATTTTAATGCACACAATATGCTTTGGGGCTCTGAGAGTACTTGCCCCAGGAGTAGAGCAATTGAGAGGCTTCTTCTGTCTACCAGTGCCCATTTGCTAACTACAGGTCAAAGCATGCATTTTTGCATTGCAACTGGGTCGTTCTCTGCCATTGATCTATGGCTTTGCTCTCCAGCCATCGCCCACACTGCTGCATGGGAAGTGGTTGATGACTTACATGGCAGCGATCACTTCCCCATCCGGATTCACCTGCCACATGCAGTGGAACCAGAAAGGAAACCGCCTCGAAGGGTGTTCGGTAGAGCCAACTGGGCACTGTATAGTCAACTCGCCCAGTTTGAACATCGGATCAGTGTCCAGGAATGGGTGGATCATATTACTGAAGTGATCCACCGCGCCAGTGAAGCGTCCATCCCACAGTCCACGGGACAACCGAAGCGGCAGCCTGTCCCTTGGTGGAGCGACGAATGCCGCTGTGCAATCAGGGCTAGGCGGGCAGCTCTGCGTAGGTTCAAATGCCGGCCAACTGTAGAGAACCTTGCAGCTTTTCGGGTGGCGAGGGCAAAGTGTCGTCGGATTATACGAGAGAGCAAGAAGAGGTCGTGGCAGCAGTTCCTTAACACCATTAATCGTTCTACACGAAGTTCCATTGTATGGGAGACCATCAGGAGAATTTCTGGGAGAGGCGGGAGGTGCCCTATGGCTGGTATAATGTGGAATGGTACTCTCCACACGACCCCAAAAGATATTGCCCAGTCTATGGTGGCTCATTTTGCAGCTATTACTGCAACCACCAGTCAGAATCCAGCTTTCCAGCCCCACAGAGTAGCTGCTGAGAGGAGCAGTTTTGACTTCCGCTCATCCAATACAGAAGAGTACACCTGCCCGTTTTCCATGTGGAAACTGGATTGTGCATTGTGTGGGGCTCGTGATACATCCCCTGATCAGGATAGAATCCACTATAGCATGCTGCGGCACCTCACAGGGTGAAATAAAGTAATCCTCCTCTGACTTTTTAATCTAGTTTGGATGTCCGGTCACTTCCCCGACTCGTGGTGTGAAGCAATTTTAATTCCTCTTTTAAAACCTGGGAAAGACCGCACGTGCCCGGGTAGTTACCGTAGTGTTGCCCTCACTAGCTGCGTGGGAAAGACCTTGGAGCGGATGGTCAACCGCTGCCTTGTCTGGATGCTAGAATCCAGACAACTCCTTAGTTGCTTTCAGTGTGGGTTCAGGAGATATCGCTCCACCTTTGATAACCTGGCCCTCCTGGAGGCAGCCATACAATAGGCTTTCCTGCGCCAGCATCACCTGTTGGGAATATTTTTTGACATTGAAAAGACATACGACACTACTTGGAGGCATCTTATCATCAGGCTGCTCCACGAATGGGGTTTTCGTGGATGTCTTCTCAATTTTATTGGGTACTTCCTGTCGCCACGTTATTTTCGGTACCGAGTCGGAGATGTACTGTCTAGTCGCTTGGAACAAGAGAACGGTGTCCCTCAAGGTAGTGTTTTAAGTGTGACGGTCTTTGCTATTGCTATTAATAGTATTACGTCTGTTGTGAAAAATCCTGTGCAGTGTTCCTTGTTTGTGGACGATTTCTCTGTATTTTGCTCTTCTTCCAGCCTTGCAACGACGACTCGTCAGTTGCAACTCCCTCTCAGACATTTGGATGACTGGGTACAGAAGAGTGGTTTTCAGTTTTCAACTGATAAGTCGGTGTGTGTTCTTTTTACCCGTTCTCGTTCCATTTTGACTTGCCTGAGTTGAGGATGAGGGACACCGTTCTGAATTTTAAAGACACAGTGAAGTTTCTGGGCCTCACTTTTGATTCTAAGCTTACGTGGCTGCCACACATTAAGGAACTGAAAAAAAGTCTCTTAAGGCGCTGTCTATTTTAAAATGTCTTGGTCACCTCACATGGGGAGCAGACAGGACGTGTCTGCTCCGGTTTTACAGAGCCTTTGTGCGGTCCCGGCTTGATAATGGATGCACGGTGTATGGGTCTGCAAGACCCACTTATTAGAAGCTGTTGGATGTGGTGCACCACGAGGGGATTCGGCTGGCCACTGGGGCATTCAGAGCGAGCCCCATACCGAGCCTGTGTGCAGAGGCAGGTGAACCGCCACTTCACCTCCGGCGGCATCTACTAATGGTGCGCCAGGCCTATAAAACATTATCCACACCATACACGCCTGCATACCATACTGTTGCTCGGCCTCCACTGGAAAGTCTTTTTCGCAACGAGCAACAAGGCCCTATGGGATTCGTGTAAAGGATTGATGGGGTGTGGCTGGTTTTAATGTTTCATGTCGAGGTTGGAGCAGATACCCACCTTGGCTCCTCCAGAGGCCCAGACTGATTTTAGATTTGGCAAATTTTAAGAAAGACAGTACATCAGATTTTACTTTCAAATCGTTATTTTTTAACATTTTAGATAGGCATCATGATTTTACAGTAGTATACACTGATGGATCCCAACGGGGGGATTTTCTTGGCTGCTCAGTAGTGTTCCCCGAACGTGTCATCAGGATTCGCCTTCCCCAGGAATACACTGTTTTTTCCGCAGAACTTCATGCTATCCTGAAGGCATTGGAGCAGATACGGTGTACTCAGGGCAAAAACTTTCTAATTTGCTCTGACTCAATGAGCGCATTACTGTCACTGCAGAACCTGTACCCAGCGGAGAAGTTGGAACAGCTGATTTACGACCAACTGTACATCCTCCAACGACAGGGCAAGCAAGTGTCCTTTTGCTGGGTGCCAGGGCATGTGGGCATACGGGGAAATGAACAAGCTGATAGAGCTGCCAAGGACGCCTGCAGATTACCGGAGGTGACACAATGTTCTATTCCTTTGCAAGGTATTGTTTCTGTGCTGCGGCGGAAGTGTATGCAATTGTGGGAGGAGGAATGGTTGGCGGTGAGGGACAATAAGCTGCGATTGGTGAAACCCACCATCCAGCCGTGGTGTTCCTCCTGCCGGTCACCTAGGCGTGATGAAGTGACCCTTACACGTCTTCGCATAGGGCACTGTCCTCTTACGCATGCCTTCTTACTACGGCGAGAGGAACCCCCACTGTGTGATGCCTGTGGCGTACGAATCACTGTACACCACATTTTAGTTGAGTGTGATTTATATCGTTCTATCAGGGTGGAAGTTAATATTAGTGGGGATCTGCCCTCGATTCTAGCCGATGACGAGGCGAGTGTCAAGAAAGTTTTAAGGTACTGTGATGTTTCTGGACTTCAGCCAAAAATTTTTGGTTGGAATTTTTAGTGCGTTGCCGAGTGGCTTACCACTCCTTTTTATACTTGTAATAGGCCAGTTCCAAACATGTGCTATGTGCTTCATTTTAACAATTTCACCAACGTTCTCTTGCAGTTATCCTCTTCATCTGCTGCATTCCACTTTGCAACTGTTGACGTGCAAACTGCCTATGTAACCTTTCACTTTTAATTGTAGTCCTATTTTAGCACTTGTTGCATTTTCATGACACTCGTCCGTTGTTGTTTCCATTCGGGCGCTAAAGACTACACTGTTGAGCACCCATATCCATGTGGTGATACATCTCCCAATTGACAGTAGTGTTGAAAGATTCCATATTACGAGAACAAAATCTTTTGTGATGGCACTATTGTGTAAAACATTCTCAGGCATCATGCCGCATCAGTTCCGGGTAATATCTCGAACTTTTGACAATTTCCGCTGTTGTCTTTGTCAGGACAAACTGACTGTGAAAATTGTGGCTGTGGTGGCCTTACGTAGCCCAAAGAGGGCGTTTGGTTGGTTGGTAGTTACATCATGCTGCCGCAGATGGTGTCAACGTCTGCGCTGGTGGTGTCACTGCTCCCAGCATAGCATAAAAATTGCAACGAATACCTCTGGCTCCTCTCTGCATCAACAACTGCCTACGTCTTGTACAGCAGTAAGTTTTATGAAATGATGGACGGAATACTGCGGGGTCTCTGTTGTCGCTAGCAGTGGCCAACTTTTTTAGCGAATGTTTTGAGGAACATGCATTAAATTTGGCTCTGCTTCATCCATCTTAATTTTATTGCTACATTGATAACACATTTATGGTTTGGGCACATGGCTTAGAAGCTCTTGAGCACTTAAAGGGATATGTGAACAGCATGTACCCACCATCAAGACAGAGAAAAAGGGAAGGATGTCTTTTTCATATGTCCTGGTAGAACGAAAGTTGGATGGGTGTCTTGGCCACTCACTGTACCACAAGCAGATACATGCTGATTTATATCTTAACACCCAGAGTTTTCACCATTCAGTCCAGAAGAGAGCAGCTGGTACACAGAACAAAAACTGTTTATGACGAGGAGCACTTGGGTTCCAAAATCAGTCATCTGAAGTATGTGTTCTGAAAGAATGGCTATGGGTCATGTGATATGAAGACAGCATTCTCCAAGAAAAGGAAACATGAAAATGTTGAACATTCACGTGATGGGCCACCATCTGCATTCCTTCCCTTTTCTGGCAGAATAGGCAGAGTCCTGGGAAACAAAGTGTAAAACCTATTTTGTGACCACCTAAGAAGATAAAGGAGATGCTACGCCCTGTTAAGGACAGTCTTGTTCTCAGGGTTCTTGTGATTTG
The DNA here is from genome assembly GCF_023897955.1 of Schistocerca gregaria. Taxonomy (NCBI): domain Eukaryota; kingdom Metazoa; phylum Arthropoda; class Insecta; order Orthoptera; family Acrididae; genus Schistocerca; species Schistocerca gregaria. Next base: position 131,256,823 of record NC_064926.1, read on the forward strand.
CAATATCCCATGTAAGTCCTCCACACAGTTTATGACTGCTGTGTGGAACATGAATGGCATATTAAAAACAGAGAACTGGAAATATCTGCAGTTGCTGAGAGCAGCCTCACAAGCAAAAATAAAATACTGTTTGACGAAATGATACTTTTGACCTAGGCTCTCACATACTGGGACTCTATAGTTAAGAGGCTGTAGAAGTAAGAATGTGCGAGAGAACCTTCGACTGTGGTGGTGCATATAATCTTAGTGGTGCATTGAAGGGATCTCTTGATGCAGAGAAGAGCCAGATATATATGCCGCAATGTTTATGCTACAGCAGGGCCTGCGGCACCACCAGTGCAGACATTGACAACATCTGCAACAACATGACATAACTACCGACCAATCAGAAGCTGTCTATGGGCTATATAAGACCACCACAGCAGCAATTTTGACAGTCAGTTGCTCCTGATAAAGACTATGGTGGAAATCATTGAAAGCTTGAGGTTTCACCCTGAATTGATGTGGTAAGAAGTCTGAGAATGTTTCATACAGATCTCATATGAATTTGAAAAACATCTGGGACAGCATTGATGTCCACTTCCGACGTCAGTCATCTATTGGAGATATGGAGAACATCCTGGACATGGAGGATGTCAAGAATATATATGTAGTCAGCATCATCTGAATCCTTGGAGTCCACTTTGGGTGCAGCTGTCATTTTCATGGGGGATCAGCAAATTGCAGCTTTGTATCCATTTTTTCTATGGGCTGTGAATTATGCTGTATTGCAAAACAATTATGCATGAGTGTAATTGATGGATGCGTCTATCTCTGCTGGGGGGTGCTTGGCCCCCAGTGCAGGCCGGCTTGGGGGATACAGCTGAGTCTGTATCCATCAAGCTAGGCAGGTGACAAACATCTGTGATGGGTCCTGTAAAACAAGATGAAGAACTCTGGAACATCCACCTAAAGCTCAATGACCTTTCTTTAGCTTCGTACCTTCCCATCATGTGGGCTTCTGAACAGACCATCAGGTCTTTGGCAAACCTCTTATTTTACAGTAAATAAAATAAAAGGGGAAGGCATGTAGTTGAAGATGGCCTTTGAGATTGTACTGGAGTGCTTCATCTGGAAAGTGGACGAGAATCATATCATTCCATGTAATACTGCACTTAGATTAGAACACTAGAAATAGCAAGCTCTAGAAAGGTCTCGCAAACGGGTTATCCATTCTCTCTAAGACTAATTGTTTTGTTTATGGCAGCTAAAAACTTGTGGCAGGTGGATGCTTGAGCACTTGGGCATGTAAATAGTCCAACAATCAGGATTTGAAATGTTCACAAGATAAAACATGGTGATTGATCTCAGGACTGAGCTGCTGCAGGAGGTAATAGACTTCTGCTCCTGCAAGGGCTATATATATAAAATAGAAAGAAACTTCCACATGGGAAAAATATATTAAAAACAAAGATTCCAAGACTTACCAAGCGGGAAAGTGCCGGTAGGCAGGCACAATAAATAAAACACACAAACACACACACAGAATTTCTGTGTGTGTGTGTTTGTGTGTTTTATTTATTGTGCCTGTCTGTGTGTATGTTTGTGTGTTTTATTTATTGTGCCTGTCTACCGGCGCTTTCCCGCTTGGTAAGTCTTGGATTCTTTGTTTTTAATATATATATAATAGAGGGAAACATTCCACATGGGAAAAATATAAGTTGATGTGACTTACCAAACAAAAGCGCTGGCAGGTCGATAGATACACAAACATACACACAAAATTCAAGCTTTCGCAACCAATGGTTGCTTCTTCAGGTAAGAGGGAAGGAGAGGGAAAGACGAAAAGATGTGGGTTTTAAGGGAGAGGGTAAGGAGTCATTCCTATCCCGGGAGTGGAAAGACTTACCTTAAGGGGAAAAAAGGATAGGTATACAATCACGCGCACACACACACACACACACACACACACACACACACACACACACACACACACACACACACACATTCCCGCTTGGTAAGTCTTGGAATCTTTGTTTTTAATATATTTTTCCCATGTTTCTTTCTAACCTGAGATGCATGAGGAACAGAGTGCTATTGAAGTTGGCCCATGGCTCCATCTGTGCAATAACTGTGTGAGGTTTCTGGTGACACAGTGATGATGGCAGCAATCTTCTCTGACATTAGCTCCTGGGCCTATTGCATGTTTCGTAGAAGCAATAGGACTTGCATGATTACATCCGTAGTTGTAGACATACTGGAATGATGAGCAAATTTTAGTCCGCCACAAACACGTGAAGAAGCATTATCTGGGATGTAGGAGAATCGTACAGAGAGAGCCCACACACAACTTTGTCACCAATTGAATTGGCCCATGCATAATTTCCTGCAGAGGAACTAAAGCCCAGGTAGATAATGAAAACAAGTTTATTGAAGTGAACGTAAAGCTTCAAATCTCCTCCTTTGCAGCATAATTACGCAACACAAGAAATAGTTAAGTATGTCTTTGAAGTGAGAGAGACAGACAATTCCAGTGGACTGTCAGCCACAGAAAACTGAATCACAATTGTTAGAGTTAAAGTATTGGTTCACAAAGAACTGATTGTCATTAGTTGAACAACCACTGTATTATGCCAATATACCAACGTTCCCGAGGTCTGCTTTGCAGGAGAAAAGTCTCAGCATGGACCGAGGATGACTGTCTTCCATTTAGTGTTGGAGGTAAAAATGCCAGGCAGGCAGACCAATATCAGACGACAGGTTGCAGGATGACTTCAGTTGACCTTCTGTCTGAGGAACCATGGCAGCAGTCGGCATAAATCCCAGAGTCCTCATCCATGGATAACTGACTAGTTGTAGCTGCATGTCAACCTAAAGACTTATGAGACACCAGAATATGGTGAGACATATTTTTGAGCATTTTATCCTGGGGAAGTGAGTAGGTCCATGCTGTTAGCATTCTCTTGGAATGATGCCACTGCAGTCTGTCAGTGATGTGTGCAATAAAAAATACAATGTTGGTGGTAGTTGTTGTTGTAGCCCCTGTGAAATTTGGCATACGCCATGCGTGGTGCAGGATTGTTATGCTGGAGGGCTGCAAGCCCCATCTTTGCAGTTACCCTCGTGTTCAGTACATCCATAAAGTCTGTATAATTCCTAGATATCAATTCATTGTATCAACCATTGTCTGCATATACTTCATCACCTGGTGGGTCATAATCCATCAACATAAAAGTTACAGTAATTGTGGTACACCAGAAAATTATTCCCTACAACCTTTTCACAATAATGTTTCCTTCCATGTCCGATGTGAACCGTCATCCTAGTTGGCAACTGAAGCTTGACATTGCTACTACTTGTTAGCCCTTGGTACTATGTGACAAACTTTTTTGTTTTGTCCTTTAGGGTATACAGGCTTACCCATTGCTCTACACTATATTGTGGTAATTTTACTATGTGTGCCTCTCCACTAACACTTTACATTCCAGGGTGTTGGTGTTTGGCCACTACACACACCTCCATACTTCCCTAAGCATCTTGGTGAAATTTGTAACCGACTCCCCATCCTTGCCAACTTTTGGTCTGACCATATCAAATGGCTAAGGTACATTCCTCTCATACATCACCTTATAGAGGGGCAGCATACTACTAGCGTGAACCTCCAAGCTCTACGTGCTATCATAAATAATAAATATGCATCCCAGTAAATCTGATGAGAATTTTCATAGTAACTCAACATCCTACCAGTTGTACTGCGCACACTATGTTCTCCAGTTAGTTTGTGGGTGCAGAGCAATCTATCAAATGACATTGTTATTTCATCAAGTCTCACATGAAATTGGTCCTTTGGTCAGTGAATATTATTTCAGGCAAACCAAATCTGAGCAATGAGTTGGACACTGCTTGCACCACCACAACTGCCTCCTAATTTGGAATGGCAGTAATCTCCAGATACCAAGAGAAGTGGTTGATGATCATTAAGATGGAATCCAATTAAATGGAGCTAGGGTATCTATTCCCATAATTTCTGAGGGTTTAGTAACCTTCGCTAACTTTTGTAATAGTGACTGCTTAAAGTTCATGCCCGCTCATATTGCACTCTGTACACCATTATTTATGCATTGGTTTATGTTTGCTTTCACCCCTTCTACCTGTACTTTTCCACTACCCTCTGGTTTGTTACCTTATGATCTCCTTGCCCAGTATGTGTGTCCTTTAGTACTTGTCTCTTGAACTTAGCCACCACCACCACCACCACCACTTGAGGCCCCAACCTAGGTAACTTAGATAACAGACCGTCATACATGCTGAACGCAGCTGCATCCATGGACACCTTCCAGTTAGCAACAGCAGCATGTGCTGCTTGCCACTCAGCAAGGCCATGACACAGAGCTTGTACTACTGCTACCTTTCAACTCAAGCTATCTTTGTTTAGGTGCTGGCTTACACAAAACTTAATAGTCAAACTCAACTGTCTTGAAGCCCTCGTAGTGATCCTACTAGAGGAATCCTTTAGCCCTACAAACTACTTCAGAACTGCATTTTCAGTTACAGTGTAGAATTTCTTTCCATACAAATAACATTTAAAATATGTCACTCTATATATTAAGTAGAGCATTTCTTTTTCCATTGTGGAATACTTCCTTTCCTCCTCATCCCATTGTCATGAAGCACAAGCCACAGGTTACTCCTCATCCTCTACCACATGACTTAAAATACACCCCACAGGCTGATTGGATGTATCACAACCACACAACCTATTTATGATAGTCTGGGAAAATCAACACTGGGCTCTAAGTCTAAGCTTTCTTTAACCCCTTGAATGCGACCTGGCACTCCTTTTTCCACTTGAATTTCCTACCTCTCTGTAGTGGTTGTGTGTCTGATTACACAACATGTGTAAACCCTTTCACAAATATTCTATAATAATTGGTGAACCTAAAAAAGTAGCTCCTTACTTGACCACAAAATCCTGTACTACTTAACCTTGTGTTATCATCCCTTCTTGACAAATTGTGTGCCCATAGTAGCCAACTTTCATCAAGGCAAAATGACACTTCCCCACACTCAAAGCCAGATGTGTGGCATGTAACCTTTTAAAAATTATTTCTCAACCAATGCACATGCTCCCTCATATCCCTCAAGTACAAAATTATATCATTACGCCAAGGTTTCAGCCCCATCAGTACCCCATCCAACAATCATTGAAATGTTGCTGGTGCATTCTTTAATCCCAATCTGGTCCTGCTAATGATGCTGGGAGATAGAAGATGCTGTCTTCAGCCAGTCCTCTGGAACCACTTCCAACATATGGTGCCCAGTCCTTAAATTCATGGTAGAGAAGTATTGACAGTGTCCCAGGTTATCAAGGGTCTCAGTGGTATTGGGTACATATCTGCTACTGTTTTACTATTAGGTAGCAATACTCACAGCTAAATCTGTACTTAATGAAACCATCTGCCAACTTTTTGGCACAACCATAATGGCAGCCCCCCCATGGACTATTCCTCTCCGCTACTACTCTATTATCCATCCAATTAAATTATTTTATCAATAATTGATTGTTTTTGTTGTTATATTAAGAGGTCTGTAATAAGTGTAATAATTGTTAAATTACCTACATTTTCTCAGAATGCAAAATGTTAATTTTTTACTACTGAAACCATCTTTCATTTGTAGAACAATTGAGTCCTTTCCTGCAATTATTAAAAGTTCCATTAATTATGATCTTACCCTAATGTTGCCCGGCATTATGGTTGGTACAACTGTTTTTGGTAGTTATTGCTTTTCTAGCCTGGATATTATTGAGCTAATATATTTAGTTTATGCATTTATGAAAGCAAAATCTACCTCAATCATCAATTCCATTTTCTGATGCAAATTTTGTCATACTGGGCTACAAATATCTAGTACGTTATTTTCCACGTAGGCACCATTACAAAGAAAGCTGAAACTAAATATGGTACACGAAATCAAAATTAACATATCAATCTGCTACTAATAAATACACATACATGCAAACCCTGAAGTTTCAACCCCTGAGACCAAAATAGGTCATGTTCCTATGTTGTGTTTGCTTTGGTGTACAATAACGTATGTGCACGATAATTTAACTTCAGTAAAAGAGAATTAATTATAATCAATTATTTAGCATAACAAAGTGTTGGTGTAATAAGTCTTTGTTAACATATGCAATTTTAAAACATTGCATGAAGATGTGTGATAAAACTAAACACAATTACCTGTTTAAAAGACATCTTCAGACAACAAGTTGCAATTACATTACACACAGATCATTCATTTAGTTACAACACACAAAATTTCACTACAATGGGACATGGAGCATCTGCTGGTAGATGCTTTTCATCAAATCTAGAAAAGAAGTTTCTTAAAAAAGAAAAGGTATTGCTATACGTAAAGTCAAAATAACATACTTTTCCTCTCATCATTGTTGAAATGAAGAAAAGTAACAGATGGTTTAAAGAACATTGATCAAGCAGCTGTAATAAAACCTAGACACTTTTTAAATGACGAAGAACCTCATGATGTAAAGAAACTAATTTAGAAATATAGGAGTGGTAGCCAGTGATATCTGAAGTTGAGGCATGCACTGAATTTTCAGTGTAGTATATGACACGTTTACAAGAGAGAAAATTCTTTATCTCAGCATCTAGCATTCATTATGATGTAAACACCCCTAGATTTCATGATGTACAAAGATCACAAAGTTCAATTACTTAAATCCATTTTATGACCCCGTGCAAAGTGTGAGATATATCTGTGACAGAAAAAAATCTGTGCCAAAGAGCATGCTACAATTTATCGACAATTTAGGAAAACTATTATAGTTACATAATGAGCTACATTTTCCCCATGGAACTGAAATACATTCATCAAATAAAAGACTGAAAGTAAGAATGGAATTATACATTATTAGTACACTTGTTCCCACCCCAACTCACTTGTGTGCTGATAAGTGGCAGTAGTATATTTTACTTGTCACAGTTATGGCCATATGGCAAGGTAAATGCATTGAGTCAATGTGACTCATGATTAAGGAATAGAGTAGAAACTTTTTATAAGTGTGTGTGTGTGTGTGTGTGTGTGTGTGTGTGTGTGTGTGTGTGTGTGTGTGTGTGTGTGTGTGCGCTACTGTTGATTGAAAAGTACTGTGTTATACTAAGTTACGTACTAGTGATAAAGATTGCACAGTGACAGAGTCTGGGACACTGGGTTTTGCCCCAGTGAGAAGTGTTGCAGTTTTCACGACAGTGAGAAGTGTTGCAGTTTTCACGACAGTGAGAAGTGTTGCAGTTTTCACTTAATGAAGTAGCACAGTCGTGGATGGAGAAGACTCAGTTACTAAGACAAATTGCAGAAAGGGATGAGCTGTTAGTGGCAATCAAATGAACTAATCCTTTTATAGAACTAGCCAACATCTATTTAATAACTACCTTTTCTGGCAAGTGAATCAAGGATTTAATGTCTCTTTTGGGAGTGACATAGAGTGACCAGCAAACTTTGCACATAACAAATCCCAGTTGGCAGGGAAGGAAAAACCTTTCTCAGATATAGAGAGGGGTTGGGAGTGCACAGACATTTGAAACAAGGTGTCCCACAACAGTATAAAATAAAAAATGGCTTTAGGTTTTTCCACACGTTTCACATACAAGTTAGTAAGAGGCATGGTGAGACAATAGAATGTTTTGTGGATAGGATATGCAAAATTAATGTGTAGATACGTGACTTGGGGGACAGCGATGTGTATGATTACACTCAAAGAAGTTGAACATAGCATACTAGATATCTTCCCGAGGGTCCTACCACACAATATGTCAAAAAGGATTTGGACAGGTACCCCAAGATACCTACATGCATTGTCATGTTGGCTTCACAGATTGAAGAAATTGACATGGAAATAGAAGTATGCAAATGCATGGGGCGTTTTCCTCTAATGTAAGATGTTATAGGTGTGGACGATTTGAGGCAAATCCAGAGAACATGTTGGCAGCCTCAGTGGGATAAAAATTGTGTGGATGGACACCATGAATGAGGTTACAGAAGTAATGAAATGGTGGGAATGCACAGGAGGCCCATGGACAGGCATTAAACACCAGAGGGTACCACAAGTCTGCAGAGCAGCATTCCTGTTCAGTGCTGCAGATTTGTTTGCAGACGTGATATGTGATATAGGAGGAATTGTGGGAAGCAGAGAACATCAAGTTTTTGTAGGACACATGGATGCTTGTATCAATGGAAGATCTGGATCTCATAGGTCTGAAGCGAATGAACCCACCATGCTACTGATTGCTTGTGGTGGGATACAGTAATGTGAAATCATTATGTTGAATGATATTAAATTTTCACGTTGGATTGGTTCAGTTTAAGCAGTATATGGAAGTAGTGCCTTGAGTAAGCAAAGGTTACTGTATGATCCTAGACTTAGAGTTTCTGTTGGAACACCATGTCAAAATTGACCTTAGGTGATGTACGGTGGAGTTTAGCATGGCAACATTCTAACTGGGGGAAACAGTTGCCAGTGAAGTACATTGCAAGGTTCATCTGCCAGAAGGGGCAAGCTAGTTAAACTGCAAATAAAAGTGCTCCGGCCAATTCACTTGATACTGTGCTGGAAGGCAATGGAAAGTTGCTTTGGATGAATGAAGAACTAGAGCTGCCTGTTGATATGTTGAGTATAATAGGGCCACTGGAGTAGAAGGATGTATTGGTACATCATGCTGTTTCGTGAGGACAAGCAATACAGGTAAGAGATGCTGGGAAAGTGGTACCCATGAATTTGGGTAACTTTGACACCAATGAGGTAAGGCTAACACAGTGACTGTTCGTAGCAAACTGAGACATCTTAGTGGAGGATGATTGGGATGTGTCAAATGTAGACTATGGCTAGACACAGGCAACCAGTAAAATTGCATTATGTAAGAAGGTCAAGCATCTGGAAGGAATAGAAAGGGTGCCAATGGAGACGCTGCTACTGGAGCTCAAGAATTTATTTTATTCTCAGGGTCCATTACCAGCAACACCTGTCACTTAGTATCAGGTACCAACACACGAATGAAACACCAGTATATCAACAACCATACTGTATACCTCAGCATTTATAGCCAATCATGAGGATTTCATTAACAAATCTACTCATAACGTGGTGGCAGAACATACACATAAAACTGTTGTAATTGGCAAGCTTTCGGAACCAGTGGCATCTTCTTCAGGAAGGAGGATTGAAGTGGAAGGAAGAAGGGTGAGGGAAAAGCACTAGAGAAAAGGTCTAGGAAAAGGGATAAATTTTGTGAAAGTCACCCAGAATCACGGGTCAGGTGAGACTTACCGTGCAGGATGAGAAGGAAAGACTGATTGTTAGGGACTGCATCAGACGAGATTTGAAAACCTGAGAGCCTAAAGGTGGAAGACGGGATAATATGCAAGACAGAGATTACTACTAAAACATCATGCACAAGTTGAAAAGACTGAGAAACTAAGTGCATTGTACATAACAGAGGTTGAAGGGGGTGGTGAAAAGGATATGGGAAAGACAATGAAAGATGTAGGAAACTAAAACAGAGTGAAGCAAAGAGTAGTTACAGTGAAGAAAAGCTGAGACGGAAGAAATTAATGTACATTACGGCCAGGTGGGTGGCGAAAACAAAGGTCATGTTGTAGTCCTAGTTCCTACTTGCGGAGTTCTGAGTAACAGGTGTCTGCAGGAAGAATCCAGATTGCACATGTCATGAAACAGGTGCCAAGGTCATAAATGTCATGTTGTAGAGTGTGCTCTGCAACAGGATATTGCAAGTTGCCAGTATATACCCCATGCCCATTCATCCTAATTGTTAATTTTGGGGTGGTCATGCCAATGTAGAAGGCTGAACAGTGTTTACATAATATCTGGTATATGACATATCATTTCACAGGTGGTTCTCTCTTTGATAGTATATGTTTGGCCAGTTACAGGGCTATTGTAGTTGGTGGTAGGAGGGTGCATAGGGCAAGTCTAGCAGAAGGGATTGTCACAGAGGTAGGAGCCATAGGTTAGGGAGACAGTTGCAGAAGGAGCATAGTGTCTGACAAGAGTATATCGGAGATTGGGAGGGCGGCGGAAAGCTATTCTAGGTGTAGTGGGCAAAATTGCAGACAGAATGGATCTCATTACAGGACATGATTTTAGGAAATCTTCTGACCTGCCTGTTGCTGGACATTTCCTTGGTCATCGCCCACCTGATTCCAAACCTATGACATCCTTCCTACTCACCTTAATCAACTTTATTCCTACCAACAGCTACTTCACCTTTTTTTGTGAGGGGCAGACATACAAATGTATCAGGTGTATGGCCACGGGAACCAGAAAGGCACCCTCCTTTGTCAACCTTTCCATGGGTCGCTTGGAAGAGGCTCTCCTGGGATCCATAAGTCTTCAGCCCCTGGTTTGGTTTAAATACAGTGATGACACCTTTACCATATGGACTCATGGTGAAGGTGACCTGCTAAAATTCCTAGAATCTCTGAATACCTTCTCCCAATTAAATTTCACATGGTCCTATCCCAAATCCCATGCCACTTTCCTTGATGTTGATCTCATTCTCACTGAAGGCCAGCGATACACCTCCGTCCACATTAGTCCTACCAACAAACAACAGTACTTACATTGTGACAGTTGTGATCTTTTCGATGTCAAACGTTCCTTCCCATACAGCCCCGGCATCTGAGGCAAATGTATTTGTTCGAATGCAGAGTCTTTGCAGCAGTATACCACCATTCTCACCTCAGCCTTCTTTGCACTACCCCACCAGCCTAGCTAAAAAGCAGATTTCCTGGCCATCGCCTCCAATCCTGGTATTGCTGATCCCTCCTCAAAACAGTGTCAGAGCATACCATTGTTGTCTCAGTATTACCCTGATCAGCAATGTGTCAACCAGCTACTTTGACAGGGTCATGATTTATTAAAGTCATGCCCTGAAATGAGACCCATTGTGTGTGCAATTTTGCCTACCACATCTAGAATAGCTTCCTGTCACCCTCCCAATCTCCTCAATCTCCTTGTCAGACCCTATGCTCCTTCTATACCCATCTCCCTTCCCTATGGCTCCTACCCCTGTGACTGTCCCGCTGCAAGACTTGCCCTATGCACCCTCCTACAACCACTTGTAATAGCCCTGTAACTGGCAAAGCATATACTATCAGAGTGAGAGCTACCTGCAAAATTACACGTCATATACCAGCTATTATATAAACAATGTTCAGCCTTCTACATCATCACGACTACTACCAAATTATCAGTTAGGATGAATGGGCGTAGGTCAAGGGTATATACTGGCAACTCGAAATATTCTGTTGCAGAGCATGCTCTACAGCATGACATTCGCGAACTCAGCACGTGTTTCACCACATGTGCCTTCTGGATTCCTCCCCCAGACACCAGTTCCTCAGAATTCTGCAGGTGGGAACTAGTGCCGCAACATGTCCTTGGTTCTTGTGACCCACCTGGCCTTAATTTACATTAGTTCCTTCTGTCTCAGCTTTTCTTCATTGTAACTACTACCTGCTTCACTCCATTGTCTTTCCTGTCTTTTTCACTGCCCCCTCCCATCTCCATTACATACAATGCACATAGCTTCTCAGTCTTATTAACTCGTGCGTGATGTTTTAGTAGTAATCTCTGTCTTGCATATTACCCTGTCTTCCACCTTTAAGCTCTCAGGTTTTCAAATCTCATCCGATGCAGTTCCCAACAATCAGTCTTTCCTTCTTATCTTGTATGATAAGTTTCCCCTGACCCATGGTTCTGGGTGACATTCCCAAAATCTACCCCTTTTCCTAGACCTCTCCAGACCTTTTCCTGCACCCTTCTCCCTGAAGAAGGAGCCATTAGCTCCAAAAGCTTGGCAATCACAACAGTCTTTTACGTGTGTTTTCGGCTGCTGCTTGGTGAGTAGATCTATCATCTATCCAATTTAATAACAGACCTCTTAATATGGAACATTTGAAGAGTGCGTCTTGCTAGTTCAGCGATACTACTCGAAAAGGTACAGTGTCTTCTCTTTTATCAGACAAATGAAGATTACCAGAGTATATATTGTCTTTTTTTAATCATTGTGTACACAGATAATAAACCATGCTTATTATCTTTGTATTTTTCAGTTGATGCGCTTCACAAGGAAAAATACAACATGGGATGGCACATAGCCCCCTGGACTGTTTTCATAACATTTACATGAAATGTTATGACTTAACATACCACCTATACTGAAGTGGCACAAGTTCATCTCATATATTACATATAGTCGCATCAGTTTTCATACATGAGTAGATTGAACTGCAATTGCAGGTTTTATGTTACTTGAGGTAGCAAGGTTACATAAATTTTATATTTCATTTAGTGTAAAAGAGCTTTTTGGTCATTGCAGAAAATATTTGTATTATTGCCGTGTTTACTAACGGATAATCTTAATATGATATGCTGTCAAGGTAAATGTAATCCAGAAAATACCTTATAGACTAATTAGGACTACATTTGTCTTTGCTCCCCCATTTATGTTATGGGACTGTCGAAAACCCAGGATTAAGATCACCCCACAGCCTTCAGACTACGTAACCTGACCAAACTAAATTTGTATGTTGATTTATTTATTTATTTTCCACAAATGTTTGTGGGCTATGACATATATATGGCATTGTTTGTAACATTTATGAAAATTAACCGAAAAACATGGTTCTTTAATGAAATTTACAAAATGAATTGAAGATAATCAATTTAGTCCAAGATTTTGCGTAAAAGTTGTTGTAATTTGAAAAATGGTACACTAGCGGTTAAACATTGGTTCGTTTATAATGTTCTAGATAAACTCAAATTTTGAGTGAAAATAAATGTGAAGTTTGTATTGCAAATTAGTAATGTTTTTTTCGAATTTACTGTCTTGTTCTAAGGCATCATCATTGGGATGATTTGCTGGTCTGGAGGTCACATTAACACTTTATTATTGACATATAGCCACAACTTTGCATTTTGACCTCCTTCACACCGTTCACCATGTTTCTCCTTCTTTTTTTTTGTGTACTATTGTTCTTTTGCCACTCGATATAACTATTTGGTCAGACACTGCTTTTAAAAATGTAAGTATTGCAACTTGATTACGTGTTTCCTCCTAATGGAGTAATGGAGATTGGTGTGCAACAGTGGGAGAAGGAACCAAAGGAAATACAGTTGGTAAATGTGAATTGGGCCAAAGAAATGAGAGAGAAGAGAGCTTAGTAGAGATGTGCATATGACATAAATGGTTAATAACACATACTGTATTCCAGCATAATCCAAGGAAGAGATATAGCTGGGAAACCCCAGGAGACATATGAAGGTCACAAGTAGACTACATACTGGAAAGAGAAATATTCGAGAATTAGACGAAGGACAGCAGAAGATACCATGGAGGTGGTGTCAACAACCACCATAACCTAGTTATCATGCTTTGTGAACTAAAGTTCGAAAGATTAAAGATGAAAGAAAGGAAACAGCAGCAGATATCTAAGCTTAAAGATGAGTTTACCCAAAATGAGTAAATGTTAAAAAAAAAACAACAATGAAGATACCAGAGGACGCATGGGGATTGAACAGAAATGGAGTAAAAGAAAGAAATGCATTTTAAACTCAGCAGAAGTGATACCAGGAAAAAGAAATAGGAGAGTAGGAAAAAATGGATAAATCATGAAGTTGTGAAAATGATAAAGGAAAGACAGTATAAAAACTCAGAGGATGAAAAAGGTACGCAGAAATACAAGAGCTTAAGGAAGAAGATTAACAAAAGATTTTAGGGAAGGTATGGGAAGAAGAAGAGCTATATTGACACTGAAGCAAGTGATAGAGAAACAGCTGAAGAAGGGTGAGAGTACATCGATAGCATTTGTAGATCTTGAGAAGGCATTTGACAATGTCAACAGGAATGCATTATTCAGTATCCTTTGGAAATCAGTTTTAAAAAGATTATATATATAAACACTTACATGCACGAAATCAGAGTTGTTCACTGTGTCAATAAAGAAGAATCAGCTAGCATTCAAAATGGCATATGACAAGGTTTCTCCATATCCCCACACTTATTTAGTGTGTGCATCCAAAAGGCAATAAACAGGGTGGGAGCAGCAGTAAGCATAAGAGTAACAATTCATGGAGTAAAGGAAAATATACTGAGATCTGCCTAATTGCATAAAATGGGGACTTGCAAAAGAAAGTTGTGAACACAATTGATAGAATAATGTAGGAAGAATTCCATGCCACACATCAAACAAAAGCTCTAGTCTGCAGTTGAAACAGAGAGGGCAAGACAGCAGTAAAGTTGAAAAATAAAATAATTGAGGATGTGAACAAGGTTAATTACTGGGAAGTAAAATCACAAGTGATGGAAGAAGCTATAAGAAGATAGTATGCAGTATTGCCCAGGCCAAGAACACTTTTAATAAGAAGAAAAACATATTTACTACAAAGAATATAAGCCTTGACATGGAGAAACAAATGTTGAAAGTGTACATGTGGAGCATTGTAACATACAGCAGTAGAGCTTGGACGAGAGGAGACTCTCACACATTCCAGACATGCTACTACTGAAAAGTGATGAAAATCAGAGGAAAAAGGTGATCATGAATAAGTTTTCATTAGCACTAGAGACAAAAGATTCCTCATGAAACAACTAAAAAAGAGGAGGGCTCAGCTGATAAGCCATGTGCTCCAACATGATGGTCTATTGAAATGAATAATGGAGGGAATAGTTGAAAACAGAAATTACAAAATCCAGAGCAGAGTGCATTGTATAAATAATGGAGGGTATGAATTGTTGTTCTTGCTAAGAGCTGAAATGGAGGGTGGACAGGTGTGAGGAATGGGGAGCTGCTGCCAACTGGCCCGGCCTCGTGGCTGGTGATTAGAGAGTGAGAGAGAATATTGATGCTTTACTGTATTTAATATAGATGAAGTAAGAGCAGTTTTTGTCGTTGTAGCAGGTTTGTTGCCAACTTATGTGATTAAATTTAGCTGCCATAATCGTGAATAGCATTAAGCTTTAGGGCTTGGTTGTTGTCTTATGTCTTATTGGTCTTCTAGTCTGTCCTGTGCAAGCCTCTTGATCTCAGCATAACTATTGCAATGTACCTCCAGTTAAACCTGCCTACTGTATTTGAGCCATGATCTCCCTCTATAACTTTTACCTTTCTCACTCCCCTCCACTAACAAATTGCCAATTCCTTGCTGTCTCAGGATATGCTCTATCAACCGTGCCTTCTTTTAGTCATTCTCTGCTATAAATTTCTTTTTGCCCCTAATTGATTCAATACTTTTTCATTATTTATTTGGTCTACCCAGCTAGTCTTCAGTGTTATTGCGTAGTACCAAATTTTTCTGTGCTCTTCCTGTCTAAACTATTTCATCATCGATGTTTCAGTTTCGTACAAGCTATACTCCGGGAAAATATCTGCATAGCAGACTTACTAACACTTAAATTTATATTTGGTTGTAACAAATTTCTCTTTCAGAAATGTCCTCTTTGCTACATGCTGTTTGCATTTTATATCCTCTACTTTATCATAGACCAACCAGCAAAACTCTACTACTACTACCGAGCGAGGTAGCGCAGTGGTTAGCACACTGGACTCACATTCGGGAGGACGACGATTCAATCCCATCTCCGGCCATCCTGATTTAGGTTTTCCGTGATTTCCCTAAATCGTTTCAGGCAAATGCCAGGATGGTTCCTTTGAAAGGGCACGGCCGATATCCTTCCCTAACTCGAGCTTG